>NC_140998.1:110950140-111550140 GCF_052327205.1 Somniosus microcephalus | reverse complement strand
AGTTTCAGCAGGCTATTTGGCTGCATGAAGCATCAAAGAAAAGTAATCAGCTGATGGGGGGTGGTGGCAGGTGACAGATGACTGATCTTATTTCATTTTTGGAACTTTATCCCAATTAACTAGTAGTCCTGCCAACTCATTTTTTATTCAAGAGGCAATACCAAATAGTTTTGTTATTCAATTGAACCAGAAAGAATAGAAAGATGCAAAGTGTGAAAATCCTTTACACTGCTGTCATGTTTGACAGCATTTCTTTGCAGATGCATGATTTAGAATTAGTTCAGCCATTGCATTCTTACTCTGTGCAGAGCAATGGCCTCAAGAGAAAAGTGCATATTGTTTGGAACTCTTTTTTTGACACAATTACATTGCCAATACAAGTATCAGTTTTGAAGTGGTGATGGTAAAGTTACATACACACTTGCACTGTTACCTAGTCAGGTAAAGCAGAGCTCTGAGCAGTTATACTTAAATGTATGTACAGAGCTCTACTCACTGTTCTCAGACTGATGATGAAATGTTTAAGCTTCTAATGACAGAAAGTAATCAACTATCCAGTCAGCTCTTTTCTAACTTTAAAAAGGATTCAAATAATCCAGCAAACTGCTTTTAATATTAACATTTGAAGTTTCAAATTTGGTTTAAATTGGTTCTAACTGCAGGTACTAGTTTGACAGCAGTAAAAGAAAACTTGCATTTATATAGCAGTTTATCACATCTGTCAGAACATTCCAGTGTGCATTAAATGAATTTCATTGTTGTTATGTAGGCAAACACAACTGGTACACAACAGCAAGTTCCCACAAACAGCAATGAAATAAATGATCAATCCATCTGTTTTTGGCAGAATTGGTTGAGTGATGAATGTTGAGCAAGACATTGGAAAAACTCTTCTTCCAATAGCACCATGGAATTTTTAACATCCACTTGAACCAGTGGAACAACAACAGCTTGCATTTATAGAACATGTCATTAGGTGCTTCACAGAGGCAGTTTGGGCAGGGCAGGTGGTGGAAAGTTTATCCAGGCAGGGAGGCTTCAGTAAAGGGCAAAGTGTTGCCACCCATGAACCAAGTTTCTGTCAAAGCCAAGATGTCAATGCACTCATCCAGAATAAGATTATGTATGGCAAGGGCTTTGTTTGTGAGTGAGAAGACATTTTGGAGGGAACTGCAGAGAGGGGCAGTGACAGAATCCCTGGGACAGTTGTGGGTGGGGTGAGCGGGATGGGAAAGAGGTTGGCAAGATTAGCAACCGGCAGGTGTGCTGGGCTGGAAGGTTGGTGAGAAAGGATGGGGCAGTTGGGGTTGCTGCTCATAAGGAGGCAGCCCTTTGTAGAAGAGAGGCATAGAGGGTAGCCATGGGCTTATCCAAGGAGGAGTTCAATCCTGGGACTAAAGCAGGAGTGTAGATTTAGAGGAGTAGTGATGTGTTGAGACAGGGGAACAGGCAGCAGGGGCCTCGGTTTAACATCTCATCTGAAGGACTGCAGCACCTCCAACAATGCAGCACTCCCTCAGTATTGCGTTTAACTGTCAGCCTCGTACTTGATTCAAAGCAGTGAGCTGACAGCATGAACTTACATTACAGGTTCAGCACCACAGTTTGGTTAGTCTAAACAAATGTCAGGCAATTTAAAATAAAATGCTTTACACTAGGTGGTCTCACAGGGTTTAGAATTCAGCTGGAGCGCCTTCCCGCTCTGGGATACCACGGTTCTGAAGTCCATGTTCATGAATGCTAAATCTGCCATATCACTAGGTCTATTGGACTGCAACTGGTAGCCTCACACCAGGCAGAGAGTTGGGCTGGGTAATTGGAAAGAGCGGGATATAGCAAGTGAGCAGGCACGACTGTAGGCGGCTGTTCCATAACCGAGAGCGCAGCCTGGGCAGTCCGCTCGAGAGCGGGAACCAATGGGTTAATAAAAGGACAGAACCGGAACTGAAACCGTGACCCTTAAAAATAGGTTAAACGATTCTGAAATCATTGAAACAGTAGCCCCGTCCTGGAAGAGAAAAAAAAACTGGTAATATTTGAAAAACCTATTCTTACGCAAACGATGGGCGTGGAAGGTGGGTGGGCCAGCAGGTTAAAGCCAGTGGAATAACACAGCCTGGTGAATATTTTAATATCATAAACTGTGACTGGAATTTGTACTGGAACAGATTATAAGGGCAAGGTCTGAACTGTTCCATATTCCAGCATAGTTCCCTTTGATTTACACTTGGTTACTGCTGCTCCTTCCTTTCCCTGAGGAAAAAAAAACTGTTTAGAAACTTATTAGGCATCATAATTGATAAATATAAATCATGCTGACCAAAAATTTAATTTAACTGTGAGCATGTATTTTTAAAACAATTAACAATAGTGCACTTTGTATGACCTGCTTTATCCAGTCAGTAATTTTATCTGAATTAATCCCCTCATGGGTAACTGCAGCTTATAATGAAGGAACGAGAATAGAAGATAAGTGGTCTTAAAAAAGTTATGATTTTTTTTTGATATACAAGTTCCCTTATGCAACAATTATAATTATACTGTATCTGGTGGGAAGCTGCAGCAATGAGAGACAACCTCTTTCTCACTTGGTAAAGGTTGATGCAACATCAGCTTGGTGGCCTTACACCTTTGTAAAACTGGGCTTTGCGCCAGTGCATTTTGTTGCCAGGCAAAATTAGTGTGACTGTAAATTTCAAGATCGAATTTGGCCCTAGCTCCTGAAGGCATATATTCCATGTATATTTCATAATGTAGAGTTCTAAATTCCAGCAAGGTCCGGAAATTTTCTCTGTGGGTGCAACCCGAGAGTTAGACCTGAAAATGCGCCCATTCTGCTGACGTTTCAATTTCCTGCGAATTTCATTAGAATACACCCAGATGTAAAATGGGCATAAATTGGCATAAATCAGCATAAATAATTGGAGCCCAAGGAAAGCGTTGAATTTGCACCATATATTTCCCTGCTTTAAGAATGAAAATTAAAGTTTCAACTTTCACCTTATTCAACCATCATCATACCCATCAGGCACAGCAATCAAGGAAGCTTTTCAATTAATGCGACTTACACCATAAAAATGTATTCAAAGAAACAAAAATTGCAGTGCAGGTCTCAGAGAGGATACATTTTTAAAAATACTCAAAAAAATTACCATAAAACACCTGACAATCTGGTAGTAATTTGAATAGAAACTGTGAGCAAGTGTAATTGCAGGAAACTGGTATATAAAGCTCTGTAACTTTGGTGGGAGGGGGGGCAGTTTTATGGGCGGAGGGTTCGATAGACAGCCGTAAAAGATTGAGGAGATTTGGGCGTATTGTACTTACAGGGGTAACCCAAAATTCCACGATCTTTTAGGCCTCATAATTGATTTGCGCCCCGGTTATGAGTGTTTCTGGATGCAAATATGGAGGAAATTCAAGTTCAATAACTTTACCACTCCATTGTATCAATGTGCAATTTAATAAACATTCATGTAGCAATTATTTTAACAGGCTGATAAATTACTGATATTTTTAAATAGGTGCTTACCCCAGTAAAATTACTTTTTTATTTTGCAGAATTCCTTGGTGCTTTGTGCTCATCATGACAAACCAGATAAAATTACTTCAGACAAATCAGACAAAAGTGTAGAAAAATGCATCTCATCTATGGTAAGTTGACATTAACACATGGACATGGGCTTCAGCTGTTTTCACTGGGAAGAGGAAGTGCTAATGTAAATCTGCTTATAGGACCTAGTAATGTAACACATGGGTCTGTGCCTCAAACATGAATAAAGCAAAACATTTCTTACCAATGCAAATGCATTGCACATATTATAAAACCAGTACTGAGAGTAATATTGGAGCACAAGTATAGCAGTCTCCTTTCATGATCTGCCTCTGTCCAAATACTGCATCTCAGTCAATAATCAAGTGGTATTATATAGACGCTATGGTATTTTATGCTTCAGTAACATAAATCCCAATACTGTAACAGTTATGGCAAATTCATGTGGTATTCACATGGGAGCTCTCAGTCACTGTCTGCCACAACATCTTCCCATGTTAAAAATATCCAAAATGATAAACTGAAAAAGCAGCAATTTCTTATGTTTCCTCACTTTATAATACTGAGAATAATGCCATACATTTTAAGATTGAGATTTGATTGAGAAACAGGTTCCGTTATGATGGCACATGATCTCTAACTTGTAATACGTTGAGTTGTAACATACTTTGTAATTCTAAGTCACACACTGTTTTTCTGAACAGAAAAAGGTTCCAATAGAAATGCAATGAGAGCTTTGACTTTTAGGAAATACTCAACATGGACATAGAGGATCCACACTTGGAAGAATGAGGTACTTGTCTTATTAAATATGTAGAGATAATCTAATTACATTTCCCCTCTCATTCGCTCCTTCTCCCCATTGTTGAATAAAAGTGGTGTATTACTAGCCTCTGTGTGTGGGATTGTTTGTTGCTCAAGATTTCTAATTTTTGATAAATTGCCTTTAATCAGTTTTCTTATTGTCTATGGATATTTTAATAGGATGAGATTTTACTAATATAGAGCTGATTTTAACTCTGGGTGCATTCAAGGCTGGCAGGATATGGGGCGGAAGGGTAACCCTCCCGGACTCCTCGGTGTGAAGCTTGGTCCAATTTAACTCACTGGCCTCATTTAAATTAGTCTGCAGCGTTTCCTGCCCAAAGCAGGCAAAAATTACTTTAGTGCCAATGGGTGGGAGTGGGAAATTGGGCGGGAGCGGGAAATTAGACGGGAGGCTGACAACACTGGGGACCCAAGGGAACAGTCCCTGGCATAAGGTTAGTGATGAGCAGGGGAGACTGGTAAGTCTGCAAAGAGCTGCTGGTGGTGGGATGGAATGGGAAGGCCAGGGCTGGAGAGGCCCAAGGGTTCCTTGCGAATCCCTGAGAAGCATTCCCGATCCTTCTGCCCCATTAGGAATCACAAAAATGATAAAAAAATAAAAGTTACTGTGGCCTCTTCTGGCCACTCTGCTGCCTCATGCGAGGTTTTGCTGGTATGTTTGGCTCCATGTGGGCATCCCGTGATTTCGCCTTAAAATGGGGTCATGGTGCCGATAATGTAATCGGGCTGTGACTTTTCCATGTAAAGTGGGCCCCCAGCTGCCTGGAGCAGGCAGCCCTCCCTTGCCCGATCTGAGGTAAGCTAAGAAGGTGGGGGTGGAAACACCTTGGGAAAGCAGCGTGAACCCCCCGTCTTCTTAACCCTTCTTCCGTGTGTTCTCACTGGACGGGCAGGTTTAAAATCGACCCTGATGAATACAGCAGTTATTGTTTTCTGTAAGAATTCCGCTGAAATTCTGAACATTGCATTGTCCACAATACTTGGATTATGGTTCAAGGTCACTTTTTAAATTTCAGACTTAAATTAAACAGCATAATTGAAATACAACATCATTGTGAGGGAAAACACAACTGATGCTATAACAGCAGAACTGAGATACCACAAAATATATATTTTTGATCATACCTTGTATAAACATACTAATATGAATACATGTAGGTGTATGAAAGAAGGAAATAAAGACTTGCATTTATATAATGCCTATCACAACCTCAGGACATTCCAAAGTGCTTTATAGCCAATGTAGTACTTTTGAAATGTAGTCATTATTGTAATGTAGGAACTCTTATCAATCAATCTCTCTTACATTCCTGTATTCCTACTAAGAGACAGAGTTTTGTATGCATTTCTTTTAAAATCTTTTGTGCAGGCCAGAAGGAGCATCATGATCCTTTTTCTGATTCTGTACATTCCCAATCTATTGGCATATATACAGAGTGTATATAATATAAGGAGTTTGTATGTTAAGTGCTATTTTTCTTGGTGTGGGATCAATACCATATTTGACACTTAAGATAGGGCATTGTGTGCAGACAAGTGTGGCATAAACATTTAAAAACAAATATATGGAGATAGATACCTGAGAATAATGACAAGGCATACGTGAGTAATTATATTCTAGTGTGATAAGTTACATTTATCATCAGAACAGGCGTTCTTTCACTAATGCTGCTAAGTGTTTCACATTCAGAAACTATGGGCATTGTAACACACTCATGGACTGTGTTATGGAATTAACCAGTAAAAGTGACATTTCTATTCCTACTGTAGACAGAAATTAGTATTATAAGATGTACAATTTTTCTTGTTAGTCATTATGAACTAAATACTCATCCTACTTGCTCCATGATTCTTGTGAAATGGGGCTTTGAACATCTGCCTATAGTGGGTTTTCAAGTTGGCAGTCAAGATGTTGACCTGGTGAGAAGTGAGAGCAGGTCATGCAACATAATACAAAGTATTAACACACTTTTAAAACTGATTAAAAAAAAATATTGCCAACAAAATTATTCCCATGTCAGTCGATTGAACTAAATTCACAATGGAGTGCTTTATCTTTATAAAACACAAAAATAACCTAATAGTTCATGAGAGACTGTCATTTGTTGGAGATATTAGCAGTGCATTTCCAGAATCCCTACGAGCATGCCCCACCCCTACTCTCCCCGCATATAATCTTGTCTATCCTGCACATTTTTCAATGCTGAATAAGGACAGAGCAGAAAGGACAATTTGTATGGAATGTTTTCCTATTTCTGTATTGTAATGTATACTGTGTATGTTTGTGTATAAGACTAGAAATTTAAGTCCCTCTTTGGGGCTAAAAGTTGAGGGGGGGCGTGTCTTTTATGTGAGTCAAATACTTCCTCAGGTTTTCAAAGGCAGTTTACCTAGAAGCCGCAGCATCATACCAATGCAAACCTACTAGTTGTTTAGTATTCTTCTGCTCTATAATTTAAATGGCAACTGTCCTAAATCCTAACTTGAAGCTTCCACTGCTAATTTAAAATCTGACACAGAATAGATAGAGGGAGAGGAGATTTAAAATCAGCAGTGGGAGCTAGATTGCAATCAGGAGAGAGAGTTGCCATTTCAATGTCACAGCGCTGGAGTAGCTGAACAACAGCAAATGCACTTTTTGAAATTTGAAATCAAATATATATAGATGTCAGCTGACATTAAGGTGAGATTTTATGGTGGCTAGAAGCTTTGTAATCATAGATTCATAGAATGATACAGCACAGAAGGAGGCTTTTCGACCCATCGTGCCTGCACCGGCTCTTTAGTAGAGCTACCCAATCGTCCCAGTCCCCTGTTGATTGTTATCTTGTATATGAATTGTAGATGTTTTTGAGTGGAATATTGGGTAATGGTTGTCTTGTACATAGGTTGCCTTATTCACAAGTATATACAGTACTTTGAGAAGTACAAGTGCTTGTGTATAAGGCAATAAATATATGCAGTGAGATGGAAACGACAAAGTATCACTTGGTAACAATTTGCACACATCAGATGCTGCCATTACTGCTGAAAATTGTATAAAGCATTGAACTACAATTTGAATAGTTTTAGAATTGGTAACTGTATTCCACTTGGCTTTTGGATTTTTAAGTTGTGAACTATGTGTCATTATGACATAGCTAGATCAGAGAAATTGTCCTGTTCATGATATGCTCATTCGTTCAAAGTAATATTCTCATTTTGCAAGGATTTCTTTCTAATGTAGATGCTTACTTTATCAGGCACTAATTAGTTTTCTGTGAACTGACACTTTCCAACACCCTCCAACTGATGCAGCTTTTAATCATATCTGATTTTATATATCTAATCCTACATTTTTTTCACATTGCCAGAGCTCATTAACACTAAAAGTAACTTGAGAACCTACAGCCTTGCTAAGACTACTTCAGTACTCTACAGGCACAAAATAGCATAATAATGTAAATTAAATATTAGTGATATTTAGTTCAGTTATTCTACAAGTGCTAAGTAAGTTCTACTCAAACTTGCCTTTTACATGTCTCTAGAACAAAAAAAATAGCATGTTGAAACATGTGGTAATTTTTTTAAATGTCCAACTTTTGCTTGTATAGTGTATTTTGATTTGATTTAATCTTTTACAAACTGCAGAGAAGGTGTCTCTTTGTGGCGCAATATTAACATAATGAAGTTAGGCCTATAATATGACTTGCTATTTTTTAAAGGATGCTTTTGATACAAAACTTGAGCAGTTTTATGCAGCCTAGGGTAATGGGGGAGGGGTGTCTGTTGAAGTATCTGGTACAAGAAAATGGTTTAACAATATTCCTGCTGCTTTATGGAGGATTTTGAGCTTACCTACTGGCATGTTTTCTCAACTACTGCTTCATAATGAAAACATGAAGAAGCTCTGGGGAATACAATACAAAAATACAGTATAAAATCCCATAGTCCTTCAAAGGTAAACTGACAGCATTGAAATTTGCAGCATGTGGATCATTCCTTTTTCAGAACTCCATTTTTTAGGCAATTAAACAAATAAACAATAATAATTGAATCCACACACTGTGCCAGTTTCTCACAACAGCTTTACGTATTTATTGTAAACTGAAAGATTGAATTAGTTTAAGTTTTTAATTTATCCCTTAATTAGAGATAAAAATACTGTACATTTATAATTTTCTGTGAAAGTCATTAAGGGTAAACTAGGAGGCATACTGAATCCAAATACACCTCTCACCTATAGAAGTATAACTCACTGATCGTCGATTCAAATAATTAGGCAATTTTGCACTTAGAAAGTTAAAAAAAAATTAGTGTGATAGAAGGCATTTTTTGTGTTCTACACTGAGGTGCTTTCTTTAAAGGGGAATTATGTCAAAGATTTGCATCTGACAGGAAAATTGCACTTCCGCCATTACAAAGGGGTAATCAGCAGAAAAACCTGGTCACAATCCGAGTTTGACATGGTCTGTCAAATGCAGAAAAGCCACACTTGTGTTCATCTGCCTGAGGATGCAACCAGCATCAATCTTCAGGATTGACAATTAGAACACTTCATATAATTCCTAGCAGCTAGCAGAAAATATCCTGCTCATATGGCAGTGGGGGAAGGGGTGGGGGAATTGGAAGGCACAGCAGCAAGTGATCAATATGACTGATAAACTTGCTAATGTACTGAAATCAGTAATCTTTCCACAAAGTTCTAAAATTATATAAGGTAGTCTGTTATATATTGAGCACCATTGATGTGTCATTGTACACAAATTACATTTCAGTATAATCATACATTTAAATACAATATTTGTCTTTATTTTTGTAAATCACTTAATGCTATTTAACAGATAATTAATTATGCACTCCTCATAGCCCTATGCCATCTCTAAGAATAGCAAAACAAATGCTGTTGAGATGAAATGTTGGCTATCTATTTTCCTGCACTGAGAGTTTCCTATTTAGACAATTCTGCTCACTCACTGACCTGTAAAATCTCAGGTGGCTATCAGAACATAGTAGCTAAAGTGTTTTTTTTGTTAATACATTCAAGTCATGTTCACAGGCCCCAAGTAATTTGTTAAATGCCAACATGATTTGCTGAAAATTTTTACATGTCACATGAATCCACAGGAACTCAGAAGGACTTTCTCTCAGTGCATCAACAATTCACAACCGAATGCTGCAAAATTAATCATTATGCTATTATACAGAAATTTCAGCTGAATTACAACTCACCACAGATGAAAGCTGGTATTCAAGTGAAGATAGCTGAAGTGCAGCTTCGCTGTTACTGAGTGCACAAAGCTTATAAAGCAAACTGTAAGCAGTTTATCAAATAAACATTTTGAACGACACAAAAGCACTGAAATTTAGGTGCAGATTCTTCAACCTTTCTTAGTGAACCACAAAGAATGAAGATGTGTATGATTTTTGCAGAGGTGGAATAGGTTGTCTGTCAGTTGGGTATTGGCGACAGTCTGTCTGCAGTCCGTAAGATGATCCTTGCAGCACCAGGGGAAAGTAGGCAGGATTCCTGGCTTGCAAGCATAGATATCGATCTACCTTAGGCATCTAAACAATGCCTCACCTGTTTGCCTTGTCCGTATTTTATTTTATGCAGTCTAATGCTTGTTTTGTTTGGCTTTTCTTTTATTTCTGTGGATCTGAGCTTTGATACACTTTTGGGAGTACATAAACACAGTGTTGTACTTGAACATCATCCTCCTTTAAAGTCTTTTGGTGCCTCAAGACCACCTCCTCCTTGCACAGAGGCTGTACTGTTACACCAGGTAAAATGAACAGCCAATAATTAATTCACAAACAAAAACGGTGTTTTATGAGGGAAATGAGTGTGTAGAACTAATGGCTGCATGATGCCATTTAAAGGTCTTCCTTATCTAAAGTGACTTTCAGTACTTTTAAATTGAAATTAGTTTCCTCTTTTTCAATAACTATTTGAAAGTTTATGATTATAATGGTTACTATTGTTAATATGATGCACATGATACTGTGCTACATGCACAAATATTTATTGCCTCTGGCACTTAAGAATCTGAAAGCTATTTTCATGAATAATGTTTATGGTATTAGAAATTACATCATTTGTTAATTTTGAAATTTTGCATTGGGGGCTATTGCAAAGCTATTCGATAATGATTATATTTACCCTGCTTAATAATTCAGTAAATTTCTTTTTAGGGTTGTGGGGACTCGGGAGGTTTTCTGGGAAATGCTGTTGATTTCTAAAGTTTATTTGACTTTATGCTGATTGAAGCATTCATACTCTGCATTAAGTTGATTTGATAGATGAAAATATTATGCTGTGCTATGAAAACATTTGAATCTTCACATTTTGGTTAGTATATGAATAGAATCACAGCTTAAACGTACAAATATCATTGTAATTGTAGAGAACAAGACAAGTTTTGCACATTTGTTATGTCTAGTTGGGCAGATGAGTAAAATATGTATTTCTGTACTATGGTATGTATACAACATGTAAATGTGAATTCTCTAATCAGAGCACAAGGCAGTGGCCCAGATATTCCTGCAATGGTTAGATCGGCGATGTACACTGTTAAATTTGTTGTCTACCACATCGATCTTGCCGTTGCGAACTTACTCCTTATTTTCCAACATTTCTAATTAGAGTATGCCGCGGTGAGCATGAGCAGTGGCAAATCGAAAGCGGCGGTGTCATCTTTTTCCCAGCAAATCGACAACTACATCCGATGAAAAGTATCCTTTATGGAGATGGCAGGGATTAGCTGCTAGAAATAGCAACAGGAATCTCCCAGAGCATCTTCATCTTCAAAATGAATGATTGAGGAAAAAAAACTATTTCAGGGCTTTTCTAATGTTGAGCAAAAGTGAAGCAGTTTTATTAGTTTAAAAGATCCATAAAACTGGTATTTCCTACAGATTCTTATAATCTAATAGCTAGGAGCAGTTTCATCTAAGAGCCCTTCAACTTATTGACTTTAGGGACTGATATCTTTGTAACAGCTTTTGCTGCATCCTCCAGCCTAGCTTATTTCTGCAAATGCTTCTGCTGCTGTTTCAATCAATAGTTAAAAAGAAACGTTGTTTTAGAAAAACTTAAAATAAAAGAATCATTGTTAATACATTCTTATTGATGTAGTATATGTAACCTGTACTACCTTAAGAGGATACCTTAAAGTGATGGACTACTTTTTAATGGCTCCTGTACATTGTAGTACCGGTGGTGACCACACCGGTATATAAACCCTGCGGAGCAAGTGTACCTCAGTTCCCGCCTTGACCCTCAATCACTAAAGACCTGTTTACTTACTTCTGTTGTCTGTGTCCTGTTATTCATTATAACTGCACTTGTAAACACAGACTCAACAGTGGCGACGAGTCTGATCGTACCTAGCGGCAGTTTTGCATCACCTCCCCCAGTACTGATTCTGGGGTCCATTCCAAGGAGGCTTCGTCCTCAGAGAACGGGAGTCGAAAAAGGGCATCCGCCCTCAACATCCTGCAGAGCACTGCATCGCACGGGAGGCCATCGAGAACCCGGTTTGGTTTTCTGGCCACGAAGTCCAACATCAGCAACAGGCAGTGATCATCCCTTCTTCGACAGCGGCGGGTAAGCCCGATCGAGCGGCATGGGGGGGAAGTCGGCCGAGTTGTCAGAGGGAGAAGGGGAGGAAAAACAAAGAGAAAGGGCAGAGGACACGACCGCAGCCGGTGTCAGGGGCCAGACTGCAATCGGGGCAGAGACGCGCAGCAGCCAGAAAGGCGCTTTATTGCCTCAAGGACCGCGGGAGCGGTGGGGCAACAAGAGCAGCAGCGCAAGGAAGCGTATACACGGGAAAAGAAAGGCAGGAAGGACAGCTGGGAGGCGTGGACAGCAACAGCACGGGAATCGCCATCTTGAGTCGGCGGGGCAAGAAGACAAGCGCGGGAAAAGCTGCCAAGCGCGGGAAAAGCCGCCATCTTTAATAAAAAAACAAAGTCATCATATTAAATAATATCCGAAGGGAAAGAAGAAACTCAGCAAGGATGCCGAAAATGGGTAACATCACTGCCTTCGACAACGATGTGGAAGATTGGGCCACTTATGTGGAACGCATCGAAGTTTACTGTAGTACGAATGATGTACCAGGTGATAAGAAAGCACTAACCCTATTAAACTCGGTGGGTGCGAAGATGTACGTGTTACCTGAGGGAGGTCCGCCACTACTAGGACGGGAATGGATCAGGCGAATAAAATTGGACTGGCATTCCATAAAAGCACTGACTGTGGATGCCTGTAAGGAGGACAATGTCAAACCTAAACGACTGTCCAAAATCTTAGATGATGCTAGGGAGGTGTTCCAACAGGGACTGGGAACACTGAAAGGAATTACTGCAACCATCAAGGTTGAAGAACAAGCAAACCCAAAATTTTTCAAAGCCAGACCGTTGCCCTGTGCGATACGACCTGCTGTGGAAGCAGAGCTGGAAGGGCTAGAGCGTTCAGGGGTACCGTCAAAGGTGGACTGGAGCGAATGGGCTACACCCATTGTTCCTGTCATGAAGCGTTCATTGAGCAAAAAGCCTGGGGAACCTGGGAAGGTTCGCATCTGTGGCGATTTCAAGATCACTGTTAATCCAGTTCTTCACACGGTGCAATATCCGCTTCCGCGGATCGAAGATATCTTCGCTTCGCTGTCTGGCGGAAAGCACTTCACCAAGATAGACCTGGCGCAGGCGTACCTACAGATGGAAGTTGATGAAGCGTCACGACAGTATCTCACGATCAACACACATAAGGGCTTATATCAGTATAATAGGCTGGTTTTTGGAGTGGCATCGGCTCCAGCGATTTGGCAAAGGGCCATGGAGCAGGTATTGCAGGGAATCCCAGGCACACAATGCTACCTGGATGACATCCTGATTACAGGAGATAACGATAATGATCACCTCGCGAATTTGGAGCAGGTGCTCATCAGATTGAAAGAATATGGGCTAAGAGCTAGTCGCCAGAAATGCGAGTTCTTTCAAAAGCGAATCTCGTACTGTGGCCACGTCATTGACCAGGAGGGGCTCCATAAGTCCCCTGACAAGATCGAAGCTGTAGTCAAGGCTCCAGCACCAGAAAATGTATCCCAGTTGAGGTCGTTCCTCGGGTTGGTAAACTATTACCACAAGTTTCTTCCAAATTTATCCACGGTGTTACACCCACTAAACACTCTTTTGCAAATGGGAATACCATGGAAGTGGAGCGATGATTGTAAGCGGGCTTTTCAAAAGAGCAAGGCATTGATCACCTCTAAGGAAGTGTTGGCTCACTTTAACCCAACGCTACCTATTCGCTTAGCTTGTGATGCATCTCCATATGGTATCGGGGCAGTGCTCTCACATAAGTTTCCAGATTGCTCGGAAAGGCCAGTCGCTTTTGCATCCAGATCATTGACCTCCGCTGAGCGCAATTATGCTCAGATAGATAGGGAGGCTCTCAGCCTCGTGTGGGGAGTTAAGAAATGTAACCATTACCTGCACGGCCAAAAGTTTACGCTGCTGACAGATCACCAGCCGTTGGTTTCCATTTTTAACCCTAAGAAGGGTGTTCCGGTAATGACGGCGCAGAGGCTTCAGAGATGGTCCCTTTTCCTAGGGGCACATCAGTATGATATTGAGTTCAAAGGTACAAAGCAGCATGGTAATGCTGATGGGCTGTCATGCCTGCCACTACCTACAGCGGAAGAGGCACCGGCAATTGACCATGTCGAGATATTTCACTCGACCATCATCGAATGCTTACCAGTCACCAATGCGGGTATTGAGAGAGAGACCCGAAATGACCCGACACTGTCTCGGGTCTACGATTTGACAGTGAAGGGATGGCCAGCACATGGCGAACCACTGTTACCAGCATTCTCAGCCAGACGAGAACAGCTGTCCGTATGTCAAGGAACATTGATGTATGGAACAAGGGTGATTATTCCTCCTAAATTAAGGGAGAGAGTTCTAAAAGAATTGCACGAAGGTCATCTGGGGGGAGTCAAGATGAAAAGCCTTGCTAGGGCTTATGTGTGGTGGCCAGGTATCGACAAACAAATAGAGGATCTGACTAAAAGCTGCTCAGGGTGCCAAAAAGTTCAGAACGCACCTCCAATTGCACCGCTGCATCCGTGGGAATGGCCTTCAGCCCCATGGCAACGTGTGCATATCGACTTTGCAGGTCCATTCATGGATTCCATGTTTTTGATAGCAGTAGACGCACATTCTAAATGGCCAGAAGTGATTAAGATGTCGACCACTACCTCTGAGAAGACGATTGCAGTTCTAAGAACCATATTTGCAAGGAATGGATTGCCGGAGCAAATATGTTCAGACAACGGACCACAGTTCGTGTCAGAAGAATTCCAGAAATTCATGAAAAAGAATGGGGTGAAACACTATACATCTGCCTCATATCATCCGGCTACAAATGGGTTGGCCGAGAGATTTGTACAAATGTTCAAAAAGGCGATAAAGGCCATGAGTGAAGATCATATTCCACTACAACACAAGGTGGACAATTTCCTAATGGTGTATCGAAACGCCACGCATGCAGTGACAAATCAAAGCCCTGCCATAATGTTCTATAACAGAAGGTTGCAGTCCCGGTTGGATTTGTTAAAACCCAATGTGCGACGGGAAGTCGAAAACAAGCAATTCCAGCATGTAAATAAAAAGGCCACTCGTAGTTTTGAAATAGGACAACCAGTGATGGCCAGGGACTATAGGGATGATAAATGGCAACCTGGAACAATTTGTGCACGACAGGTACCTTTGATGTACACGGTAGACGTTGGAGAGAACGTAATACGACGTCATGCTGACCAACTTGTGGAATCGAGAACAAGGGTCGATCCCATGTCTACGGCAGAGACACCAGTTGAAGAACTTATTGAGCCTGTAGCATCTACCTCAGACTCGAACGTATTGGATGATGTTGAATCCATAGGAGATCAATTGGATGAGTCACCCCAGCAACGGGAACCAGAGATCCCTGAAAAGCGTTATCCGGGCCGGATCAGGAGGCCTCCTCAGAGACTGAATCTTTGAACAGTTCTTGTGTGTAAATTGTATATATGTATATTATTCATGTAGTGTATTAATTGGGGTGTCCACTGTTAAGCTAAAAGGGGAGGAATTGTAGTGTATGTAACCTGTACTACCGTAAGAGGATACCTTAAAGTGATGGACTACTTTTTAATGGCTCCTGTACATTGTAGTACCGGTGGTGACCACACCGGTATATAAACCCTGCGGAGCAAGTGTACCTCAGTTCCCGCCTTGACCCTCAATCACTAAAGACCTGTTTACTTACTTCTGTTGCCTGTGTCCTGTTATTCATTATAACTGCACTTGTAAACACAGACTCAACAATTGACAAACTCTGGGATCCCCTTCCTCGTGCTCTCACTCTCAGTTCTCCCAGACACGCCTTCCAGCTGCTGTCAAAATCTGTGACCGTGGCCCAGACGCAGTGTTGTCAAACCCCAGGAGTGCCCTGAGCGAGCCAAAGATAATATTCCAACCCCCAGTTCCACTGAAGAGCATATTACCCCTCTACATTGCTGCCAAATTCCAGGACACCAGGCAAATCATTCCAAACCCCAGGTTCAGCCCCTCTGAATGCTATCAAACCCTCTCCCACTAGTGCTAAACCTGAGAACTCCCTGCCAGTGCTACCAAATTCCTGGACTCATGCACTAGTGGTAAGCTTCAGGACCACCTCCATAGCACTACCAAACCCACCAACCCTGACCCTGTACTGCTAGGACTATCCCCAAATCTGGAACACCCCAGAAACCTCATGATGGTCCTGCTAAACCTCTGTGCCCTATTTTGTTTTGCCAAACTCTGGACCCTTCCTACCCCCAATTCTAGGTAAGTCCAGGGCCCCCGGAGCTGCTTAAACCTAATGGTGTCCTCTTTGCCCCCTCTCCTGGTCCTAAGATGCAGATATCCAACTCAAACTGGCTATTAAATATACAAGTGGCTATTAAAGCCAAGCCAACCACAGTATTTAAGAGGAAATTAGATAAGCACTTGAAAAATATTAAAAGGTATGGACAAAGAACAGGGAAATGGGTTTGGGTATATAGCACTAATTTGGAGCTAGCACCAGTGCAGAGATAGTGAGCCAAATGGCCTCCTTCCATGCTGAAATTTCTGTGATTCTGTATTCAGTAGTACTTCCTTCCTCTCCTGAGGTTTAGGTATTCAGGAAGTTTGCATGTCTGATATTCACCTGGATTTCAAGCAGTTAAAAGCCACCACTGTTCATGATTTAAGAAATATTAGTGTTGAGCAGTCCAGTAAGGTAGCCATTCAAAATCAGCCTTCAGAATTTGAGAGAAATTCCTCCAAGGTATGAGTATCTAGAGCCTTTACAAGTTAAAGGCACCATTGAGGCTGTCACACTCAATACATCCGACCATGATGCAGCGTTCAGTTTCTGGAAATTACTGCTGACCAAGTTGTATAGTGCCGATAATGTAGTGAAATATCCCAAGATGCTTCAAGGAATTGTCCCCTCAGATTGGAAAATTGGCAATGTCACTCCATTATTTAAGAAAGGTGGGAGAGAGACACCAGGAAATTATAGACCTATTAGTCGAAAGTCTGTTCTGGAGAAGTTACTATAATCTGTCATTAGGGATAGAGCGACTGAGCACTTTGACCAAAATGAACTGATTAGAGAGAGCCAGCATGGATTAGTAAAGGGTAAGTCATGTCTAACTAACCTAGTTGAATTTTTTGAGGAGGTTTATAACATGGTAGATAAGGGATGGATGTTATTTATATGGACTCCCAGAAGACAGTCAGTAAGGTTCCATACAAGATAATGTTAGCAGAAATGAATGCGCATGGAATTGGAGACAAGCTATTGACATGGATAGGGAACTGATTAGGAGCTAGGGAACAGAGTGTAGGGGTAATGGGTATGTACTCTAATTGGCAGGATGTGACTAGTGGTGTCCCCCAGTGGGATACTGGGGCCTCAGCTTTTCACTATATTTATCAATGAATTAGATGCAGGAATAGAGAGCCGTATATCCTTTGCTGACAACACCGTTAGATGGCACAGTGTACATGGGAGCAGAAAGTTGCAAAGGGACATTGATAGATTAAGTGAGTGGGCAAAAGTTTGGCAGATGGAGTTCAATGTGAGGAAGTGTGAGGTCATCCACTTTGGACCTAAGAATGTTAGATCAGAGTATTTTCTAAATAGTGAGAAGCTAGGAACTGTGGAAGAGCAAAGAGATTTAAGGGTCGAAGTGCAGAAATCACTAAAAACTAGTGGACAGTTACAAAAATAATTAAAAAGGCCAATGGAATGTTAGCTATTATCTCAAGAGGGCTGGAATACAAAGGGTGGAAGTTATGCTACAGTTGTATAAAGCTCTGATTAGACTGCATCGGGAGTACTGCGTTCAGTTCTGGGAACCGCATCTCAGAAAGGATATATTGGCCTTTGAGGGGGTGCAGCACAGATTTACCAGTGGTTTTTTTCATTCGTTCATGGGATGTGGCAGTCACTGGCAAGGCCAGCATTTATTGCCATCCTTAATTGCCCTTGAGAAGTTGGTAGTGAGCTGCCTTCTTGAACCACTGCAGTTCATGTGGTGAAGGTACTCCCACAGTGCTGTTAGGAAGGGAGTTCCAGGATTTTGACCCAGCGACGATGAAGCAATGGTGATATATTTCCAAGTCAAGATGGTGTGTGACTTGGAACTGAACTTGGAAGTGTTGATGTTCCCATGCGCCTGCTGCCCTTGTCCTTCTAGGTGGTAGAGGTCGTGGGTTTGGGAGGTGCTGCTGAAGAAGACTTGGCGAGTTGCTGCAGTGCATCTTGTAGATGGTACACACTGCAGCCACGGTACATCAGTGATGGAGGGAGTGAATGTTTAAGGTGTTGGATGTTGGATGGAGTTGCTTTGTCCTGGATGGTGTCAAGCTTCTTGAGTGTTGTTGGAGCTGCACTCATCCAGGCAAGTGGAGAGTATTCCATCACACTTTTGACTTGTGCCTTGTAGATGGTGGAAAGTCTTTGGGGAGTCAGGAGCTGAGATACTTGCCACAGAATACCCAGCCTCTGACCTGCTCTTGTAGGCACAGTATTTATGTGGCTGGTCCAGTTAAGTTTCTGGTCAGTGGTGACCCCTAGGATGTTGATGGTGGGGGATTTGGTGATAGTAATGCTGTTGAATGTCAAGGGGTGGTGGTTAGGCTCTCTCTTGTTGGAGATTGCCATTGCCTGGCACTTGTGTGTTGCGAATGTTACTTGCCGCTTATCAGCCCAAGCCTGAATGTTGTCCAGGTCTTGCTGCATGCGGGCACGGACTGCTTCATTATTTGAGGAGTTGCTAATGGAACTGAACACTGTGCAATCATCAGCGAACACCCTCACTTCTGACCTTATGATGGAAGATCATTGATGAAGCAGCTGAAGATGTTTGGGCCTAGGACACTGCCCTGAGGAACTCCTGCAGCGATGTCCTAGGATGATTGGCCTCCAACAACCACAACCATCTTTCTATGTGTTAGGTATGACTCCATCCAGTGGAGAGTTTTCCCCCTGATTCCCATTGACTTCAGTTTTACTAGGGCACCTTGATGCCACACTCAGTCAAATGCTGCCTTGATGTCAAGGGCAGTCACTCTCACCCCACCTCTGGAATTCAGCTCTTTTGTCCATGTTTGTACCAAGGCTGTAATGAGGCCTGGAGCCGAGTGGTCCAGGCGGAACCTAAACTGAGCTTTGGTGAGTAAGTGCCACTTGATAGCACTGGCGACGATACCTTCCATCACTTTGCTGATGATTGAGCGTAGTGTGATGGGGCGGTAATTGGCCAGATTGGATTTGTCTTGCTTTTTGTGGACAGGACACACCTGGGCAGTTTTCCAGATTGTCGGATAGATGCCAGTGTTGTAGCTGTACTGGAACAGCTTGGCTAGAGAGGCGGCTAGTTCTGGAGCACAAGTCTTCAGCATGGCAGCCGGGATGTTGTCGGGGCCCACAGCCTTTGCTGTATCCAGTGCACTCATCCATTTCACTTATCACGTGGAGTGAATCGAATTGGCTAAAGATTGGTTTCTGTGATTGTGGGGACCTTGGGAGGAGGCCAAGATGGATCATCGACTTGGCACTTCTGGCTGAAGATGGTTGCGAATGCTTCAGCATTGGCTTTTGCACTCATGTTCTGGGCTCCACCATTATTGAGGATGGGGAGATTCATGGAGCCTCCTCCCCGTTAGTTGTTTAATTGTCCACCACCATTCACGACTGGATGTGGCAGGACTGCAGAGCTTTGATCTGATCTGTTCGTCCTGGGATCGCTTAGCTCTGTTTATAGCATGCTGTTTTCGCTGTTTAGCATACATGTAATCCTGTGTTGTAGCTTCACCAGGTTGGCACTTCATTTTTAGGTATGCTTGGTGCTGTTCCTGGCATGCTCTTCATCACACCTTCCATATGCCAGAGTTGGTCCCCTGGCTTGATGGTAATGGTAGAGTGAGGGATATGCTGGGCCATGGGGTTACAGATTGCGGTGGAATACAATTCTGCTGCTGCTGATGGCCCACAGTGCCTCATGGATGCCCAGTTTTGAGCTGCTAGATCTGTTCTGAATCTACCCATTTAACACGGTGGTAGTATCACATAAAATGGAGAGTGTCCTTCGTGTGAAGACGGGACTTTTTCTCCACAGGGACTATGCGGTGGTCATGCCTACCAATACTATCATGGACAGATGCATTGCGACAGGTAGTTTGGTGAGGACGAGGTCAGTTAGGTTTCTCCCCTTGTGTTGGTTCTCTCACCACCTGCCGCAGGCCCAGTCTGGCAGCTATGTCCTTCAGGACTCGTCCAGCTCGGTCAGTAGTGGTGCTACCGAGACTGAAAGGGTTAAAATATTAGGACAGGTTGCATTGACTAGGCTTGTATTCCTTTGAGTACAGATGATTAAAGGGTGATCTAATTGTGATGTTTAAGATGAATAAAGGCTCAAGGGGCTGAATGGCCTCCTGTTCCTATGTTGCTAAGTGAAGGATTGGATGTTGAGCAGGAGTTGGGAGAGATGACAGAACGCTGTTGAGGCTAGGTCAATTGAAATTTTCAAAACTGAGATTGTTAGATTTTTTTTAGGCAAGTTTACGGAACCAAGGCAGGTAAATAGAGTTAAGATACAGATCAGCCATGATCTAATTGAATGGAGGAACAGGTTAGAGGGGCTGAATGCACGACTGTTCCTATGTTCCCATATGTGGTTGAAAAGGTAAATTTTGAGGAGACTTTTGAAGGTGAAGAGAAATGTAGCAACCTGGAGGAGTTTAGGATGAGAATTTTAGCATGCAGATGTGTTACAAAAGAATGCTGTGCCACTATTAATAGAGTAGTAGAGTGGGGGATGCTTAGTAGATGAGTCAGAGAAGTGGGGAGTGCAAACTGGAATTTAGGGCTGAAGGAAGTTGCACAGAAGCAAGGCATAGAGCAACAAGAATGAAAAAGAAAGACTTGCATTTATATAGTGCCTTTCATGACCACCGGACATCCCAAAGCGCTTTAGAGCCAATTAAGTACTTTTTGAAGTGTAGTCATTGTTGCAATGCAGGACATTACAACAGTAATGAGTATGAGGACTTTGAAATCAGTGTGTTGAGGGATGGGGGAGCCAGTGAAGATTAGTGGGGACAGGGATGAAAAGTGAGTGGGACATTGTATGGAAGAGAATGTAGATGGGTGGAGCTGGGGAGGCCAGCAAGGAGAAAATTGGAAAAGTCAAGCCTGGAGGAGAAAGCCTAGTTTCATTGGCAGTGGTGGTGTGGCAGAGCGAAGGGTAGGCGATATCACAGCGGTGAAAATAAGTGATCTTAATGAGGAACCAGATGTGGGGTTTGAAATACAACATGGAGTGAAATAGGCCATCAAGGTTTTTTATTTTATTTATTCACTCATGGGATGTGGGCGTCATTGGCAAGGCCAGAATTTATTGTCCATCCCTAGTTACTCTTGAGAAGGTGGTGGTGAGCAGCCTTCTTGAACTGCTGCAGTCTGTGTGGTTACGGTACTCCCACAGTACTGTTAGGGAGGGAGTTCCAGGATTTTGACCCAGCGACGATGAAGGATCGGCGATATATTTCCAAGTCAGGATGGTGTGTGACCTGGAGGGGAACTTGGAGGCGGTGGTGTTCCCATGCGCCTGTTGCCCTTGTCCTTCTAGGTAGTAGAGGTCATGGGTTTTTAAGGTGCTGTCGAAGAAGGCTTGCTGCATAGCTGCAGTGCATCTTGTAGATGGTACACACTGCAACCACGGTGCACTGCTGGTGGAGGGAGTGAATATTTAAGGTGGTGGATGGGGTGAATGTTTAAGGTGGTGGATGGGATGCCGATCAAGTGGACTGCTTTGTCCTAAATGGTGTTGAGTTTCTTGAATGTTGTTGGAGCTGCACTCATCCAGGCAAGTGGAGATTATTCCATCACACTTCTGACTTATGCCTTGTAGGTGGTGGAAAGGCTTTGGGGAATTAGGAGGTCAGTCACTCTCTGCAGAATACCCAGTCTCTGACCTGCTCTTGTAGCCACAGTATTTATGTGGCTGGTCCAGTTACATTTCTGGTCAATGGTAACCCCCAGGATGTTGATGGCGGGGGATTCAATGATGGTAATGCCATTGAATGTCAATGGGAGGTGGTTAGACTCTCACTTGTTGGAGATGGACATTGCCTGACACTTGTGTGGTGCGAATGTTACTTGCCACTTATCAGCCCAAGCATGGATGTTGTCCAGGTCTTGCTGCATGCGAGCATGGACTGCTTCATTATATGAGGAGTTGTGAATGGAACTGAACACTGCAATTATTAGTGAACATCCCCACTTCTGACCTTTGATCCGTCACCTTTCACGACTGGATATGGCAAGTCTGCAGAGCTTTGATCTGTTGGTTGTGGGATAGCTTAGCTCTGTTTATAGCATGCTTCTTCTGATTTTTCGCATGCATGTAGTCCTGTGTTGTAGCTTCACCAGTTGGCACCTCATTTTCAGGTACGGTTGGTGCTTCTCCTGGCATGCTCTTTTACATTCCTCATTGAGCCGGGGTTGGTCGCCTTACTTGCTGGTAATGGTGGAGTGAGAGGTATGGCGGGCCATGAGGTTACAGATTGTGGTGGAGTACAATTCTGCTGCTGTGTAGGGCCCAAAACACCTCATGGAAGCTCAATTTTGAGCTGCTAGATCTGTTCTTAATCTATCCAATTTAGCATGCTGGTAGTGCCACACATGATGGAGGGTGTCCTCAGTGTGAAGACGGGACTTCGTCTCCACAAGGACTGTGGGGTGGTCATGCCTACCAGTACTATCATGGACAGATGCATCTGCTACAGGTAGATTGGCAAAGACAAGATCAGTTAGGTTTTTCCCTCATGTTGGTGTTCTCTCCACCTACCGCAAGCCCAGTCTGGCAGCCATGTCCTTCAGGGCTCGGTCAGTAGTGGTGCTACCGAGCCACTCTTGGTGATGGACATTGAAGTCCCCCACCCAGAGTACACTCTGTGCCCTTGCTACCCTCAGTGCTTCTTTCAAGTGGTGTTCAACATGGAGGAGTAGGTTTTCTTGCCCATTTTTTATCTATTACAAAGTATTACGAAGTTACAAAGTATTTAGCGCACAGCAACAGGCTGTTTGGCCCAACAGGTTCATGCTGGTGTTTATGCTCCACATGAGCCTCCTCCCACCCTTCTTCATCTAACCCCATCAACGTATCTTCTATCCCTTTCTCCCGCAAGTGCTTATCTAGCTTCCCCTTAAATGCATCTATGCTATTCGCCGCAACTACTTCTTGTGGTAGCAGGTTCCACATTCTAACCACTCTCTGGGTAAAGAAGTTTCTCCTGCGTTCTCTATTGGATTTATTAGTGACTATCTTATATTTGTGGCCTTTAGTTCTGGACTTGCCCAACAGTGGAAACTTCTTCTCTATTTCGACCTGATGCCATAAGACTTCATGGGGTCCGGAGTCAATGTTGAGGACTCCCAGGGCCACATCCTCCCGACTGTATACCACTGTGCCGCCACCTCTGGTGGGTCTGTCCAGCTGGTGTGACAGGTCATTCCCAGGGATAGTGAGTCTTTTCCCTGGCTGGGGAGTCCAGAACCAGAGGTCACAGTCTCAGAATAAGGGGCCGGCCATTTAGGACTGAGATGAGGAGAAATTGCTTCACTCAGAGGTTGGTGAATCTTTGGAATTCTCTACCCCAGAGGGCTGTGGCGGCTCAGTTGTTGAGTATATTCAAGACAGAGATCGATAGATTTTTGGATATTAAGGGAATCAAGTGATATGGGGATAGTGCAGGAAAGTGGAGTTGAGGTAGAAGATCAGCCATGATCTTATTGAATGGCGGCGCAGGCTCAATGGGCCAAATGGCCTACTCCTGCTCTTTTTTATGTTCTTATGTGATGGAGGAGTCTGGGACGTTGGCTGATAGAAAAGATTCTGAGAGTATGACTACGCTTGAGTAATCTGTTGGACAGCTCTCCCAACTTTGGCAGAAGTCCCCAGCTGCTAGTGGTGAGGACACACTGGGTTCAACTTTTGTTGCACACTGGGTTCAGCTTTTGTTGCACACTGGGTTCAGCTTTTGTTGCACACTGGGTCCAGCTTTTGTTGCACACTGGGCTTAGCTTTTGTTGCACACTGGGTTCAGCTTTTGTTGCACACTGGGTTCAGCTTTTGTTGCACACTGGGTCCAGCTTTTGTTGCACTGGGCTTAGCTTTTGTTGCACAGTGGGTCCAGCTTTTGTTGCACACTGGGTCCAGCTTTTGTTGCACTGGGCTTAGCTTTTGTTGCACAGTGGGTCCAGCTTTTGTTGCACACTGGGTTCAGCTTTTGTTGCACACTGGGTTCAGCTTTGTTGCACACTGGGTCCAGCTTTTGTTGCACACTGGGCTTAGCTTTTGTTGCACACTGGGCTTAGCTTTTGTTGCACACTGGGTGCAGCTTTCGGTGCACGCTGGGTTCAGCTTTTGGTGCACACTGGGTTCAGCTTTCGTTGCACGCTGGGTTCAGCTTTCGTTGCACGCTGGGTTCAACTTTTGTTGCACGCTGGGTACAGCTTTTGTTGCACACTGGGTTGAGCTTTTTTTGCACACTGGGTCCAGCTATTGTTGCACACTGGGTCCAGCTTTTGTTGCACACTGGGTCCAGCTTTTGTTGCACACTAGGTCCAGCTTTTGTTGCACACTGGGCTTAGCTTTTCTTGCACACTGGGTTCAGCTTTTGTTGCAAACTGGGTCCAGCTTTTGTTGCACACTGGGCTTAGCTTTTGTTGCACACTGGGCTTAGCTTTTGTTGCACACTGGGTTCAGCTTTTGTTGCACGCTGGGTTCAGCTTTTGTTGCACACTGGGTTCAGCTTTTGTTGCACACTGGGTCCAGCTGTTGTTGCACACTGGGTTCAGCTTTTGTTGCACACTGGGTTCAGCTATTGTTGCACACTGGATTCAGCTTTTGTTGCATACTGGGCTTAGCTTTCGTTGCACACTGGGTTCAGCTTTTGTTGCACACTGGGTTAAGCGTTTGTTGCACACTGGGTCCTGCTTTTGTTGCACACTGGGTTCAGCTTTTGTTGCACATTGGGTCCAGCTTTTGTTGCACACTGGGTTCAGCTTTTGTTGCACACTGGGTCCAGCTTTTGTTGCACACTGGGTTCAGCTTTTGTTGCACACTGGGTTCAGCTTTTGTTGCACACTGGGTTCAGCTTTTGTTGCACACTGGGTTCAGCTTTTGCTGCACAGTGGGTCCAGCTTTTGTTGCACACTGGGTTCAGCTGTTGTTGCACACTGGGTTCAGCTTTTGTTGCACACTGGGTTAAGCTTTTGTTGCACACTGGGTTCAGCTTTTGTTGCACACTGGGTTAAGCTTTTGTTGCACACTGGGTCCTGCTTTTGTTGCACACTGGGTTCAGCTTTTGTTGCACATTGGGTCCAGCTTTTGTTGCACACTGGGTTCAGCTTGTGTTGCACACTGGGTCCAGCTTTTGTTGCACACTGGGTTCAGCTTTTGTTGCACACTGGGTTCAGCTTTTGTTGCACACTGGGTTCAGCTTTTGTGGCACACTGGGTTCAGCTTTTGTTGCACACTGGGTTCAGCTTTTGTTGCACACTGGGTTCAGCTTTTGTTGCACACTGGGTTCAGCTTTTGTGGCACACTGGGTTCAGCTTTTGTTGCACATTGGGTCCAGCTTTTGTTGCACACTGGGTTCAGCTTGTGTTGCACACTGGGTCCAGCTTTTGTTGCACATTGGGTCCAGCTTTTGTTGCACACTGGGTTCAGCTTGTGTTGCACACTGGGTTCAGCTTTTGTTGCACACTGGGTTCAGCTTTTGTGGCACACTGGGTTCAGCTTTTGTTGCACACTGGGTTCAGCTTTTGTTGCACACTGGGTTCAGCTTTTGTTGCACACTGGGTTCAGCTTTTGTGGCACACTGGGTTCAGCTTTGGTTGCACACTGGGTTCAGCTTTTGTTGGACACTGGGTTCAGCTTTTGTTGCACACTGGGTCCAGCTTTTGTTGCACGCTGGATTCAGCTTTTGTTGCACACTGGGCTTAGCTTTTGTTGCACACTGGGTTCAGCTTTTGTTGCACACTGGGCTCAGCTATTGTTCCACACTGGGTCCAGCTTTTGTTGCACACCTGGTTCAGCTTTTGTTGCACACTGGGCTTAGCTTTTGTTGCACACTGGTTCAGCTTTTGTTGCACACGGGGTTCAGCTTTTGTTGCACACTGGGTTCAGCTTTTGTTGCACACTGGGTTCAGCTATTGTTGCACACTGGGTCCAGCATTTGCGGCACACAGGGTCCAGCTTTTGTTGCACACTGGGTTCAGCTTTTGTTGCACACTGGGCTTAGCTTTTGTTGCACACTGCGCTTAGCTTTCGTTGCACACTGGGTTCAGCTTTTGTTGCACACTGGGTTCAGCTTTTGTTGCACACTGGGTTCAGCTTTTGTTGCACACTGGGCTTAGTTTTTGTTGCACATTGGGTTCAGCTTTTGTTGCACACTGGGTTCAGCTTTTGTTGCACACTGGGCTTAGCTTTCGTGGCACACTGGGTTCAGCTTTTGTTGCACACTGGGTTCAGCTTTTGTTGCACACTGGGTCCAGCTTTTGTTGCACACTGGTTTCAGCTTATGTTGCACACTGGGTTAAGCTTTTGTTGCACACTGGGTTCAGCTTTTGTTGCACACTTGGTCCAGCTTTTGCTGCACACTGGGTTCAGCTTTTGTTGCACACTGGGTTCAGCTTTTGTTGCACAATGGGTTCAGCTTTTGTTGCACACTGGGTCCAGCTTTTGTTGCACACTGGGTTCAGCTTTTGTTGCACACTGGGTTCAGCTTTTGTTGCACGCTGGTTTCAGCTTTTGTTGCACACTGGGTCCAGCTTTTGTTGCACACTGGGTTCAGCTTTTGCTGCACACTGGGCTTAGCTTTTGTTGCACACTGGGTTCAGCTTTTGTTGCACACTGGGTTCAGCTTTTGTTGCACAATTGCTCCAGCTTTTGTTGCACACTGGGTTCAGCTTTTGTTGCACAATTGCTCCAGCTTTTGTTGCAGACTGGGTTCAGCTTTTGTTGCACACTGGGTTCAGCTTTTGTTGCACAATGGGTCCAGCTTTTGTTGCACACTGGGTTCAGCTTTTGTTGCACACTGGGTCCAGCTTTTGTTGCACACTGGGTCCAGCTTTTGTTGCACACTGGACTTACCTTTTGTTGCACACTGGGTCCAGCTTTTGTTGCACACTGGGCTTAGCTTTTGTTGCACACTGGGTTCAGCTTTTGTTGCACGCTGGGTTCAGCTTTGGTTGCACACTGGTTCAGCTTTTGTTGCACACTGGGTCCAGCTTATCTTGCACACTGGGTTCAGCTATTGTTGCACACTGGGTTCAGCTTTTTTTGCACACTGGGTCCAGCTTTTGTTGCACGCTGGGTCCAGCTTTTGTTGCACACTGGGTCCAGCTTTTGTTGCACACTGGGCTTAGCTTTTGTTGCACACTGGGCTTAGCTTTTGTTGCACACTGGGTTCAGCTTTTGTTGCACACTGGCTCCAGCTTTTGTTGCACACTGGGCTTAGCTTTTGTTGCACACTGGGTTCAGCTTTTGTTGCACACTGGGTTCAGCTTTTGTTGCACGCTGGGTTCAGCTTTTGTTGCACACTGGCTCCAGCTTTTGTTGCACACTGGGTTCAGCTATTGTTGCACACTGGGTTCAGCTTTTGTTGCACACTGGGTTCAGCTTTTGTTGCACACTGAGTTCAGCTTTTGCTGCACACTGGGTTCAGCTTTTGTTGCACACTGGGTTCAGCTGTTGTTGCACACTGGGTTCAGCTTTTGTTGCGCACTGGGTTCAGCTTTTGTTGCACACTAGGTTCAGCTTTTGTTGCACACTGGGTCCAGCTTTTGTTGCACACTGGGTTCAGCTTTTGTTGCACACTGGGTTCAGCTTTTGTTGCACACTGCGTCCAGCTTTTGTTGCACACTGGGCTTAGCTTTTGTTGCACACTGG
Organism: Somniosus microcephalus; assembly: GCF_052327205.1. NCBI lineage: Eukaryota > Metazoa > Chordata > Chondrichthyes > Squaliformes > Somniosidae > Somniosus > Somniosus microcephalus. The sequence goes on along the minus strand of NC_140998.1, from coordinate 111,522,225 downwards.
GCTTAGCTTTTGTTGCACACTGGGTTCAGCTTTTGTTGCACACTGGGTTCAGCTTGCGTTGCACACTGGGTTCAGCTTTCGTTGCACGCTGGGTTCAACTTTTGTTGCACGCTGGGTACAGCTTTTGTTGCACACTGGGTTGAGCTTTTTTTGCACACTGGGTCCAGCTATTGTTGCACACTGGGTCCAGCTTTTGTTGCACACTGGGTCCAGCTTTTGTTGCACACTAGGTCCAGCTTTTTTTGCACACTGGGCTTAGCTTTTGTTGCACACTGGGTTCAGCTTTTGTTGCACACTGGGTCCAGCTTTTGTTGCACACTGGGCTTAGCTTTTGTTGCACACTGGGCTTAGCTTTTGTAGTACACTGGGTTCAGCTTTTGTTGCACGCTGGGTTCAGCTTTTGTTGCACACTGGGTTCAGCTTTTGTTGCACACTGGGTCCAGCTTTTGTTGCACACTGGGTTCAGCTATTGTTGCACACTGAGTTCAGCTTTTGTTGCACACTGGGTTCAGCTTTTGTTGCACACTGAGTTCAGCTTTTGTTGCACACTGGGTTCAGCTTTTGTTGCACACTGGGTTCAGCTATTGTTGCACACTGGGTTCAGCTTTTGTTGCTCACTGGGTTCAGCTTTTCTTGCACACTGGGTTCAGTTTTTGTTGCACACTGAGTTCAGCTTTTGTTGCACACTGGGTTCAGCTTTTGTTGCACACTGGGTTCAGCTATTGTTGCACACTGGATTCAGCTTTTGTTGCACACTGGGCTTAGCTTTCGTTGCACACTGGGTTCAGCTTTTGTTGCACACTGGGTTAAGCATTTGTTGCACACTGGGTTCAGCTTTTGTTGCACACTGGGTCCAGCTTTTGTTGCACACTGGGTTCAGCTTTTGTTGCACACTGGGTTCAGCTTTTGTTGCACACTGGGTTCGGCTTTTGTGGCACACTGGGTTCAGCTTTTGTTGCACACTGGGTTCAGCTATTGTTGCACACAGGGTTCAGCTTTTGTTGCACACTGGGTCCAGCATTTGCGGCACACAGGGTCCAGCTTTTGTTGCACACTGGGTTCAGCTTTTGTTGCACATTGTGCTTAGCTTTTGTTGCACACTGCGCTTAGCTTTCGTTGCACACTGGGTTCAGCTTTTGTTGCACACTGGGTTCAGCTTTTGTTGCACACTGGGCTTAGCTTTTCTTGCACACTGGGTTCAGCTTTTGTTGCACACTGGGTCCAGCTTTTGTTGCACCCTGGGTTCAGCTTTTCTTGCACAATGGGTTCAGCTTTTGTTGCACACAGGGTTCAGCTATTGTTGCACACCTGATTCAGCATTTGTTGCACACTGGGCTTAGCTTTTGTTGCACACTGGTTTCAGCTTTTGTTGCACACTGGGCTCAGCTATTGTTGCACACTGGGTTCAGCTTTTGTTGCACACTTGGTTCAGCTTTTGTTGCACACTGGGCTCAGCTTTTGTTGCACACTGGGTTCAGCTTTTTTTGCACACGGGGTTCAGATTTTGTTGCACACTGTGTTCAGATTTTGTTGCACACTGGGTTCAGCTTTTGTTGCACACTGGGTTCAGCTATTGTTGCACACTGGGTTCAGCTTTTGTTGCACACTGGGCTTCGCTTTCGCTGCACACTGGGTTCAGCTTTTGTTGCACACTGGTTTCAGCTTTTGTTGCACACTGGGTCCAGCTTTTGTTGCACACTGGGTTCAGCTTTTGCTGCACACTGGGCTCAGTATTTGTTGCACACTGGGTTCAGCTTTTGTTGCACACTGGGTTCAGCTTTTGTTGCACACTAGGTACAGCTTTTGTTGCACACTGGGTTCAGCTTTTGTTGCACATTGGTTCAGCTTTTGTTGCACAATTACTCCAGCTTTTGTTGCACACTGGGTTCAGCTTTTGTTGCACAATTGCTCCAGCTTTTGTTGCTCACTGGGTTCAGCTTTTGTTGCACACTGGGTTCAGCTTTTGTTGCACACTGAGTTCAGCTTTTGTTGCACACTGGGTTCAGCTTTTGTTGCACACTGGGTTCAGCTATTGTTGCACACATTGGTTTAGCTGTCGTTGCTCACTGGGTTCAGCTTTTGTTGCACACTGGGTCCAGCTTTTGTTGCACACTGGGTTCAGCTATTGTTGCACACTGTGTTCAGCTATTGTTGCACACTGGTTTCAGCTTTTGTTGCACAGTAGGCTTAGCTTTTGTTGCACACTGGGTTCAGCTTTTGTTGCACACTGGGTTCAGCTATTATTGCACACTGGGTTCAGCTTTTGTTGCACACTTGGTTCAACTATTGTTGCACACTGGGCTTAGCTTTTGTTGCACACTGGGTTCAGCTTTTGTTGCACACTGGGTCCAGCTTTTGTTGCACACTGGGCTTAGCTTTTTTTGCACACTGGGTTCAGCTTTTGTTGCACATTGGGTCCAGCTTTTGTTGCACTCTGGGTTTAGCTTTTGTTGCACACTCGGTTCAGCTTTTGTTGCACACTGGGTCCAGCTTTTGTTGCACATTGGGTTCAGCTATTGTTGCACACTGGGTTCAGCTTTTGTTGCACACTGGGTTCAGCTTTTGTTGCACACTGGGTTCAGCTTTTGTTCCACACTGGGTTCAGCTATTGTTGCACTCTGGATTCAGCTTTTGTTGCACACTGGGCTTAGCTTTTGTTGCACACTGGGTTCAGCTTTTGTTGCACACTGGGCTCAGCTTTTGTTGCACACTGGGTTCATCTTTTGTTGCACACTGGTTTCAGCTTTTGTTGCACACTGGATTCAGCTTTTGTTGCACAGTAGGCTTAGCTTTTGTTGCACACTGGGTTCAGCTTTTGCTGCACACTGGGCTTAGCTTTTGTTGCACATTGGGTTCAGCTTTTGTTGCACACTGGGCTTAGCTTTTGTTGCACACTGGGTTCAGCTTTTGTTGCACACTGGGTTCAGCTTTTGTTGCACACTGGGTTCAGCTTTTGTTGCACACTGGGTCCAGCTTTTGTTGCACACTGGGCTTAGCTTTTGTTGCACACTGGGTTCAGCTTTTGTTGCACATTGGGTCCAGCTTTTGTTGCACTCTGGGCTTAGCTTTTGTTGCACACTCGGTTCAGCTTTTGTTGCACACTGGGTCCAGCTTTTGTTGCACATTGGGTTCAGCTATTGTTGCACACTGGGTTCAGCTTTTGTTGCACACTGGGTTCAGCTTTTGTTCCACACTGGGTTCAGCTATTGTTGCACTCTGGATTCAGCTTTTGTTGCACACTGGGCTTAGCTTTTGTTGCACACTGGGTACAGCTTTTGTTGCACACTGGGCTCAGCTATTGTTGCACACTGGGTTCAGCTTTTGTTGCACACTTGGTTCAGCTTTTGTTGCACACTGGGCTTAGCTTTTGTTGCACACTGGGTTCAGCTTTTGTTGCACACGGGATTCAGCTTTTGTTGAACACTGGGTTCAGCTTTTGTTGCACACTGGGTTCAACTTTTGTTTCACACTGGGTTCAGCTATTGTTGCACACTGGGTTCAGCTTTTGTTGCATACTGGGTTTAGCATTCGCTGCACACTTGTTTCAGCATTTGTTGCACACTGGGTTCAGCTTTTGCTACACACTGGGTCCAGCTTTTTTTGCACACTGGGTTCAGCTTATGTTGCACACTGGGTTCAGGTTTTTTTGAACACTGGGCTTAGCTTTTGTTGCACACTGGGTTCAGCTTTTGTTGCACACTGGGTTCAGCTTTTGTTGCACACTGGGTTCAGCTTTTTTTGTACACTGGGTTAAGCTTTTGTTGCACACTGGTTTCAGCTTTTGTTGCACACTGGGTCCAGCTTTTGTTGCACACTGGTTTCAACTTTTGTTGCGCACTGGGTCCAGCTTTTGTTGCACACTGGGTTCAGCTTTTGTTGCACACTGGTTTCAGCTTTTATTGCACACTGGGTTCAGCTTTTGTTGCACACTGAGTTCAGCTTCTGTTGCACTCTGGGTTCAGCTTTTGTTGCACACTGAGTTCAGCTTTTGTTGCACACTGGGTTCAGCTTTTGTTGCACACTGGGTTCAGCTTTTGTTGCACACTGGGTTCAGCTTTTGTTGCACACTGGGTTCAGTTTTTGTTCCACACTGGGTTCAGCTTTTGTTGCACACTGGGTTCAGCTTTAGTTGCACACTGGGTTCAGCTTCTGTTGCACAATTGCTCCAGCTTTTGTTGCACACTGGGTTCAGCTTTTGTTGCACACTGGGTTCAGCTTTTGTTGCACACTGGGTCCAGCTTTTGTTGCACACTGGGTTCAGCTTTTGTTGCACACTGGGTCCAGCTTTTGTTGCACACTGCGTTCAGCTAATTTTGCACATTGGGTCCAGCTTTTGTTGCACACTGTGTCCAGCTTTTGTTGCACACTGGGCCACCTTTTGTTGCACACTGGGTCCAGCTTTTGTTGCACACTGGGTCCAGCTTTTGTTGCAAACTGGGTTCAGCTTTTGTTGCACACTGGGCCAGCTTTTGTTGCACACTGGGTCCAGCTTTTGTTGCACACTGGGTCCAGCTTTTGTTGCACACTGGGTCCAGCTTTTGTTGCACACTGGGTTCAGCTTTTGTTGCACACTGGGCTTAGGTTTTGTTGCACACATTGGTCCAGCTTTTGTTGCACACTGGGTCCAGCTTTTGTTGCACACTGGGTCCAGCTTTTGTTGCACACTGGATTCAGCTTTTGTTGCACACTGTATTCAGCTTTTGTTGCACACTGGGTTCAGCTTTTGTTGCACACTGGGTTCAGCTTATGTTGCACACTGGGTTCAGGTTTTTTTGCACACTGGGCTTAGCTTTTGTTGCACACTGGGTACAGCTTTTGTTGCACACTGGGTTCAGCTTTTGTTGCACACTGGGTCCAGCTTTTGTTGCACACTGGGTTCAGCTTTTGTTGCACACTGGGCCAGCTTTTGTTGCACACTGGGTCCAGCTTTTGTTGCACACTGGGTCCAGCTTTTGTTGCACACTGGGTCCAGCTTTTGTTGCACACTGGGTCCAGCTTTTGTTGCACACTGGGTTCAGCTTTTGTTGCACACTGTGTTCAGCTTTTGTTGCACACTGGGCTTAGCTTTTGTTGCACACATTGGTCCAGCTTTTGTTGCACACTGGGTCCAGCTTTTGTTGCACACTGGGTCCAGCTTTTGTTGCACACTGGATTCAGCTTTTGTTGCACACTGGGTTCAGCTTTTGTTGCACACTGAGTTCAGCTTTTGTTGCACATTGGGTTCAGCTTTTGTTGCACACTGGGTTCAGCTTATGTTGCACACTGGGTTCAGGTTTTTTTGCACACTGGGCTTAGCTTTTGTTGCACACTGGGTTCAGCTTTTGTTGCACACTGGGTTCAGCTTTTGTTGCACACTGGGTTCAGCTTTTTTTGTACACTCGGTTAAGCTTTTGTTGCACACTGGTTTCAGCTTTTGTTGCACACTGGGTCCAGCTTTTGTTGCATACTGGGTTCAACTTTTGTTGCGCACTGGGTCCAGCTTTTGTTGCACACTGGGTTCAGCTTTTGTTGCACACTGGATTCAGCTTTTGTTGCACACTGGGTTCAGCTTTTGTTGCACGCTGAGTTCAGCTTCTGTTGCACTCTGGGTTCAGCTTTTGTTGCACACTGTGTTCAGCTTTTGTTGCACACTGGGTTCAGCTTTTGTTGCACACTGGGTTCAGCTTTTGTTGCACACTGGGTTCAGCTTTTGTTGCACACTGTGTTCAGCTTTTGTTGCACACTGGGTTCAGCTTTTGTTGCACACTGGGTTCAGCTTTTGTTGCACACTGGGTTCAGCTTTTGTTGCACAATTGCTCCAGCTTTTGTTGCACACTGGATTCAGCTTTTGTTGCACACTGGGTTCAGCTTTTGTTGCACACTGGGTCCAGCTTTTGTTGCACACTGCGTTCAGCTATTGTTGCACATTGGGTCCAGCTTTTGTTGCACACTGGCTTCAGCTTTTGTTGCACACTGGGTCCAGCTTTTGTTGCACACTGGGTCCAGCTTTTGTTGCACACTGGGTTCAGCTTTTGTTGCACACTGGGCCAGCTTTTGTTGCACACTGGGTCCAGCTTTTGTTGCACACTGGGTCCAGCTTTTGTTGCACACTGGGTCCAGCTTTTGTTGCACACTGGGTCCAGCTTTTGTTGCACACTGGGTCCAGCTTTTGTTGCACACTGAGTTCAGCTTTTGTTGCACACTGGGTTCAGCTTTTGTTGCACACTGGGTTCAGCTTTTGTTGCACACTGGGTTCAGCTTTTGTTGCACACTGGGTTCAGTTTTTGTTCCACACTGGGTTCAGCTTTTGTTGCACACTGGGTTCAGCTTTAGTTGCACACTGGGTTCAGCTTCTGTTGCACAATTGCTCCAGCTTTTGTTGCACACTGGGTTCAGCTTTTGTTGCACACTGGGTTCAGCTTTTGTTGCACACTGGGTCCAGCTTTTGTTGCACACTGGGTTCAGCTTTTGTTGCACACTGGGTCCAGCTTTTGTTGCACACTGCGTTCAGCTAATTTTGCACATTGGGTCCAGCTTTTGTTGCACACTGTGTCCAGCTTTTGTTGCACACTGGGCCACCTTTTGTTGCACACTGGGTCCAGCTTTTGTTGCACACTGGGTCCAGCTTTTGTTGCAAACTGGGTTCAGCTTTTGTTGCACACTGGGCCAGCTTTTGTTGCACACTGGGTCCAGCTTTTGTTGCACACTGGGTCCAGCTTTTGTTGCACACTGGGTCCAGCTTTTGTTGCACACTGGGTTCAGCTTTTGTTGCACACTGGGCTTAGCTTTTGTTGCACACATTGGTCCAGCTTTTGTTGCACACTGGGTCCAGCTTTTGTTGCACACTGGGTCCAGCTTTTGTTGCACACTGGATTCAGCTTTTGTTGCACACTGTATTCAGCTTTTGTTGCACACTGGGTTCAGCTTTTGTTGCACACTGGGTTCAGCTTATGTTGCACACTGGGTTCAGGTTTTTTTGCACACTGGGCTTAGCTTTTGTTGCACACTGGGTACAGCTTTTGTTGCACACTGGGTTCAGCTTTTGTTGCACACTGGGTCCAGCTTTTGTTGCACACTGGGTTCAGCTTTTGTTGCACACTGGGCCAGCTTTTGTTGCACACTGGGTCCAGCTTTTGTTGCACACTGGGTCCAGCTTTTGTTGCACACTGGGTCCAGCTTTTGTTGCACACTGGGTCCAGCTTTTGTTGCACACTGGGTTCAGCTTTTGTTGCACACTGTGTTCAGCTTTTGTTGCACACTGGGCTTAGCTTTTGTTGCACACATTGGTCCAGCTTTTGTTGCACACTGGGTCCAGCTTTTGTTGCACACTGGGTCCAGCTTTTGTTGCACACTGGATTCAGCTTTTGTTGCACACTGGGTTCAGCTTTTGTTGCACACTGAGTTCAGCTTTTGTTGCACACTGGGTTCAGCTTTTGTTGCACACTGGGTTCAGCTTATGTTGCACACTGGGTTCAGGTTTTTTTGCACACTGGGCTTAGCTTTTGTTGCACACTGGGTTCAGCTATTGTTGCACACTGGGTTCAGCTTTTGTTGCACACTGGGTTCAGCTTTTTTTGTACACTCGGTTAAGCTTTTGTTGCACACTGGTTTCAGCTTTTGTTGCACACTGGGTCCAGCTTTTGTTGCATACTGGGTTCAACTTTTGTTGCGCACTGGGTCCAGCTTTTGTTGCACACTGGGTTCAGCTTTTGTTGCACACTGGATTCAGCTTTTGTTGCACACTGGGTTCAGCTTTTGTTGCACACTGAGTTCAGCTTCTGTTGCACTCTGGGTTCAGCTTTTGTTGCACACTGTGTTCAGCTTTTGTTGCACACTGGGTTCAGCTTTTGTTGCACACTGGGTTCAGCTTTTGTTGCACACTGGGTTCAGCTTTTGTTGCACACTGTGTTCAGCTTTTGTTGCACACTGGGTTCAGCTTTTGTTGCACACTGGGTTCAGCTTTTGTTGCACACTGGGTTCAGCTTTTGTTGCACAATTGCTCCAGTTTTGTTGCACACTGGATTCAGCTTTTGTTGCACACTGGGTTCAGCTTTTGTTGCACACTGGGTCCAGCTTTTGTTGCACACTGCGTTCAGCTATTGTTGCACATTGGGTCCAGCTTTTGTTGCACACTGGCTTCAGCTTTTGTTGCACACTGGGTCCAGCTTTTGTTGCACACTGGGTCCAGCTTTTGTTGCACACTGGGTTCAGCTTTTGTTGCACACTGGGCCAGCTTTTGTTGCACACTGGGTCCAGCTTTTGTTGCACACTGGGTCCAGCTTTTGTTGCACACTGGGTCCAGCTTTTGTTGCACACTGGGTCCAGCTTTTGTTGCACACTGGATTCAGCTTTTGTTGCACACTGGGTTCAGGTTTTGTTGCACAGTGAGTTCAGCTTTTGTTGCACACTGGGTTCAGCTTTTGTTGCACACTGGGTTCAGCTATTGTTGCACACTGGGTTTAGCTGTTGTTGCTCACTGGGTTCAGCTTTTGTTGCACACTGGGTTCAGCTTTTGTTGCACACTGGGTCCAGCTATTGATGCACACTGGGTTCAGCTGTTGTTGCACACTGGGTTCAGCTTTTGTTGCACACTGGGTTCAGCTTTTGTTGCACACTGATTTCAGCTTTTGTTGCACACTGGGTTCAGCTTTTATTGCACACTGGGTTCAGCTTTTGTTGCACACTGGGTTCAGCTATTGTTGCACACTGGATTCAGCTTTTGTTGCACACTGGGTTCAGCTTTTGTTGCACACTAGGTTCAGCTATTATTGCACACTGGGTTCAGCTTTTGTTGCACACTTGGTTCAACTTTTGTTGCACACTGAGTTCAGCTTTTGTTGTACACTGGGCTTAGCTTTTGTTGCACACTGGGTTCAGCTTTTGTTGCACACTGGGCTTAGCTTTTGTTGCACACTGGGTTCAGCTTTTGTTGCACACTGGGCTTAGCTTTTGTTGCACACTGGGCTTAGCTTTTGTTGCACACTGGGTTCAGCTTTTGTTGCACACTGGGTCCAGCTTTTTTTGCACACTGGGCTTAGCTTTTGTTGCAGACTGGGTTCAGCTTTTGTTGCACACTGGGTCCAGCTTTTGTTGCACACTGGGGTTAGCTTTTGTTGCACACTGGGTTCAGCTTTTGTTGCACACTGGGTCCAGCTTTTGTTGCACTCTGGGCTTAGCTTTTGTTGCACACTCGGTTCAGCTGTTGTTGCACACTGGGCTTATCTTTTGTTGCACACTGGGTTCAGCTTTTGTTGCACACTGGGTTCAGCTATTGTTGCACACTGGGTCCAGCTTTTGTTGCACACTGGGTTCAGCTTATGTTGCACACTGGGTTAAGCTTTTGTTGCACACTGGGTTCAGCTTTAGTTGCACACTTGGTCCAGCTTTTGTTGCACACTGGGCTTAGCTATTGTTGCACACTGGGTTCAGCTTTTGTTGCACACTGTGTCCAGCTTTTGTTGCACACTGGGCTTAGCTTTCGTTGCACACTGGGTTCAGCTTTTGTTGCACACTGGGTTCAGCTTTTGTTGCACACTGGGTCCAGCTTTTGTTGCACACTGGGTTCAGCTTATGTTGCACACTGGGTTAAGCTTTTGTTGCACACTGGGTTCAGCTTTTGTTGCACACCTGGTCCAGCTTTTGTTGCACACTGGGCTTAGCTTTTGTTGCACTCTGGGCTTAGCTTTTGTTGCACACTGGGTTCAGCTTTGTTGCACACTGGGTTCAGCTTTTGTTGCACACTGGGTCCAGCTTTTGTTGCACCCTGGGTTCAGCTTTTGTTGCACAATGGGTTCAGCTTTTGTTGCACACAGGGTTCAGCTATTGTTGCACACCTGATTCAGCATTTGTTGCACACTGGGCTTAGCTTTTGTTGCACACTGGTTTCAGCTTTTGTTGCACACTGGGCTCAGCTATTGTTGCACACTGGGTTCAGCTTTTGTTGCACACTTGGTTCAGCTTTTGTTGCACACTGGGCTTAGCTTTTGTTGCACACTGGGTTCAGCTTTTTTTGCACACGGGGTTCAGCTTTTGTTGCACACTGTGTTCAGATTTTGTTGCACACTGGGTTCAGCTTTTGTTGCACACTGGGTTCAGCTATTGTTGCACACTGGGTTCAGCTTTTGTTGCACACTGGGCTTCGCTTTCGCTGCACACTGGGTTCAGCTTTTGTTGCACACTGGTTTCAGCTTTTGTTGCACACTGGGTTCAGCTTTTGCTGCACACTGGGCTCAGTATTTGTTGCACACTGGGTTCAGTTTTTTTGCACACTGGGTTCAGCTTTTGTTGCACACTAGGTTCAGCTTTTGTTGCACACTGGGTTCAGCTTTTGTTGCACACTGGGTTCAGCTTTTGTTGCACACTGGGTTCAGCTTTTGTTGCACAATTACTCCAGCTTTTGTTGCACAATGGGTTCAGCTTTTGTTGCACACTGGGTTCAGCTTTTGTTGCACAATTGCTCCAGCTTTTGTTGCACACTGGGTTCAGCTTTTGTTGCACACTGGGTTCAGCTTTTGTTGCACACTGGGTTCAGCTTTTGTTGCACACTGGGTTCAGCTATTGTTGCACACATTGGTTTAGCTGTTGTTGCTCACTGGGTTCAGCTTTTGTTGCACACTGGGTTCAGCTTTTGTTGCACACTGGGTCCAGCTATTGTTGCACACTGGATTCAGCTTTTGTTGCACAGTAGGCTTAGCTTTTGTTGCACACTGGGTTCAGCTTTTGTTGCACACTGGGTTCAGCTATTATTGCACACTGGGTTCAGCTTTTGTTGCACACTTGGTTCAACTATTGTTGCACACTGAGTTCAGCTTGTGCTGCACACTGGGCTTAGCTTTTGTTGCACACTGGGTTCAGCTTTTGTTGCACACTGGGCTTAGCTTTTGTTGCACACTGGGTTCAGCTTTTGTTGCACACTGGGTTCAGCTTTTGTTGCACACTGGGTCCAGCTTTTGTTGCACACTGGGCTTAGCTTTCGTTGCACACTGGGCTTAACTTTTGTTGCACACTGGGTTCAGCTTTTGTTGCACACTGGGTCCAGCTTTTGTTGCACACTGGGCTTAGCTTTTGTTGCACACTGGGTTCAGCTTTTGTTGCACACTGGGTCCAGCTTTTGTTGCACACTGGGCTTAGCTTTTGTTGCACACTGGGTTCAGCTTTTGTTGCACATTGGGTCCAGCTTTTGTTGCACTCTGGGCTTAGCTTTTGTTTCACACTCGGTTCAGCTTTTGTTGCACACTGTGTCCAGCTTTTGTTGCACATTGGGTTCAGCTATTGTTGCACACTGGGTTCAGCTTTTGTTGCACACTGGGTTCAGCTTTTGTTGCACACTGGGTTCAGCTTTTGTTCCACACTGTGTTCAGCTATTGTTGCACTCTGGATTCAGCTTTTGTTGCACACTGGGCTTAGCTTTTGTTGCACACTGGGTTCAGCTTTTGTTGCACACTGGGCTCAGCTATTGTTGCACACTGGGTTCAGCTTTTGTTGCACACTTGGTTCAGCTTTTGTTGCACACTGGGCTTAGCTTTTGTTGCACACTGGGTTCAGCTTTTGTTGCACACTGGGTTCAGCTTTTGTTGCACACTAGATTCAGCTTTTGTTGCACAGTAGGATTAGCTTTTGTTGCACACTGGGTTCAGCTTTTGTTGCACACTGGGTCCAGCTATTGTTGCACACTGGATTCAGCTTTTGTTGCACAGTAGGCTTAGCTTTTGTTGCACACTGGTTTCAGCTTTTGTTGCACACTGGGTTCAGCTATTATTGCACACTGGGTTCAGCTTTTGTTGCACACTTGGTTCAACTATTGTTGCACACTGAGTTCAGCTTGTGCTGCACACTGGGCTTAGCTTTTGTTGCACACTGGGCTTAGCTTTTGTTGCACACTGGGTTCAGCTTTTGTTGCACACTGGGTTCAGCTTTTGTTGCACACTGGGTCCAGCTTTTGTTGCACACTGGGCTTAGCTTTCGTTGCACACTGGGCTTAACTTTTGTTGCACACTGGGTTCAGCTTTTGTTGCACACTGGGTCCGGCTTTTGTTGCACACTGGGCTTAGCTTTTGTTGCACACTGGGTTCAGCTTTTGTTGCACACTGGGTCCAGCTTTTGTTGCACACTGGGCTTAGCTTTTGTTGCACACTGGGTTCAGCTTTTGTTGCACATTGGGTCCAGCTTTTGTTGCACTCTGGGCTTAGCTTTTGTTTCACACTCGGTTCAGCTTTTGTTGCACACTGGGTCCAGCTTTTGTTGCACATTGGGTTCAGCTATTGTTGCACACTGGGTTCAGCTTTTGTTGCACACTGGGTTCAGCTTTTGTTGCACACTGGGTTCAGCTTTTGTTCCACACTGTGTTCAGCTATTGTTGCACTCTGGATTCAGCTTTTGTTGCACACTGGGCTTAGCTTTTGTTGCACACTGGGTTCAGCTTTTGTTGCACACTGGGCTCAGCTATTGTTGCACACTGGGTTCAGCTTTTGTTGCACACTTGGTTCAGCTTTTGTTGCACACTGGGCTTAGCTTTTGTTGCACACTGGGTTCAGCTTTTGTTGCACACTGGGTTCAGCTTTTGTTGCACACTGGATTCAGCTTTTGTTGCACAGTAGGATTAGCTTTTGTTGCACACTGGGTTCAGCTTTTGTTGCACACTGGGTTCAGCTATTATTGCACACTTGTTTCAACTATTGTTGCACACTGAGTACAGCTTTTGCTGCACACTGGGCTTAGCTTTTGTTGCACACTGGGTTCAGCTTTTGTTGCACACTGGGCTTAGCTTTTGTTGCACACTGGGTTCAGCTTTTGTTGCACACTGGGTTCAGCTTTTTTGCACACTGGGTCCAGCTTTTGTTGCACACTGGGCTTAGCTTTTGTTGCACACTGGGTTCAGCTTTTGTTGCACTCTGGGCTTAGCTTTTGTTGCACACTCGGTTCAGCTTTTGTTGCACACTGGGTCCAGCTTTTGTTGCACATTGGGTTCAGCTTTTGTTGCACACTGGGTTCAGCTTTTGTTGCACACTGGGTTCAGCTTTTGTTCCACACTGGGTTCAGCTATTGTTGCACTCTGGATTCAGCTTTTGTTGCACACTGGGCTTAGCTTTTGTTGCACACTGGGTTCAGCTTTTGTTGCACACTGGGCTCAGCTATTGTTGCACACTGGGTTCAGCTTTTGTTGCACACTGGGTTCAGCTTTTGTTGCACACTGGGCTCAGCTATTGTTGCACACTTGTTTCAGCGTTTGTTGCACACTGGGTTCAGCTTTTGCTACACACTGGGTCCAGCTTTTTTTGCACACTGGGTTCAGCTTATGTTGCACACTGGGTTCAGGTTTCTTTGCACACTGGGCTTAGCTTTTGTTGCACACTGGGTTCAGCTTTTGTTGCACACTGGGTTCAGCTTTTGTTGCACACTGGGTCCAGCTTTTGTTGCACACTGGGTTCAGCTTTTTTTGTACACTGGGTTCAGCTTTTGTTGCACACTGGTTTCAGCTTTTGTTGCACACTGGGTCCAGCTTTTGTTGCACACTGGGTTCAACTTTTGTTGCGCACTGGGTCCAGCTTTTGTTGCACACTGGGTTCAGCTTTTGTTGCACACTGGTTTCAGCTTTTGTTGCACACTGGGTTCAGCTTTTGTTGCACACTGAGTTCAGCTTCTGTTGCACTCTGGGTTCAGCTTTTGTTGCACACTGAGTTCAGCTTTTGTTGCACACTGGGTTCAGCTTTTGTTGCACACTGGGTTCAGCTTTTGTTGCACACTGGGTTCAGCTTTTGTTGCACACTGGGTTCAGTTTTTGTTCCACACTGGGTTCAGCTTTTGTTGCACACTGGGTTCAGCTTTAGTTGCACACTGGGTTCAGCTTTTGCTGCACAATTGCTCCAGCTTTTGTTGCACACTGGGTTCAGCTTTTGTTGCACACTGGGTTCAGCTTTTGTTGCACACTGGGTCCAGCTTTTGTTGCACACTGGGTTCAGCTTTTGTTGCACACTGGGTCCAGCTTTTGTTGCACACTGCGTTCAGCTAATTTTGCACATTGGATCCAGCTTTTGTTGCACACTGGGCCAGCTTTTGTTGCACACTGGTTCCAGCTTTTGTTGCACACTGGGTCCAGCTTTTGTTGCACACTGGGTTCAGCTTTTGTTGCACACTGGGCCAGCTTTTGTTGCACACTGGGTCCAGCTTTTGTTGCACACTGGGTCCAGCTTTTGTTGCACACTGGGTCCAGCTTTTGTTGCACACTGGGTTCAGATTTTGTTGCACACTGTGTTCAGCTTTTGTTGCACACTGGGCTTAGCTTTTGCTGCACACATTGGTCCAGCTTTTGTTGCACACTGGGTCCAGCTTTTGTTGCACACTGGGTCCAGCTTTTGTTGCACACTGGATTCAGCTTTTGTTGCACACTGGGTTCAGCTTTTGTTGCACACTGAGTTCAGCTTTTGTTGCACACTGGGTTCAGCTTTTGTTGCACACTGGGTTCAGCTTATGTTGCACACTGGGTTCAGGTTTTTTTGCACTCTGTGCTTAGCTTTTGTTGCACACTGGGTTCAGCTTTTGTTGCACACTGGGTTCAGCTTTTGTTGCACGTTGGGTCCAGCTTTTGTTGCACACTGGGTTCAGCTTTTGTTGCACACTGGGCCAGCTTTTGTTGCACACTGGGTCCAGCTTTTGTTGCACACTGGGTCCAGCTTTTGTTGCACACTGGGTCCAGCTTTTGTTGCACACTGGGTCCAGATTTGTTGCACACTGGGTGCAGCTTTTGTTGCACACTGGGTTCATCTTTTGTTGCACACTGTGTTCAGCTTTTGTTGCACACTGGGCTTAGCTTTTGTTGCACACATTGGTCCAGCTTTTGTTGCACACTGGGTCCAGCTTTTGTTGCACACTGGGTCCAGCTTTTGTTGCACACTGGATTCAGCTTTTGTTGCACACTGTGTTCAGCTTTTGTTGCACACTGAGTTCAGCTTTTGTTGCACACTGGGTTCAGCTTTTGTTGCACACTGGGTTCAGCTTATGTTGCACACTGGGTTCAGGTTTTTTTGCACACTGGGCTTAGCTTTTGTTGCACACTGGGATCAGCTTTTGTTGCACACTGGGTTCAGCTTTTTTTGTACACTCGGTTAAGCTTTTGTTGCACACTGGTTTCAGCTTTTGTTGCACACTGGGTCCAGCTTTTGTTGCATACTGGGTTCAACTTTTGTTGCGCACTGGGTCCAGCTTTTGTTGCACACTGGGTTCAGCTTTTGTTGCACACTGGATTCAGCTATTGTTGCACACTGGGTTCAGCTTTTGTTGCACACTGAGTTCAGCCTCTGTTGCACTCTGGATTCAGCTTTTGTTGCACACTGAGTTCAGCTTTTGTTGCACACTGTGTTCAGCTTTTGTTGCACACTGGGTTTAGCTTTTGTTGCACACTGGGTTCAGCTTTTGTTGCACACTGGGTTCAGCTTTTGTTGCACTCTGGGTTCAGCTTTTGTTGCACACTGGGTTCAGCTTTTGTTGCACACTGGGTTCAGCTTTTGTTGCACACTGGGTTCAGCTTTTGTTGCACAATTGCTTCAGCTTTTGTTGCACACTGGATTCAGCTTTTGTTGCACACTGGGTTCAGCTTTTGTTGCACACTGGGTCCAGCTTTTGTTGCACACTGCGTTCAGCTATTGTTGCACATTGGGTCCAGCTTTTGTTGCACACTGGCTTCAGCTTTTGTTGCACACTGGGTCCAGCTTTTGTTGCACACTGGGTCCAGCTTTTGTTGCACACTGGGTTCAGCTTTTGTTGCACACTGGGCCAGCTTTTGTTGCACACTGTGTTCAGCTTTTGTTGCACACTGGGCTTAGCTTTTGTTGCACACATTGGTCCAGCTTTTGTTGCACACTGGGTCCAGCTTTTGTTGCACACTGGGTCCAGCTTTTGTTGCACACTGGATTCAGCTTTTGTTGCACACTGTGTTCAGCTTTTGTTGCACACTGAGTTCAGCTTTTGTTGCACACTGGGTTCAGCTTTTGTTGCACACTGGGTTCAGCTTTTGTTGCACACTGGGTTCAGCTTATGTTGCACACTGGGTTCAGGTTTTTTTGCACACTGGGCTTAGCTTTTGTTGCACACTGGGATCAGCTTTTGTTGCACACTGGGTTCAGCTTTTTTTGTACACTCGGTTAAGCTTTTGTTGCACACTGGTTTCAGCTTTTGTTGCACACTGGGTCCAGCTTTTGTTGCATACTGGGTTCAACTTTTGTTGCGCACTGGGTCCAGCTTTTGTTGCACACTGGGTTCAGCTTTTGTTGCACACTGGATTCAGCTATTGTTGCACACTGGGTTCAGCTTTTGTTGCACACTGAGTTCAGCTTCTGTTGCACTCTGGGTTCAGCTTTTGTTGCACACTGAGTTCAGCTTTTGTTGCACACTGTGTTCAGCTTTTGTTGCACACTGGGTTTAGCTTTTGTTGCACACTGGGTTCAGCTTTTGTTGCACACTGGGTTCAGCTTTTGTTGCACTCTGGGTTCAGCTTTTGTTGCACACTGGGTTCAGCTTTTGTTGCACACTGGGTTCAGCTTTTGTTGCACACTGGGTTCAGCTTTTGTTGCACAATTGCTTCAGCTTTTGTTGCACACTGGATTCAGCTTTTGTTGCACACTGGGTTCAGCTTTTGTTGCACACTGGGTCCAGCTTTTGTTGCACACTGCGTTCAGCTATTGTTGCACATTGGGTCCAGCTTTTGTTGCACACTGGCTTCAGCTTTTGTTGCACACTGGGTCCAGCTTTTGTTGCACACTGGGTCCAGCTTTTGTTGCACACTGGGTTCAGCTTTTGTTGCACACTGGGCCAGCTTTTGTTGCACACTGGGTCCAGCTTTTGTTGCACACTGGGTCCAGCTTTTGTTGCACACTGGGCTTAGCTTTTGTTGCACACTGGGTCCAGCTTTTGTTGCACACTGGGTCCAGCTTTTGTTGCACACGGTCCAGCTTATGTTGCACACTGGATTCAGCTTTTGTTGCACACTGGGTTCAGGGTTTGTTGCACAGTGAGTTCAGATTTTGTTGCACAGTGGGTCCAGCTTTTGTTGCACACTGGGTTCAGCTATTGTTGCACATTGGGTCCAGCTTTTGTTGCTCACTGGGTTCAGCTTTTGTTGCACACTGGGCTCAGCATTTGTTGCACACTGGGTCCAGCTTTTGTTGCACACTGGGTTCAGCTTTCGTTGCACACTGGGCCGCTTTTGTTGCACACTGGGTCCAGCTTTTGTTGCACACTGAGTTCAGCTTTTGTTGCACACTGGGTTCAGCTTTTGTTGCACACTGGGTTCCGCTTTTGTTGCACACTGGGTTCAGCTTTTGTTGCACACTGGGTTCAGCTTTTGTTGCACACTGGGTTCAGCTTTTGTTGCACACTGGGTTCAGCTTTTGTTGCACACTGGGTTCAGCTTTTGTTGCACACTGGGTTCAGCTTTTTTTGCACACTGGGCCAGCTTTAGTCGCACACTGGGTCCAGCTTTTGTTGCACACTGGGTTCAGCTTTTGTTGCACACTGGGTCCAGCTTTTGTTGCACACTGCGTTCAGCTATTGTTGCACATTGGGTCCAGCTTTTGTTGCACACTGTGTTCAGCTTTTGTTGCACACTGGGCCAGCTTTTGTTGCACACTGGGTCCAGCTTTTGTTGCACACTGGGTCCAGCTTTTGTTGCACACTGGGTCCAGCTTTTGTTGAACACTGGGTTCAGTTTTTGATGCACACTGGGTTCAGCTTTATTTGCACACTGAGTCCAGCTTTTGTTGCACACTGGGTTCAGCTTTTGTTGCAGACTGGGTCCAGCTTTTGTTGCACACTGGGTTCAGCTTTTGTTGCACACTGGGTTCAGCATTTGTTGCACACTGGGTTCAGCTTTTGTTGCACACTGGGCTTAGCTTTTGTTGCACACTGGGTTCAGCTTTTGTTGCACTCTGGATTCAGCTTTTGTTGCACACTGGCTTCAGCTTTTGTTGCACACTGGGTCCAGCTTTTGTTGCACACTGGGTCCAGCTTTTGTTGCACACTGGGTCCAGCTTTTGTTGCACACTGGGTTCAGCTATTGTTGCACACTGGGTCCAGCTTTTGTTGCACACTGGGTTAAGCTATTGTTGCACACTGTGTTCCGCTTTTGTTGCACACTGGGTCCAGCTTTTGCTGCACGCTGGGTCCAGCTTTTGTTGCCCGCTGGGTCCAGCTTTAGTTGCACACTGGGTTCAGCTTTTGTTGCACACTGGGTCCAGCTTTTGCTGCACACTGGGTCAAGCTGTTGCTGCACACTGGGTCCAGCTTTTGTTGCACACTGGGTCCAGCATTTGTTGCTCACTGGGTCCAGCTTTAGTTGCACACTGGGTCCAGCTTTTGTTGCACACTGGGTTCAGCTTTTGTTGCACACTGGGTTCAGCTTTTGTTGCACACTGGGTTCAGCTTTTGTTGCACACTGGGTTCAGCTTTTGTTGCACACTGGGTCCAGCTTTTGTTGCACACTGGGTTCAGCTTTTTTTGCACACTGGGTTCAGCTTTGGTTGCACACTGGGTTCAGCTTTTGTTGCACACTGGGTTCAGCTTTTGTTGCACACTAGGTTCAGCTTTTGTTGCACACTGGGTCCAGCTTTTGTTGCACACTGGGTTCAGCTTTTGTTGCACACTGGGTTCAGCTTTTGTTGCACACTGGGTTCAACATTTTTTGCACATTGGTTCCAGCTTTTGTTGCACACTGGGTCCAGCTTTTGTTGCACACTGGGTTCAGCTTTTTTTGCACACTTGGTTCAGCTTTAGTTGCACACTGGGTTCAGCTTTTGTTGCACATTGGGTCCAGCTTTTGTTGCACACTGGGTTCAGCTTTTGTTGCACCCTGGGTTCAGCTTTTGTTGCACACTGGGCTTAGCTTTTGTTGCACACTGGGTCCAGATTTTGTTGCACACTGGGTCCAGCTTTTGTTGCACACAGGGTTCAGCTTTGTTGCACACTGGGTCAAGCTTTTGTTGCACACTGGGTCCAGCTTTTGTTGCACACTGGGTTCAGCTTTTGTTGCACACTGGTTCCAGCTTTTGTTGCACACTGGTTTCAGATTCTGTTGCACACTGGGTTCAGCTTTTGTTGCACTCTGGGCTCAGCTTTTGTTGCACACTGGATCCAGCTTTTGTTGCACACTGGGTTCAGCTTTTGTTGCACACTGGGTTCAGCTTGTGTTGCACAATTGGTTCAGCTTTTGTTGCACACTGGGTTCAGCTTTTGTTGCACACTGTGTTCAGCATTTGTTGCACACTGGGTTCAGCTTTGTTGCACACTGGGTTCAGCGTTTGTTGCACATTGGGTCCAGCTTTTGTTGCACACTGCGTTCAGCTTTTGTTGCACACTGGGTTCAGCTTTTGTTGCACACTGGGCTTAGCTTTTGTTGCACACTGGCTTCAGCTTTTGTTGCACACTGGGTTCATCTTTTGTTGCACACTGGGTTCATCTTTTGTTGCACACTGGGTTCAGCTTTTGTTGCACACTGGGTTCAGCTTTTGTTGCACACTGGGTTCATCTTTTGTTGCACACTGGGTCCAGCTTTTGTTGCACACTGGGTCAGCTTTTGTTGCACATTGGGTCCAGCTTTTGTTGCACACTGGGTTCAGCTTTTGTTGCACACTGGACTTAGCTTTTGTTGCACACTGGGTTCAGATTTTGTTGCACACTGGGTTCAGCTTTTGTTGCACACTGGGTCCAGCTTTTGTTGCACACTGGGTTCAGCTTTTGTTGCACACTGCGTTCAGCTTTTGTTGCACACTGGGTTCAGCTTTTGTTGCACACTGGTTCAGCTTTTGTTATACACTGCGTCCACCTTTTCTGCGCACTGGGTCCAGCTTTTGTTGCGCACTGGGTACAGCTTTTGTTGCACACTGGGTTCAGCTTTTGTTGCACACTGGGTCCAGCTTTTGTTGCACACTGGGTTCAGCTTTTGTGGCACACTGGGTTCAGCTTGTGTTGCACAATTGGTTCAGCTTTTGTTGCACACTGGGTTCAGCTTTTGTTGCACACTGGGTTCAGCATTTGTTGCACACTGGGTTCAGCTTTGTTGCACACTGGGTTCAGCGTTTGTTGCACATTGGGTCCAGCTTTTCTTGCACACTGGGTTCAGCTTTTGTTGCACACTGGGTTCAGCTTTTGTTGCACACTGGGCTTAGCTTTTGTTGCACACTGGCTTCAGCTTTTGTTGCACACTGGGTTCATCTTTTGTTGCACACTGGGTTCAGCTTTTGTTGCACACTGGGTTCAGCTTTTGTTGCACACTGGGTTCAGCTTTTGTTGCACACTGGGTTCAGCTTTTGTTGCACACTGGGTCCAGCTTTTGTTGCACACTGGGTCAGCTTTTGTTGCACATTGGGTCCAGCTTTTGTTGCACACTGGGTTCAGCTTTTGTTGCATACTGGACTTAGCTTTTGTTGCACACTGGGTTCAGATTTTGTTGCACACTGGGTTCAGCTTTTGTTGCACACTGGGTCCAGCTTTTGTTGCACACTGGGTTCAGCTTTTGTTGCACACTGAGTTCAGCTTTTGTTGCACACTGGTTCAGCTTTTGTTATACACTGCGTCCACCTTTTCTGCGCACTGGGTCCAGCTTTTGTTGCGCACTGGGTACAGCTTTTGTTGCACACTGGGTTCAGCTTTTGTTGCACACTGGGTCCAGCTTTTGTTGCACACTGGGTTCAGCTTTTGTGGCACACTGGGTTCAGCTTGTGTTGCACAATTGGTTCAGCTTTTGTTGCACACTGGGTTCAGCTTTTGTTGCACACTGGGTTCAGCATTTGTTGCACACTGGGTTCAGCTTTGTTGCACACTGGGTTCAGCGTTTGTTGCACATTGCGTCCAGCTTTTGTTGCACACTGGGGTCAGCTTTTGATGCACACTGGGTTCAGCTTTTGTTGCACACTGGGCTTAGCTTTTGTTGCACACTGGCTTCAGCTTTTGTTGCACACTGGGTTCATCTTTTGTTGCACACTGGGTTCAGCTTTTGTTGCACACTGGGTTCAGCTTTGGTTGCACACTGGGTTCAGCTTTTGTTGCACACTGGGTTCAGCTTTTGTTGCACACTGGGTTCAGCTTTTGTTGCACACTGGGTCCAGCTTTTGTTGCACACTGGGTTCAGCTTTTGTTGTACACTGGGTCAGCTTTTGTTGCACGCTGGTTTCAGGTTTTCTTGCACACCTGGCCAGCTTATGTTGCACATTGGGTCCAGCTTTTGTTGCACACTGGGTCCAGCTTTTGTTGCACACTGGGTTCAGCTTTTGTTGCACACTGGGTCCAGCTGTTGTTGCACACTGGGTTCAGCTTTTGTTGCACACTGGGTTCAGCATTTGTTGCACACTGGGTTCAGCTTTTGTTACACACTGGGCTTAGCTTTTGTTGCACACTGGGTTCAGCTTTTGTTGCACTCTGGATTCAGCTTTTGTTGCACACTGGCTTCAGCTTTTGTTGCACACTGGGTCCAGCTTTTGTTGCACACTGGGTCCAGCTTTTGTTGCACACTGGGTCCAGCTTTTGTTGCACACTGGGTTCAGCTATTGTTGCACACTGGGTCCAGCTTTTGTTGCACACTGGGTAAAGCTATTGTTGCACACTGTGTTCCGCTTTTGTTGCACACTGGGTCCAGCTTTTGCTGCACGCTGGGTCCAGCTTTTGTTGCCCGCTGGGTCCAGCTTTAGTTGCACACTGAGTTCAACTTTTGTTGCACACTGGGTCCAGCTTTTGCTGCACACTGGGTCAAGCTGTTGCTGCACACTGGGTCCAGCTTTTGTTGCACACTGGGTCCAGCATTTGTTGCTCACTGGGTCCAGCTTTAGTTGCACACTGGGTCCAGCTTTTGTTGCACACTGGGTCCAGCTTTTGTTGCACACTGGGTTCAGCTTTTGTTGCACACTGGGTTCAGCTTTTGTTGCACACTGGGTTCAGCTTTTGTTGCACACTGGGTTCAGCTTTTGTTGCACACTGGGTTCAGCTTTTGTTGCACACAGGGTCTAGCTTTTGTTGCACACTGGGTTCAGCTTTTTTTGCACACTGGGTTCAGCTTTGGTTGCACACTGGGTTCAGCTTTTGTTGCACACTGGGTTCAGCTTTTGTTGCACACTCGGTTCAGCTTTGGTTGCACACTGGGTCCAGCTTTTGTTGCACACTGGGTTCAGCTTTTCTTGCACACTGGGTTCAGCTTTTGTTGCACACTGGGTTCAACATTTTTTGCACATTGGTTCCAGCTTTTGTTGCACACTGGGTCCAGCTTTTGTTGCACACTGGGTTCAGCTTTTTTTGCACACTTGGTTCAGCTTTAGTTGCACACTGGGTTCAGCTTTTGTTGCACACTGGGTCCAGCTTTTGTTGCACACTGGGTTCAGCTTTTGTTGCACCCTGGGTTCAGCTTTTGTTGCACACTGGGCTTAGCTTTTGTTGCACACTGGGTCCAGATTTTGTTGCACACTGGGTCCAGCTTTTGTTGCACACATGGTTCAGCTTTGTTGCACACTGGGTCAAGCTTTTGTTGCACACTGGGTCCAGCTTTTGTTGCACACTGGGTTCAGCTTTTGTTGCACACTGGTTCCAGCTTTTGTTGCACACTGGTTTCAGATTCTGTTGCACACTGGGTTCAGCTTTTGTTGCACTCTGGGCTCAGCTTTTGTTGCACACTGGATCCAGCTTTTGTTGCACACTGGGTTCAGCTTTTGTTGCACACTGGGTTCAGCATTTGTTGCACACTGGGTTCAGCTTTGTTGCACACTGGGTTCAGCGTTTGTTGCACATTGGGTCCAGCTTTTGTTGCACACTGGGTTCAGCTTTTGTTGCACACTGGGTTCAGCTTTTGTTGCACACTGGGCTTAGCTTTTGTTGCACACTGGCTTCAGCTTTTGTTGCACACTGGGTTCATCTTTTGTTGCACACTGGGTTCAGCTTTTGTTGCACACTGGGTTCAGCTTTTGTTGCACACTGGGTTCAGCTTTTGTTGCACACTGGGTTCAGCTTTTGTTGCACACTGGGTCCAGCTTTTGTTGCACACTGGGTCAGCTTTTGTTGCACATTGGGTCCAGCTTTTGTTGCACACTGGGTTCAGCTTTTGTTGCACACTGGACTTAGCTTTTGTTGCACACTGGGTTCAGATTTTGTTGCACACTGGGTTCAGCTTTTGTTGCACACTGGGTCCAGCTTTTGTTGCACACTGGGTTCAGCTTTTGTTGCACACTGCGTTCAGCTTTTGTTGCACACTGGGTTCAGCTTTTGTTGCACACTGGTTCAGCTTTTGTTATACACTGCGTCCACCTTTTCTGCGCACTGGGTCCAGCTTTTGTTGCGCACTGTGTACAGCTTTTGTTGCACACTGGGTTCAGCTTTTGTTGCACACTGGGTCCAGCTTTTGTTGCACACTGGGTTCAGCTTTTGTGGCACACTGGGTTCAGCTTGTGTTGCACAATTGGTTCAGCTTTTGTTGCACACTGGGTTCAGCTTTTGTTGCACACTGGGTTCAGCATTTGTTGCACACTGGGTTCAGCTTTGTTGCACACTGGGTTCAGCGTTTGTTGCACATTGGGTCCAGCTTTTGTTGCACACTGGGTTCAGCTTTTGTTGCACACTGGGTTCAGCTTTTGTTGCACAATGGGCTTAGCTTTTGTTGCACACTGGCTTCAGCTTTTGTTGCACACTGGGTTCATCTTTTGTTGCACACTGGGTTCAGCTTTTGTTGCACACTGGGTTCAGCTTTTGTTGCACACTGGGTTCAGCTTTTGTTGCACACTGGGTTCAGCTTTTGTTGCACACTGGGTTCAGCTTTTGTTGCACACTGGGTCCAGCTTTTGTTGCACACTGGGTCAGCTTTTGTTGCACATTGGGTCCAGCTTTTGTTGCACACTGGGTTCAGCTTTTGTTGCACACTGGACTTAGCTTTTGTTGCACACTGGGTTCAGATTTTGTTGCACACTGGGTTCAGCTTTTGTTGCACACTGGGTCCAGCTTTTGTTGCACACTGGGTTCAGCTTTTGTTGCACACTGCGTTCAGCTTTTGTTGCACACTGGGTTCAGCTTTTGTTGCACACTGGTTCAGCTTTTGTTATACACTGCGTCCACCTTTTCTGCGCACTGGGTCCAGCTTTTGTTGCGCACTGGGTACAGCTTTTGTTGCACACTGGGTTCAGCTTTTGTTGCACACTGGATCCAGCTTTTGTTGCACACTGGGTTCAGCTTTTGTGGCACACTGGGTTCAGCTTGTGTTGCACAATTGGTTCAGCTTTTGTTGCACACTGGGTTCAGCTTTTGCTGCACACTGGGTCCAGCTTTTGCTGCACACTGGGTCAAGCTGTTGCTGCACACTGGGTCCAGCTTTTGTTGCACACTGGGTCCAGCATTTGTTGCTCACTGGGTCCAGCTTTAGTTGCACACTGGGTCCAGCTTTTGTTGCACACTGGGTCCAGCTTTTGTTGCACACTGGGTTCAGCTTTTGTTGCACACTGGGTTCAGCTTTTGTTGCACACTGGGTTCAGCTTTTGTTGCACACTGGGTTCAGCTTTTGTTGCACACTGGGTTCAGCTTTTGTTGCACACAGGGTCTAGCTTTTGTTGCACACTGGGTTCAGCTTTTTTTGCACACTGGGTTCAGCTTTGGTTGCACACTGGGTTCAGCTTTTGTTGCACACTGGGTTCAGCTTTTGTTGCACACTCGGTTCAGCTTTGGTTGCACACTGGGTCCAGCTTTTGTTGCACACTGGGTTCAGCTTTTCTTGCACACTGGGTTCAGCTTTTGTTGCACACTGGGTTCAACATTTTTTGCACATTGGTTCCAGCTTTTGTTGCACACTGGGTCCAGCTTTTGTTGCACACTGGGTTCAGCTTTTTTTGCACACTTGGTTCAGCTTTAGTTGCACACTGGGTTCAGCTTTTGTTGCACACTGGGTCCAGCTTTTGTTGCACACTGGGTTCAGCTTTTGTTGCACCCTGGGTTCAGCTTTTGTTGCACACTGGGCTTAGCTTTTGTTGCACACTGGGTCCAGATTTTGTTGCACACTGGGTCCAGCTTTTGTTGCACACATGGTTCAGCTTTGTTGCACACTGGGTCAAGCTTTTGTTGCACACTGGGTCCAGCTTTTGTTGCACACTGGGTTCAGCTTTTGTTGCACACTGGTTCCAGCTTTTGTTGCACACTGGTTTCAGATTCTGTTGCACACTGGGTTCAGCTTTTGTTGCACTCTGGGCTCAGCTTTTGTTGCACACTGGATCCAGCTTTTGTTGCACACTGGGTTCAGCTTTTGTTGCACACTGGGTTCAGCATTTGTTGCACACTGGGTTCAGCTTTGTTGCACACTGGGTTCAGCGTTTGTTGCACATTGGGTCCAGCTTTTGTTGCACACTGGGTTCAGCTTTTGTTGCACACTGGGTTCAGCTTTTGTTGCACACTGGGCTTAGCTTTTGTTGCACACTGGCTTCAGCTTTTGTTGCACACTGGGTTCATCTTTTGTTGCACACTGGGTTCAGCTTTTGTTGCACACTGGGTTCAGCTTTTGTTGCACACTGGGTTCAGCTTTTGTTGCACACTGGGTTCAGCTTTTGTTGCACACTGGGTCCAGCTTTTGTTGCACACTGGGTCAGCTTTTGTTGCACATTGGGTCCAGCTTTTGTTGCACACTGGGTTCAGCTTTTGTTGCACACTGGACTTAGCTTTTGTTGCACACTGGGTTCAGATTTTGTTGCACACTGGGTTCAGCTTTTGTTGCACACTGGGTCCAGCTTTTGTTGCACACTGGGTTCAGCTTTTGTTGCACACTGCGTTCAGCTTTTGTTGCACACTGGGTTCAGCTTTTGTTGCACACTGGTTCAGCTTTTGTTATACACTGCGTCCACCTTTTCTGCGCACTGGGTCCAGCTTTTGTTGCGCACTGTGTACAGCTTTTGTTGCACACTGGGTTCAGCTTTTGTTGCACACTGGGTCCAGCTTTTGTTGCACACTGGGTTCAGCTTTTGTGGCACACTGGGTTCAGCTTGTGTTGCACAATTGGTTCAGCTTTTGTTGCACACTGGGTTCAGCTTTTGTTGCACACTGGGTTCAGCATTTGTTGCACACTGGGTTCAGCTTTGTTGCACACTGGGTTCAGCGTTTGTTGCACATTGGGTCCAGCTTTTGTTGCACACTGGGTTCAGCTTTTGTTGCACACTGGGTTCAGCTTTTGTTGCACAATGGGCTTAGCTTTTGTTGCACACTGGCTTCAGCTTTTGTTGCACACTGGGTTCATCTTTTGTTGCACACTGGGTTCAGCTTTTGTTGCACACTGGGTTCAGCTTTTGTTGCACACTGGGTTCAGCTTTTGTTGCACACTGGGTTCAGCTTTTGTTGCACACTGGGTTCAGCTTTTGTTGCACACTGGGTCCAGCTTTTGTTGCACACTGGGTCAGCTTTTGTTGCACATTGGGTCCAGCTTTTGTTGCACACTGGGTTCAGCTTTTGTTGCACACTGGACTTAGCTTTTGTTGCACACTGGGTTCAGATTTTGTTGCACACTGGGTTCAGCTTTTGTTGCACACTGGGTCCAGCTTTTGTTGCACACTGGGTTCAGCTTTTGTTGCACACTGCGTTCAGCTTTTGTTGCACACTGGGTTCAGCTTTTGTTGCACACTGGTTCAGCTTTTGTTATACACTGCGTCCACCTTTTCTGCGCACTGGGTCCAGCTTTTGTTGCGCACTGGGTACAGCTTTTGTTGCACACTGGGTTCAGCTTTTGTTGCACACTGGATCCAGCTTTTGTTGCACACTGGGTTCAGCTTTTGTGGCACACTGGGTTCAGCTTGTGTTGCACAATTGGTTCAGCTTTTGTTGCACACTGGGTTCAGCTTTTGTTGCACACTGGG
Source organism: Somniosus microcephalus (assembly GCF_052327205.1). Lineage (NCBI taxonomy): Eukaryota > Metazoa > Chordata > Chondrichthyes > Squaliformes > Somniosidae > Somniosus > Somniosus microcephalus. The sequence goes on along the minus strand of NC_140998.1, from coordinate 111,495,406 downwards.
TTCAGCATTTGTTGCACACTGGGTTCAGCTTTGTTGCACACTGGGTTCAGCGTTTGTTGCACATTGGGTCCAGCTTTTGTTGCACACTGGGTTCAGCTTTTGCACACTGGGTTCAGCTTTTGTTGCACACTGGGCTTAGCTTTTGTTGCACACTGGCTTCAGCTTTTGTTGCACACTGGGTTCATCTTTTGTTGCACACTGGGTTCAGCTTTTGTTGCACACTGGGTTCAGCTTTTGTTGCACACTGGGTTCAGCTTTTGTTGCACACTGGGTTCAGCTTTTGTTGCACACTGGGTTCAGCTTTTGTTGCACACTGGGTCCAGCTTTTGTTGCACACTGGGTTCAGCTTTTGTTGCACACTGGGTCAGCTTTTGTTGCACGCTGGTTTCAGGTTTTTTTGCACACCTGGCCAGCTTATGTTGCACAGTGGGTCCAGCTTTTGTTGCACACTGGGTCCAGCTTTTGTTGCACACTGGGTCCAGCTTTTGTTGAACACTGGGTTCAGTTTTTGATGCACACTGGGTTCAGCTTTATTTGCACACTAAGTCCAGCTTTTGTTGCACACTGGGTTCAGCTTTTGTTGCACACTGGGTCCAGCTTTTGTTGCACACTGGGTTCAGCTTTTGTTGCACACTGGGTTCAGCATTTGTTGCACACTGGTTTCAGCTTTTGTTGCACACTGGGCTTAGCTTTTGTTGCACACTGGGTTCAGCTTTTGTTGCACTCTGGATTCAGCTTTTGCACACTGGCTTCAGCTTTTGTTGCACACTGGGTCCAGCTTTTGTTGCACACTGGGTCCAGCTTTTGTTGCACACTGGGTCCAGCTTTTGTTGCACACTGGGTTCAGCTATTGTTGCACACTGGGTCCAGCTTTTGTTGCACACTGGGTTAAGCTATTGTTGCACACTGTGTTCCGCTTTTGTTGCACACTGGGTCCAGCTTTTGCTGCACGCTGGGTCCAGCTTTTGTTGCCCGCTGGGTCCAGCTTTAGTTGCACACTGGTTTCAGCTTTTGTTGCACACTGGGTCCAGCTTTTGCTGCACACTGGGTCCAGCTTTTGCTGCACACTGGGTCAAGCTGTTGCTGCACACTGGGTCCAGCTTTTGTTGCACACTGGGTCCAGCTTTTGTTGCTCACTGGGTCCAGCTTTAGTTGCACACTGGGTCCAGCTTTTGGTGCACACTGGGTTCAGCTTTTGTTGCACACTGGGTTCAGCTTTTGTTGCACACTGGGTTCAGCCTTTGTTGTACACTGGGTCTAGCTTTTGTTGCACACTGGGTCCAGCTTTTGTTGCACACTGGGTTCAGCTTTTTTTGCACACTGCGTTCAGCTTTGGTTGCACACTGGGTTCAGCTTTTGTTGCACACTGGGTTCAGCTTTTGTTGCACACTAGGTTCAGCTTTTGTTGCACACTGGGTCCAGCTTTTGTTGCACACTGGGTTCAGCTTTTGTTGCACACTGGGTTCAGCTTTTGTTGCACACTGGGTTCAACATTTTTTGCACATTGGGTCCAGCTTTTGTTGCACACTGGGTCCAGCTTTTGTTGCACACTGGGTTCAGCTTTTTTTGCACACTTGGTTCAGCTTTAGTTGCACACTGGGTTCAGCTTTTGTTGCACACTGGGTCCAGCTTTTGTTGCACACTGGGTTCAGCTTTTGTTGCACCCTGGGTTCAGGTTTTGTTGCACACTGGGCTTAGCTTTAGTTGCACACTGGGTCCAGATTTTGTTGCACACTGGGTCCAGCTTTTGTTGCACACAGGGTTCAGCTTTGTTGCACACTGGGTCAAGCTTTTGTTGCACACTGGGTCCAGCTTTTGTTGCACACTGGGTTCAGCTTTTGTTGCACACTGGTTCCAGCTTTTGTTGCACACTGGTTTCAGATTCTGTTGCACACTGGGTTCAGCTTTTGTTGCACTCTGGGCTCAGCTTTTGTTGCACACTGGATCCAGCTTTTGTTGCACACTGGGTTCTGCTTTTGTTGCACACTGGGTTCAGCTTTTGTTGCACACTGGGCTTAGCTTTTGTTGCACACTGGGTCCAGCTTTTGTTGCACACTGGGCTTAGCTTTTGTTGCACACTGGGTTCAGCTTTTGCTGCACACTGGGCTTAGCTTTTGTTGCACACTGGGTCCAGACTTTGTTGCACACTGGGCTTAGCTTTTGTTGCACACTGGGTTCAGCTTTTGTTGCACACTGGGCTTAGCTTTTGTTGCACACTGGGTTCAGCTTTTGTTGCACACTGGGTGCAGCTTTTGTTGCACACTGGGTTCAGCTTTTGTTGCACACTGGGCTTAGCTTTTGTTGCACACTGGGTTCAGCTTTTGTTGCACACTGGGTTCAGATTTTGTTGCACACTGGGTTCAGCTTTTGTTGCACACTGGGTCCAGCTTTTGTTGCACACTGGGTTCAGCTTTTGTTGCACACTGCGTTCAGCTTTTGTTGCACACTGGGTTCAGCTTTTGTTGCACACTGGTTCAGCTTTTGTTATACACTGCGTCCACCTTTTCTGCGCACTGGGTCCAGCTTTTGTTGCGCACTGTGTACAGCTTTTGTTGCACACTGGGTTCAGCTTTTGTTGCACACTGGGTCCAGCTTTTGTTGCACACTGGGTTCAGCTTTTGTGGCACACTGGGTTCAGCTTGTGTTGCACAATTGGTTCAGCTTTTGTTGCACACTGGGTTCAGCTTTTGTTGCACACTGGGTTCAGCATTTGTTGCACACTGGGTTCAGCTTTGTTGCACACTGGGTTCAGCGTTTGTTGCACATTGGGTCCAGCTTTTGTTGCACACTGGGTTCAGCTTTTGTTGCACACTGGGTTCAGCTTTTGTTGCACAATGGGCTTAGCTTTTGTTGCACACTGGCTTCAGCTTTTGTTGCACACTGGGTTCATCTTTTGTTGCACACTGGGTTCAGCTTTTGTTGCACACTGGGTTCAGCTTTTGTTGCACACTGGGTTCAGCTTTTGTTGCACACTGGGTTCAGCTTTTGTTGCACACTGGGTCCAGCTTTTGTTGCACACTGGGTCAGCTTTTGTTGCACATTGGGTCCAGCTTTTGTTGCACACTGGGTTCAGCTTTTGTTGCACACTGGACTTAGCTTTTGTTGCACACTGGGTTCAGATTTTGTTGCACACTGGGTTCAGCTTTTGTTGCACACTGGGTCCAGCTTTTGTTGCACACTGGGTTCAGCTTTTGTTGCACACTGCGTTCAGCTTTTGTTGCACACTGGGTTCAGCTTTTGTTGCACACTGGTTCAGCTTTTGTTATACACTGCGTCCACCTTTTCTGCGCACTGGGTCCAGCTTTTGTTGCGCACTGGGTACAGCTTTTGTTGCACACTGGGTTCAGCTTTTGTTGCACACTGGATCCAGCTTTTGTTGCACACTGGGTTCAGCTTTTGTGGCACACTGGGTTCAGCTTGTGTTGCACAATTGGTTCAGCTTTTGTTGCACACTGGGTTCAGCTTTTGTTGCACACTGGGTTCAGCATTTGTTGCACACTGGGTTCAGCTTTGTTGCACACTGGGTTCAGCGTTTGTTGCACATTGGGTCCAGCTTTTGTTGCACACTGGGTTCAGCTTTTGCACACTGGGTTCAGCTTTTGTTGCACACTGGGCTTAGCTTTTGTTGCACACTGGCTTCAGCTTTTGTTGCACACTGGGTTCATCTTTTGTTGCACACTGGGTTCAGCTTTTGTTGCACACTGGGTTCAGCTTTTGTTGCACACTGGGTTCAGCTTTTGTTGCACACTGGGTTCAGCTTTTGTTGCACACTAGGTTCAGCTTTTGTTGCACACTGGGTCCAGCTTTTGTTGCACACTGGGTTCAGCTTTTGTTGCACACTGGGTCAGCTTTTGTTGCACGCTGGTTTCAGGTTTTTTTGCACACCTGGCCAGCTTATGTTGCACAGTGGGTCCAGCTTTTGTTGCACACTGGGTCCAGCTTTTGTTGCACACTGGGTCCAGCTTTTGTTGAACACTGGGTTCAGTTTTTGATGCACACTGGGTTCAGCTTTATTTGCACACTAAGTCCAGCTTTTGTTGCACACTGGGTTCAGCTTTTGTTGCACACTGGGTCCAGCTTTTGTTGCACACTGGGTTCAGCTTTTGTTGCACACTGGGTTCAGCATTTGTTGCACACTGGTTTCAGCTTTTGTTGCACACTGGGCTTAGCTTTTGTTGCACACTGGGTTCAGCTTTTGTTGCACTCTGGATTCAGCTTTTGCACACTGGCTTCAGCTTTTGTTGCACACTGGGTCCAGCTTTTGTTGCACACTGGGTCCAGCTTTTGTTGCACACTGGGTCCAGCTTTTGTTGCACACTGGGTTCAGCTATTGTTGCACACTGGGTCCAGCTTTTGTTGCACACTGGGTTAAGCTATTGTTGCACACTGTGTTCCGCTTTTGTTGCACACTGGGTCCAGCTTTTGCTGCACGCTGGGTCCAGCTTTTGTTGCCCGCTGGGTCCAGCTTTAGTTGCACACTGGTTTCAGCTTTTGTTGCACACTGGGTCCAGCTTTTGCTGCACACTGGGTCCAGCTTTTGCTGCACACTGGGTCAAGCTGTTGCTGCACACTGGGTCCAGCTTTTGTTGCACACTGGGTCCAGCTTTTGTTGCTCACTGGGTCCAGCTTTAGTTGCACACTGGGTCCAGCTTTTGGTGCACACTGGGTTCAGCTTTTGTTGCACACTGGGTTCAGCTTTTGTTGCACACTGGGTTCAGCTTTTGTTGCACACTGGGTTCAGCCTTTGTTGTACACTGGGTCTAGCTTTTGTTGCACACTGGGTCCAGCTTTTGTTGCACACTGGGTTCAGCTTTTTTTGCACACTGCGTTCAGCTTTGGTTGCACACTGGGTTCAGCTTTTGTTGCACACTGGGTTCAGCTTTTGTTGCACACTAGGTTCAGCTTTTGTTGCACACTGGGTCCAGCTTTTGTTGCACACTGGGTTCAGCTTTTGTTGCACACTGGGTTCAGCTTTTGTTGCACACTGGGTTCAACATTTTTTGCACATTGGGTCCAGCTTTTGTTGCACACTGGGTCCAGCTTTTGTTGCACACTGGGTTCAGCTTTTTTTGCACACTTGGTTCAGCTTTAGTTGCACACTGGGTTCAGCTTTTGTTGCACACTGGGTCCAGCTTTTGTTGCACACTGGGTTCAGCTTTTGTTGCACCCTGGGTTCAGGTTTTGTTGCACACTGGGCTTAGCTTTAGTTGCACACTGGGTCCAGATTTTGTTGCACACTGGGTCCAGCTTTTGTTGCACACAGGGTTCAGCTTTGTTGCACACTGGGTCAAGCTTTTGTTGCACACTGGGTCCAGCTTTTGTTGCACACTGGGTTCAGCTTTTGTTGCACACTGGTTCCAGCTTTTGTTGCACACTGGTTTCAGATTCTGTTGCACACTGGGTTCAGCTTTTGTTGCACTCTGGGCTCAGCTTTTGTTGCACACTGGATCCAGCTTTTGTTGCACACTGGGTTCTGCTTTTGTTGCACACTGGGTTCAGCTTTTGTTGCACACTGGGCTTAGCTTTTGTTGCACACTGGGTCCAGCTTTTGTTGCACACTGGGCTTAGCTTTTGTTGCACACTGGGTTCAGCTTTTGCTGCACACTGGGCTTAGCTTTTGTTGCACACTGGGTCCAGACTTTGTTGCACACTGGGCTTAGCTTTTGTTGCACACTGGGTTCAGCTTTTGTTGCACACTGGGCTTAGCTTTTGTTGCACACTGGGTTCAGCTTTTGTTGCACACTGGGTGCAGCTTTTGTTGCACACTGAGTTCAGCTTATGTTGCACACTGGGTTCAGCTTTTGTTGCACACTGGGTCCAGCTTTTTTTGCACACTGGGTTCTGCTTTTGTTGCACACTAGGTTCAGCATTTGTTGCACACTGGGTCCACCTTTTGTTGCACACTGGGTTCAGCTTTTGTTGCACACTGGGTCCAGCTTTTGTTGCACACTGGGTTCAGCTTTTGTTGCACACTGGGTCAGCTTTTGTTGCACGCTGGTTTCAGGATTTTTTGCACACCTGGCCAGCTTATGTTGCACACTGGGTCCAGCTTTTGTTGCACACTGGGTCCAGCTTTTGTTGCACACTGGGTCCAGCTTTTGTTGCACACTGGGTTAAGCTATTGTTGCACACTGTGTTCCGCTTTTGTTGCACACTGGGTCCAGCTTTTGCTGCACGCTGGGTCCAGCTTTTGTTGCCCGCTGGGTCCAGCTTTAGTTGCACACTGGATTCAGCTTTTGTTGCACACTGGGTCCAGCTGTTGCTGCACACTGGGTCCAGCTTTTGTTGCACACTGGGTCTAGCTTTTGTTGCTCACTGGGTCTAGCTTTAGGTGCACACTGGGTCCAGCTTTTGTTGCACACTGGGTTCAGCTTTTGTTGCACACTGGGTTCAGCTTTTGTTGCACACTGGGTTCAGCTTTTGTTGCACACTGGGTTCAGCTTTTGTTGCACACTGGGTCTAGCTTTTGTTGCACACTGGGTCCAGCTTTTGTTGCACACTGGGTTCAGCTTTTTTTGCACACTGGGTTCAGCTTTGGTTGCACACTGGGTTCAGCTTTTGTTGCACACTGGGTTCAGCTTTTGTTGCACACTAGGTTCAACATTTTTTGCACATTGGGTCCAGCTTTTGTTGCACACTGGGTCCAGCTTTTGTTGCACACTGGGTTCAGCTTTTTTTGCACACTTGGTTCAGCTTTAGTTGCACACTGGGTTCAGCTTTTGTTGCACACTGGGTCCAGCTTTTGTTGCACACTGGGTTCAGCTTTTGTTGCACCCTGGGTTCAGGTTTTGTTGCACACTGGGCTTAGCTTTTGTTGCACACTGGGTCCAGATTTTGTTGCACACTGGGTCCAGCTTTTGTTGCACACAGGGTTCAGCTTTGTTGCACACTGGGTCAAGCTTTTGTTGCACACTGGGTCCAGCTTTTGTTGCACACTGGGTTCAGCTTTTGTTGCACACTGGTTCCAGCTTTTGTTGCACACTGGTTTCAGATTCTGTTGCACACTGGGTTCAGCTTTTGTTGCACTCTGGGCTCAGCTTTTGTTGCACACTGGATCCAGCTTTTGTTGCACACTGGGTTCAGCTTTTGTTGCACACTGGCTTCAGCTTTTGTTGCACAATGGGCTTAGCTTTTGTTGCACACTGGGTCCAGCTTTTGTTGCACACTGGGCTTAGCTTTTGTTGCGCACTGGGTCCAGCTTTTGTTGCACACTGGGCTTAGCTTTTGTTGCACACTGGGTTCAGCTTTTGCTGCACACTGGGCTTAGCTTTTGTTGCACACTGGGTCCAGACTTTGTTGCACACTGGGCTTAGCTTTTGTTGCACACTGGGTTCAGCTTTTGTTGCACACTGGTCTTAGCTTTTGTTGCACACTGGGTTCAGCTTTTGTTGCACACTGGGTGCAGCTTTTGTTGCACACTGAGTTCAGCCTATCTTGCACACTGGGTTCAGCTTTTGTTGCACACTGGGTCCAGCTTTTTTTGCACACTGGGTTCAGCTTTTGTTGCACACTAGGTTCAGCTTTTGTTGCACACTGGGTCCACCTTTTGTTGCACACTGGGTTCAGCTTTTGTTGCACACTGGGTCCAGCTTTTGTTGCACACTGGGTTCAGCTTTTGTTGCACACTGGGTCAGCTTTTGTTGCACGCTGGTTTCAGGTTTTTTTGCACACCTGGCCAGCTTATGTTGCACACTGGGTCCAGCTTTTGTTGCACACTGGGTCCAGCTTTTGTTGCACACTGGGTCCAGCTTTTGTTGCACACTGGGTTCAGCTTTTGTTGCACACTGGGTTCAACATTTGTTGCACACTGGGTTCAGCTTTTGTTGCACACTGGGCTTAGCTTTTGTTGCACACTGGTTTCAGCTTTTGTTGCACACTGGATTCAGCTTTTGTTGCACACTGGGTTCAGCTTTTGTTGCACACTGGGTCCAGCTTTTGTTGCACACTGTGCTTAGATTTTGTTGCACACTGGGAGCAGATTTTGTTGCACACTGGGTCCAGCTTTTGTTGCACACTGGGTCCAGCTTTTGTTGCACTCTGGGCTCAGCTTTTGTTGCACACTGGATCCAGCTTTTGTTGCACACTGGGTTCTGCTTTTGTTGCACACTGGGTTCAGCTTTTGTTGCACACTGGGCTTAGCTTTTGTTGCACACTGGGTCCAGCTTTTGTTGCACACTGGGCTTAGCTTTTGTTGCACACTGGGTTCAGCTTTTGCTGCACACTGGGCTTAGCTTTTGTTGCACACTGGGTCCAGACTTTGTTGCACACTGGGCTTAGCTTTTGTTGCACACTGGGTTCTGCTTTTGTTGCACACTAGGTTCAGCTTTTGTTGCACACTGGGTCCACCTTTTGTTGCACACTGGGTTCAGCTTTTGTTGCACACTGGGTCCAGCTTTTGTTGCACACTGGGTTCAGCTTTTGTTGCACACTGGGTCAGCTTTTGTTGCACGCTGGTTTCAGGATTTTTTGCACACCTGGCCAGCTTATGTTGCACACTGGGTCCAGCTTTTGTTGCACACTGGGTTCAGCAATTGTTGCACACTGGGTTCAACATTTGTTGCACACTGGGTTCAGCTTTTGTTGCACACTGGGCTTAGCTTTTGTTGCACACTGGGTTCAGCTTTTGTTGCACACTGGATTCAGCTTTTGTTGCACACTGGGTTCAGCTTTTGTTGCACACTGGATTCAGCTTTTGTTGCACACTGGGTTCAGCTTTTATTGCACGCTGGATCCAGCTTTTGTTGCACGCTGGGTTCAGCTTTTGTTGCACACTGGGCACAGCTTTTGTTGCACACTGGGTTCAGCTAATTTTGCACACTGGGTTCAGCTTTTGTTGCACACTGGGTTCAGCTTTTGTTGCACACTGGGTCCAGCGTTTGTTGCACACTGGGTCCAGCTTTTGTTGCAGACTGGGTTCAGCTTTTGTTGCACACTGGGTTCAGCTTTTGTTGCACACTGGGTTCAGCTTTTGTTGCACGCTGGATTCACCTTTTGTTGCACACTGGGCTAGCTTTTGTTGCACACTGGGTTCAGCTTTTGTTGCACAGTGGGTTCAGCTTTTGTTGCACACTGGGTTCAGCTTTTGTTGCACACTGAGTTCAGCATTTGTTGCACACTGGGTCCAGCTTTTGTTGCACACTGGGTTCAGCTTTGTTGCACACTGAGTTCAGCTTTTGTTGCACACTGGGTTCAGCTTTTGTTGCACACTGGGTCCAGCTTTTGTTGCACACTGGATTCAGCTTTGTTGCACACTGGGTTCAGCTTTTGTTGCACACTGGGTCAGCTTTTGTTGCACGCTGGTTTCAGGTTTTTTTGCACACCTGGCCAGCTTATGTTGCACACTGGGTCCAGCTTTTGTTGCACACTGGGTCCAGCTTTTGTTGCACACTGGGTCCAGCTTTTGTTGAACACTGGGTTCAGTTTTTGATGCACACTGGGTTCAGCTTTATTTGCACACTGAGTCCCGCTTTTGTTGCACACTGGGTTCAGCTTTTGTTGCACACTGGGTCCAACTTTTGTTGCACACTGGGTTCAGCTTTTGTTGCACACTGGGTTCAGCATTTGTTGCACACTGGGTTCAGCTTTTGTTGCACACTGGGCTTAGCTTTTGTTGCACACTGGGTTCAGCTTTTGTTGCACTCTGGATTCAGCTTTTGCACACTGGCTTCAGCTTTTGTTGCACACTGGGTCCAGCTTTTGTTGCACACTGGGTCCAGCTTTTGTTGCACACTGGGTCCAGCTTTTGTTGCACACTAGGTTCAGCTATTGTTGCACACTGGGTCCAGCTTTTGTTGCACACTGGGTTAAGCTATTGTTGCACACTGTGTTCCGCTTTTGTTGCACACTGGGTCCAGCTTTTGCTGCACGCTGGGTCCAGCTTTTGTTGCCCGCTGGGTCCAGCTTTAGTTGCACACTGGATTCAGCTTTTGTTGCACACTGGGTCCAGCTGTTGCTGCACACTGGGTCCAGCTTTTGTTGCACACTGGGTCTAGCTTTTGTTGCTCACTGGGTCTAGCTTTAGGTGCACACTGGGTCCAGCTTTTGTTGCACACTGGGTTCAGCTTTTGTTGCACACTGGGTTCAGCTTTTGTTGCACACTGGGTTCAGCTTTTGTTGCACACTGGGTTCAGCTTTTGTTGCACACTGGGTCTAGCTTTTGTTGCACACTGGGTCCAGCTTTTGTTGCACACTGGGTTCAGCTTTTTTTGCACACTGGGTTCAGCTTTGGTTGCACACTGGGTTCAGCTTTTGTTGCACACTGGGTTCAGCTTTTGTTGCACACTAGGTTCAACATTTTTTGCACATTGGGTCCAGCTTTTGTTGCACACTGGGTCCAGCTTTTGTTGCACACTGGGTTCAGCTTTTTTTGCACACTTGGTTCAGCTTTAGTTGCACACTGGGTTCAGCTTTTGTTGCACACTGGGTCCAGCTTTTGTTGCACACTGGGTTCAGCTTTTGTTGCACCCTGGGTTCAGGTTTTGTTGCACACTGGGCTTAGCTTTTGTTGCACACTGGGTCCAGATTTTGTTGCACACTGGGTCCAGCTTTTGTTGCACACAGGGTTCAGCTTTGTTGCACACTGGGTCAAGCTTTTGTTGCACACTGGGTCCAGCTTTTGTTGCACACTGGGTTCAGCTTTTGTTGCACACTGGTTCCAGCTTTTGTTGCACACTGGTTTCAGATTCTGTTGCACACTGGGTTCAGCTTTTGTTGCACTCTGGGCTCAGCTTTTGTTGCACACTGGATCCAGCTTTTGTTGCACACTGGGTTCAGCTTTTGTTGCACACTGGCTTCAGCTTTTGTTGCACAATGGGCTTAGCTTTTGTTGCACACTGGGTCCAGCTTTTGTTGCACACTGGGCTTAGCTTTTGTTGCGCACTGGGTCCAGCTTTTGTTGCACACTGGGCTTAGCTTTTGTTGCACACTGGGTTCAGCTTTTGCTGCACACTGGGCTTAGCTTTTGTTGCACACTGGGTCCAGACTTTGTTGCACACTGGGCTTAGCTTTTGTTGCACACTGGGTTCAGCTTTTGTTGCACACTGGTCTTAGCTTTTGTTGCACACTGGGTTCAGCTTTTGTTGCACACTGGGTGCAGCTTTTGTTGCACACTGAGTTCAGCTTATCTTGCACACTGGGTTCAGCTTTTGTTGCACACTGGGTCCAGCTTTTTTTGCACACTGGGTTCAGCTTTTGTTGCACACTAGGTTCAGCTTTTGTTGCACACTGGGTCCACCTTTTGTTGCACACTGGGTTCAGCTTTTGTTGCACACTGGGTCCAGCTTTTGTTGCACACTGGGTTCAGCTTTTGTTGCACACTGGGTCAGCTTTTGTTGCACGCTGGTTTCAGGTTTTTTTGCACACCTGGCCAGCTTATGTTGCACACTGGGTCCAGCTTTTGTTGCACACTGGGTCCAGCTTTTGTTGCACACTGGGTCCAGCTTTTGTTGCACACTGGGTTCAGCTTTTGTTGCACACTGGGTTCAACATTTGTTGCACACTGGGTTCAGCTTTTGTTGCACACTGGGCTTAGCTTTTGTTGCACACTGGTTTCAGCTTTTGTTGCACACTGGATTCAGCTTTTGTTGCACACTGGGTTCAGCTTTTGTTGCACACTGGGTCCAGCTTTTGTTGCACACTGTGCTTAGATTTTGTTGCACACTGGGAGCAGATTTTGTTGCACACTGGGTCCAGCTTTTGTTGCACACTGGGTTCAGCTTTTGTTGCACACTGGGTTCAGCTTTTGTTGCACACTGGGTCCAGCTTTTGTTGCACACTGGGTTCAGCTTTTGTTGCACACTGGGTTCAGCTTTTGTTGCACACTGGGTCCAGCTTTTGTTGCACACTGGGTCCAGCTTTTGTTGCACACTGGGTTCAGCTTTTGTTGCACACTGGGTTCAGCTTTTGTTGCACACTGGGTCCAGCTTTTTTTGCACACTGGGTTCAGCTTTTGCTGCACACTGGGTTCAGCTTTTGTTGCACACTGGGTCCAGCTTTTGTTGCTCACTGGGTTCAGCTTTTGTTGCACACTGGGTCCAGCTTTTGTTGCAAAGTGGGTTCAGCTTTTGTTGCACACTGGGTTCAGCTTTTGTTGCACACTGGGTTCAGCTTTTGTTGCACACTGGGTTCAGCTTTTGTTGCACACTGGTTTCAGCTTTTGTTGCACACTGGGTTCAGATTTTGTTGCACTTTGGGTCCATTTTTTGTTGCACACTGGGTTCAGCATTTGTTGCACACTGCGTTCAGCTTTTGTTGCACACTGGGTTCAGCTATTGTTGCACACTGGGTTCAGCCTTTGATGCACACTGGGTTCAGCTTTTGTTGCACACTGCATTCAACTTTTGTTGCACACTGGGTTCAGCTATTGTTGCACACTGGGTCCAGCTTTTGTTGCACACTGGGTCCAGCTTTTGTTGCACACTGCGTTCAGCTTTTGTTGCACACTGGGTTCAGCTATTGTTGCACACTGGGTTCAGCTTTTGTTGCACACTGGGTTCAGCTTTTGTTGCACTCTGGGTTCTGCTTTTGTTGCACACTGGGTTCAGCTTTTGTTGCACACTGGATTCAGCTTTTGTTGCACACTGGGTCCAGCTTTTGTTGCACACTGAGTTCAGCTTTTGTTGCACACTGGGTTCAGCTTTTGTTGTACATTGGGTTCAGCTTTTGTTGCACACTGGGTCCAGCTTTTGTTGCACACTGGGTTCAGCTTTTGTTGCACACTGGGCTTAGCTTTTGTTGCACAATGGGTCCAGCTTTTGTTGCACACTGGGCTTAGCTATTGTTGCACACTGGATTAAGCTTTTGTGGCACACTGGGTTCAGCTTTTGTTGCACACTGGGTTCACCTTTGGTTGCACACTGGGTTCAGCTTTTGTTGCACACTGGGTCCAGCTTTTGTTGCACACTGGGTTCAGCTTTTGTTGCACACTGGGCTTAGCTTTTGTTGCACACTGGGTCCAGCTTTTGTTGCACACTGGGCTTAGCTTTTGTTGCACACTGGGTTCAGCTTTTGTTGCACACTGGGCTTAGCTTTTGTTGCACACTGGGTTCAGCTTTTGTTGCACACTGGGTTCAGCTTTTGTTGCACACTGCATTCAACTTTTGTTGCACACTGGGTTCAGCTATTGTTGCACACTGGGCTTAGCTTTTGTTGCACACTGGGTTCAGCTCTTGTTGCACACTGGGTCCAGCTTTTGTTGCACACTGGGTCCAGCTTTTGTTGCACACTGGGTTCAGCTTTTGTTGCACACTGGGCTCAGCTTTTGTTGCACACTGGTTTCAGCTTTTGTTGCACACTGAGTCCAGCTTTTGTTGCACACTGGGTTCACCTTTTGTTGCACACTGGGTCCAGCTTTTGTTGCACACTGGGTTCAGATTTGTTGCACATTGGATCCAGCTTTTGTTGCACACGTGGCTGAGCTTTTGTTGCACACTGGGTTCAGCTATTGTTGCACACTGGTTTCAGCTTTTGTTGCACACTGGGTTCAGCTTTTGTTGCACACTGGGTCCAGCTTTTGTTGCACTCTGGGTTCAGCTTTGTTGCACACTGGGTTCAGCTTTTGTTGCACACTGGGTCCAGCTTTTGTTGCACTCTGGGTTCTGCTTTTGTTGCACACTGGTTTCAGCTTTTGTTGCACACTGGGTTCAGCTTTTGTTGCACACTGGGTCCAGCTTTTGTTGCACACTGCGTTCAGCTTTGTTGCACACTGGGTTCAGCTTTTGTTGCACACTGGGTCCAGCTTTTGTTGCACACTGGGTTCAGCTTTTGTTGCACACTGGGTTTAGCTTTTGTTGCACACTGGGTTCAGCTTTTGTTGCAGACTGGGTTCAGCTTTTGTCGCCCACTGGGTTCAGCTTTTTTGCACACTGGGTTCAGCTTTTGTTGCACACTGGGTCCAGCTTTTGTTGCACACTGGGTCCAGCTTTTGTTGCACACTGGATCCAGCTTTTGTTGCACACTGGGTTCAGCTTTTGTTGCACACTGGGTTCAGCTTTTGTTGCACAATGGGCTTAGCTTTTGTTGCACACTGGGTCCAGCTTTTGTTGCACACTGGGCTTAGCTTTTGTTGCACACTGGGTCCAGCTTTTGTTGCACACTGGGCTTAGCTTTTGTTGCACACTGGGTTCAGCTTTTGCTGCACACTGGGCTTAGCTTTTGTTGCACACTGGGTCCAGACTTTGTTGCACACTGGGCTTAGTTTTTGTTGCACACTGGGTCCAGCTTTTGTTGCACACTGGGCTTAGCTTTTGTTGCACACTGGGTTCAGCTTTTGTTGCACACTGGGTTCAGCTTTTGTTGCACACTGGGTCCAGCTTTTTTTGCACACTGCATTCAACTTTTGTTGCACACTGGGTTCAGCTATTGTTGCACACTGGGCTTAGCTTTTGTTGCACACTGGGTTCAGCTCTTGTTGCACACTGGGTCCAGCTTTTGTTGCACACTGGGTCCAGCTTTTGTTGCACACTGGGTTCAGCTTTTGTTGCACACTGGGCTCAGCTTTTGTTGCACACTGGTTTCAGCTTTTGTTGCACAATGAGTCCAGCTATTGTTGAACACTGGGTTCACCTTTTGTTGCACACTGGGTCCAGCTTTTGTTGCACACTGGGTTCAGATTTTGTTGCACATTGGGTCCAGCTTTTGTTGCACACTTGGCTTAGCTTTTGTTGCACACTGGGTTCAGCTTTTGTTGCACACTGGGTTCAGCTTTTGTTGCACTCTGGGTTCTGCTTTTGTTGCACACTGGGTTCAGCTTTTGTTGCACACTGGATTCAGCTTTTGTTGCACACTGGGTCCAGCTTTTGTTGCACACTGAGTTCAGCTTTTGTTGCACACTGGGTTCAGCTTTTGTTGCACATTGGGTTCAGCTTTTGTTGCACACTGGGTTCAGTTTTGTTGCACACTGGGTTCAGCTTTTGTTGCACACTGGGTTTAGCTTTTGTTGCACAATGGGTCGAGCTTTTGTTGCACACTGGGCTTAGCTATTGTTGCACACTGGATTAAGCTTTTGTGGCACACTGGGATCAGCTTTTGTTGCACACTGGGTTCACCTTTGGTTGCACACTGGGTTCAGCTTTTGTTGCACACTGGGTCCAGCTTTTGTTGCACACTGGGTTCAGATTTTGTTGCACACTGGGCTTAGCTTTTGTTGCACACTGGGTCCAGCTTTTGTTGCACACTGGGCTTAGCTTTTGTTGCACACTGGGTTCAGCTTTTGTTGCACACTGGGTTCAGCTTTTGTTGCACACTGCATTCAACTTTTGTTGCACACTGGGTTCAGCTATTGTTGCACACTGGGCTTAGCTTTTGTTGCACACTGGGTTCAGCTCTTGTTGCACACTGGGTCCAGCTTTTGTTGCACACTGGGTCCAGCTTTTGTTGCACACTGGGTTCAGCTTTTGTTGCACACTGGGCTCAGCTTTTGTTGCACACTGGTTTCAGCTTTTGTTGCACACTGAGTCCAGCTTTTGTTGCACACTGGGTTCACCTTTTGTTGCACACTGGGTCCAGCTTTTGTTGCACACTGGGTTCAGATTTTGTTGCACATTGGGTCCAGCTTTTGTTGCACACGTGGCTGAGCTTTTGTTGCACACTGGGTTCAGCTATTGTTGCACAGTGGTTTCAGCTTTTGTTGCACACTGGGTTCAGCTTTTGTTGCACACTGGGTCCAGCTTTTGTTGCACTCTGGGTTCAGCTTTGTTGCACACTGGGTTCAGCTTTTGTTGCACACTGGGTCCAGCTTTTGTTGCACTCTGGGTTCTGCTTTTGTTGCACACTGGTTTCAGCTTTTGTTGCACACTGGGTTCAGCTTTTGTTGCACACTGGGTCCAGCTTTTGTTGCACACTGCGTTCAGCTTTGTTGCACACTGGGTTCAGCTTTTGTTGCACACTGGGTCCAGCTTTTGTTGCACACTGGGTTCAGCTTTTGTTGCACACTGGGTTTAGCTTTTGTTGCACACTGGGTTCAGCTTTTGTTGCAGACTGGGTCCAGCTTTTGTTGCACACTGGATCCAGCTTTTGTTGCACACTGGGTTCAGCTTTTGTTGCACACTGGGTTCAGCTTTTGTTGCACAATGGGCTTAGCTTTTGTTGCACACTGGGTCCAGCTTTTGTTGCACACTGGGCTTAGCTTTTGTTGCACACTGGGTCCAGCTTTTGTTGCACACTGGGCTTAGCTTTTGTTGCACACTGGGTTCAGCTTTTGCTGCAAACTGGGCTTAGCTTTTGTTGCACACTGGGTCCAGACTTTGTTGCACACTGGGCTTAGTTTTTGTTGCACACTGGGTCCAGCTTTTGTTGCACACTGGGCTTAGCTTTTGTTGCACACTGGGTTCAGCTTTTGTTGCACACTGGGTTCAGCTTTTGTTGCACACTGGGTCCAGCTTTTTTTGCACACTGGGTTCAGCTTTTGTTGCACACTAGGTTCAGCTTTTGTTGCACACTGGGTCCACCTTTTGTTGCACACTGGGTTCAGCTTTTGTTGCACACTGGGTCCAGCTTTTGTTGCACACTGGGTTCAGCTTTTGTTGCACACTGGGTCAGCTTTTGTTGCACGCTGTTTTCAGGTTTTTTTGCACACCTGGCCAGCTTATGTTGCACACTGGGTCCAGCTTTTGTTGCACACTGGGTCCAGCTTTTGTTGCACACTGGTTCCAGCTTTTGTTGCACACTGGGTTCAGCTTTTGTTGCACACTGGGTTCAGCATTTGTTGCACACTGGGTTCAGCTTTTGTTGCACACTGGGCTTAGCTTTTGTTGCACACTGGGTTCAGCTTTTGTTGCACACTGGATTCAGCTTTTGTTGCACACTGGGTTCAGCTTTTGTTGCACACTGGATTCAGCTTTTGTTGCACACTGGGTTCAGCTTTTATTGCACGCTGGATCCAGCTTTTGTTGCACGCTGGGTTCAGCTTTTGTTGCACACTGGGCACAGCTTTTGTTGCACACTGGGTTCAGCTAATTTTGCACACTGGGTTCAGCTTTTGTTGCACACTGGGTTCAGCTTTTGTTGCACACTGGGTCCAGCGTTTGTTGCACACTGGGTCCAGCTTTTGTTGCAGACTGGGTTCAGCTTTTGTTGCACACTGGGTTCAGCTTTTGTTGCACGCTGGATTCACCTTTTGTTGCACATTGGGCTAGCTTTTGTTGCACACTGGGTTCAGCTTTTGTTGCACAGTGGGTTCAGCTTTTGTTGCACACTGGGTTCAGCTTTTGTTGCACACTGAGTTCAGCTTTTGTTGCACACTGGGTCCAGCTTTTGTTGCACACTGGGTTCAGCTTTGTTGCACACTGGGTTCAGCTTTTGTTGCACACTGTGTCCAGCTTTTGTTGCACACTGGGTTCAGCTTTTGTTGCACATTGGGTTCAGCTTTTGTTGCACACTGGGTTTAGCTTTTGTTGCACACTGGGTCCAGCTTTTGTTGCACAATGGGTTCAGCTTTTGTTGCACACTGGGTTCAGTGTTTGTTGCACACTGGGTTTAGCTTTTGTTGCACACTGGGTTCAGCTTTTGTTGCACACTGAGTTCAGCTTTTGTTGCACAATGGGTTGAGCTTTTGTTGCACACTGGGTCCAGCTTTTTTTGCACACTGGGTTCAGCTTTTGTTGCACACTAGGTTCAGCTTTTGTTGCACATCGGGTTCAGCTTTTGTTGCACACTGGGTTCAGCTTTTGTTGCACACTGGGTCCAGCTTTTGTTGCACACTGGATTCAGCTTTGTTGCACACTGGGTTCAGCTTTGTTGCACACTGGGTTCAGCTTTTGTTGCACACTGGGTCCAGCTTTTGTTGCACACTGGGTTCAGCTTTTGTTGCACATTGGGTTCAGCTTTATTGCACACTGGGTTCAGCTTTTGTTGCACACTGGGCTTAGCTTTTGTTGCACACTGGGTTTAGCTTTTGTTGCTCAATGGGTTCAGCTTTTGTTGCACACTGGGTTCAGCTTTTGTTGCACACTGGGTTCAGCTTTTGTTGCACACTGGGATCAGCTTTTGTTGCACACTGGTTTCAGCTTTTGTTGCACAATGGGTCCAGCTTTTGTTGCACACTAGGTCCAGCTTTTGTTGCACACTGGGTTCAGCTTTTGTTGCCCACTGGGTTCAGCTTTTGTTGCACACTGGGTTCAGCTTTTGTTGCACACTGAGTCCAGCTTTTGTTGCACACTGGTTTCAGCTTTTGTTGCACAATGGGTCCAGCTTTTGTTGCGCACTAGGTCCAGCTTTTGTTGCACACTAGGTCCAGCTTTTGTTGCCCACTGGATTCAGCTTTTGTTGCACACTGGGTTCAGCTTTTGTTGCACACTGAGTCCAGCTTTTGTTGCCCACTGGATTCAGCTTTTGTTGCACACTGGGTCCAGCTTTTGTTGCACACTGGGTCCAGCTTTTGTTGCACACTGGGTTCAGCTTTTGTTGCCCACTGGGTTCAGCTTTTGTTGCCCACTGGGTTCAGCTTTTGTTGCACACTGGGTTCAGCTATTGTTGCACACTGGGTCCAGCTTTTGTTGCACACTGGGTCCAGCTTTTGTTGCACTCTAGGTTCAGCTTTGTTGCACACTGGGTTCAGCTTTTGTTGCACACTGGGTCCAGCTTTTGTTGCACTCTGGGTTCTGCTTTTGTTGCACACTGGTTTCAGCTTTTGTTGCACACTGGGTTCAGCTTTTGTTGCACACTGGGTCCAGCTTTTGTTGCACACTGGGTTCAGCTTTGTTGCACACTGGGTTCAGCTTTTGTTGCACACTGGGTCCAGCTTTTGTTGCACACTGGGTTCAGCTTTTGTTGCACATTGGGTTCAGCTTTTGTTGCACACTGGGTTTAGCTTTTGTTGCACACTGGGTTCAGCTTTTGTTGCACACTGGGTTTAGCTTTTGTTGCACGCTGGGTTCAGCTTTTGTTGCAGACTGGGTTCAGCTTTTGTCGCCCACTGGGTTCAGCTTTTTTGCACACTGGGTTCAGCTTTTGTTGCACACTGGGTCCAGCTTTTGTTGCACACTGGGTCCAGCTTTTGTTGCACACTGGATCCAGCTTTTGTTGCACACTGGGTTCAGCTTTTGTTGCACACTGGGTTCAGCTTTTGTTGCACAATGGGCTTAGCTTTTGTTGCACACTGGGTCCAGCTTTTGTTGCACACTGGGCTTAGCTTTTGTTGCACACTGGGTCCAGCTTTTGTTGCACACTGGGCTTAGCTTTTGTTGCACACTGGGTTCAGCTTTTGCTGCACACTGGGCTTAGCTTTTGTTGCACACTGGGTCCAGACTTTGTTGCACACTGGGCTTAGCTTTTGTTGCACACTGGGTTCAGCTTTTGTTGCACACTGGGCTTAGCTTTTGTTGCACACTGGGTTCAGCTTTTGTTGCACACTGGGTTCAGCTTTTGTTGCACACTGAGTTCAGCTTATGTTGCACACTGGGTTCAGCTTTTGTTGCACACTGGGTCCAGCTTTTTTTGCACACTGGGTTCAGCTTTTGTTGCACACTAGGTTCAGCTTTTGTTGCACACTGGGTCCACCTTTTGTTGCACACTGGGTTCAGCTTTTGTTGCACACTGGGTCCAGCTTTTGTTGCACACTGGGTTCAGCTTTTGTTGCACACTGGGTCAGCTTTTGTTGCACGCTGGTTTCAGGTTTTTTGCACACCTGGCCAGCTTATGTTGCACACTGGGTCCAGCTTTTGTTGCACACTGGGTCCAGCTTTTGTTGCACACTGGGTCCAGCTTTTGTTGCACACTGGGTTCAGCTTTTGTTGCACACTGCGTTCAGCATTTGTTGCACACTGGGTTCAGCTTTTGTTGCACACTGGGCTTAGCTTTTGTTGCACACTGGGTTCAGCTTTTGTTGCACACTGGATTCAGCTTTTGTTGCACACTGGGTTCAGCTTTTGTTGCACACTGGATTCAGCTTTTGTTGCACACTGGGTTCAGCTTTTATTGCACACTGGGTTCAGCTTTTGTTGCACACTGGGTTCAGCTTTTGTTGCACACTGGGTCCAGCGTTTGTTGCACACTGGGTCCAGCGTTTGTAGCACACTGGGTCCAGCTTTTGTTGCAGACTGGGTTCAGCTTTTGTTGCACACTGGGTTCAGCTTTTGTTGCACGCTGGATTCACCTTTTGTTGCACACTGGGCTAGCTTTTGTTGCACACTGGGTTCAGCTTTTGTTGCACAGTGGGTTCAGCTTTTGTTGCACACTGGGTTCAGCTTTTGTTGCACACTGAGTTCAGCTTTTGTTGCACACTGGGTCCAGCTTTTGTTGCACACTGGGTTCAGCTTTGTTGCACACTGGGTTCAGCTTTTGTTGCACACTGTGTCCAGCTTTTGTTGCACACTGGGTTCAGCTTTTGTTGCACATTGGGTTCAGCTTTTGTTGCACACTGGGTTTAGCTTTTGTTGCACACTGGGTCCAGCTTTTGTTGCACACTGGGTCCAGCTTTTGTTGCACACTGGGTTCAGCTTTTGTTGCACATTGGGTTCAGCTTTATTGCACACTGGGTTCAGCTTTTGTTGCACACTGGGCTTAGATTTTGTTGCACACTGGGTTTAGCTTTTGTTGCACAATGGGTTCAGCTTTTGTTGCACACTGGGTTCAGCTTTTGTTGCACACTGGGTTCAGCTTTTGTTGCACACTGGGATCAGCTTTTGTTGCACACTGGTTTCAGCTTTTGTTGCACAATGGGTCCAGCTTTTGTTGCACACTAGGTCCAGCTTTTGTTGCACACTGGGTTCAGCTTTTGTTGCCCACTGGGTTCAGCTTTTGTTGCACACTGGGTTCAGCTTTTGTTGCACACTGAGTCCAGCTTTTGTTGCACACTGGTGTCAGCTTTTGTTGCACAATGGGTCCAGCTTTTGTTGCACACTAGGTCCAGCTTTTGTTGCACACTAGGTCCAGCTTTTGTTGCCCACTGGATTCAGCTTTTGTTGCACACTGGGTTCAGCTTTTGTTGCACACTGAGTCCAGCTTTTGTTGCCCACTGGATTCAGCTTTTGTTGCACACTGGGTCCAGCTTTTGTTGCACACTGGGTCCAGCTTTTGTTGCACACTGGGTTCAGCTTTTGTTGCCCACTGGGTTCAGCTTTTGTTGCACACTGGGTTCAGCTATTGTTGCACACTGGGTCCAGCTTTTGTTGCAGACTGCGTTCAGCTTTTGTTGCAGACTGGGTTCAGCTTTTGTCACCCACTGGGTTCAGCTTTTGTCGCAGACTGGGTTCAGCTTTTGTTGCACACTGGGTCCAGCTTTTGTTGCACACTGCGTTCAGCTTTTGTTGCACACTGGGTCCAGCTTTTGTTGCACACTGTGCTTAGATTTTGTTGCACACTGGGAGCAGATTTTGTTGCACACTGGGTCCAGCTTTTGTTGCACACTGGGTTCAGCTTTTGTTGCACACTGGGTTCAGCTTTTGTTGCACACTGGGTTCAGCTTTTGTTGCACACTGGGTCCAGCTTTTGTTGCACACTGGGTTCAGCTTTTGTTGCACACTGGGTTCAGCTTTTGTTGCACACTGGGTCCAGCTTTTGTTGCACACTGGGTCCAGCTTTTGTTGCACACTGGGTTCAGCTTTTGTTGCACACTGGGTTCAGCTTTTGTTGCACACTGGGTCCAGCTTTTGTTGCACACTGGGTTCAGCTTTTGCTGCACACTGGGTTCAGCTTTTGTTGCAAACTGGGTCCAGCTTTTGTTGCTCACTGGGTTCAGCTTTTGTTGCACACTGGGTCCAGCTTTTGTTGCAAAGTGGGTTCAGCTTTTGTTGCACACTGGGTTCAGCTTTTGTTGCACACTGTGTTCAGCTTTTGTTGCACACTGGGTTCAGCTTTTGTTGCACACTGGGTTCAGATTTTGTTGCACTTTGGGTCCATTTTTTGTTGCACACTGGGTTCAGCATTTGTTGCACACTGCGTTCAGCTTTTGTTGCACACTGGGTTCAGCTATTGTTGCACACTGGGTTCAGCCTTTGATGCACACTGGGTTCAGCTTTTGTTGCACACTGCATTCAACTTTTGTTGCACACTGGGTTCAGCTATTGTTGCACACTGGGCTTAGCTTTTGTTGCACACTGGGTTCAGCTCTTGTTGCACACTGGGTCCAGCTTTTGTTGCACACTGGGTCCAGCTTTTGTTGCACACTGGGTTCAGCTTTTGTTGCACACTGGGTTCAGCTTTTGTTGCACACTGAGTCCAGCTTTTGTTGCACACTGGGTTCACCTTTTGTTGCACACTGGGTCCAGCTTTTGTTGCACACTGGGTTCAGATTTTGTTGCACATTGGGTCCAGCTTTTGTTGCACACTTGGCTTAGCTTTTGTTGCACACTGGGTTCAGCTTTTGTTGCACACTGGGTTCAGCTTTTGTTGCACTCTGGGTTCTGCTTTTGTTGCACACTGGGTTCAGCTTTTGTTGCACACTGGATTCAGCTTTTGTTGCACACTGGGTCCAGCTTTTGTTGCACACTGAGTTCAGCTTTTGTTGCACACTGGGTTCAGCTTTTGTTGTACATTGGGTTCAGCTTTTTTTGCACACTGGGTTCAGTTTTGTTGCACACTGGGTTCAGCTTTTGTTGCACACTGGGCTTAGCTTTTGTTGCACAATGGGTCCAGCTTTTGTTGCACACTGGGCTTAGCTATTGTTGCACACTGGATTAAGCTTTTGTGGCACACTGGGTTCAGCTTTTGTTGCACAGTGGGTTCACCTTTGGTTGCACACTGGGTTCAGCTTTTGTTGCACACTGGGTCCAGCTTTTGTTGCACACTGGGTTCAGCTTTTGTTGCACACTGGGCTTAGCTTTTGTTGCACACTGGGTTCAGCTTTTGTTGCACACTGGGCTTAGCTTTTGTTGCACACTGGGTTCAGCTTTTGTTGCACACTGGGTTCAGCTTTTGTTGCACACTGGGTTCAGCTCTTGTTGCACACTGGGTCCAGCTTTTGTTGCACACTGGGTCCAGCTTTTGTTGCACACTGGATTCAGCTTTTGTTGCTCACTAGGCTCAGCTTTTGTTGCACACTGGTTTCAGCTTTTGTTGCACACTGGGTTCAGATTTTGTTGCACATTGGGTCCAGCTTTTGTTGCACACGTGGCTGAGCTTTTGTTGCACACTGGGTTCAGCTATTGTTGCACACTGGTTTCAGCTTTTGTTGCACACTGGGTTCAGCTTTTGTTGCACACTGGGTCCAGCTTTTGTTGCACTTTGGGTTCAGCTTTGTTGCACACTGGTTTCAGCTTTTGTTGCACACTGTGCTTAGATTTTGTTGCACACTGGGTTCAGCTTTTGTTGCACACTGGGTCCAGCTTTTGTTGCACACTGGTTTCAGCTTTTGTTGCACACTGGGTCCAGCTTTTGTTGAACACTGGGTTCAGCTTTTGTTGCACTCTGGGTTCAGCTTTTGTTGCACACTGGGTCCAGCTTTTGTTGCTCACTGGGTTCAGCTTTTGTTGCACACTGGGTCCAGCTTTTGTTGCACAGTGGGTTCAGCTTTTGTTGCACACTGGGTTCAGCTTTTGTTGCACACTGGGTTCAGCTTTTGTTGCACACTGGGTTCAGCTTTTGTTGCACTTTGGGTCCAGCTTTTGTTGCACACTGGGTTCAGCATTTGTTGCACACTGCGTTCAGCTTTTGTTGCACACTGGGTTCAGCTATTGTTGCACACTGGGTTCAGCTTTTGTTGCACACTGGGTTCAGCTTTTGTTGCACACTGGGCTTAGCTTTTGTTGCACACTGGGTTCAGCTTTTGTTGCACACTGGGCTTAGCTTTTGTTGCACACTGGGTTCAGCTTTTGTTGCACACTGGGTTCAGCTTTTGTTGCACACTGGGTTCAGCTCTTGTTGCACACTGGGTCCAGCTTTTGTTGCACACTGGGTCCAGCCTTTGTTGCACACTGGGTTCAGCTTTTGTTGCACACTAGGCTCAGCTTTTGTTGCACACTGGGTTCAGCTTTTGTTGCACACTGGGCTCAGCTTTTGTTGCACACTGGTTTCAGCTTTTGTTGCACACTGGTTTCAGCTTTTGTTGCACACTGGGTTCAGATTTTGTTACACATTGGGTCCAGCTTTTGTTGCACACATGGCTTAGCTTATGTTGCACACTGGGTTCAGCTATTGTTGCACACTGGTTTCAGCTTTTGTTGCACACTGGGTTCAGCTTTTGTTGCACACTGGGTCCAGCTTTTGTTGCACTCTGGGTTCAGCTTTGTTGCACACTGGTTTCAGCTTTTGTTGCACACTGTGCTTAGATTTTGTTGCACACTGGGTTCAGCTTTTGTTGCACACTGGGTCCAGCTTTTGTTGCACACTGGGTTCAGCCTTTGATGCACACTGGGTTCAGCTTTTGTTGCACACTGCATTCAACTTTTGTTGCACACTGGGTTCAGCTATTGTTGCACACTGGGCTTAGCTTTTGTTGCACACTGGGTTCAGCTCTTGTTGCACACTGGGTCCAGCTTCTGTTGCACACTGGGTCCAGCTTTTGTTGCACACTGGGTTCAGCTTTTGTTGCACACTGGGTTCAGCTTTTGTTGCACACTGAGTCCAGCTTTTGTTGCACACTGGGTTCACCTGTTGTTGCACACTGGGTCCAGCTTTTGTTGCACACTGGGTTCAGATTTTGTTGCACATTGGGTCCAGCTTTTGTTGCACACTTGGCTTAGCTTTTGTTGCACACTGGGTTCAGCTTTTGTTGCACACTGGGTTCAGCTTTTGTTGCACTCTGGGTTCTGCTTTTGTTGCACACTGGGTTCAGCTTTTGTTGCACACTGGATTCAGCTTTTGTTGCACACTGGGTTCAGCTTTTGTTGTACATTGGGTTCAGCTTTTGTTGCACACTGGGTTCAGTTTTGTTGCACACTGGGTTCAGCTTTTGTTGCACACTGGGCTTAGCTTTTGTTGCACAATGGGTCCAGCTTTTGTTGCACACTGGGCTTAGCTATTGTTGCACACTGGATTAAGCTTTTGTGGCACACTGGGTTCAGCTTTTGTTGCACACTGGGTTCACCTTTGGTTGCACACTGGGTTCAGCTTTTGTTGCACACTGGGTCCAGCTTTTGTTGCACACTGGGTTCAGCTTTTGTTGCACACTGGGCTTAGCTTTTGTTGCACACTGGGTTCAGCTTTTGTTGCACACTGGGCTTAGCTTTTGTTGCACACTGGGTTCAGCTTTTGTTGCACACTGGGTTCAGCTTTTGTTGCACACTGGGTTCAGCTCTTGTTGCACACTGGGTCCAGCTTTTGTTGCACACTGGGTCCAGCTTTTGTTGCACACTGGGTTCAGCTTTTGTTGCACACTAGGCTCAGCTTTTGTTGCACACTGGGTTCAGCTTTTGTTGCACACTGGGCTCAGCTTTTGTTGCACACTGGTTTCAGCTTTTGTTGCACACTGGGTTCAGATTTTGTTGCACATTGGGTCCAGCTTTTGTTGCACACGTGGCTGAGCTTTTGTTGCACACTGGGTTCAGCTATTGTTGCACACTGGTTTCAGCTTTTGTTGCACACTGGGTTCAGCTTTTGTTGCACACTGGGTCCAGCTTTTGTTGCACTCTGGGTTCAGCTTTGTTGCACACTGGTTTCAGCTTTTGTTGCACACTGTGCTTAGATTTTGTTGCACACTGGGTTCAGCTTTTGTTGCACACTGTGTCCAGCTTTTGTTGCACACTGGGTTCAGCTTTTGTTGCACACTGGGTCCAGCTTTTGTTGCACACTGGGTTCAGCTTTTGTTGCACACTGGGTTCAGCTTTTGTTGCACACTGGGTTCAGCTATTGTTGCACACTGGGTTCAGCTTTTGTTGCACACTGGGTTCAGCTTTTGTTGCACACTGGGCTTAGCTTTTGTTGCACACTGGGTTCAGCTTTTGTTGCACACTGGGCTTAGCTTTTGTTGCACACTGGGTTCAGCTTTTGCTGCACACTGGGTTCAGCTTTTGTTGCACACTGTGTTCAGCTCTTGTTGCACACTGGGTCCAGCTTTTGTTGCACACTGGGTCCAGCTTTTGTTGCACACTGGGTTCAGCTTTTGTTGCACACTAGGCTCAGCTTTTGTTGCACACTGGGTTCAGCTTTTGTTGCACACTGGGCTCAGCTTTTGTTGCACACTGGTTTCAGCTTTTGTTGCACACTGGGTCCAGCTTTTGTTGCACACTGGGTTCAGCTTTTGTTGCACACTGGGTTCAGCTTTTGTTGCACACTGAGTCCAGCTTTTGTTGCACACTGGGTTCACCTTTTGTTGCACACTGGGTCCAGCTTTTGTTGCACACTGGGTTCAGATTTTGTTGCACATTGGGTCCAGCTTTTGTTGCACACTTGGCTTAGCTTTTGTTGCACACTGGGTTCAGCTTTTGTTGCACACTGGGTTCAGCTTTTGTTGCACTCTGGGTTCTGCTTTTGTTGCACACTGGGTTCAGCTTTTGTTGCACACTGGATTCAGCTTTTGTTGCACACTGGGTCCAGCTTTTGTTGCACACTGAGTTCAGCTTTTGTTGCACACTGGGTTCAGCTTTTGTTGTACATTGGGTTCAGCTTTTGTTGCACACTGGGTTCAGTTTTGTTGCACACTGGGTTCAGCTTTTGTTGCACACTGGGCTTAGCTTTTGTTGCACAATGGGTCCAGCTTTTGTTGCACACTGGGCTTAGCTATTGTTGCACACTGGATTAAGCTTTTGTGGCACACTGGGTTCAGCTTTTGTTGCACAGTGGGTTCACCTTTGGTTGCACACTGGGTTCAGCTTTTGTTGCACACTGGGTCCAGCTTTTGTTGCACACTGGGTTCAGCTTTTGTTGCACACTGGGCTTAGCTTTTGTTGCACACTGGGTTCAGCTTTTGTTGCACACTGGGCTTAGCTTTTGTTGCACACTGGGTTCAGCTTTTGTTGCACACTGGGTTCAGCTTTTGTTGCACACTGGGTTCAGCTCTTGTTGCACACTGGGTCCAGCTTTTGTTGCACACTGGGTCCAGCTTTTGTTGCACACTGGATTCAGCTTTTGTTGCTCACTAGGCTCAGCTTTTGTTGCACACTGGTTTCAGCTTTTGTTGCACACTGGGTTCAGATTTTGTTGCACATTGGGTCCAGCTTTTGTTGCACACGTGGCTGAGCTTTTGTTGCACACTGGGTTCAGCTATTGTTGCACACTGGTTTCAGCTTTTGTTGCACACTGGGTTCAGCTTTTGTTGCACACTGGGTCCAGCTTTTGTTGCACTTTGGGTTCAGCTTTGTTGCACACTGGTTTCAGCTTTTGTTGCACACTGTGCTTAGATTTTGTTGCACACTGGGTTCAGCTTTTGTTGCACACTGGGTCCAGCTTTTGTTGCACACTGGTTTCAGCTTTTGTTGCACACTGGGTCCAGCTTTTGTTGAACACTGGGTTCAGCTTTTGTTGCACTCTGGGTTCAGCTTTTGTTGCACACTGGGTCCAGCTTTTGTTGCTCACTGGGTTCAGCTTTTGTTGCACACTGGGTCCAGCTTTTGTTGCACAGTGGGTTCAGCTTTTGTTGCACACTGGGTTCAGCTTTTGTTGCACACTGGGTTCAGCTTTTGTTGCACACTGGGTTCAGCTTTTGTTGCACTTTGGGTCCAGCTTTTGTTGCACACTGGGTTCAGCATTTGTTGCACACTGCGTTCAGCTTTTGTTGCACACTGGGTTCAGCTATTGTTGCACACTGGGTTCAGCTTTTGTTGCACACTGGGTTCAGCTTTTGTTGCACACTGGGCTTAGCTTTTGTTGCACACTGGGTTCAGCTTTTGTTGCACACTGGGCTTAGCTTTTGTTGCACACTGGGTTCAGCTTTTGTTGCACACTGGGTTCAGCTTTTGTTGCACACTGGGTTCAGCTCTTGTTGCACACTGGGTCCAGCTTTTGTTGCACACTGGGTCCAGCCTTTGTTGCACACTGGGTTCAGCTTTTGTTGCACACTAGGCTCAGCTTTTGTTGCACACTGGGTTCAGCTTTTGTTGCACACTGGGCTCAGCTTTTGTTGCACACTGGTTTCAGCTTTTGTTGCACACTGGTTTCAGCTTTTGTTGCACACTGGGTTCAGATTTTGTTACACATTGGGTCCAGCTTTTGTTGCACACATGGCTTAGCTTATGTTGCACACTGGGTTCAGCTATTGTTGCACACTGGTTTCAGCTTTTGTTGCACACTGGGTTCAGCTTTTGTTGCACACTGGGTCCAGCTTTTGTTGCACTCTGGGTTCAGCTTTGTTGCACACTGGTTTCAGCTTTTGTTGCACACTGTGCTTAGATTTTGTTGCACACTGGGTTCAGCTTTTGTTGCACACTGGGTCCAGCTTTTGTTGCACACTGGGTTCAGCCTTTGATGCACACTGGGTTCAGCTTTTGTTGCACACTGCATTCAACTTTTGTTGCACACTGGGTTCAGCTATTGTTGCACACTGGGCTTAGCTTTTGTTGCACACTGGGTTCAGCTCTTGTTGCACACTGGGTCCAGCTTCTGTTGCACACTGGGTCCAGCTTTTGTTGCACACTGGGTTCAGCTTTTGTTGCACACTGGGTTCAGCTTTTGTTGCACACTGAGTCCAGCTTTTGTTGCACACTGGGTTCACCTGTTGTTGCACACTGGGTCCAGCTTTTGTTGCACACTGGGTTCAGATTTTGTTGCACATTGGGTCCAGCTTTTGTTGCACACTTGGCTTAGCTTTTGTTGCACACTGGGTTCAGCTTTTGTTGCACACTGGGTTCAGCTTTTGTTGCACTCTGGGTTCTGCTTTTGTTGCACACTGGGTTCAGCTTTTGTTGCACACTGGATTCAGCTTTTGTTGCACACTGGGTTCAGCTTTTGTTGTACATTGGGTTCAGCTTTTGTTGCACACTGGGTTCAGTTTTGTTGCACACTGGGTTCAGCTTTTGTTGCACACTGGGCTTAGCTTTTGTTGCACAATGGGTCCAGCTTTTGTTGCACACTGGGCTTAGCTATTGTTGCACACTGGATTAAGCTTTTGTGGCACACTGGGTTCAGCTTTTGTTGCACACTGGGTTCACCTTTGGTTGCACACTGGGTTCAGCTTTTGTTGCACACTGGGTCCAGCTTTTGTTGCACACTGGGTTCAGCTTTTGTTGCACACTGGGCTTAGCTTTTGTTGCACACTGGGTTCAGCTTTTGTTGCACACTGGGCTTAGCTTTTGTTGCACACTGGGTTCAGCTTTTGTTGCACACTGGGTTCAGCTTTTGTTGCACACTGGGTTCAGCTCTTGTTGCACACTGGGTCCAGCTTTTGTTGCACACTGGGTCCAGCTTTTGTTGCACACTGGGTTCAGCTTTTGTTGCACACTAGGCTCAGCTTTTGTTGCACACTGGGTTCAGCTTTTGTTGCACACTGGGCTCAGCTTTTGTTGCACACTGGTTTCAGCTTTTGTTGCACACTGGGTTCAGATTTTGTTGCACATTGGGTCCAGCTTTTGTTGCACACGTGGCTGAGCTTTTGTTGCACACTGGGTTCAGCTATTGTTGCACACTGGTTTCAGCTTTTGTTGCACACTGGGTTCAGCTTTTGTTGCACACTGGGTCCAGCTTTTGTTGCACTCTGGGTTCAGCTTTGTTGCACACTGGTTTCAGCTTTTGTTGCACACTGTGCTTAGATTTTGTTGCACACTGGGTTCAGCTTTTGTTGCACACTGTGTCCAGCTTTTGTTGCACACTGGGTTCAGCTTTTGTTGCACACTGGGTCCAGCTTTTGTTGCACACTGGGTTCAGCTTTTGTTGCACACTGGGTTCAGCTTTTGTTGCACACTGGGTTCAGCTATTGTTGCACACTGGGTTCAGCTTTTGTTGCACACTGGGTTCAGCTTTTGTTGCACACTGGGCTTAGCTTTTGTTGCACACTGGGTTCAGCTTTTGTTGCACACTGGGCTTAGCTTTTGTTGCACACTGGGTTCAGCTTTTGCTGCACACTGGGTTCAGCTTTTGTTGCACACTGTGTTCAGCTCTTGTTGCACACTGGGTCCAGCTTTTGTTGCACACTGGGTCCAGCTTTTGTTGCACACTGGGTTCAGCTTTTGTTGCACACTAGGCTCAGCTTTTGTTGCACACTGGGTTCAGCTTTTGTTGCACACTGGGCTCAGCTTTTGTTGCACACTGGTTTCAGCTTTTGTTGCACACTGGGTTCAGATTTTGTTGCACATTGGGTCCAGCTTTTGTTGCACACGTGGCTGAGCTTTTGTTGCACACTGGGTTCAGCTATTGCTGCACACTGGTTTCAGCTTTTGTTGCACACTGGGTTCAGCTTTTGTTGCACACTGGGTCCAGCTTTTGTTGCACTCTGGGTTCAGCTTTGTTGCACACTGGTTTCAGCTTTTGTTGCACACTGTGCTTAGATTTTGTTGCACACTGGGTTCAGCTTTTGTTGCACACTGGGTCCAGCTTTTGTTGCACACTGGGTTCAGCTTTTGTTGCACACTGGGTCCAGCTTTTGTTGCACACTGGGTTCAGCTTTTGTTGCACACTGGGTTCAGCTTTTGTTGCACACTGGGTCCAGCTTTTGTTGCTCACTGGGTTCAGCTTTTGTTGCACACTGGGTCCAGCTTTTGTTGCACAGTGGGTTCAGCTTTTGTTGCACACTGGGTTCAGCTTTTGTTGCACACTGGGTTCAGCTTTTGTTGCACACTGGGTTCAGCTTTTGTTGCACTTTGGGTCCTGCTTTTGTTGCACACTGGGTTCAGCATTTGTTGCACACTGCGTTCAGCTTTTGTTGCACACTGGGTTCAGCTATTGTTGCACACTGGGTTCAGCTTTTGTTGCACACTGGGTTCAGCTTTTGTTGCACACTGCATTCAACTTTTGTTGCACACTGGGTTCAGCTATTGTTGCACACTGGGCTTAGCTTTTGTTGCACATTGGGTTCAGCTCTTGTTGCTCACTGGGTCCAGCTTTTGTTGCACACTGGGTCCAGCTTTTGTTGCACACTGGGTTCACCTTTTGTTGCACACTGGGTCCAGCTTTTGTTGCACACTGGGTTCAGATTTTGTTGCACATTGGGTCCAGCTTTTGTTGCACACGTGGCTTAGCTTTTGTTGCACCCTGGGTTCAGCTTATGTTGCACACTGGGTTCAGCTTATGTTGCACACTAGGTTCAGCTTTGTTGCACACTGGGTTCTGCTTTTGTTGCACACTGGTTTCAGCTTTTGTTGCACACTGGGTTCAGCTTTTGTTGCACACTGGGTCCAGCTTTTGTTGCACACTGGGTTCAGCTTTTGTTGCACATTCGGTTCAGCTTTTGTTGCACACTGGGTTTAGCTTTTGTTGCACACTGGGTTCAGCTTTTGTTGCACACTGGGTTTAGCTTTTGTTGCACACTGGGTTCAGCTTTTGTTGCAGACTGGGTTCAGCTTTTGTCGCCCATTGGATTCAGCTTTTTTGCACACTGGGTTCAGCTTTTGTTGCACACTGGGTTCAGCTTTTTTGCACACAGGGTTCAGCTTTTGTTGCACACTGGGTCCAGCTTTTGTTGCACACTGGGTTCAGTTTTTGTTGCACACTGGGTTCAGCTTTTGTTGCACACTGGGTCCAGCTTTTGTTGCACACTGGGTTCAGCTTTTGTTGCACACTGTGTCCAGCTTTTGTTGCACACTGGGTTCAGCTTTTGTTGCACACTGTGCTTAGATTTTGTTGCACACTGGGTTCAGCTTTTGTTGCACACTGGGTTCAGCTTTTGTTGCACACTGGGTCCAGCTTTTGTTGCACACTGAGTTCAGCTTTTGTTGCACACTGGGTTCAGCTTTTGTTGCACACTGGGTCCAGCTTTTGTTGCTCACTGGGTTCAGCTTTTTTGCACACTGGGTCCAGCTTTTGTTGCACAGTGGGTTCAGCTTTTGTTGCACACTGGGTTCAGCTTTTGTTGCACACTGGGTTCAGCTTTTGTTGCACTTTGAGTCCAGCTTTTGTTGCACACTGGGTTCAGCATTTGTTGCACACTGCGTTCAGCTTTTGTTGCACACTGGGTTCAGCTATTGTTGCACACTGGGTTCAGCTTTTGTTGCACACTGGGTTCAGCTTTTGTTGCACACTGCATTCAACTTTTGTTGCACACTGGGTTCAGCTATTGTTGCACACTGGGCTTAGCTTTTGTTGCACACTGGGTTCAGCTCTTGTTGCACACTGGGTCCAGCTTTTGTTGCACACTGGGTCCAGCTTTTGTTGCACACTGGGTTCAGCTTTTGTTGCACACTGGGCTCAGCTTTTGTTGCACACTGGGTTCACCTTTTGTTGCACACTGGGTTCAGATTTTGTTGCACATTGGGTCCAGCTTTTGTTGCAGACGTGGCTTAGCTTTTGTTGCACACTGGGTTCAGCTTATGTTGCACACTAGGTTCAGCTTTGTTGCACACTGGGTTCAGCTTTTGTTGCACACTGGGTCCAGCTTTGTTGCACACTGGGTTCAGCTTTTGTTGCACACTGGGTCCAGCTTTTGTTGCACTCTGGGTTCTGCTTTTGTTGCACACTGGTTTCAGCTTTTGTTGCACACTGGGTTCAGCTTTTGTTGCACACTGGGTCCAGCTTTTGTTGCACTCTGGGTTCTGCTTTTGTTGCACACTGGTTTCAGCTTTTGTTGCACACTGGGTTCAGCTTTTGTTGCACACTGGGTCCAGCTTTTGTTGCACACTGGGTTCAGCTTTGTTGCACACTGGGTTCAGCTTTTGTTGCACACTGGGTCCAGCTTTTGTTGCACACTGTGTTCAGCTTTTGTTGCACATTGGGTTCAGCTTTTGTTGCACACTGGGTTTAGCTTTTGTTGCACACTGGGTTCAGCTTTTGTTGCACACTGGGTTTAGCTTTTGTTGCACGCTGGGTTCAGCTTTTGTTGCAGACTGGGTTCAGCTTTTCTCGCCCACTGGGTTCAGCTTTTTTGCACACTGGGTTCAGCTTTTGTTGCACACTGGGTCCAGCTTTTGTTGCACACTGGGTCCAGCTTTTGTTGCACACTGGATCCAGCTTTTGTTGCACACTGGGTTCAGCTTTTGTTGCACACTGGGTTCAGCTTTTGTTGCACAATGGGCTTAGCTTTTGTTGCACACTGGGTCCAGCTTTTGTTGCACACTGGGCTTAGCTTTTGTTGCACACTGGGTCCAGCTTTTGTTGCACACTGGGCTTAGCTTTTGTTGCACACTGGGTTCAGCTTTTGCTGCACACTGGGCTTAGCTTTTGTTGCACACTGGGTCCAGACTTTGTTGCACACTGGGCTTAGCTTTTGTTGCACATTGGGTTCAGCTTTTGTTGCACACTGGGCTTAGCTTTTGTTGCACACTGGGTTCAGCTTTTGTTGCACACTGGGTTCAGCTTTTGTTGCACACTGAGTTCAGCTTATGTTACACACTGGGTTCAGCTTTTGTTGCACACTGGGTCCAGCTTTTTTTGCACACTGGGTTCAGCTTTTGTTGCACACTAGGTTCAGCTTTTGTTGCACACTGGGTCCACCTTTTGTTGCACACTGGGTTCAGCTTTTGTTGCACACTGGGTCCAGCTTTTGTTGCACACTGGGTTCAGCTTTTGTTGCACACTGGGTCAGCTTTTGTTGCACGCTGGTTTCAGGTTTTTTGCACACCTGGCCAGCTTATGTTGCACACTGGGTCCAGCTTTTGTTGCACACTGGGTCCAGCTTTTGTTGCACACTGGGTCCAGCTTTTGTTGCACACTGGGTTCAGCTTTTGTTGCACACTGCGTTCAGCATTTGTTGCACACTGGGTCCAGCTTTTGTTGCACACTGGGCTTAGCTTTTGTTGCACACTGGGTTCAGCTTTTGTTGCACACTGGATTCAGCTTTTGTTGCACACTGGGTTCAGCTTTTGTTGCACACTGGATTCAGCTTTTGTTGCACACTGGGTTCAGCTTTTATTGCACACTGGGTTCAGCTTTTGTTGCACACTGGGTTCAGCTTTTGTTGCACACTGGGTCCAGCGTTTGTTGCACACTGGGTCCAGCGTTTGTAGCACACTGGGTCCAGCTTTTGTTGCAGACTGGGTTCAGCTTTTGTTGCACACTGGGTTCAGCTTTTGTTGCACGCTGGATTCACCTTTTGTTGCACACTGGGCTAGCTTTTGTTGCACACTGGGTTCAGCTTTTGTTGCACAGTGGGTTCAGCTTTTGTTGCACACTGGGTTCAGCTTTTGTTGCACACTGAGTTCAGCTTTTGTTGCACACTGGGTCCAGCTTTTGTTGCACACTGGGTTCAGCTTTGTTGCACACTGGGTTCAGCTTTTGTTGCACACTGTGTCCAGCTTTTGTTGCACACTGGGTTCAGCTTTTGTTGCACATTGGGTTCAGCTTTTGTTGCACACTGGGTTTAGCTTTTGTTGCACACTGGGTCCAGCTTTTGTTGCACACTGGGTCCAGCTTTTGTTGCACACTGGGTTCAGCTTTTGTTGCACATTGGGTTCAGCTTTATTGCACACTGGGTTCAGCTTTTGTTGCACACTGGGCTTAGCTTTTGTTGCACACTGGGTTTAGCTTTTGTTGCACAATGGGTTCAGCTTTTGTTGCACACTGGGTTCAGCTTTTGTTGCACACTGGGTTCAGCTTTTGTTGCACACTGGGATCAGCTTTTGTTGCACACTGGTTTCAGCTTTTGTTGCACAATGGGTCCAGCTTTTGTTGCACACTAGGTCCAGCTTTTGTTGCACACTGGGTTCAGCTTTTGTTGCCCACTGGGTTCAGCTTTTGTTGCACACTGGGTTCAGCTTTTGTTGCACACTGAGTCCAGCTTTTGTTGCACACTGGTTTCAGCTTTTGTTGCACAATGGGTCCAGCTTTTGTTGCACACTAGGTCCAGCTTTTGTTGCACACTAGGTCCAGCTTTTGTTGCCCACTGGATTCAGCTTTTGTTGCACACTGGGTTCAGCTTTTGTTGCACACTGAGTTCAGCTTTTGTTGCCCACTGGATTCAGCTTTTGTTGCACACTGGGTCCAGCTTTTGTTGCACACTGGGTCCAGCTTTTGTTGCACACTGGGTTCAGCTTTTGTTGCCCACTGGGTTCAGCTTTTGTTGCACACTGGGTTCAGCTATTGTTGCACACTGGGTCCAGCTTTTGTTGCAGACTGCGTTCAGCTTTTGTTGCAGACTGGGTTCAGCTTTTGTCACCCACTGGGTTCAGCTTTTGTCGCAGACTGGGTTCAGCTTTTGTTGCACACTGGGTCCAGCTTTTGTTGCACACTGCGTTCAGCTTTTGTTGCACACTGGGTCCAGCTTTTGTTGCACACTGTGCTTAGATTTTGTTGCACACTGGGAGCAGATTTTGTTGCACACTGGGTCCAGCTTTTGTTGCACACTGGGTTCAGCTTTTGTTGCACACTGGGTTCAGCTTTTGTTGCACACTGGGTTCAGCTTTTGTTGCACACTGGGTCCAGCTTTTGTTGCACACTGGGTTCAGCTTTTGTTGCACACTGGGTTCAGCTTTTGTTGCACACTGGGTCCAGCTTTTGTTGCACACTGGGTCCAGCTTTTGTTGCACACTGGGTTCAGCTTTTGTTGCACACTGGGTTCAGCTTTTGTTGCACACTGGGTCCAGCTTTTGTTGCACACTGGGTTCAGCTTTTGCTGCACACTGGGTTCAGCTTTTGTTGCAAACTGGGTCCAGCTTTTGTTGCTCACTGGGTTCAGCTTTTGTTGCACACTGGGTCCAGCTTTTGTTGCAAAGTGGGTTCAGCTTTTGTTGCACACTGGGTTCAGCTTTTGTTGCACACTGTGTTCAGCTTTTGTTGCACACTGGGTTCAGCTTTTGTTGCACACTGGGTTCAGATTTTGTTGCACTTTGGGTCCATTTTTTGTTGCACACTGGGTTCAGCATTTGTTGCACACTGCGTTCAGCTTTTGTTGCACACTGGGTTCAGCTATTGTTGCACACTGGGTTCAGCCTTTGATGCACACTGGGTTCAGCTTTTGTTGCACACTGCATTCAACTTTTGTTGCACACTGGGTTCAGCTATTGTTGCACACTGGGCTTAGCTTTTGTTGCACACTGGGTTCAGCTCTTGTTGCACACTGGGTCCAGCTTTTGTTGCACACTGGGTCCAGCTTTTGTTGCACACTGGGTTCAGCTTTTGTTGCACACTGGGTTCAGCTTTTGTTGCACACTGAGTCCAGCTTTTGTTGCACACTGGGTTCACCTTTTGTTGCACACTTGGCTTAGCTTTTGTTGCACACTGTGTTCAGCTTTTGTTGCACACTGGGTTCAGCTTTTGTTGCACTCTGGGTTCTGCTTTTGTTGTACACTGGGTTCAGCTTTTGTTGCACACTGGATTCAGCTTTTGTTGCACACTGGGTCCAGCTTTTGTTGCACACTGAGTTCAGCTTTTGTTGCACACTGGGTTCAGCTTTTGTTGTACATTGGGTTCAGCTTTTGTTGCACACTGGGTTCAGTTTTGTTGCACACTGGGTTCAGCTTTTGTTGCACACTGGGCTTAGCTTTTGTTGCACAATGGGTCCAGCTTTTGTTGCACACTGGGCTTAGCTATTGTTGCACACTGGATTAAGCTTTTGTGGCACACTGGGTTCAGCTTTTGTTGCACACTGGGTTCACCTTTGGTTGCACACTGGGTTCAGCTTTTGTTGCACACTGGGTCCAGCTTTTGTTGCACACTGGGTTCAGCTTTTGTTGCACACTGGGCTTAGCTTTTGTTGCACACTGGGTTCAGCTTTTGTTGCACACTGGGCTTAGCTTTTGTTGCACACTGGGTTCAGCTTTTGTTGCACACTGGGTTCAGCTTTTGTTGCACACTGGGTTCAGCTCTTGTTGCACACTGGGTCCAGCTTTTGTTGCACACTGGGTCCAGCTTTTGTTGCACACTGGATTCAGCTTTTGTTGCTCACTAGGCTCAGCTTTTGTTGCACACTGGTTTCAGCTTTTGTTGCACACTGGGTTCAGATTTTGTTGCACATTGGGTCCAGCTTTTGTTGCATACGTGGCTGAGCTTTTGTTGCACACTGGGTTCAGCTATTGTTGCACACTGGTTTCAGCTTTTGTTGCACACTGGGTTCAGCTTTTGTTGCACACTGGGTCCAGCTTTTGTTGCACTCTGGGTTCAGCATTGTTGCACACTGGTTTCAGCTTTTGTTGCACACTGTACTTAGATTTTGTTGCACACTGGGTTCAGCTTTTGTTGCACACTGGGTCCAGCTTTTGTTGCACACTGGTTTCAGCTTTTGTTGCACACTGGGTCCAGCTTTTGTTGCACACTGGGTTCAGCTTTTGTTGCACTCTGGGTTCAGCTTTTGTTGCACACTGGGTCCAGCTTTTGTTGCTCACTGGGTTCAGCTTTTGTTGCACACTGGGTCCAGCTTTTGTTGCACAGTGGGTTCAGCTTTTGTTGCACACTGGGTTCAGCTTTTGTTGCACACTGGGTTCAGCTTTTGTTGCACTTTGGGTCCAGCTTTTGTTGCACACTGGGTTCAGCATTTGTTGCACACTGCGTTCAGCTTTTGTTGCACACTGGGTTCAGCTATTGTTGCACACTGGGTTCAGATTTTGTTACACATTGGGTCCAGCTTTTGTTGCACACATGGCTGAGCTTTTGTTGCACACTGGGTTCAGCTATTATTGCACACTGGTTTCAGCTTTTGTTGCACACTGGGTTCAGCTTTTGTTGCACACTGGGTCCAGCTTTTGTTGCACTCTGGGTTCAGCTTTGTTGCACACTGGTTTCAGCTTTTGTTGCACACTGTGCTTAGATTTTGTTGCACACTGGGTTCAGCTTTTGTTGCACACTGGGTCCAGCTTTTGTTGCACACTGGGTTCAGCCTTTGATGCACACTGGGTTCAGCTTTTGTTGCACACTGCATTCAACTTTTGTTGCACACTGGGTTCAGCTATTGTTGCACACTGGGCTTAGCTTTTGTTGCACACTGGGTTCAGCTCTTGTTGCACACTGGGTCCAGCTTCTGTTGCACACTGGGTCCAGCTTTTGTTGCACACTGGGTTCAGCTTTTGTTGCACACTGGGTTCAGCTTTTGTTGCACACTGAGTCCAGCTTTTGTTGCACACTGGGTTCACCTGTTGTTGCACACTGGGTCCAGCTTTTGTTGCACACTGGGTTCAGATTTTGTTGCACATTGGGTCCAGCTTTTGTTGCACACTTGGCTTAGCTTTTGTTGCACACTGGGTTCAGCTTTTGTTGCACACTGGGTTCAGCTTTTGTTGCACTCTGGGTTCTGCTTTTGTTGCACACTGGGTTCAGCTTTTGTTGCACACTGGATTCAGCTTTTGTTGCACACTGGGTTCAGCTTTTGTTGTACATTGGGTTCAGCTTTTGTTGCACACTGGGTTCAGTTTTGTTGCACACTGGGTTCAGCTTTTGTTGCACACTGGGCTTAGCTTTTGTTGCACAATGGGTCCAGCTTTTGTTGCACACTGGGCTTAGCTATTGTTGCACACTGGATTAAGCTTTTGTGGCACACTGGGTTCAGCTTTTGTTGCACACTGGGTTCACCTTTGGTTGCACACTGGGTTCAGCTTTTGTTGCACACTGGGTCCAGCTTTTGTTGCACACTGGGTTCAGCTTTTGTTGCACACTGGGCTTAGCTTTTGTTGCACACTGGGTTCAGCTTTTGTTGCACACTGGGCTTAGCTTTTGTTGCACACTGGGTTCAGCTTTTGTTGCACACTGGGTTCAGCTTTTGTTGCACACTGGGTTCAGCTCTTGTTGCACACTGGGTCCAGCTTTTGTTGCACACTGGGTCCAGCTTTTGTTGCACACTGGGTTCAGCTTTTGTTGCACACTAGGCTCAGCTTTTGTTGCACACTGGGTTCAGCTTTTGTTGCACACTGGGCTCAGCTT
Organism: Somniosus microcephalus; assembly: GCF_052327205.1. Taxonomy (NCBI): domain Eukaryota; kingdom Metazoa; phylum Chordata; class Chondrichthyes; order Squaliformes; family Somniosidae; genus Somniosus; species Somniosus microcephalus. Next base: position 111,456,670 of record NC_140998.1, on the reverse strand, counting down.
TTGTTGCACACTGGTTTCAGCTTTTGTTGCACACTGGGTTCAGATTTTGTTGCACATTGGGTCCAGCTTTTGTTGCACACGTGGCTGAGCTTTTGTTGCACACTGGGTTCAGCTATTGTTGCACACTGGTTTCAGCTTTTGTTGCACACTGGGTTCAGCTTTTGTTGCACACTGGGTCCAGCTTTTGTTGCACTCTGGGTTCAGCTTTGTTGCACACTGGTTTCAGCTTTTGTTGCACACTGTGCTTAGATTTTGTTGCACACTGGGTTCAGCTTTTGTTGCACACTGTGTCCAGCTTTTGTTGCACACTGGGTTCAGCTTTTGTTGCACACTGGGTCCAGCTTTTGTTGCACACTGGGTTCAGCTTTTGTTGCACACTGGGTTCAGCTTTTGTTGCACACTGGGTTCAGCTATTGTTGCACACTGGGTTCAGCTTTTGTTGCACACTGGGTTCAGCTTTTGTTGCACACTGGGCTTAGCTTTTGTTGCACACTGGGTTCAGCTTTTGTTGCACACTGGGCTTAGCCTTTGTTGCACACTGGGTTCAGCTTTTGTTGCACACTGGGTTCAGCTTTTGTTGCACACTGTGTTCAGCTCTTGTTGCACACTGGGTCCAGCTTTTGTTGCACACTGGGTCCAGCTTTTGTTGCACACTGGGTTCAGCTTTTGTTGCACACTAGGCTCAGCTTTTGTTGCACACTGGGTTCAGCTTTTGTTGCACACTGGGCTCAGCTTTTGTTGCACACTGGTTTCAGCTTTTGTTGCACACTGGGTTCAGATTTTGTTGCACATTGGGTCCAGCTTTTGTTGCACACGTGGCTGAGCTTTTGTTGCACACTGGGTTCAGCTATTGCTGCACACTGGTTTCAGCTTTTGTTGCACACTGGGTTCAGCTTTTGTTGCACACTGGGTCCAGCTTTTGTTGCACTCTGGGTTCAGCTTTGTTGCACACTGGTTTCAGCTTTTGTTGCACACTGTGCTTAGATTTTGTTGCACACTGGGTTCAGCTTTTGTTGCACACTGGGTCCAGCTTTTGTTGCACACTGGGTTCAGCTTTTGTTGCACACTGGGTCCAGCTTTTGTTGCACACTGGGTTCAGCTTTTGTTGCACACTGGGTTCAGCTTTTGTTGCACACTGGGTCCAGCTTTTGTTGCTCACTGGGTTCAGCTTTTGTTGCACACTGGGTCCAGCTTTTGTTGCACAGTGGGTTCAGCTTTTGTTGCACACTGGGTTCAGCTTTTGTTGCACACTGGGTTCAGCTTTTGTTGCACACTGGTTTCAGCTTTTGTTGCACTTTGGGTCCAGCTTTTGTTGCACACTGGGTTCAGCATTTGTTGCACACTGCGTTCAGCTTTTGTTGCACACTGGGTTCAGCTTTTGTTGCACACTGGGTCCAGCTTTTGTTGCTCACTGGGTTCAGCTTTTGTTGCACACTGGGTCCAGCTTTTGTTGCACAGTGGGTTCAGCTATTGTTGCACACTGGGTTCAGCTTTTGTTGCACACTGGGTTCAGCTTTTGTTGCACACTGCATTCAACTTTTGTTGCACACTGGGTTCAGCTATTGTTGCACACTGGGCTTAGCTTTTGTTGCACATTGGGTTCAGCTCTTGTTGCTCACTGGGTCCAGCTTTTGTTGCACACTGGGTCCAGCTTTTGTTGCACACTGGGTTCACCTTTTGTTGCACACTGGGTCCAGCTTTTGTTGCACACTGGGTTCAGATTTTGTTGCACATTGGGTCCAGCTTTTGTTGCACACGTGGCTTAGCTTTTGTTGCACCCTGGGTTCAGCTTATGTTGCACACTGGGTTCAGCTTATGTTGCACACTAGGTTCAGCTTTGTTGCACACTGGGTTCTGCTTTTGTTGCACACTGGTTTCAGCTTTTGTTGCACACTGGGTTCAGCTTTTGTTGCACACTGGGTCCAGCTTTTGTTGCACACTGGGTTCAGCTTTTGTTGCACATTCGGTTCAGCTTTTGTTGCACACTGGGTTTAGCTTTTGTTGCACACTGGGTTCAGCTTTTGTTGCACACTGGGTTTAGCTTTTGTTGCACACTGGGTTCAGCTTTTGTTGCAGACTGGGTTCAGCTTTTGTCGCCCATTGGATTCAGCTTTTTTGCACACTGGGTTCAGCTTTTGTTGCACACTGGGTTCAGCTTTTTTGCACACTGGGTTCAGCTTTTGTTGCACACTGGGTCCAGCTTTTGTTGCACACTGGGTTCAGTTTTTGTTGCACACTGGGTTCAGCTTTTGTTGCACACTGGGTCCAGCTTTTGTTGCACACTGGGTTCAGCTTTTGTTGCACACTGTGTCCAGCTTTTGTTGCACACTGGGTTCAGCTTTTGTTGCACACTGTGCTTAGATTTTGTTGCACACTGGGTTCAGCTTTTGTTGCACACTGGGTTCAGCTTTTGTTGCACACTGGGTCCAGCTTTTGTTGCACACTGAGTTCAGCTTTTGTTGCACACTGGGTTCAGCTTTTGTTGCACACTGGGTCCAGCTTTTGTTGCTCACTGGGTTCAGCTTTTGTTGCACACTGGGTCCAGCTTTTGTTGCACAGTGGGTTCAGCTTTTGTTGCACACTGGGTTCAGCTTTTGTTGCACACTGGGTTCAGCTTTTGTTGCACTTTGAGTCCAGCTTTTGTTGCACACTGGGTTCAGCATTTGTTGCACACTGCGTTCAGCTTTTGTTGCACACTGGGTTCAGCTATTGTTGCACACTGGGTTCAGCTTTTGTTGCACACTGGGTTCAGCTTTTGTTGCACACTGCATTCAACTTTTGTTGCACACTGGGTTCAGCTATTGTTGCACACTGGGCTTAGCTTTTGTTGCACACTGGGTTCAGCGCTTGTTGCACACTGGGTCCAGCTTTTGTTGCACACTGGGTCCAGCTTTTGTTGCACACTGGGTTCAGCTTTTGTTGCACACTGGGCTCAGCTTTTGTTGCACACTGGGTTCACCTTTTGTTGCACACTGGGTTCAGATTTTGTTGCACATTGGGTCCAGCTTTTGTTGCAGACGTGGCTTAGCTTTTGTTGCACACTGGGTTCAGCTTATGTTGCACACTAGGTTCAGCTTTGTTGCGCACTGGGTTCAGCTTTTGTTGCACACTGGGTCCAGCTTTTGTTGCACTCTGGGTTCTGCTTTTGTTGCACACTGGTTTCAGCTTTTGTTGCACACTGGGTTCAGCTTTTGTTGCACACTGGGTCCAGCTTTTGTTGCACACTGGGTTCAGCTTTTGTTGCACACTGGGTCCAGCTTTTGTTGCACACTGGGTTCAGCTTTTGTTGCACATTGGGTTCAGCTTTTGTTGCACACTGGGTTTAGCTTTTGTTGCACACTGGGTTCAGCTTTTGTTGCACACTGGGTTTAGCTTTTGTTGCACACTTGGTTCAGCTTTTGTTGCGCACTGGGTTCAGCTTTTGTTGCACACTGGGTTCAGCTTTTGTTGCACACTGGGTTCAGCTTTTGTTGCAGACTGGGTCCAGCTTTTGTTGCACACTGGGTTCAGCTTTTGTTGCACACTGGGTTCAGCTTTTGTTGCACACTGGGTCCAGCTTTTGCTGCACGCTGGGTCCAGCTTTTGTTGCACACTGGGTCCAGCTTCTGTTGCACACTGGGTGCAGCTTTTGTTGCACACTGGGTCCAGCTTTTGTTGCACACTGGGATCAGCTTTTGTTGCCCAGTGTGTTCAGCTTTTGTTGCACAGAGTCCAGCTTTTGTTGCCCACTGGATTCAGCTTTTGTTGCACACTGGGTTCAGCTTTTGTTGCCCACTGGGTTCAGCTTTTGTTGCACACTGGGCTTAGCTTTTGTTGCACACTGGGTCCAGTTTTTTTTGCACACTGGGTCCAGCTTTTTTTGCACACTGGGTTCAGCTTTTGTTGCCCACTGGGTTCAGCTTTTGTTGCACACTGGGTTCAGCTTTTGTTGCATACTGGGTTCAGCTGTTGTTGCACACTGGGTCCAGCTTTTGTAGCACACTGGGTCCAGCTTTTGTTGCACACTGGGTCCAGCTTTTGTTGCACACTGATTTCAGCTTTTGTTGCACACTGGGTTCAGCTTTGGTTGCACACTGGGCTTAGCTTTTGTTGCACACTGGGTCCAGCTTTTCTTGCACACTGGGTCCAGCTTTTGTTGCACACTGATTTCAGCTTTTGTTGCACACTGGGTTCAGCTTTGGTTGCACACTGGGTTCAGCTGTTGTTGCACACTGGGTTCAGCTTTTGTTGCACACTGGGTTTAACTTTTTTTGCACACTGGGTCCAGCTTTTGTTGCACACTGGGTTTAGCTTTTGTTGCACACTGGGTTCAGCTTTTGTTGCACACTGGGTTCAGCTTTTGTTGCACACTGGGTCCAGCTTTTGTTGCACACTGGGTTCAGCTTTTGTTGCACACTGGGTTCAGCTTTTGTTGCACACTGGGTTCAGCTTTTGTTGCACACCGGGTTCAGCTATTGTTGCACTCCGGGTTCAGCTGTTGTTGCACACTGGGTCCAGGTTTTGTTGCACACTGTGTCCAGCTTTTGTAGCACACTGGTTCCAGCTTTTGTTGCACACTGGGTCCAGCTTTTGTTGCACACTGTGTTCAGCTATTGTAGCACACTGGGTTCGGCTTTTGTTGCACACTGGGTTCACCTTTTTTTGCACACTGTGTCCAGCTTTTGTTGCACACTGTGTTCAGCTGTTGTAGCACACTGGGCTCAGCTTTTGTTGCACACTGGGTCCAACTTTTGTTGCACACTGGGTTCAGCTTTTGTTGCACACTAGGTTCAGCTTTTGTTGTACACTGGGTTCAGCTTTTGTTGCACACTGGGTTGAACTGTTGTTGCACACTGGGCCGAGCTTTTGTTGCACACTGGGTCCAGCTTTTGTTGCACACTGGGTCCAGCTTTTGTTGCACACTGGGTTCAGCTTTTGTAGCACACTGGGATTAGCTTTTGTTGCACACTGGGTTCAGCTTTTGTTGCACACTGGGTCCAGCTTTTGTTGCACACTGGGTCCAGCTTTTGTTGCACACTGGGATCAGCTTTTGTTGCACACTGGGTCTAGCTTTTGTTGCACACTGGGTCCAGCTTTTGTTGCACACTGGGTTCAGCTTTTGTTGCACACTGGGTCCAGCTTTTGTTGCACACTGGGTTCAGCTTTTGTTGCACACAGGACTCAGCTTTTGTTGCACACTGGGTTCAGCTTTTGTTGCACACTGGGTTCAGCTTTTGTTGCACACTGGGCTCAGCTTTTGTTGCACACTGGGTTCAGCTTTTGTTGCACACTAGGTTCAGCTTTTGTTGCACACTGGGTCCAGCTATTGTTGCACATTGGGTTCAGCTTTTGTTGCACACTGAGTTCAGCTTTTGTTGCACACTGGGTTCAGATATTGCACACTGGGTCCAGCTTTTGTTGCACACTGGGTCCAGCTTTTGTTGCACACTGGGTTCAGCTTTTGTTGCACACTGGGTTCAGCATTTGTTGCACACTGGGTTCCGCTTTAGTTGAACACTGGGTTCAGCTTTTGTTGCACACTGGGTTCAGCTTTAGTTGCACAATGAGTCCAGCTTTTGTTGCACACTGGGTTCGAATTTTGTTGCACACTGGGTTCAGCTTTTGTTGCACACTGTGTTCAGCTTTTGTTGCACACTGGGTCCAGCTTTTGTTGCACGCTGGTTCCAGCTTTTGTTGCACACTGGGTCCAGCTTTTGTTGCACACTGTGTTCTGCTTTTGTTGCACACTTGGTTGAGCTTTTGATGCACACTGGGTTCAGCTTTTGTTGCACACTGGGTCCAGCTTTTGTTGCACACTGGGTTCAGCTATTGTTGCACACTGGGTTCAGCTTTTGATGCACACTGGGTTCAGCTTTCCTTGCACACTGGGTCCAGCTTTTGTTGCACACTTGATTCAGCTTTTGTTGCACACTGGCTTCAGCTTTTGTTGCACACTGGGTTCAGCTATTGTTGCTCACTTGGTTCAGCATTTGCTGCACACTGGGTTCCGCTTTTGTTGGATGCTGCGTTCAGCTTTTGTTGCACAATGGGTTCAGCTTTAGTTGCAGAATGATTCCAGCTTTTGTTGCACACTGGGTTCAGCTTTTGTTGCACACTGGGTCCAGCTTTTGTTGCACATTGGATTCAGCTTTTGTTGCACACTGGCTTCAGCGTTTGTTGCTCACTGGGTTCAGCTTTTCTTGCACACTGGGTTCAGCTTTTGCTGCACACTGGGTTCAGCTATTGTTGCACACTTGGTTCAGCTTTTGTTGCACACTGGGTTCAGCTTTTGATGCACACTGGGTTCAGCTTTTGTTGCACACTGGGTTCAGCTTTTGTTGCACACTGGGTTCAGCTTTTGTTGCACACTGGGTCCAGCTTCTGTTGCACACTGGGTCCAGCTTTTGTTGCACACTGGGTTCAGCTTTTGTTGCACACTGGGCTTAGCTTTTGTTGCACACTCGTTTCAGCTTTTGTTGCACACTGGGTCCAGCTTTTGTTGCACACTGGGCTCAGCTATTGTTGCACACTGGGTTCAGCTTTTGTTGCACACTGGGTTCAGCTTTTGTTGCACACTGGGTTCAGCTTTTGTTGCACACTGGGTTCAGCTATTGTTGCACACTGGGTTTAGCTTTTGTTGCACACTGGGCCCAGCTTTTGTTGCACACTGGGTTCAGCTTTTGTTGCCACTGGTTTCAGCTATTGTTGCACACTGGGTTCAGCTTTCGTTGCACACTGGGTCCAGCTTTTGTTGCACACTGGGTTCAGCTTTTGTTGCACACTGGGTTCAGCTTTTGTTGCACACTGGGTTCAGCTTTTGTTGCACACTGGGTCCAGCTTTTGTTGCACACTGGGTTCAGCTTTTGTTGCCACTGGTTTCAGCTATTGTTGCACACTGGGTTCAGCTTTCGTTGCACACTGGGTCCAGCTTTTGTTGCACACTGGGTTCAGCTTTTGTTGCACACTGGGTCCAGCTTTTGTTGCACACTGGGTTCAGCTTTTGTTGCACACTGGGTTCAGCTTTTGTTGCACACTGGGTTCAGCTTTTGTTGCACACTGGGCTTCGCTTTTGTTGCACACTGGGTTCAGCTTTTGTTGCACACTGGATTCAGCTTTTGTTGCACACTGGGCTTAGCTTTTGTTGCACACTGGGTCCAGCTTATTTTGCACACTGGGTTCAGCTTTTGTTGCACACTGGGTTCAGCTTTTGTTGCACACTGGTTTCAGCTTTTGTTGCACACTGGGTTCAGCTTTTGTTGCACACTGGGTTCAGCTGTTGTTGCACACTGGTTTCAGCTTTTGTTGCACACTGGGCTTAGCTTTTGTTGCACACTGGTTTCAGCTTTTGTTGCACACTGTGTTCAGCTTTTGTTGCACACTGGGTTCAGCTTTTGTTGCACACTGGGTTCTGCTTTTGTTGCACACTAGGTTCAGCTTTTGTTGCACACTTGTTTCAGTTTTTGTTGCAAACTGGGCTTAGCTTTTGTTGCACACTGGGTCCAGCTTTTGTTGCACACTGGCTTCAGCTTTTATTGCACACTGGCTTCAGCTTTTGTTGCACACTGGGTTCAGCTTTTGTTGCACACTGGCTCAGCTTTTGTTGCACACTGGGTTCAGCTTTTGTTGCACACTGGCTTCAGCTTTTGTTGCACACTGGGTTCAGCTTTTATTGCACACTGGCTTCAGCTTTTGTTGCACACTGGGTTCAGCTTTTGTTGCACACTGGCTCAGCTTTTGTTGCACACTGGGTTCAGCTTCTGTTGCACACTGGCTTCAGCTTTTGTTGCACACTGGATTCAGCTTTTTTTGCACAATGAGTTCAGCTTTTTTTGCACACTGGGTTCAGCTTTTGTTGCACACTGGGCTTAGCTTTTGCAAGCATCTGGTAAGGGAATGGAATTGAGGTGAGAAGCAGATTGGAGTTGAGGTAACTGGGGCTGAAGAAAGGTTTCTGGTGGGAGCTGAACAGAATGGTTTTGGTCTTGCCAAAGAAAATTATGGCTTGTCCACCACTTGATGTCTGATAGGCAGTTGGATGTTACGGCAACTGTTGTGAAATTGATAGTCTTACCGAGATTTTAGCATCGGGAAGCTGGTCCCATGCTTATGGTTAGTATTACTGATAAGCAGCATGTTGCTGAGGAATAGGAGGCAGTCTAGGAAGGAACCTTGGGGCATGCAAGGGAGGTGAAGCCACTGTAGTCGATGTTCTGCTTCCTGTAGGACAGGTAGGAATGGGACAATGGAAGGGAATCACCGTGTGGGATGGAATGATTGATTTTTTTGGAGATGAAGGAGAATGATAAAAGTAACGTGCTGACTTCAAAGCATTCACTGACCAATGTCAGCACAGACTTGACCTTCCCACAATACTTCAATGCTCTCCTAAGGTTACACCAGAAAGGGGGCAAAATTGGGCTCGGTAGAACCCATTCTCGCTACGAGGCTCCTTAAGTATCCAAAATGGCGACTGTAGCGCGCAGGCACACACTTCCAACGGGAAGTGCGCCGGATGCCATCTTTGTAAAGGTGTTAGTGCACATATCTAACGTCTGCCAGCAACAGGCAGATCATGATGTACATGCTGATTTGTCGCCAGCACTGCCATTTTGGAGCTCCATGTTCCAGCTTACGCCCTCTCTTAACCTCTGCATTGCTACATAAGGGAGGTCAATGAGACTCTCTATGCAAAGAGAGACAATTTCATCTCTTTCCCACTTGCCAGAGAGAAGCAGGCGGAGCGAGCATAAGGGTTTGCAAGGATTGCAGGCTTCCCCATGGTGCAGGGTGCCATTGACTGCACACAGATTGCTTTGTGTGAGCCTCATGTCAACTCTGCCATGTACCTAAGCCAAAAGGGATTCCACTCCCTCAACGTGCAGCTGGTCTGTATTTCAGCTGTATTTTAACCACCATGGGAAACCAAAGGGTGGCTATTATGCGACAAGGGTTATCCTCTGACAATGTGACTTATGACTCCGGTCCACAACCCATGCACACATGCACAGCAAGCATACAACGAGAGCCATGGTGCCACAGGAAATCTGATAGACCAGACCACTAGCCTCAGCCACTGTTCAATTCACCACACCCCCATCACTCACCTACCAACAGTCTCTATCAATCAAGACTCATACCTAATATTCATATGCTTCACCTCACCCTCACACTCTTAGCACTGTTGCAAGCCTCAAACCCACATCTCACAGCTTGCACACACTGGCAGCTATTCAGCCATGACATCCACACCATCCAACATTCACTGACTCACTTCCCTCTCTCTTGCAGGAGAAGATGGCACAGAACCAGAGACAGCAGGACCTAACCAGCGGGGGACAGGCGTGCCTGCATGTTCTAACCCCCATGGAGGAGAGGGTGCTGGCCATTATGGGAAGGGCCATTGCTGAGGCCTTGGCCACCGGCGGGGCTGAAGCCATTGAAGATGAGCATACCTAATCCTCCTTCTCCCACCCCATTTCTCCCTCATCTCACAATCTCTTCTGACTGAGAAGCTGCTGATGGTGTAAGCATGCACTTCTTACTTTCTCCTTTCCCCTCACCACAACCATACACTTGTCCCCTTTTCATTTCAGATACCCAGAAACTGCAACCTGCCCAGGCAGTGAAGGAAGAGCAAGAAGACAGTGACGATGAAGATACACCATCACTCAATCTCACACTCGCAGTCACCAGCTCAGATACTGACATTGCGCGTAATTTAGTGGATAGAATAATGTGGGATCTGCACGTGGTGAGACACCGGGCACATGTTTGTTGCAGCTAGGGCCAGGGAAAAGAGTGCAGGTGCCAGCTCCCCGGAGGGCGATGTCACATACTAGTTCTGCTGCGGAGGACTCAGATGATGACTTCAATGGGTCAGGCTACAGGAGAAGGCTGATGGGTGTACACACCCAAATGCTTGGTGCACTGGGAAGCCTGCCAGAAAGCATACATTCAATGTCAAGGAGCATGGAGGATTCAGGCACCAACTTGGCACAGGGCATTGTACAGAGCTTGGAGCCCATCCTTTCCAATATGGAACAGGTGGCTACCTCCATCAGCACACCTGTGGAACAATGTTCCCTGTAAGTTACATGGCCACGTGGCCGTGCAGCGCTCCAGGGATCCCGCGCAGCCGGCTTGCTGGCTTTAAATAGAAAAATAGCACATGAATGGTAGTTTGAATGGGCCGCGCACCCCTATTGCCTGAAAAAAAATTACAGGGAACATTGCTGTGGAAACAACCAAAATGCAGCGCATGATGGCCGATGTCTCAGCTTCCATTTCAGCACAAGCAGCAGCCACCCAACGTCTGAGTGCTGCCATGGAACCTCAGACTGCTGTCATACAATCGCCGCTTGCTGGCATGCAAGCTCTGACTGCTGCCATCATGACTCCTGAAAGGGGCTTCCAGGGTGGCACAGCACTCCAGCAATCTGCTCTCCAACAGAGTACCAAGATTGTTGAGGTGCCACCCTGGGAGAGTGGCAGTGGCTCCACGGATGACAGCATTCCTGCTCTCACCCCTGCCACTGCGCCAATGTCCTTGCTGTTGCCCATCAGCCAGCCAGCCCAGACTGTTGTAGCCCAGGCTGATATGGTGCAGTCTGCAGTCGGGCCTTCTAGGCCCAGAGCTGCTCGAGGTCACCCTCCAAAGCCATCTGCAGTCCTTGCCACTGAAAGTCAGCAGCCTTCCACCTGTAGCTGTAGCCACTGGGGAAGCACCTCGTAGGAGCACTAGGACAGGCAAAGGCACATGGTAGAGGCACTAAACGAATGCACAAGGGTGATTTCTTTACAATTGTTTGCACTATGTCATTATTCTTCTGCCTCCTCCTCCTCCGCTTCCTCCTCCTCCTCTTCCTGCTCCTCAGGTTCTTGCCTGATAGGTGGTGGCAAGGGCTGGTCCCTCCTGATGGCAAGGTTGTGCAGCATGCAGAATACCACAACAAATCTTGAGACCCGCTCAGCTGAGTACTGCAGTGGTCCTCCAATGCGGTCAAGGCAGCAGAATTGTTGCTTCAGGTGCAGCCAATGAACAGCATGGGGAGCACTGGCTGCATGCAGCAATCATGATAATGAGCAGGCAGCACGAAGTTGGTATGCCACCTGCATTATATTGAACGGGCATGGGTTAAACGTGCATCACAACCCCGTGCCTATTTTCGGGGACTAACCAGTTTAACCCCCAAAGTATTTTCTGTGCATGCGTGGCTGCCCAGTGGTGGAATTTATGATAGGTAACTTACATACTAGCTCATGCTTGGACATTTGACAGCAGTTCATAAAAACTGAAATTACAGGAGTAGGTAGATTTTCTTTTTACTTCTTGGGACCTGTCAGGTGATTCTTCTTGAGCATATAAAATAATTCCTTTTAGAAAATTACTGCTTCCCAAAACTGATGTGCTCAAACATGAAACAAAGCACTTAAAAATTGTAGGGAGATGACGGGAGGCTGACTGGTTTGTACACAGTGTTACCGAGCCTGAGACATAATTGTTTAGTGATTAAAATGCACTTTTTATATAACTGGTCATCTAATCGTGCCATAGAATTCATCGCTGTTGGGGGAATATGAGGATATTAAAGCAAAGAGCAGTGAATGAAGCTTAAAGTAAGAAATGTGCGTCTTTTTGAGTTGCATCCGCATGTCAGTATTTGCTGAGGAAAGCGCATCCTGCGCTGATTTTCTGTCGTTCCTCTGAGGTTGTCCCAGAATGCTGCAGGAATCTCCTCTGCTCCTGTGCAATCAGGTGACTCTTGTGTTGGCTCATGATGAATTGGCACCCAGTTGTGTGTAAGTACTTCAAACTTTCAGGGTAAATATACTGCAGAAACTGATTTATGTAAATTGTACTGGAGAGACTGTGATTAAAATGTGTCTGGGGAGATGCAGCAGAGAGTGATTATGTAAATTGCACTGGAGAGAAGTAAAATGTACTGGAGAGAGTGACTGCTGCTTTAGGCAAGAGGGGAAGAATGGCATTAGTTTTAGAAGGTGAGTCCGTGGTCAAGAATGACTGGGAAGGGGGTCGTGAGTTTTGACAATATCAGGTGAAAGCTGATGGAGCTTATTGGGGTCTGACAATATTGGGAGAAGGACCCAAGAGAATGGGGCCAAATTGTCCTGGCCCCTTTTGGACCATGAGGTGCCTCCTTCACTATCATATTCCCACCTGTCTGCCACATCCATTGAGTCATGCTCAGTTGCTTTAGCCACCTCATCACTTTTTCCCTCATTATCTAGTTCTGCCTTAAATCACTTTGGCCTAGAAATTTGGTTGGTAGCGCCGGCGCTGAGCGCCTAAAGAGACCTAGAATTGGGGCGATACCCTATGTTGGGGCGGTCGCTATGAAGATAGCGACAACTCAGATATTGACTATACATTTAACGCCTGCGCTAAGTGTTTGTGCGCGCCCGCGAGCGCAAGCAGATCATGACGTCATTTCAGTATGCAACGCCTTTTAGGAGCGCCTGAGCGCATATTGGGTGGCGCCCGGAGCCTTAACGCCTAGTGCTATTAGTGACAGTTCGAGGGAGGGCTAACAGGCCCTTCTCGGAGTAGGGCGGCGCTATTTAAAGGGGACAGCTCTAGTGCAGAAGCTTCAGCCACTTGGCCTGCTCATTGCGATCGTTGCTGGAGAGAGTTGGCGAGCTACTGTGGAGCAGAGTTTTGGGAATTTAGCTTTAGAGTACTAAAGACCTTCAAACCTGTCCGAAGCACTTGCAGCACTACACCTAAAAGCCTTTTGACCAACTGGCATCGGAATGGGAGCTGCTTTGGAGGGCGACGGCCTCATGGCCCAACACTGTGAAGGGGCAGAGAGATGGCGGGAGAGAGGGCCGGGATTGGCCAGAAGGAGGAGGGGCAATGGAGGTTGGCCAATCCGACGGGATGCTGCGAGGGTCTTTAGGCAGCAGGTGTCAAGCCTTGACATGTCGGAGGAGCAGTGTTTGCAAAGGCTCCGATTCTGGAGGGACATTGTTACTGATCTGTGCCACCTGCTTGGTCAGGATCTGCAGCCGCGTGAACGGTGCAGGACCTCTCTGTCCGTGATCGCTAAACTGACTGATGGCCTCAATTTTTATGCCAACGGATCCTTTCAGTCAGCCATTGGGGACATTGCGACTATCGCTCAGGTTGCAGTCCACTGTTGCATCCGGCAAGTTACAGATGCCCTTTATAGGCGAAGGCGTCAATTCATGACCTTCCCTCTGACCCTGCACAAGCAGGCAGAGCGTGCGCAGGGTATCGCTTCTATTGCGGACTTCCCCATGGTGCAGGGGGTGACTGACAGCACACACGTGGCTTTGAGGGCGCCATGCCAGCATCCTTAGGACTTCCGCAACCGCAAGGGGTTCCACTCCCTCAACGTGCAGCTGGTCTGTGACCACCGCCAAATCATCATGGCAGTCACCGCGCATTTCCCAGGGTGCAGCCACGATACCTTTATCCTGCGGTTGACCTCAGTTTGTAACCTTTTTGAGGGGCTGGCTCGAACACGAGGCTGGGTTACTGGGGACAAGGGCTATCCTCTCTGCCCATGGCTGATGACAACACTCCGTGTGGCCGACACCCCAGCAGAAGAGCTGATCAGCACCGGCCATCAGGCGACCAGGCACAGTAAACAGCACACTATTGGTGTTCTCAATAAGCGTTTCCGATGTCTGGAACATTCGGGGGATCCCTGCAGTACTCGCCGCAGCAAGTGGGACACATCGTCGTCGTCTGCTGCATGCTCCACAACTTGGCGAATCGACGCACCCAGCCAATTCCACCTGTCCCTCAACGACCAGTAGAGCAGGCGGAGGAGGAGGAGGAAGAGCAGGCGGAGGAGGAGGAGGAGGAAGAGCAGGCGGAGGAGGAGGAGGAGGAAGAGCAGGCGGAGGAGGAGGAGGAGGAAGAGCAGGCGGAGGAGGAGGAGGAGGAGGAGGAGGAAGAGCAGGCGGAGGAGGAGGAGGAGGAAGAGCAGGCGGAGGAGGAGGAGGAGGAGGAGGAAGATGGAAGGGCTCCTGAAAGTGGAAGGGCCATACGTCAGAGGCTCATCAGGACTACTTTCGAGACCCCTGTGGCGGAATGATGAGAATCTCTGTCTAACCTTCTCCATGCTCAACAAGTTTCTAATGCCAGAGAAGGGCGAGCGCCGAATCTGAGGCCTACAGGGCGTTGGGTGTTGAAGCTCAGGCTGACTGACCCACCCCTTTAAGAGCCGGCCGGCGCCTAGAAGTCTCGTGGTTTCCCGTAATTGAGATCACCTGCGCTGCGGCCGTCCGCGTCGATATTGAGTAGCGCCTGAACTTTTGCGCCTTAAGAGCCCCGTGCAATGGCTGAATTAGCGCCTCAATCCCCTTTGGGGGCGATGCAACCCAATATCTCGCCAGGCAGCGATTAAGTTTCGTCTGGCTATAAACTTTGCGCATCGCCAGTTCTAACGCCTCAAGCGGGACTATACCCAATTTCTAGGCCTTTGTGCTTTATTCTTGTGTTTGCTGATTTATATCGGGGGTGAATTTGCTCACAGAGATTTGCACTTCTGTTACGTCAATGGAAAAAGATTTGAGCCCGCCGGTGGTCAGGAGAGGTATTTACACAAGGGTTTCCTGTATCCGCTCATTTGCATACCCATTGGAATAGTGATTGGTGTAAGTTCTGTGTAAAACAGGTGTAATCTGCTGGAGTGCATGGAAATAAGATTGTAGCCTTTAAAAAGACAGTTCTGGCTAAACACTTCAGTAGCAGACTGGGCAACAACCTAGTTTGGAAGGAGCAGTGCTTGGGTAATTCACTTGACTCTCAGATAATTTCACTGCATGTCTCATTAATCTTTTTCTCATACTTTTTAAGAAAGTCTCTAGCCAGAAGTGCTGGAAAAAGTAACAAAACAGCAGAGCATGGCTCCTAGGCATAGAAGAAGAACCCAGAATTTTACAGACTGGGACCCCCAAACCCTCCTGGAGGAAATAGAGCTAAGCAGAAAGACTACTGGGTGTCAGCCAGCAAACCTGTCAGGAATTTCACCTATGCCACCTGGAGGGAGGTGGCACTGACACTGAGTGCCAACTATCTCACCTCCATGACTGTAGACCAGTACCGCAAGAAGAATGACCAGAGTAGGCAAAGTAACACACAGACACTGACCCTTTTTTTCCTTGGCTATCCTGGGCACCAGCACACTCTTCACCCTCTTAAAATAATACATAGAAACATAGGCCTAGAAATTCAGTTGTTTGCGCCAGCCGTTAGCGCCAGAAAAGGGTATATTTCCGGCGCTAGCCACTTAGCGCCCGGGCGCCGCCGGATCTGCGCCTACGCCGAAATTCAGTTGGGATTTAGCGCCGGCGCAAAGTGTTAGTGCCCGCTCAGCTGTGCGCGCATCTTATGACGTCATTTGGGTGTGCAACGCCGTTTGTGCGCCCCAAACCGGAAATTCAGTGGCGCCCGCCCAATGTGGGCGTGGCGCTGTTAAGAACTGTGAGGTGGAACTCAACAGAGGCCCTGTGGGATTCGGGGAGCGCTAATTAAAGGGCACATCCACTCACCCATAAAGGCCAGCCATTTCGCTGCAATGACTTTACTGCTTTGGATTTCTGGACAGAGAGCAAGGCACAGAGATTTCTGATTTCGGACAACATAGGAGAGATATTTTTGGCTTCTAGCCAGTGCTTTGACATTTGCATCCTTGTGATTTGGCTGTTTGGAACTTTATAATGGGGGCTGTATGGGGTGCCAACCCTCAGTTGCAGCATTTTGTGCGAAGGGCTCGCAGACGCTGTGACAGAGGGCCAGCCATGCCTAGACGCAGAGGGGCCATCAGGCGTCGCCAACGTAGGCCTTACCCAGTCAGGCAATACCGGCAGCAGGTGTCCTATCTCACCATGACTGCGGCGCATTGTGTGAAGAGGCTGCGATTCAGGAGGGAGGTGGTTGCAGAGATCTGCCAGCTGCTTCACGCAGATTTGCGGCCACAGCTCATGTGCAGGACATCTCTCTCGGTGGAAGTGAAGGTCATGGTGGCTCTCAGCTTTTATGCAAGCGGCTCGTTCCAAGCCGCTGCTGCGGACATAGCGAACATCTCCCAGTTCGCCGCGCATCGCTGCATCCGGCAGGTCACCGATGCACTTTACGCGAGGAGACACCAATTCATCTCCTTCCCCATGACCCAACACAAGCAGGAGCAGCGTGCAGTCGGATTTGGCAGGATCGCAGGCTTCCCCATGGTGCAGGGCACCATTGACTGCACGCATGTGGCTATGCGGGCACCTATCCACAATGCCGAGCATTACCGCAACCGCAAGTGCTACCATTCCCTAAATGTGCAGCTGGTGTGTGACCACAGGCAGCGCATCCTAGCTGTCAATGCCCGCTTCCCAGGAAGCAGCCACGATGCATTTATCCTGCGCCAGACTACTGTGGCTGACATGTTCGAGGCACAGCCTCCACCAAGGGGATGGCTTATCGGGGACAAGGGCTACCCTTTGTGTACATGGCTCATGACCCCGCTCCGCGCGCCCACGACCCCAGCGGAGGTGGCATACAACGAAAGCCATCAAGCCACAAGGAACCTAATAGAGCAAACGATAGGCGTCCTCAAGCAACGGTTCCGTTGCCTGGATCGTTCCGGAGGAGCTCTTCAGTATTCACCGGATAGAGTCTCCCAGTTCGTCGTCGTGTGCTGCATGCTCCACAACCTGGCGATCCGCAGGACTCAGGCACTGCCACCTGACATTGCCCCACCACCTCAAGAGGATGAGCTGGAGGACCATGAGGAGGAGGAGGAGGAGGAGCAGCCTAGGAGGGAACGACAAGGTCCAAGGGCCGTCCGCCGGTGGCTTATTGTTCGACACTTCTAGGCCCCCTGTCAGGGAATGGCCTGGGCCAATGAACGCAGCTGAAGGCAGCCGCTCCGCAAGCCCTCAGCCGCTTAACCCAACAACCAGTTGAAACATGACACCTGCACATGGTGAAAAAATAACAATCTTTATTTCACAAACTCAGGGCCCTTCCCACATGGAACAGCAAAACAGAGAAGACCTCCAAAAAACAGTCGAAAACTTCTGTCACTCCCAAAACCTGGGGAGGACTAACAAAACTTTCACATGCAAATGGCCTTCCTCACTGGCCTTACAAAAAAACGCCCCCCCCCCAACACAAACACCCCCATAAAAACAAACAAGATAATGCCCCCCAGAACAGAAGCCCCCGCATGACCAAAACCCGCGCTCGCCGCACTCTACTCGGCGTGCCGAGAGGGCGAGTCCTTAGAGAGCGTTCTCTTGCCCCGGCCCGACCTGCAGCTGTGCCTCAAGCTGGGCCCTGAGGCTGGGGCAAGGCTGGGGGAAGGCTCATCAGGGCGACAATGCGTCTCGCCAGATGCCCTTGGGGGTCGCCCTACACAAGGGCCGGCCCGGGAGGGGCCGGCTGGTGGCTGCTGCAGCTGTGGGTGGCCATCTTCAGTTCCTGCAGCAGCTCGTCGCACCCTGGCTGGGGGAGTGGCAGTGTCGCCTGCACAATGGGGACAAGCTGGCTGATGGCAGGTGCGCGCTGCTCGCCAGAGACACTGGCACTCGGCCGGCCTGGCAGGGGAGCAAGCGCACCAATGTGTTGGCCGCCAGACCGCAGTGCTGCAGCAGGGTGGCGGCTCGCCTGGCGACGCCTCCGCGCCAGTGCGAGGGTGGCAGAAGTTAGTGCCCCAACTGCCTTGGCATGTGCCCGCAGCTGCTGTGCCAGTGTCTGCCCAGCACCTCTCATGTGGCGACTGGCGTGCTGTGCTGCGGCGAGTTGCTGCACCCCCCTGTCGTGCGCTGCCACAAGTAGGTCCACCCCCCTGTCGTGCGCTGCCACAAGTAGGTCCACCCCCCTGGCGTGCGCTGCCGCGAATTGTTCCAGGCCCCTGGCCTGTGATTCGGCGAAAGCCACCACACTATGTGCCAGGCTCTCCATGGCGCGAGGCATCTGCTCCACCACCTGCATAAACTCCACGTGGCGCCGCTCCGACGCCGCCGACATGTCGTGCAGGAGGCGCACCTCCTGGGCGACGTCCGACTCCGGGCTGGAGGGCGGACTCGCCCTCTGGGCAGAAGGCTGGCGTGGCGCCGGACCCTTGCCGCGTTCGGCCACCCTACTGGGACCAGGTTCTCCCCTCCCCTCCACCACCTGCCCCCTCTGGGCAGAAGGGCGGCGTGGTGCTGGACCCTTCCCGCGTGCGTCGACGCCACTGGTACCAGGTTCTGGCCTCCCCTCCACCGCCTCCCCCCTCTGGCCAGAAGGCTGCCCTGCTGCCGGGCCCTTGCCGCGTGCGTCCACGCCACTGGTACCAGGTTCTGGCCTCCCCTCCACCGCCTCCCCCCGGCTCTCCTGCACGCCAGACGTCTCCCCTCCATTGCCATCTGCTGGCGCGGAGGAGGGTTCCCCGGAGGTGCCGCCTTCCTCCTGGTCCTCCACGTCCTCCTCCTCCGAGGGCCTGGCTCCCTGTGCTTCAGGGAGCACCTCCTCCTCAGCAGCTGAAAGCAGGAAGGCACAAGTGTAGCTTTAGAGTGAGGACAGGCCGACAGCCAGGGAGGCTGCAGTGGTGCATTATGCGCATTTTGCGGTCAGTGGGGAAGGATGTACATCTGATGCGCGAGGGCAAGGAGAGAGGTGCACCCGGTCATGTCCTTACCAGTGGGTTCCAGTACAGGGTCCGCATCGCCGATCGCGACAGGGCCTGTCACCCGGGCACGCAGGAGTCGTGCCACCCTCTCCTCCAGATCAGTCAGCTCCTGGTAGTCAGGACGCCCTCCACCAGTCGCTACCTGGCTCCTGGCGTTCCTCGCCAGCTTGGCCTGCAAGAGAAAGGAGGGCCTCTAAGTACAGTGTGGTGCCCTGCTGCTGTGTGTGAGGCCTCCCATGGTTGAATAGCTTGGACAGTGTGCTGCCCTGTTGCTGTGTGGGAGCCCTCCCATGGCTGAATAGCTTGGACAGTGTGCTGCCCTGTTGCTGTGTGGGAGCCCTCCCATGGCTGAATAGCTTGGACAGTGTGCTGCCCTGTTGCTGTGTGGGAGCCCTCCCATGGCTGAATAGCTTGGACAGTGTGATAAGTGCAGAAAGAGCTTTGATTAACATGCAAGTGCCATTGCAGCGGGAGGAGGGCTGGGCATTAGGCCTTTGATGTCCCTTTGGCCCTAATGGGAGGTGCACATGCAAGGATGAGGGGGACAGTGGAAAGGGTACTCACCTTCACCATCCGACTGAGGTCATTGAATTTCTTGTGGCACTGGTCCGCACTCCTGGGAACATCGCAGTTGGATGAGACCCTGCGGGCAATTCTGCTCCAGGCGTTCCTGAACTGGCTCCTGGGAGCCTTCCTGCCACTAGCCGGGCACACAAGCCGTCTTTTCTTGTGTACCCCATGGATGAGCACACTCAGCGCATGCTCAGAGAAGCGCTGTGCTCTGTCACGGGCCCTCTCCATTCCTCCAGGCGCTGTTTTGGCACACCACCAGTGCTGAGGCCTAGTTGCAGCGCTGCAGCATGCAGGGCGTGGCAGCAGTCAAAGTTGACCCTTCCCCCTTTAAGAGCTGGCCGGCGTCAGGGTGTCTGCTGACACTCAACACATGACCGCACCTGCGCTGCGCCCGGAATCGGCAATATCAAGCCGCATCGCCGGATTAGCGCCTGAACACAGCATTGCAGCGCCAGTTTCAGCGCTCGGCCAGAATCTGGTCCAACTTCACTGAATTTCGGCGAGTTGGCCTGCAGTTTCCGGCGGGCGCTAAATTTACCGAGCGCCCGACTTTAGCGCCCCAAAACTGTGCAAACTGAATTTCTAGGCCATAGAATAGTACAGCACAGAAGGGGAGTGGGAGTTAGTCCCACTCCCTCGCTCCTTCCCCATATCCCTGCATTTTTTTCTCCATCAAGTATTTATCCAATTCCCTTTTGAAGGTTACTATTGAATCTGTATTTACCACCCGATCAGGCAGTGCATTCCAAATCCTAACCACTTGTTGCGTAAAAAAGTTTATCCTCATGTTGCCTCCAGTCCTTTTGCCAATCACCTTAAATCTGTGCCCTCTGGTTATCGACCCTTCAGGCATTGGAAACAGTTTCTCTTTGTTTACTTTATCTAAATCCTTCATGATTTTAAACACCTCTATCAAATCTCCTCTTAGCCTTCTCTGCTCCAAGAGGAACAACCCCAGCTTCTCCAGTCTATCCATGCCACATGTCACACACTCTTCAGCTGCTAGCCTTTCCTTCATTTACTCAATCTTCTTGCAAGTGAAATTGGTACACAATGTCCATGAGTGAAGGGCCACTGGAGAGGGAATCTCCATCTTAAAGCAACTCATGCCCTATGAGGAGATGGACATGGAGTTCATGGAGTTCACTGTGTTTTTGCCATTGGAGATGGCATGGTGGGTGGCATGTTGCTAGCACCAGGTTAATGGCTGAACACCTATACCGTTGTCTTGGCATTTCTATGAAGGTCCAACAGACATAAGCTTTCACCCCCCCCCTCCACCCTTTGTCTATCTCCTTAATCCCTAAGGGGTAATGTTTATCCATTCTTAGCTTCTACTCTCCTTTCCTGCTGATCCACCACAACAACAGAGGGCATAGGGCGAGGAAGATGATGATAATGATGAGGAAAAAGAACAGCACAGACAACTACCCCGTTGTCAATTATAGTGACATTGAGGAGAATGATGATGAAAAGGGAGACGAGGACAGTCTGAAACCCACTCATTAGTTCCTGTACAGACCTGCTGCCCCATATTACTCTGCCCCAACCCCTTCCATATAAATGTAAACTCTTTATTAGTCTACCTCTCTTTTCTCTTTGTTTCTGTGTATCTCACTTTCTGTGTGTGTGTGTGACTCTGCATTTTTGTCTGTCTGTTCCATTTTGTCCCTGTTTGTGTCTGTTTCTAAGTCTCTCTGCCTGTGTCTCTCTTTGCTAATATGTGTGTGCCTTTATCTTGTGCACTCGCTCTCACATGCTTTCATTCTCTTTTTGTCTCTTTGTGTACCTCTCTTTTTCTTTCTGTCTCTATTGCGGTCTGTCTGTCTCTACGGGCTGGATTTTGTCATTGGGGCGGGCTGGGGTCGTGTCATCCGCTTTCCGTGTTATCCACCCGATTCCAAATCGATGTGGGAGATTGATGCGATTTGCACATAATTGGGCAATTGAGTTCCAGCGTGTGGGAACCCATGGCCCAATTCGTTTTTTCAGTCTGAAACTCGCCTCCAATTACGTCATCATTGCTGCTGCATTTAAGGTCTGCAAGAAGCTTTGCTTCTTCTGCAGACTGCCAACCTTTTGGCCTTTGCTGTGAGAGGGACCTAGAGGCAGAATGAGCAGCGGGAGACCTAAGTCTGCTACCAGGTTTGATGACGTCGCCCTGCAAGCTTTAGTGGAGGGAGCAAGAGCTAATAAGGAGGTGCTCTTTCCTTCTTCAGGGAGGAAGAAGCTTCCCCAGCAAACGAAGGCTGTGTGGGTCCAGGTGGCCCAGGAGGTGAACCCGTTGTCCCTCATCCGCAGAACCTGGCTTCAGGGCAGGAAGAGATTTCATGACCTGCGCACTGGAAAAGTGAGTATGACTTTGCCATCACCCTCAATCTGATCCCCATTGCCTCTCCTCACCAGCACTCAGCTTTAGCAATCTCTTCCTCCACATCCCACTTGACACTGACATCCCTGCACCCTTACCCATTCCCTCTCTCTCTATGGTCACATTCACCTAACTATTCGACTATGCAGCCCTCACAACCCCTATCACTGTGATGCTATGAAAACAACTTACAAAACACAGGGAGGGCCCTTGGTCTTGCCAACTCACTCCATCTTTGTCTCCTTCTAAGCATCTATGCTATGGATTCTCTACACTCACTCCTTCATTCTCACTCAAACTCCACTTGTCTCCCTCATTGCAGGAAAAGAGAGCTCACAATAAGAGGGAAAGAGCGAGAACAGGAGGAGGGCCACCCTCAGTAGCCCACCTCACCCCTTGGGAGGAGGCGGTCCTGGAGATCGTGGGACTCGAGGACGATGCGCAAGTGGGGGACGGACAGACGGGTGCATCAGAGAAAGCTGGTGACAGAATAGTTTTTCATCTCTTTCATTGACATTGCATGAGTCGCTGATAATGATTCTGAAGCTCTAACAGATGGACTTATGACCATCTGCAATATGCAATGTGCATGTAACCTTGGCCTCACATCTCTGACTCTTTCCTTTACTCCCCCACAGGACCATCACCAGCACCCGTCCCCTCTATCCAGGAGGAACAGCCTGAGTCTCCAGACTCCTCAGAGGCAGCTGCAACCTCTGAGGGCGCAGTGTCAGCAGAATTCAGCCAACCCAGCACCAGTGCAAACACTCACACCTTGGTGGGTCCATCGCCTGGTGTATCACAGCTCACAAGTGAGCATCAGCAGATTGTGGAGACAGGGACAGCAGTGGAGCGTCCTAGTCGGACGACGCAGGGCTCTGCCAGCTCGGCACATCTGCATGTCAACCCTCTGCCTCTGGGTCCACCCAGAAGAACAGCGGTGCTGGAACTCCAGGAAGAGGTGCAGGAGTCTCTGGCAGGTTTTGTCTCCAGGGTCGCTGTGAGTGTGGAGCGAATGGAGGAGTCCATCGCGAACATGAGCAGAGCCTTTGTGGAGTCATTGGTACATGAACGCAGCACCACGGAAAGGATGGCAACCTCCGTGGAAAGGCTGGCTACGGCCTTGGAGGCAGTTAGTCGCCGGAGTGTAGAAAACATGGTGAGTGTTCAGAATAGACTGACATCTCTGGAGGAGCAATGGTCAGCTATTGAACAGAGAAACCAGAGCTTCATGGAAGTCCTTCTGAATAGGACTGCCAGTGCAGGTACAGGCCCCCATGCCCCCCCTGATATCCAGCAAGGTGCTCTCAAGCCACTTGCAAGCGCTGAGTGGGACCTGACCCATGAGAGGGAAGTTGGTGGCAGACATCAAGGAAGTGGGGGCTCCTCTCCAAGCACTCACACTTCCATGCCACTGCAGAGGCCTCGGTCAGAGCCCCACCAGAGTCCGCACCCAACTGAGATCGTCATCTCAACCCCTGCACAGCCGCAGGAGCAGCAGGCTTTTGACGAGCCCTCACAGGTTCGCAACCCCAGAGGACACCTGCCAAAGGTGTCGAGACAGGAGCAGCAAGAAAGTGAGCAAGCGGCCTCCACATCTGGTGAAGCCACAGGTGAAGCACCACGTAGGAACATGCGTAAGAGAAAGATACTGCACAAATAGTCACTTGGGTGAAATGTTGTGTTTATTTTTAAAATGCCATCAGTTGGTTATTGTAAATAAAAATTCTGATGGCAACTGTTGCAGTTGTGGCATGTGTCATTTTGCAAATGGGACTTCCACATTGAGGGCTTAGCATTACTTGCAATTGTCAGTATGGTGGTCAGAGTGCTAGGAATCCTCTGGTTCTTGGCCATTGTCGATGCTCTGGTAAGAAGCTGCGAGGCAAAAGTGCTTGATTGGCTAGGCTAAGCAAATCTGGCCAAGATGAGTGCGTTGCTTGCATCCCGGGCAGCAATGTGGTCACGCGCTGGCGCCTTTTGACCTGTGCAGCTTCAGGTGGGTGAGCATCAGCTTGGCGCACCTGTTGTTGCTGCTGCTGTTGGTGGTTCTGCTGCTGCCGCGGCTGGTCTTTGTCTGAACCTGATGTCCAGGAGGAAAGGAAATAAATGGTTCCCATGCTTCTGGTAGATGCCTCAGTTGAGGAAGCGCTCAGTCAAGCTGGGGAGAGGGGCTTCCCAGGAGGTCACACTGGAAACATAGAAACATAGAAACATAGAAGATAGGAGCAGGAGTAGGCCATTCGGCCCTTCGAGCCTGCTCCGCCATTCAATGAGATCATGGCTGATCATTCAAATTCAGTACCCTGTCCCTGCTTTCTCCCCATATCCCTTGATCCCTTTAGCCTCAAGAAATATATCCAACTCTTTCTTGAATATATTTAATGAACTGGCCTCCACCACCCTCTGTGGCAGAGAATTCCACAGGTTCACCACTCTCTGGGTGAAGAAATTCCTCCTCATTTCAGTCCTAAATGGCTTACCCCTTATCCTTAGACTATGACCCCTGGTTCTGGACTCCCCGGCCATCAGAAACATCCTTTCTGCATCTAGTCTGTCCAGACCTGACAGAATTTTATAGGTTTCGATGAGATCCCTGTGATGAAATATATTCCATTCATCACTGCCTGTTTTCTGTGTCTTGTAACTGCCTGCTTTCTGTGTCTTTTCCCTTCCCCCAGTCCTCATGTATTATGTATTGGAATGTGCTGGAATTGGTTGTGTGCAGGGCTCCGCCCATACCTGGCTCCTTTGTAATCTAAGTCAGTCGGGCATCAGCCTCCTGAAGGAAGACATCTCTCTAGTTTACGTGTTATGTTCTAAGTTAATAAAAGCCTTACTTTTGTTCTGCTAACTTCGAGTCTCGGAATAATTGAGGCACATCAATTTTATTAACTTAATTTTCAACACTATGGATCAACTCCTGAAACCCGAACGTTTGGATTTGGATCAACATGCTCCGGACGCATCAGCACGCTTCGGACACTGGTTTGACTGTATGGAATTCTCCCTGGACAATTCCGCAGCCGTCAAAGACGCTACGGACACTGCGAAGATGAGACTCGGAATGCTACGGAATTGGGTAAGCCACCGGGTTTACCCCCTCATCCAAGACGCCGATACGTACCTGGCCGCCTGCAACATCTTAAAGGCGCATTACCAGCAGCCTACGAATGAGGTGTATGCTAGGCATCTACTCGCTACTCGCGCACAGCGACCTGGGGAATCGGTGGAGGAGTTCCTAAGCATCCTGAAAAAGCTTGGCAAGGACTGTAAGTGCCGAGATGTAAAAGCCGCAGTGTACACCGACGAGTTTGTTCGTGATGCCTTTATCACAGGCCTCAGCTCCACTCACATCCGGCAAAGACTGCTGGAAAAAACGGAGTTGGACCTGAAACAGGCTGCGGACACCGCGCGGTCCCTGGAGATGGCCCAGAGAAACTCGGACGCCTACTCTTCAGCCCGCGCCGCCCACGCCGCCACGTGTGCGCCGAGGGCGCCGCCATCTTGGAAGGCATCTTCCCCGCCCGGCAGCCCGACACCGGCGGGGCCCAGCTCTCCCCCCAGAAGCCCTACGACAGCCGCGATGCGTCAAGGACCCAACTGCTACTTCTGCGGGCAGCCAAAGCACACCAGAAACCTGTGCCCGGCGAAAGGCACCACCTGCTTTAAGTGCGGTAAGAAGGGGCACTTCGGGAAGGTGTGCAGAGGGAACCCCGCCGGAAAACCAACCGCCGGAAAACCCGCCACCGCCGCGTGTGCGCCGTGGGAGCGGCCATCTTGGACGCCATCTTGCCCGACCTCGTGGGGTCCGCCATCTTATGAGCAGACAGCGTGGATGCCATCTTGTCTCGATCAGGGCCCTACAGTGGCATCGGTCACAGTGGACCAGACCAGGCCGTATCCGCTATCCAAATCAATGGTGGACATCGAGGTAAACGGGTGCCGGGTTAAATGCTTAATTGACAGTGGAAGCACGGAGAGTTTTATCCACCCTGAACTGGCACAACAACTCTCCCTAAAGGTGGTCCCTGCTCAGGGTACCATCTCTATGGCCGATAAAACCCAGACATCGACCATTCTGGGTTACTGCACGTTACAATTGTGCGTTAACGGAACTGTGTATGATAATTTTAAAGTATTAATCATGAAGAATCTATGTGCGAGCGTGATCTTGGGTTTGGATTTCCAGTGCAACCACCAAAGCATCACGCTCAAGTACGGTGGGTCCCAGCCGCCCCTCACAGTGTGCGGTCTGGCTACCCTGAAGGTAAAGCCGCCTTCGCTATTCGCGAACCTTACCCCTAACTGCCGGCCAATAGCGACCAAAAGCAGGAGGTACAGCTGGGAGGACAGGCGGTTTATCGCGACCGAGGTAGACAGGCTCCTGAAAGAGCGCATTATTGAACACAGCAACAGCCCGTGGCGCGCCCAAGTGGTAGTGGTAAGGGGTAGCGAGAAGAAACGGATGGTGATCGACTATAGTCAAACGATCAACAGGTACACCCTACTAGACGCCTACCCGCTACCCCGCATATCAGAAATGGTGAACCAAATCGCCCAATACCGGGTGTTCTCCACCATCGACCTCAAGTCAGCGTACCACCAGCTCCCTATCAGACCAGAGGACCGCCCGTACACCGCCTTCGAGGCGAACGGACGCCTCGACCAATTCCTCAGAGTCCCCTTTGGGGTGACGAACGGGGTCTCGGTCTTTCAGAGGGAGATGGATCGCATGGTCGATGACCACCACTTGCAGGCAACCTTCCCCTACCTCGACAACGTCACCATCTGCGGTCACAACCAGCAGGATCACGACTCGAACCTCGAGAGGTTCCTGAAAACCGCACAAAAACTCAACCTCACCTATAACGAGGACAAGTGCGTTTTCAACACCACGCGCCTCTGCATACTGGGCAGCGTGGTGGAGAATGGGGAAATCGGACCAGACCCCGACCGATTGCGCCCCCTACGGGAGCTGCCCCTGCCCAACACTCCCAAAGCCCTGAAAAGGTGCCTGGGGTTATTTTCTTACTATTCCCAATGGGTCCCCAACTACTCCGACAAAGCCCGCCCCCTCTTGAAAGCATCCTCTTTTCCGCTCTCTGCTGAGGCCCACGCCGCCTTCAAAAGCATTAAGCAGGATATTGAGCGTGCCACGCTACAGGCAGTGGACGAGAACACTCCATTTCAAGTGGAAAGTGATGCGTTCGACTTCGCCTTGGCGGCCACCCTCAACCAGGCGGGGCGGCCCGTAGCTTTCTTCTCGAGGACCCTCCAAGGGCCCGAGATCAGACACTCCTCCGTGGAAAAGGAGGCCCAAGCCATCGTGGAGGCAGTGCGCCACTGGCGCCACTACCTAGCCGGCAAACGCTTCACCCTACTTACCGACCAGCGATCGGTAGCATTTATGTTCAACAATAAACAGAGGGGGAAGATTAAAAATGATAAGATTCTTAGGTGGCGGATCGAGCTCTCCACTTTCGAGTACGACATCATTTACCGGCCAGGGGCCCTTAACGAATCCCCTGACGCCCTCTCACGAGGGATGTGTGCCAGCGCCACCGAGGATCGGCTACAGACCCTCCACAACGACCTCTGCCACCCAGGGGTCACGCGGCTGCTCCACTTCATAAAGTCCCGTAACTTACCCTACTCGATTGAGGAAGTTCGGTCTCTGACCAGGAACTGCCGCACTTGCGCTGAGTGCAAGCCTCGGTTCTACCGCCCAGATAGAGCCCACTTAATCAAAGCTACACGGCCCTTCGAGCGGCTCAGCTTAGATTTCAAGGGCCCCCTCCCGTCCATCGACCGCAATGTTTACTTCCTGAACATTGTGGACGAATACTCCCATTTCCCATTCGCCTTCCCCTGCCCAGACATGACCAGCGCCACGGTCATTAAATGCCTCAACAGCCTGTTCTGCCTGTTCGGTATGCCGAGCTATATCCACACGGATAGGGGGGCGTCCTTCATGAGTGAAGAGCTACGCCAGTACATGCTGTCCAAGGGGATCGCCACGAGCCGTACCACCAGCTACAACCCCCGGGGTAACGGCCAGGTGGAGCGAGAGAACGGGACAGTGTGGAAAGCAGTCACTCTAGCTCTAAGGACCAAGGGCCTCCCTATCTCCCGCTGGCAGGAAGTCCTCTCGGATGTGCTCCATTCGATACGGTCGCTATTGTGTACGGCCACTAATGCCACGCCTCATGAATGAATGTTTGTCTTTCCTCGGAAATCCACCTCAGGCGTACCCATGCCGTCATGGCTCTCCACCCCAGGTCCGGTACTCGTGCGAAGGCATGTGAGGGGCCACAGGACGGACCCTCTCGTGGAGCCAGTACACCTACTCCACGCCAACCCCCAATACGCATATGTCCGGCACGCCGACGGAAGGGAGGACACCGTGTCCATAAAAGACGTCGCCCCAGCCGGCATCGACAACAACCACGGCAATAGCAGCGACGACGATCACAGCAACCCTTACCCACCCACTACTCTTTCATCACCCCCGGAAGAATATCGACCAACGGCACCCCCACCAACTACCCCTTCAACAACCCCGGCGGCACCCCCGGCAGAGACCCAGGAGGCTACCGGGGACACCCAGCCGACACCCGCGGCACCACAACAGCCACGTCGGTCGCAGAGGACTATCAAACCCCCGAACAGACTAAATCTATAGAAGGGGTGAATGTGATGAAATATATTCCCTTCATCACTGCCTGTTTTCTGTGTCTTGTAACTGCCTGCTTTCTGTGTCTTTTCCCTTCCCCCAGTCCTCATGTATTATGTATTGGAATGTGCTGGAATTGGTTGTGTGCAGGGCTCCTCCCATACCTGGCTCCTTTGTAATCTAAGTCAGTCGGGCATCAGCCTCCTGAAGGAAGACATCTCTCTAGTTTACGTGTTATGTTCTAAGTTAATAAAAGCCTTACTTTTGTTCTGCTAACTTCGAGTCTCGGAATAATTGAGGCACATCAATCCCCTCTCAATCTTCTAAACTCCCATGAGTATAAGCCCAATCGACACAATCTCTCCTCGTACGTCATTCCTGCCATCCCAGGTATCAGCCTGGTGAATCTTCGTTGCACTCCCTCCATGGCAAGAACGTCCTTCCTCAGGTAAGGTGACCAAAACTGCACACAATACTCAAGGTGCGGTCTCACCAAAACCCTGTACAACTGCAGCAAGACATCCTTGTTCTTGTACTCGAACCCTCTTGCTACGAAGGCCAACATACCATTTGCCTTCTTAACCGCCTGCTGCACCTGCATGCTTACCTTCAGCGACTGGTGCACAATAACACCCAGGTCTCTTTGCACTTCCCCCTCTCCCAATCTATTGCCATTCAAATAATAATCTGCCTTCCTGTTTTTGCCACCAAAGTGGATAACCTCACATTTATCCACATTATAGTGCATTTGCCATGTTTCTGCCCAATCACCCAACCTGTCCAAATCGTACTGGAGTTTCACGACATCCTCCTCACAGCATACCCTCCCACCCAGCTTTGTGTCATCTGCAAATTTGGAGATATTACATCCAATTCCCTCGTCCAGATCATTAATATATATTGTGAACAGCTGGGGTCCTAGCACCGATCTTTGCGGTACCCCACTAGTCACTGCCTGCCACTCGGAAAACGACCCGTTTATTCCAACTCTTTGCTTTCTGTCCGCCAACCAGTTCTCTATCCAAGTCAATACCTTGCCCCCAATCCCATGTGCCTTAATTTTGCACGCTAATCTCTTATGTGGGACCTTATCGAAAGCCTTCTGAAAGTCCAAATACACCACATCCACTGGTTCTCCCTTATCTAGATGGGTGTCAGGCTGCAAACTTCCACAGCTATGGTTATGCCTGCTAAAAGTTCCCCCAGACCTGAGACAATAAAGTCCTGCCACCTGCAAATGATGACTGATCAAATCTCCTATTTAATGGTGGAGCTGCAGCTGATAGTCAGCAATCCAATTGTGCTCCCACCAGGTTTCGCCGTCGTGCTTCAGAGGTATGTGAATCATGTGGGAAACGTGTTAAAATCAGAAAGGCCTCTCAAAATGGGATTATAGAGGCAATTTAGTGGTTGTTAAGGGCCTTAAGGGCCTATCCCGCCTTGTGGAGGCGGGACGGAGACAGGATCAGAAACCACGCATTTGGGGAAATTGCTTGGAGGCGGGGTCGGGCCCGCCCACCCCTTTTTGCAATTTTAACACCCCACACGCCTCCATTCCCGCCTCCTCGGGCCTGGCAAAATCCAGCCCTATGTCTCTATCTCACTCTCTATCTGCACCTCTTCCTGTTTGTTTGTGTCTCTCTACGTGCAGGTTTCTTTTTCTTTCTCAGTTTCTCCCAGTCTCTCTTTCATTTTTCTCTCTTTGTTTCTGTCTGTTGCTCCCTCTTTCTATCTCTCAATATGCATTTGTGTCTGTCTCTCTTTTTTTTCTCTGCCTCTGTGATTTTTCTCCCACTCGCTCTCTGTCTATTTGTATGTCTCTGTCTCTGTCTATGTACCTTGCTGTGTTTACCTTATATTGTGTGTGCATCTTTTTCCCTGTTTGTCTATGTCTCACTCTCAGTCTCGCACTCACTTTCTGTATCTCTCTATTTTACTTTTTGTTTCTCTATGAATATATTTGTCTGTCTGTATGTTTCTCTATGTGTTTCCACTGTACATCTGTGTCTCTTTGCATGTCTTTTTCTGTGTGTGTGTCTCTCTCTCTCATCTCCCTGTGTGTGTCTGTTGCCTTTGTCCCTGTCTGTTTGTGTCTCTCTCTCTCTCTCTGTCTCTCACTGTGTGCATGTGTATCTGTCTGTTTCCCTCTGCTTGTCTCCCTTTGACCTTGGTATCAGCACAAGTATCTCAGGTTTAGTTTTCAGGATTACAGCTCCAGTGCAGTGTGCAACCCTTTAGCAATTCTGCAGCCTCCAGGATTTTTATGGAATGCCTATTAATCATTACTGTACAGCTTAGAATGCATTTTAATTGTACTTAAATGATTGTAAGGTGAGATCTCCTTTTCCAAGAGACCATTAAGACAACCAATCAACAGATCCTTGCACATTCTAGGAACTCTTATTTGGTGTCTTCTCAAGAGCCACTGCAAGACATGATGTTCATTGTTTTGTTTTGTACTGCCTTGGGAAAAGTTGTCTTGCCCGCACACTGATTTAAGTTTTCCAGAAACTGGTGTCCCCTCATCACATGAGAACTGGGATCACAGCAGGACATTATCTTTGCGATCTTGGTCTGATGGAGTCAGCCATATTTGATACCCTCAATTCTTGACTGTTCATGAGAAGTCTTCAACTGTACTTGTTTTGCCAGTGGTCTCAGTGCAGATCTCCATCGCTCCAGTCAGTGGCGATAGACCAAATGGCTGCTCTAGACCTGAACTCCCAGGAGCAGGTGTGCAGGTGTCAACACGTGTACAGAACACCGCTTGTGCAACTACATCCACCACATCTTCGAGTAATGGGTGCCTCCTGTAGTGTATGTACCTTTAAGAGGAGAACTACTTTTACAGCTCCTGTATACTGTAGTACCGGCAGTGACCACACCTGTATATAAACCCTGTGTAGGGATCTGTACTGTTAGATTTTAGACTGCCCTCACCCAGTAAACACCTGTTGATTGTTAACCTGCAGTCTCCATCTATTTATTGAAGAGCACCATACCTTAAGATTCATGGATTTAACAGTGGCGACGAGGTCGATTCGAACCTACCTGCAACTCTGCATTTCCTCCCAGAGATTCGCTCCTGGAGGACAGTGGAAGAAAGTCGAGGCCAGAAGCACGGGCGTCGACCACGAGCAACCGCCCAGTCATCCGGCAGAGAGTGAGCATCGTAGGGGAGGCTGTTGAGAGCTGGGCTTGGTTCTCCAGCCACGACGATCCAGCAACAGGCTGGCAACAGGTGCGGCGCAGACCCTTCCCGGACAGCGGCAGCTGGAGCCGACCAATGGCACAGAAAAGGCCGAGCAGCGTCGAGGGGGTAAGAGAGAGGGTAAAGCGCACAGGGCGCAGCCGGGGGTTGAAGATCGAGCAGCGTCGACGGAAAACAAAAAGAGAGAGAGGGTAAAGCACAGCCGGGGTTCAGGACCGAGCGGCGGCAACGAGAGAGGCGCACAGGAAAACGCGCAGAGCGCAGCCAGGGCTCAAGGGCTGAGCAGCGTCCGCGGGGGAAGAAAGGAAGCGCGGGAGATGCCATTTGAGCCGCGGAGAAGAAGGCAGAGCACGGGAGATGCCATTTTTGAAGCCGCAGCGGAGAAGAAGGGCGAGCGCGGGAAGAAAGGGAAGCGCGGGAGAGGCCATTTTGAGCCAGCAGAGAAGAAGGGAGAGCGCGGGTGACACCATTTTTGCCAGTCGAACCACACCCAGGGATGCCGAAGAGTGGCAGTGTCACAGTGTTAGACAATGAAGTCGAAGATTGGGCGACATATGTGGAACGCATTGAAGTGTACTGCAAGGCGAATGAAGTGCCAGATGCCAGGAAAGCACTGGTTTTGTTGAATTCCATGGGTGCAAAAACGTATGGCTTACTGCAAAACCTAGTAACCCCAGAGAAGCCAGTGGATAAGGATTTCAAAAGCATAGTGGCAATCCTACAGGACCACTTAAACCCCACACCGCTGCTGATAGCAGAAAGATTTAAGTTCCACAAAAGGAACCAGCATAAAGATGAAAGTAATGCTGAGTATTTAACGGAACTGCGCAAGCTATCAAAACACTGCCAGTTTGGAGTGGGACTAGCAGATACGTTAAGGGACAAGTTTGTGTGTGGGCTTCAAAGTGAAGGAACCCAGAAACGGCTTCTATCAGAAAAGGATCTTACGCTGGACAAGGCTTTCAGCATGGCAGTATCACACGAAGCAGCCGCACGGGGCGCTGCAGAGATACAACGGAGACCGCAAGAATATGGCACCAATGAAATGTCATATGGTGCAGTGAAGTGTTATCGCTGTGGCAGAACAACACACGACCAGAAGGATTGTTGGTTCAAGGACCAAGTGTGCAGACAGTGTGGAAAAGCAGGACACATAGCAAGAGTCTGCAGGTCGGGAAAGAAAACCAGCAGCATGAAATCTCCACAGGAGAAGTACAAAAAGGTACATAAGGTGATGGAGAGTAGTTCAGACGAACAGAAAAGTGATACAGACTCCGGAAGCAAGGAGCTGGGTTGTCTGAAACTACATAATATAATCAAAATGGAGGATCACCAAACTATCTGGGTCACGCTCAAGATAGACGGAGTCCAAGTGAAAATGGAATTGGACACAGGATCAGCCCTAACAGTCATAAACCGAAGGGACGACAAGCGGCTATTCTCACATATATCCTTGAGAGATACAGAGGTTGTCTTGAAGACGTACACGGGGCAAAAAGTCGACCCCAAAGGAAAAATAAGGGTGAACGTGATATACAACGGCAAGGAAACACCAAAAATGGACCTATATGTATTGCCAGATGGAGGACCACCACTACTAGGACGTGAATGGATCCAGAAGATACAGTTAGATTGGCATTCCATACAGGCACTGACGGTAGAGGCCAAAAAGGATGACGACGTCACATCTGGACGACTGTCAAAAATGCTAACTGCCGCACAAGAAGTGTTCCAGGAGGGACTCAGAACACTAAAAGGCATAACAGCGATGATCAAAATAGAGGAAAATGCAAGCCCAAAGTTTTTTAAGGCCAGACCGGTGCCTTATGCGAATCAACCAGCCATCAAAGCAGAGCTGGAAGGCTTGGAATGTTCAGGAGTACTGTCCAAAGTGGACTGGAGCGAGTGGGCTACACCCATCGTTCCTGTAATGAAGAGGTCGTTGAGTAATACGCCTGGGGAACCAAAGAAGGTTCGCATCTGTGGGGACTTTAAGGTGACAGTGAACCCAGTCCTTCACACGGTACAATATCCGCTTCCGCGGATTGAAGCTATTTTCGCCTCGCTATCTGGAGGAAAACGCTTCATTAAGATTGATCTGGCCCAGGCGTACC
This sequence comes from Somniosus microcephalus, assembly GCF_052327205.1. Lineage (NCBI taxonomy): Eukaryota > Metazoa > Chordata > Chondrichthyes > Squaliformes > Somniosidae > Somniosus > Somniosus microcephalus. Next base: position 111,423,093 of record NC_140998.1, on the reverse strand, counting down.
TGCAAATGGAGGTAGAACAAGCCTCGAAACAATACCTCACGATCAACACTCACAAAGGTCTCTACCAATACAACCGGCTGGTGTTCGGGGTAGCATCAGTGTAAGAGCCATAAAAGCTTAAGAAAATACTTTAAAATAGTGGTTAAATGGCATAATACAGTTAATTTACCTGACCGACTTATTGTATTAAGAAACCCCCTATGTTCTTGCTCCAGTAGTATAGTCCGAGACACCCCCTTCATTCTTGCCACAATGGAACAGTCCCTAAGCCACACATGGGTGCAGCCATTTTACAGTTTAAACTGCACGTGGTTGAAGGAGGCAGAAACTGTGAGGTTTGGAGCAGTACAGTTTTTTGACCGTGTTCGTTTATACGTGTTTGCTTTGTAATTCCGTTTGTTAAGTGTTATAGTAAACAGTTTAAAAGACAAAGCTACGTTTGGGAACGTTTTATTTCGACACGCGTCTACTCGTTGTTAAAAACCCCACAGCTCAGTGGCTGCCTGTTTGGAAACTAAGAAGCGCCACTACATTAGTCAAAAAACTTGCTCCCTAAGAAGGAAGGGACGGAATCGTCGGCGAACGTATACCCGAATGGTCACGGAGCCAGACGACAATATAAGAAAGCGAAGGTACAGTGACTGCTACTTGCTTTGTTCATTCTATTGAGAAGCTAAATAAGAGCTGCGGGTAAAATGGCCGAGGCCTTACAGAGCCAGGAGCTTCCATCAGCCAGAAAGATTGCTGGCCAAAAGAGGGAAATAAAGCTCACCCCAAAGGCAATGGAAGAGAAGTTACATAGAAGCATAGGTGCAAGGAAGGCTAAATTAGCTCAGATAACTGGAAAAATGAAGATAATCGATCGTCTCATGGAAGATAATGCTAATATTAAGAAAGCTGAAGACATGATGTATTACGATTTCTCCAAGCTGCATGAAGAATTTAATGTACTCAATGAAGATGTATTAGCGCTTCTGCCTGAAGAAGAGGGAAACGCTGATCAGCACAACTGGTTTGATCTTAAATCAACCAGCATTAAGGACTATATCAAGGCCACGGAACAGTGGATGTTAAAGATTCGTCAAGACGCTGATACAGCAGAGAAAGATAAAGTTGATGATGAAGTCGGACCAGACGATAGCATTTCAGAGACTTCCGCCAGACAGAGCAAAAATCGAAAAGAAGGTAGCTCTGTTTCTGGACGCAGGTCAGTCGCTTCTACCACAAGCTCGTCGCGACGCATGAGAGCGGAGGCCGAACGGGCGGCGTTGATGGTGTGCGCAGCATCTTTAGCGGAGAAGCAAGCTCTTGAACGGGAAGAGGCCCAACTGCAGGTCCAAGAGGCCCAACTGCAGGCCCAACAGGCTCAGGTGCAGGCAAAGAAAGAACAGCTGGAGATAAAAACAGCTATCGAGGTCTCAGATGCCAGGTTGAGTGCGTACGAAGATTATGAAGGCTCTGAGCCACTGCCAGTCAACGTCGTCACATAGAGTTGGATCCAGGGCACCTTCAAGAGTTACAACAGAGCCCAAAGGCAATCCCCTGGCATTACAGCGTGGAAGAGTGGCCTCTCCACTAACAGGAGCACGTGATGCTACCCCAGACGTCAGACGGTCTAGACTAGACCCTGCTGATGACCACCAGAGGCCTGAAGACACAGGGAGAAGCCTATGCTGAGTGATGCTACGTCAGAACGAAATTACAGAGATGCTTGTAAAACAACAGAATCTGTTTCGACTCCCTCAAAGAGACATACCAGTGTTCCAAGGCGACCCACTCAAGTATAAGCCCTTCATCAGATCCTTTGAACAAGCCATTGACTCCAAAACAGAGAGCAGCAGTGATAAGTTGTACTACCTGGGACAGTACACCAGTGGTAAGCCACAAGACCTGGTCAGAAGCTGTGAACACATGAGACTGGACCGGGGATACATAGAAGCCAGGAAGTTGCTGCAGGAGCACTATGGTAACGAGCTGAAGATAGCCACTGCATATATCGAAAAGGCTACCAAGTGGCCACAGATCAGATCGGAGGACGGAAAGGCATTGAACGCATATGTTCTTTTCCTCATAGGATGTCGCAACACCATGGAGGATGTTGAATTCATGGAAGAGATGGACAATCCTACGACTATGAGAATTATCATCTCTAAGCTTCCTTACAGGATGAGAGAACAATGGAGAAGAACAGCCTTTGAGATAATGGAGAGACGGAAAGGTGGAGCCAGGTTTGCAGACTTAGTGAACTTCATAGACAAACAGGCTAAAATTGCTAGGGACCCATTGTTTGGAAACATCCAAGACGTCAGCCCGACTACTGATGGAAGAGTGAAAGCCAAGCCCGTTGAATCAAAGACTCTCAGGAAAGGTGGTTCCAGGGGAAGCAGCTTTGCAACTATCATCACCCAGGCCGAGGAAGAAAGGCCCCAGAACTCATCTCCCAAAAAGAGCAGCACAGTGACGTCTGCTAATGCCTTTCAGAAGCCATGCTTATTCTGCCAGAAGAATCATACATTGGATTTCTGCAGCGACATCAAAGCACAGCCACATAAGGACAGAATCGAATTCCTGAAGTGCAACGGCCTATGCTTTGGATGTCTCTCTCAGGGGCACCTGAGTAGAAACTGTAAGCAAAGAACAACATGCAGAGAGTGCACTCGGAAACATCCCAGTCTGCTGCATATCCATAAAGAAGAACAAGTCTCTAAGAAGAGTGAAGAAAACAATACCGACGAGAAGGTTGTCTCAAGTGCTCTGGTGTCGCTAGAACCAGAGACTTGTGGACTCACTGGGGCCGGTGACAGTGACTGTATTCTTGCCATCGTACCAGTAAAGATCAAGTCTAAGAGGAGCGAGAAGCTTGTGGAGACTTACGCCTTCATGGATCCAGGTAGCTCAGCAACGTTCTGCACAGAATCACTCATGCGACAGCTGAACGTTAGAGGCAGAAGAACAGAAATCCTATTACGCACCATGGGTCATGAGAAGTCAATGCAAAGTTATATCCTGTCAGACCTGAAGTGTGTGGACTTGAAGAGAAGGACTTCATAGACCTGCCTAATGTTTTCACACAGAGGGAGATTCCTGTTAGAATAGGGAACCTAGCCCTGCAGAAGGACGTGGATAGATGGCCTTACCTAGAAAAGGTGCGTCTCCCATATATTGAAGCAGAAATTGGCCTATTAATTGGAACCAATGCCTACAAAACTATGGAGCCATGGCAGGTGATAAACAGCAAGGATGACGGACCCTACGCCATCAGGACAGCCCTTGGATGGGTAGTCAATGGACCGGTAAGGAGAGATGATGGCCACAAGTCGAACAAGGAGGAACGACAAAACGTCACAGTTAATCGCATCTCTATCGCAAGCATTGAAGAGCTGTTGATACAGCAGTTCAACGCAGACTTCTCAGAACGCAGCTGTGAGGAAAAGACAGAGATGTCACAAGAAGACCATCAGTTCATGGGTTTGATGACAAGGTCTACACAGTTCATTGATGGCCACTATCACATTGGTTTGCCACTGAGAAGACAGACCGCGAAGATGCCGAACAATCGCTGCATAGCAGAGCAACGCGCCATCAGTCTAAAGAGAAAGCTGAACAAGAACCCCGACTTTCACGAAGACTACAAAGACTTCATGAGAAACATCATAGCGAAAGGCTATGCTGTATAGGTGCCCGAGGAACAGTTGAACAGAGACGATGGAAGGGTCTGGTACATTCCTCATCACGGGGTGTATCACCCAAAGAAGAAAAAGATCCGTGTAGTGTTTGACTGCGCCGCCTCATTCAGAGGAACTTCACTGAATGACCAGCTGCTTCAAGGTCCTGATCTTACTAATACCCTCATTGGCGTCTTGACTAGGTTTAGACAAGAGCTCGTTGCCATGATGGCAGACATAGAATCAATGTTCTACCAAGTTAGAATCCCTGATGAAGATGCTGATCTTCTGCGCTTCCTTTGGTGGCCAGATGGCGACGTTAGTCAAGCGATGGTGGAATGTAGAATGGCCGTACACTTGTTCGGAGCCACATCATCTCCCAGCTGTGCAAGCTACGCTCTCAGAAAAACTGCAGAAGATGGCAAAGGCAAAGCACCATCAGAGGCTGTGGAGACAATCTTCAGAAACTTTTATGTCGACGACTGTCTGAAGTCCGTGTCAACAGAAGACGATGCCATCGCACTGTCAAGAGACCTTAGAACTCTGTGTTCGAATGGAGGATTCCACCTGACTAAGTGGATAAGCAACAGCAGAGCAGTTCTAGCTTCTATCCCAGAAAAGGAAAGAGCCACTGAAGTCAAAGATCTGGACCTGAGCCACGATGTCCTTCCTATCGAGAGAGCTCTTGGTGTACAATGGTGCATTGAGTCAGACACGTTCAACTTCAGGATAATGGTGAACGAAAGACCATCCACAAGACGAGGGATTCTCTCCATGGTCAGTTCCATCTACGACCCTCTTGGATTCCTGGCACCACTCATTCTGTCGGTGAAGCTGATGCTACGAGAGCTGTGTAGAGACAAGAGAGGATGGGATGAAGATATCCCAGAAGGTCAAGCTCAGAGATGGCACAGATGGTTGACAGATTTGCAACAACTTTCTAGCTTCAACGTCAGTAGATGCATCAAGCCCGCGAGTTTTGGAGTTACAAAGACGGCTCAACTACATCATTTCTCGGACGCCAGTGAGGACGGCTATAGCACGGCTACTTACCTCTTGCTGACAAATCAACAGGGCCAGAAACATTGTGCCTTCCTCATGGGGAAATCCAGGGTGGCTCCGCTGAAGCAGGTCACCATCCCGAGACTGGAATTGACGGCAGCGGTTGTTGCAGTTAAAGTTGACCAGGTGATGCGGAAAGAGTTACAGCTCCCATTAGAAGAATCTGTCTTCTGGACGGATAGCATGACGGTGCTGAAGTATATAGAGAATGAGAAGATACGCTTCAAGACCTTCGTAGCAAACAGAATCTCATCCAATAGAGAAGCTACACAACCATCTCAATGGAGGTACGTAAACACCTCATTAAACCCAGCAGATCAAGCCTCACGAGGATTGAAGGCTGAAAACTTCATGAGGAGTGAAACTTGGATACAAGGCCCAAGTTATCTGCTGGAAACAGAGAGATCATGGCCAGAAAGACCAGATATGCCAAGTCAGATTGCTGAAGACGACGTCGAAGTCAAGAGATCAGTCACAGTAAATCTCATAAATACGAAAGAGAACTTTGACACAGTGAACAAGCTTGTTAACCATTTCTCAGGATGGCACCAGTTGAGGAAAGCAGTTGCATGGTTTCTAAGGTTGAAAGAGTTGCTGCTACACCTGAGCGGTAAGAGAAAAGAGTACCGAGCCACTATCAGTCAGTCTGAAAGTAACCCTGATAAGCAGAGAATGCTTCTACAGCAGTATACGCATCATCACAAGACCACATTGGGCAAGAATTCATTGACCGTGGAGGATTTGGCCAAGGCTGAGAAGGAGATAGTTCGCTTCAGTCAAAGACAAAGATACCCAGAAGAAATCGAAGCTCTACAGCGAAATACTCCAATCAAGAAAGGTAGTCATATCTACAAGCTGGACCCTACACTGCAAGATGGAGTACTGAGGGTGGGAGGGAGACTAAACAAATCTGCTATGCTAGAGGAGGCCAAGCATCCTGCTATCCTTTCTAAGGACCTCCGGGTTGCTACCCTCATTCTTCAGCATATACACCAGAGTATTGGACGCAGTGGGAGGAATCACGTGCTTGCGAAGCTAAGACAAAGATACTGGATTCCAGGAGCTAATTCCGTAATAAGAAAAATACTCTCTGAATGCATTGTTTGCAGACGGTTACACGCTAGAGCTGGGGAGCAGAAAATGGCAGACCTGCCTGAAGACCGTTTGTTACCAGACAAGCCCCCATTTACAAACGTAGGGGTGGACTATTTCGGGCCTTTCGAGGTAAAGCGAGGACGGAGCCTTGTCAAGAGCTATGGTGTGCTTTTCACTTGTTTGACCATCAGAGCTGTTCATATTGAGGTGGCACACACGCTTGACACTGATTCCTGTATTAACGCCTTGCGGCGCTTTGTCTGTAGAAGAGGACAGGTGTCCATTATGCGTTCTGATAATGGCACTAATTTCGTCGGAGCGGAGAGAGAACTACGGGAAGCTATTGAAGGTTGGAATCAGCTTAAAATACAGGAAGCCATGATGCAAACAGGAATTAAGTGGATCTTCAATCCTCCGGCTGCATCCCACCACAGAGGTGTCTGGGAAAGACAGATATGCACCGTAAGAAAACTACTCAGTTCTGTACTGAAGCAGCAAGCGCTTGACGACGAGGGACTCCAAACCGTTCTGTGTGAGGTCGAAGCCATCATTAATGACCGACCGATAACTAAGACATCAGATGATCCCAATGACCTCGAAGCCCTGACTCCGAACCACCTGTTGTTGTTGAAAACACAGCCAGCCATGCCCCCGGGAGTCTTCAAAAAGGAAGATCTGTATGCCCGTCGGAAGTGGAGGCAAGTTCAGTATATGTCAGACCTTTTCTGGACCAGATGGACAAGAGAATACTTACCTCTGCTACAGGAGCGTCAAAAATGGTCCAAAATAAAGAGGAACTTCATTGTCGGAGACATTGTCTTAATCGTGGATGATTCAGCCCCTAGAAATTCTTGGTTGATGGGAAAAATAATTAAGACCATGCCAGACTCCAGAGGCGTCGTTCGTCGCGTTTGTTTGCAAACCAAGACCAGTACCCTGGAAAGACCGATCACAAAGCTCTGCCTGCTACAAGAAGCAGCGTGAAAGGTTCCCGAACGAAAAAAGTGGACACTTATATTGTAAATATATTGAACTCATTAGTTTATGACTCTTAATGTTTGAGTAATTGATATGCTTCATGTGCCTAGTCAATTAGGGGCCGGAATGTAAGAGCCATAAAAGCTTAAGAAAATACTTTAAAATAGTGGTTAAATGGCATAATACAGTTAATTTACCTGACCGACTTATTGTATTAAGAAACCCCCTATGTTCTTGCTCCAGTAGTATAGTCCGAGACACCCCCTTCATTCTTGCCACAATGGAACAGTCCCTAAGCCACACATGGGTGCAGCCATTTTACAGTTTAAACTGCACGTGGTTGAAGGAGGCAGAAGCTGTGAGGTTTGGAGCAGTACAGTTTTTTGACCGTGTTCGTTTATACGTGTTTGCTTTGTAATTCCGTTTGTTAAGTGTTATAGTAAACAGTTTAAAAGACAAAGCTACGTTTGGGAACGTTTTATTTCGACACGCGTCTACTCGTTGTTAAAAACCCCACAGCTCAGTGGCTGCCTGTTTGGAAACTAAGAAGCGCCACTACAATCAGCTCCGGCTATTTGGCAAAGGGCAATGGATCAAGTCCTGCAAGGGATTGCAGGGACCCAGTGTTATTTGGACAACATCCTGGTCACGGGCGAAAATGACAGTGATCACCTCGCCAACCTGGAGCAGGTGCTCACTAGATTGAAGGAATATGGGCTACGAGCTAATCGCCACAAATGCAAGTTTTTCCAGAAGCAGATCTCGTATTGTGGCCACATTATTGATGAAGAGGGGTTACATAAGTCCCCTGAAAAGATTGAGGCAGTAGTCAAGGCTCCAGCACTGGAAAATGTGTCACAACTGAGGTCATTCCTCAGGCTGGTGAACTACTACCATAAGTTCTTACCAAATTTGTCTACAGTATTACACCCACTGAACACCCTACTGCAAACGGGGGTAACATGGAAGTGGAATGACGAATGTAAATGAGCTTTCCAGAAGTGCAAAGAATTGATCAGATCAAAAGTGGTGTTGGCTCATTTCAACCCAGCACTACCAATTTGGTTGGCGTGTGATGCATCACCCTATGGTATTGGAGCGGTGCTGTCGCACAAATTCCCAGACGGGTTGGAGAGGCCAGTAGCCTTTGCATCTCGGTCACTAACCTCAGCCGATGGCAACTGCGCCCAGATTGACAGGGAGGCCCTCAGCCTAGTATGGGGAGTGAAAAAGTTCAACCACTATCTGCACGGGCAGAAGTTCACCTTGCTGACTGACCACCAACCACTTGTCTCCATCTTTAATCCAAAGAAGGGCGTTCCGGTGATGACTGCGCAACGGCTACAAAGATGGTCCCTTTTCCTAGGGGCGAACCAATATGAAATAGAGTATAAGGGCACGAAACAGCATGGAAACGCTGATGGGCTATCACGCCTGCCACTGCCTAATGCGGAGGAAGCACCAGCAGTTGACCCTGTCGAAATATTTTATTCGACTATAATTGAACGCTTGCCAGTAACTAACGCGGATATAGAGGAGACCCAAAATGATCCGACACTGTCTCAGGTATATGATTTGACGGTGAAGGGATGGCCAACACATGGCGACTCACTGTTGCCAGCATTCTCATCCAGAAGAGAACAGCTGTCAGTATGCCAGTGATGTGTGGATCCCGAGTGGTAATTCCACCCAAGTTAAGGGAGAGAGTGCTCAATGAGCTTCACGAAGGCCATCTGGGAGGGGTGAAAATTAAAAGCCTTGCTAGGGCTTATGTGTGGTGGCCGGGGATCGATCAACAAATCGAGGACCTGACAAAGAGCTGCTCAGGATGCCAGAAGGTCCAAAATGCACCACCACATGCCCCTCTACACCCATGGGAGTGGCCCTCCTCTCCATGACAACGGGTGCATATTGATTTTGCTGGTCCATTCATCGACTCAATGTTCTTAATAGCAGTGGATGCGCACTCGAAATGGCCTGAGGTGATCAAAATGTCCTCCACCACTACGGAGAAAATGATTGCAGTCCTACGGACCATATTTGCCAGGAATGTCTTGCCAGAGCAGATTTGCTCTGATAACGGACCACAGTTTATGTCCGAAGAGTTTCTGAAATTTATGAGAAGGAATGGGGTAAGGCATTACACAGCCGCCCCGTATCATCCAGCCACAAATGGATTGGCTGAGAGGTTCGTACAAACCTTTAAAAAGGCGGTAAGGGCCATGTGCGATGATGACATTCCACTGCAGCATAAGGTGGACAATTTCCTGTTAGCCTACAGAGATGCGACACATGCAGTTACCAACCAGACCCCGGCCATGATGTTCTTTAACCGAAGGTTGAGATCTCGTCTGGATTTGCTCAGACCAAATGTGCGAAGAAATGTTGAGAATAAGCAATTCCAGCACATCAATGAGAAGCCGACAAGGAGCTTCAATGTAGGATGAGTCTTGGCCCGTGACTACCGAACAGAGAAATGGCAACCCGGAACGATATGCACACGGCAGGGGTCACTAATGTACACAGTGGATGTTGGGGAGAACATTGTGAGACGCCATGTCGACCAGATCCTAGCGTCACAGGAACGAGTCAACCCCATGTCTCGCATACCTGGTGATGAACCCGACATGCCGGTAGCATCTACCCCAGAAACAGTAGCATCAGAAGCTGATGAACTAACCGACGACAAGGGGCCAGAATCGCCTCCACACCAAGAGCAAGACACTCAGGAAAGGCGCTATCCAGAAAGGATCAGGAAGCCGCCCCAAAGACTGAATTTATAAATGGACTATTTCAGTTAATGTGCATGTTAAAAGTGTTAACTGTTAAATGAATGTTATGGTACTGTTAATCTAAAAGGGGAGGAATTGTAGTGTATGTACCTTTAAGAGGAGAACTACTTTTACAGCTCCTGTATACTGTAGTACCGGCAGTGACCACACCTGTATATAAAACCTGTGTAGGGATCTGTACTGTTAGTTTTTAGACTACCCTCATCCAGTAAACACCTGTTGATTGTTAACCTGCAGTCTCTGTCTATTTATTGAAGAACACCATACCTTAAGATTCACGGATTTAACACCTCCCTGCTTGGATTGGGGGAGGTAGAGGGAGAGAATTATCTCAAGGCTGAATGGGCTCAGAACTGGTGGACTGTGTTAAGTCTAACTGCCACACCCAACTTTCTCAATTTGTGAGTGGTATGTTTAGTCCTGAAACACTGGTACAGGGCAAGCCGGTGCATCGCTGGACAGACAACACAACAGTCCTCAGTTATGTCAGCAAACAAGGTGGGATTCACTCTTGGTCCTTCTGTTAATAATTTGCTTAATGTTAGCTCTCAGCACATGTGGTGAGGTTAACATTAAGACAGTCAGTGCTTTAAGTCGCATGCTAATCCATTCATCTGCATGCACAGAAGATCCACACCAAGGCAGTGCAGAACATTTTCTAGACTTTTGGTTATTCATTGATGTACCTCTGTGCATTGTAGCACAATCACCAACTCTCTGCATCTGTGATAATGCAGCACTCCCTCAGTACTTCTCTGGAATGTCATCATAGAATCTGGGACCAATTTCTGTGTATGGGTGTAAATCAAGTCTGTCAGAACGGTAAAGTGCTAATAGCATTCAAATTTCCTTGCCTAATTTGTACACTGATCTAGATTCAGACTTGGGTAGGGATATGGAGCACACTAGTATGTGAGTGGAAGATTTTGTGTAAGTGAAATTTATAAGGATGTGTACATTTAAAGAGTAGTAACACAATAGAGAGACAAATATTCTGAAAGCAATCAGAAAAGTTCAAAGGGATTTCAACCCATAAGTCTGAAAGGGCAAAGGGCAAAGAAGATACAGACAACAATGACAATAAAAGGAAAGCCCATGTATACATGTGTCTGCAGATAATGGATGGAGCAGCCCTATTTGATGCATGCTGAAATTGAGGTGGTGCTGTATGAAATGGTCGTGAAGATAATCGTCCTCTGTGTCTTTGCACTGCACTATCCCCATAAGTAGGTACTACAGCATGCCTGGAATGATGTGGTAGGCTGAGGCTGCGGTTGCCCAGTCCTGTCACTGGCTGTACCAGCATTATGGTGCTTGTTAGAAGCAGCTGTCCCTGCAACAGATGGCACAGCTATGCACATGGTTTTCTGCTGCTGGGTATTGTGGAAACAGTTCCCCATGGTCATTCCTGCAAATATGATTAGCTGCATTTCCAAAATGCCACAAATCAAACTTTGCTTTCTATTGATCATTCCTTTTTCATGCCTTCTTTTATGCAGTGTCACTGAAAGCATGACATACCATTGTAATTGGGGTGCTTCAGAACCATTCAGCATAACATGTATCCATGCCAGCAAACCTGCTGTCACAACCTAAAGTTGGAACCGCTGCATGTACAAATCAACTGCTAAAGCGAGCTATGGTAATCTCCATCTGTAGAGGTAGGTATGCAGGTGCCGACATGTGTACAGAACACCTCTTCTGCAGCTTGATTCTTTCAGTGGTTCTCCTCCTCCTCTTCCAAGCATCTCAGCTACTGCAATTCCCCACTGGGACACCCAATAGTGCCAATAATGGTGCTGGAGGTAATGTATTGCCACAAGGCGCATGATCCTACGTGCCAAGTAAAATAATGTATAAATAATCAGGAAAGCAGACAAGAAGTGGCTGCAGCACTGCTGAACGAATCCTATTTTTGATACTTCCAACTTACTTCTGGACATTGCTCGGCACTGGATGTCCATTTCTCATTTGGAGGCAGCATAGACCTGTCGTAAAGGCTGAAAAAAGATGTGGGAGTCATCATCAGTGTGAGAGAGCTCCCACGTCATTTAAGCATGATGATGAAACTCTTGCCTGCTTCCTTTGGGAGCGTCCCCTGCCTGGCATACTGGCAAAGTGTGTCATGTATAAACAGTGCAGATTTCAACATTATGGTTCTCTGCCCCTTTATTTAGTCTGTAATATCACATGAACCGGTACATGTGAGCTGTTACAGACAGGAAAATCATCCGTTTTTAATTCCTGGAGTGATGCTTGAACCAGAATCTTCTGACTCAAATGTGAAAGTGCTACCAGGTGAGCTAAGAGGTGTAAGTGCAAATATATACTGTGGAATTTTGCTTGGCAGAGCTTTCTCTCAAGATTAAATAAGTGGTATAGAATCTGTGACAGGGCAGAGTGCATGGTATTTGGAAGGAGCAGGTTTGATGGGCCATATGATCTTTTCTTGTTCTGTGCTTTCTTATGTTATGTTTTTGTGTGTTCTCTAAACAGAATACTATCTAGAGGAGGGGCAAAGTGGTTTTATTTAAGTGGTACTTGGAAAAGGACAAAAATAAAATTCTTCAGGTTTTACCAACTATATATTTAACCTGAGGATGGCCGCTATCTTTGGCCTAAATGTTCATTGTTCATGAGCTCTCTACGGTTCAGTGTGGTCACTGGACTTCCTGCTGGTTGCCCTTTGCAGAAACAGTAAGGGGATGATTTTTCTTTCATTTCCATTCCCTCCCCACCACCCTGGGCTTTACTTTGAGGGTTTATGACATCATCTGAGCTCTTGTATTACATTACAGGCTTGCTGACCATTGGTCCACATATATTTTGCTCCAAATATATTTCATAGATAAAATGACATTATATGTGACACAGATATAATAATAATAATAATCAACTTTATTGTCATTGTTAGTGCACAAGTGCAGTACAACGAAATGTAGGCTTGCGGCTCCCGAGAGTGTACATTTAGATTAAGACATTTAAACATTCAACATACATTTGGCTTGTAATACATTAACATAAACATAACCATAATAAAGTGCATTGGCAGATGTGCAGGCTTTAGAGTTTATTTGTGGAGTTCAGTAGGATGACAGCCCTGGGAAAGAAGCTGTTCCTAAATCTGGTCGTACGGGTGCGAATGCATCTGTAGCGTCTCCCAGATGGCAGGAGGGCGAACAGACTGTGGCTGGGGTGGGTAGGGTCTTTGATGATGGACCGTGACCTCCGTAAACAGCGTTTCTGGTATATGTGCTCTATGGTCGGTAGCCGAGTGCCGGTAATGCATTGGGCAGTTTTGACTACCCGCTGCAGGGCTTTCCGGTCATAGTAGCTACAGCTGCCATACCATACTGTGATACAGTTCGTCAAGATGCTCTCTATTGTGCAGCGGTAAAAGTTAGAGAGGATCAGGGGTGACAGGTTACATCCCTTCAGCCTCCTTAGGAAATATAGGCACTGCTGGGCCTTCTTCACCAGAGAGGAGGTATTGAGGGACCAGGAGAGGTCTTCCGTGATGTGGACTCCGAGGAACTTAAAGCTGTCCACCCTTTCCACCACAGCCCCATTGATGTGGATGGGGGTGTGACTTCCGCCTTTAGACTTCCTGATGTTAGACTGTTGCTACATTACTATTTATACTTGTTGTCTTCCAGCATTTCTCATCCATGGTCCTCTCTGTGGCGCTGTCATCTCATAGTTCAAGAGCTGCTTTTCGCATTGTTAGCACATCTTCTGCAATGGTTTCTCCTCCCCTGCTTGAAAGGTGCCCAAGGTTTTCTCCATCCTATTCCTTACTTATCTGTTGCCCCTTGGCCAATACTAACTTTGATTCTACAACTATTGCTCGTTGTTGGACTGCCTGTCCAGCATTAGGTTGTGGATGAAACAGAATTTCTTGCAGCACACGACTGGCAAGGTCAAAGTTATCCTGTTACCCCACCAGAAACTCTGCACCCTGGCTCCTGATCCCATCCTTTTCCTTAGATATCAGGTCAAGCTTAACTTGATGCTATGGAAGCTTGGTGTTTTGCTTAACCATGACCTGGGCTTCAAACCCTAATCCAGTGAAGACATCGCCCGTGTCCCTCCAAACTCATCCCATTGCTGCTGAAACCCTCATTCAGCATAATCAGGCAAAAATTGACAGAGAGCCAAAGAAAGTGATATTAGGATGGGTGACTAAAATCTTGGTCAAAAAGGTAGATTTTAAAGAGGAGAGTTTTAGAGAAGGAATTCCAGAGCTTAGACCCTAGATGGCTAAGGCACAGCTGCCAATGGTGGGGCGAAGGTAGTGGGTGATGCACAAGAGGCCAGAATTGGAAGAACACAGAGTTCTTGGAGGGTTGTAGGGCTGGAAGAGATTACACAGATAGGGAGGGTTGAAGCCATGGAGGGATTTGAACACAGGATAAGAATTTTAAAATGGAGGTGTTGGTGGACTGGGATCCAGTGTAGGTCAGCAAGTGGGTGAATGTGGTTCTGTGTGAGTTCGGAGACCGACAGCAGAGTTTTAGCTGAACTGAAATTTATGGAGGGTGGAAGATGAGAAGCTGGCCAGGAGAGCATTGGAATAGCTAAGTAACCTTTCCAATGGCTTGCTCACCAGTCTCTTGAAGTCAACCTTACGTGAACAACTCATCTGCAACTCTTGCACAAAATCCTCCTCACCTATGCACCTGATTCTTGCTGACCTCCATTGGCTTCCCATTCTTCATAATAGTAATTTCAAAATCCTCATTTTGGTCTTCAAATCCTTCCACAGCCTCACCCCTTCTTATCACTGCAACATCTCCAGTCCTACCTTCCCGCTTGTACCCTTAGCTGTTCCAACTCTGGTGTACTGTGTGTTCTACCCTGCTTTCACTCTACTATCAGTGACAGCGCCTTCAACTATCCTGCCTTTGCACTCTGTAAGTCCCTCTCTAAACCATTGGTATATCTCTCCAAATGTCTCCTTAAAACCTTTTTTCTCTTTGTACTTTCAGTCACCTCCCGAATCCAGCCCCCACTCTCTCCACTCCTAGTCTGATCTGATGTGAAACTGTGAAGTCCTTTGGGACATTTTGCTAGGTTAAAGGTGCTATATAAGTGCAAGTTGTTGTTGTACACATTTTCCATTTATCTAATAAAACAAAAGGTAATTTGCAGAAATTGAACCTGTAACTGTTTACCCATAATTGTTTTAGCAACAATCAAGTCCAGAATTATGATATTTTCTTGTTTGGTCTAGAGATTGAGGGGGGAATTTTGCCAGCGCTCAGGGGGCGGGTTTGGAGGCGGGACCGGTGGTAAAATTGCAAAGATTGACAGCGGGACCCAAACCCACTGTCAAGCCATCTCCAAACAATCTTCCCGGGTGTCGGGTCCCCGATTTGTGCATGGACCCGACACCTAGCGGCAAGAAGAGGATTATAGGCACTTAACTGCTTGTTAACAGGTTGTTAACAGGCAGTTAAGAGGCTTTTTCCAATTTTGACATGTCTACTACGGGCTTCCCGATGTCCAGACACCACGCCAGGGTAAGTGTGGCGTGCTGTGGGTCTACTGTAATGTTTCTGCATTGATGACAGCTGCAGAAGTGGTGTGAAGGATCCAATGGTGCACTGGTGAGTTTCAGAGGTAAGAAAATGTTGGGAAAATCATTTTTAATGTAATTAGACTTTTCTGTAGGTCACAAGTTTTGAAGTGTTTGTTTAGTCCCACCTCATTGGGAGAACCCCTCTCACCAGTGACAGATCACTTCTGTAACCTCACCTGCAGCTGCCATCTGTTCTAGCCTAAGGAGGGAGTCACTGGAGCACCTGAGTGCAAGGGCTCACCTTTGTACAGTGAATGTCAGTGTTTGCAGCACCTCAATGCTGTCAAACACTGAAAAATCAGCTGTCAAAAAAAATGTGTGGCCCCTTTAAGAAAACTGGCATCAACTGACGTCATCTGACACTGGCTTTCTCTTAATTGGCCAGCAAGCCCACAGGGCGGGCTTAACAAGGCCAATTGATGCAAAATAGCATCTGTGCGTCGGATGTCGTTGGGGCGGGAGCGGAACCCGGAAGGCAGCTGTCCTGCCCCCAAGCCGCATCGAAAGGTAGAATCCAGCCCTGAGTCTTCCTTGAATTGTGCATTTTCTCTAAAAGTCTTAAATTGGCTTAATGGCACATTCCCAGAAGAAGTATGTTAAAAGTTTCTATTTCAGTCTTACATTTGGGACACTTCATGATGTTAATGATTTGTACAGTGCTAAGTCTGGTGAGAGTAAACTTAGCTCTGCACAGTATTTATTATGGAATTATAATTGGAGGCTGCAATTTTAATCATTTTGTGCTACCTATGCTTTTCACAGTACTGATTATTAATTTAGAGTTTTCTTGAACGAGTTTTGTAACATGTTTAAGATGTTTTTTGAGAAAACCTATAATAAAGAGACAAAACAAACAATATTGAGCAATCTATTACAAACATATTCACAAGAGGATATTGAGGCTAATTTAAGGATTTACCATATTAACTGACATTCTAATTTGCAAATTGTGGGCATAAAACAGAGATGGTACCCCATGGGATATTACTTGAAAAAAAATAATTCTATTCTCTGTCAAGCTTAAATTTTTCAGTGGAAATCTCTGGGGGAAGACCTTGATGCAAACTGTTGCAATATTTATTTTAATTATGTTTTTATTGAATTTTAACATAGTCAAACAGCAATGTTTTTGGCAGGAGACGACCATTGGCCCATCTAGCCTCCCCTTCCAAACCTCCCATCAGGTCCTTGCCATGGTTCTAATAGCTCTTTGCCACTTTTCTTAATGGGACTTCATCCAGCTCTTTTTAAAATGTTGCATGTTTTTCTGTTCTACAATTCTATCAGCCTCTTACAAAATTTCCTATACTCCTTTGACACCATTAACTTAAAATGTCTCTTAGGCCTTAAATTCTGCGTCTGCCAAAAGAACTTCTATGGATTCTAATATTCCATAAATAGAAATTGTAAAGTCCTCTATTGAATTCCCCCATGTCCCCTCAGCTACCTTTCCAGAGAGTAAAATCCCTGGGTGAACAATCTTTCCTTATAACTCAGCTCCCGTAGTTTAAGAGTCAGCTTTATAGCCCTTCTCTGGACTCCCTCCAATAAGTCTACATCTTTCTTCTAATACGGAGATCAAAATTGAACATAGCCTAGTAGCTACTCAAGTCCTGGACTGGGTTTTATTGAGAAAAGGAGGTGAAATACAAACAATAAAAGAAACATTATGAGCTATGCATTATGGTGATGCCGTAGAAGGGTTTGTCCCATGAAAATTCTGCTTGATAGTTGGGAAGGCAGGCAACTGGAGTATGGATAAAGGACATTACATTGCATTGCATTACAACACAGATCATCTGGTAATATGAAGGTTTGTCAGTATAGAAAAAATGTCCATATAGAAAAAATGGATTGATGTTTTCTGTAAATTGCTAACTCCTCCCAATTGGAATTGAGGTATGAGCAAGATGTTGATTGATACCAAATTGATAGTCCTACTTATATGATCCCCCATTCCTGTCATCTGAATAGCGCTTTCCTGGCTTTAGAAGCTGAACTTGTCAGTCTTTGGGAATTGCATGAAGGAGATGAAAATTAAAATTATTTATTATGTTCTTATTATCTGTTAGCTAACAGGCAAAATAGTTAATCAGTGCTCTAACATTACAGTAATAGCATCATTTAATTGTTCAGTCACTAATCGGCAAATGACATTGTAGTGCAGTTTTTTTAACATGCAGAATTGTAGGATTCGCAAAATTGAACGTTGTCCTATAAGGGTCTATTGACAGAAAAGGCCTTAATTTTAAAGACTGTTTTAAAAGAAGCCCAGAAAAAGGGGCACACAAAATGGCCGCCAGACCCCGTGACCAGCTTTTTGGGACATTTTAAAATGGTTCCTGCAGTCCACAGACAGGTTTTGTGGATTCAGCCCACAGTAAGTTCTGGAAAGCAGTTTCAGAGAAAACAAAACCAGACAGAACCCCATACATATGGATTGGATGCAAATCCAATCAGATCGGCCTGTAGATAAAGGCCATCAAAATGTTTACCCAGACAAAGGGAAACAGCTTCAAATTCAAAGGGGTACATCAAGACCCATTAAAGACAATACAAGGTCATTCCAGACCAGAGATGGCAGTTACCGGCCATCCCGAAGGTACTTTAAACACAAAACCTACCCCGCTGTGCTACAAGCCCGCCAAAAGTTAAACAAAGACTAACCTTGATTTGGCAGGAGATAAGGGCCTCAATGAGTGATGTGCCTCAATAAATCCGAGACTCGATGTTAGCGAAACAAAACAAGGCTTTTATTGACTTAGAAGGTAACACACAGGAGAGAGGTATCTTCCATCCAGAGCTCTGCCGTACTGGATGTGCTGCAGGCTGGGCCAGCTTACATAGGGGCCAGGTATGGGCGGAGCCCTACACATAGTACAATACAATGGGCCAGGTATGGGAGGAGCCCTACACATAGTACAATACAATGGTGAGGAAACGGAACAGAGGTAAGGGAAGTGAAACTGAAACCAACCACAGTCACAGGCAGTGATGAATGGAATATTTCATCACATTCACCCCTTCTATAGATTTAGTCTGTTCGGGGGTTTGATAGTCCTCTGCGACCGACGTGGCTGTTGTGGTGCCGCGGGTGTCGGCTGGGTGTCCCCGGTGGCCTCCTGGGTCTCTGCCGGGGGTGCCGCCAGGGTTGTTGAAGGGGTAGTTGGTGGGGGTGCCGTTGGTCGATGTTCTTCCGGGGGTGATGAAAGAGTAGTGGGTGGGTAAGAGTTGCTGTGATCGTTGTTGCTGCTATTGTCGTGGTTGTTGTCGTTACCGGTTGGGGCGACGTCTTTTATGGACACGGTGTCCTCCCTTCCGTCGGCGTGCTGGACATACGCGTATTGGGGGTTGGCGTGGAGTAGGTGCACTGGCTCCACGAGAGGGTCCGTCTTGTGGCCCCTCACATGCCTTCGCACGAATACCGGACCTGGGGTGGAGAGCCATGACGGCATGGATACGCCTGAGGTGGATTTCCGGGGAAAGACAAACATTCGTTCATGAGGCGTGGCATTAGTGGCAGTACACAATAGCGACCGTATCGAATGGAGCACATCTGGGAGGACTTCCTGCCAGCGGGAGATAGGGAGGCCCTTGGTCCTTAGAGCTAGAGTGACTGCTTTCCATACTGTCCCGTTCTCTCGCTCCACTTGACCGTTACCCCGGGGGTTGTAGCTGATGGTACGGCTCGTGGCGATCCCCCTGGACAGCATGTACTGGCGTAGCTCTTCACTCATGAAGGACGCCCCCCTATCCGTATGGATGTAGCTCGGCATACCGAACAGGCAGAACAGGCTGTTGAGGCATTTAATGACCGTGGCGCTGGTCATGTCTGGGCAGGGGAAGGCGAATGGGAACCGGGAGTATTCGTCCACAATGTTCAGGAAGTAAACATTGCGGTCGACGGACGGGAGGGGGCCCTTGAAATCTAAGCTGAGCCACTCAAAGGGCCGTGTAGCTTTGATTAAGTGGGCTCTATCTGGGCGGTAGAACCGAGGCTTGCACTCAGCGCAAGTGCGGCAGTTCCTGGTCAGAGACCGAACTTCCTCAATCGAGTAGGGTAAGTTGCGGGACTTTATGAAGTGGAACAGCCGCGTGACCCCTGGGTGGCAGAGGTCGTTGTGGAGGGTCTGTAGCCGATCCCCGGTGGCGCTGGCACACATCCCTCGTGAGAGGGCGTCAGGGGATTCGTTAAGGGCCCCTGGCCGGTAAATGATGTCATACTCGAAGGTGGAGAGCTCGATCCGCCACCTAAGAATCTTATCATTTTTGATCTTCCCCCTCTGTTTATTATTGAACATAAACGCTACCGACCGCTGGTCGGTAAGTAGGGTGAAGCGTTTGCCGGCTAGGTGGTGGCGCCAGTGGCGCACTGCCTCCACGATGGCTTGGGCCTCCTTTTCCACGGAGGAGTGTCTGATCTCGGGCCCTTGGAGGGTCCTCAAGAAGAAAGCTACGGGCCGCCCCACCTGGTTGAGGGTGGCCGCCAAGGCAAAGTCAGATGCATCACTTTCCACTTGAAATGGAGTGTTCTCGTCCACTGCCTGTAGCGTGGCCCGCTCAATATCCTGCTTAATGCTTTTGAAGGCGGCATGGGCCTCAGCAGAGAGCGGAAAAGAGGATGCTTTCAAGAGGGGGCGGGCTTTGTCGGAGTAGTTGGGGACCCATTGGGAATCATAAGAAAATAACCCCAGGCACCTTTTCAGGGCTTTGGGAGTGTTGGGCAGGGGCAGCTCCCGTAGGGGGCGCAATCGGTCGGGGTCTGGTCCGATTTCCCCATTCTCCACCACGCTGCCTAGTATGCAGAGGCGCGTGGTGTTGAAAATGCACTTGTCCTCGTTGTAGGTGAGGTTGAGTTTTTGTGTGGTTTTCAGGAGCCTTTCGAGGTTCGAGTCGTGATCCTGCTGGTTGTGACCGCAGATGGTGACGTTGTTGAGGTAGGGGAAGGTTGCCTGCAAGTGGTGGTCATCGACCATGCGGTCCATCTCCCTCTGGAAGACTGAGACCCCATTCGTCACCCCAAAGGGGACTCTGAGGAATTGGTAGAGGCGTCCGTTCGCCTCGAAGGCGGTGTACGGGCGGTCCTCTGGTCTGATAGGGAGCTGGTGGTACGCTGACTTGAGGTCGATGGTGGAGAACACCCGGTATTGGGCAATTTGGTTCAACATTTCTGATATGCGGGGTAGCGGGTAGGCGTCTAGTTGGGTGCACCTGTTGATCGTTTGGCTATAGTCGATCACCATCCGTTTCTTCTCGCTACCCCTTACCACTACCACTTGGGCGCGTCACGGGCTGTTGCTGCGTTCAATAATGCGCTCTTTCAGGAGCCTGTCTACCTCGGTCGCGATAAACCGCCTGTCCTCCCAGCTGTACCTTCTGCTTTTGGTCGCTATTGGCCGGCAGTTAGGGGTAAGGTTCGCGAATAGCGAAGGCGGCTTTACCTTCAGGGTAGCCAGACCGCACACTGTGAGGGGCGGCTGGGACCCACCGTACTTGAGCGTGATGCTTTGGTGGTTGCACTGGAAACCCAGGCCCAAGATCACGCTCGCACATAGATTCTTCGGCCTAGAAATTGGGTTTTGGCTTAGCCAGGGCTTTAGTGCCGGAAATTAGTGCCGGCGCTAAGTCCCCTGCGCGCGCCAAAAATTCAGTGGGGCCGCGCCCAAACGGCTGCCGGCGCTACTGAAGGGTCTTAGCGCCTGGAAAAGGGCGCTAACTGCCGTTTCGCGCCGCAATTCCGGCGCTGCGGCACCCGATGCGGTGCGGCAGGCTGGGGAAGTGCAGGCCTCCTCCTTCCGTTAAGGAGGAGCTGCCTGCACCCGGCCGCAGCCCGCGCAAATCTGCTTAAAAATGAGCCCGGCACCTCGGACAAGTGCCGGGCTTGCATCTGTTCCGGGGGGGGGGGAGAGAAGTCCGGGGAGGGAGTTGCGGGCAGGCGGCCGGCGGGAAAGCGGCCGGCCGCCGCGGGGCCTTTAATGCGCCGGCGCTAACTGCAGTAAGGCACCTCTGACAAAACGCTGGTTGCGGCTGCCACGGGCGAGGCGGCCGCAACTCAATTTCGGAGTTCGGGCGGGTTACCACGACAACCGGGATGCTGCGCACACCGATGACGTCATCGGTGCCGGCGCAGCGCTACCGGAGCAACGCCGATTTAGGGCCCCAGGGAATTTCACTACTGGCCATAACTCCGGCGCAAGGCCCTCTAGCGCCTCAAATGAGGCGCTAAGGCTACTGAATTTTCAGCCGTTCATGATTAATACTTTAAAATTATCGTATACAGTTCCGTTAACGGACAATTGTACCGTGCAGTAACCCATAATGGTCGATGTCTGGGCTTTATCAGCCATAGAGATGGTACCCCGAGTTGGGACCACCTTTAGGGAGAGTTGTTGTGCCAGTTCAGGGTGGATAAAACTCTCCGTGCTTCCACTGTCAATTAAACGTTTAACCCCGCACCCGTTTACCTCGATGTCCACCATTGATTTGGATAGCGGGTGCGGCCTGGTCTGGTCCACTGTGACCGATGCCACTGTAGGGCCCTGATCGAGACAAGATGGCGTCCACGCTGTCTGCTCATAAGATGGCGGACCCCACGAGGTCGGGCAAGATGGCGTCCAAGATGGCCGCTCCCACGGCGCACACGCGGCGGTGGCGGGTTTTCCGGCGGGGTTCCCTCTGTACACCTTCCCGAAGTGCCCCTTCTTACCGCACATAAAGCAGGTGTTGCCTTTCGCCGGGCACAGGTTTCTGGTGTGCTTCGGCTGCCCGCAGAAGTAGCAGTTGGGTCCCCGACGCGTCGCGGCTGTCATAGGGCTTCTGGGGGGAGAGCGGGGCCCCGACGGTGTCGGGCTGCCGGGCGGGGAAGATGCCTTCCAAGATGGTGGCGCCCTTGGTGCGCACGTGGCGGCGTGGATGGCGCGGGCTGAAGAGTAGGCATCCGAGTTTCTCTGGGCCACATCCAGGTATTGCGCTGTGTCCGCAGCCTGTTTCAGGTCCAATCCCATTTTTTCCAGCAGTCTCTGCCGGATGTAAGTGGAGCTGAGGCCTGTGATAAAGGCATCGCGAACAAGCTCGTCAGTGTACACTGCGGCTTTTACATCTTGGCACTTGCAGTCTTTGCCAAGCATTTTCAGGGTGCCTAGGAACTCCTCCACCGATTCCCCAGGTCACTGTGCGCGAGTAGCGAGCAGATGCCTAGCATACACCTCATTCGTAGGCTGCTGGTAATGCGCCTTTAAGATGTCGCAGGCGGCCGGGTATGTGTCGGCGTCTTGGATGAGGGGGTAAACCCGGTGGCTTACCCAATTCCGCAGAATTCCGAGTTTCATACTCGCAGCGTCCGTAGCGCCTTTGACGGCTGCGGAATTGTCCAGGAAGAATTCCATACACATAAACCAGTGTCTGAAGTGTGCCGATGCGTCCGAAGCATGCTGGTCCAAATCCAAACGTTCGGGTTTCAAGAGTTGATCCATTGTGTTGAAAATTAAGTCAATAAAATTGATGTGCCTCAATAAATCCGAGACTCGATGTTAGCGCAACAAAACAAGGCTTTTATTGACTTAGAAGGTAACACACAGGAGAGAGGTATCTTCCATCCAGAGCTCTGCTGTACTGGATGTGCTGCAGGCTGGGCCAGCTTACATAGGGGCCAGGTATGGGCGGAGCCCTACACATAGTACAATACAATGGGCCAGGTATGGGCGGAGCCCTACACATAGTACAATACAATGGTGAGGAAACAGAACAGAGGTAAGGGAAGTGAAACTGAAACCAACCACAGTCACAGGCAGTGATGAATGGAATATTTCATCACAATGAGAAGTATAATTGGGGACCCGGGATAGCTATCGGTAGCCTTTCCGAGAGCCATTGGAGAGCAAGTAGCCTTTTGGTAACCGTTGGAGAGCGAAAAGCCTTTCGAGCTTCCTGGAGAGCCAGTCGATGTTGTTGATCGAGAAAGCGAAGATTATTTGACCTTGAACATTCGAGCCGTTCAGGCTGGTCAGAAGAAGAAGACGAGACCCGGGGTAGTTATCGGGAGATCATCGACAAACCCCGGGCCAGTGACGAGGCGAGGAGAATGGTTGAAGAAGAAGAAGAGATGAAACGCCTTACAGAATGGGTGGCCATCGTTGTATGCAGGAGCACGGAGAAATTGGGACTGTGACCACCATCGTGGTGTGAAGGAGCACCGAGAAAACGGCCTGTGGGCGAAACGATGGTCGGCGCGTCTTGCTGAAATGAAGAAGCCATCAGCTTGAGCAGCCCGCTGCTCCTACAGCCCAACGACCACGTGGAGACAGGACGCCTGAGAGGACCAAAACGCAGACTTTCAAAACCCTATACTTTCTAACTGGATTGGTGAGCATGTTTCTGGCCCCTCATAGTCTCATCTAGCTAGGTTTAGGGGTGGGCATTTTAGGGGATAATTAACAATGAGTTGTTGTCCCTCGCTGTTCCGTGTGTTTCCCTATTTCATGGTGAACCATTGTAAAGTATAGTATGCCAGTATATATATTGGTTAGTACTGTATTATGATTTGTTTTTCCCTCCCATGTACCTTATTGGCTTACATTCAATTTTTCCTTTATGCAATAAAATTTCATTTCGTTTCATTAAACTTGGTCTATAGAGTATTCTCTGCATTGTAGTTCCTGCCTCAAAGTCCAGTGTATAGAACCTAAGGGGTGAGTGGGTCGAACCACTCGGTAAATTACTGTGCAAGAGAGAGAGGCCTCTAGAGCGAGAGAGAGAGACCTCGACGATCGAAACCCCTTACAGAATTTTTATTTGGCTGGCTAAACTCTAAAGAATTACCAATACAAATACATTGGAATGGTTCTATTAATCATTGTAATGAAAATAATGGGATTCTGCTGCCCTTTTAATTCTTATTATTTTGTTGTATTTTTTTTGCATAATTAAACTTGGAAAAAAGAAGGGATGCATGAGCGAGGTGTTTTAGATTTACCACTTCCATACTTCAAATTTATGATCCTTGTGGCATTTTGCACACATCTCAGTGATGTCAACTTTTCTTCTAGTTTATATATTTAAAGTTCAAATGAGAATTGGCAGAAGAAATATAATTGCTTGATACCTTTATCCTGCATGTAGTCGTTGTAATTGGCCAAGTATAATAGTTAATTGAATGTAAATATGTACCTGTAAATATTTCCAAAATACTTGAATTTCCTACCCTTTTAAATATCTTGGGTGTTTTTACACTTTACACCCACAATTATAAAACAGTGGAAGGAACACTTCATTTAATGAGATAGTTTTACATACTTGTCTAAAAACTGTGGTTTATATATTTATTTAAAACCATTTGTTTGATGAAAGTACTTTTGATTTTTATTTTAGATAGATGTTGGTGTAAAATATCAGGAGATATAATTACACTGCTTTACAGTAATATTGTCTTGAGTTAAAATGATAAAAGAACATTTCTGTATTTAATGACATTAAAATCTGAGCTATTTTTTACGTGTTTCCCATTGCACTTTGCATATAACTTACAAATCCATCACGTAAGTCATTGCTTGGTCCCACATCTGCAGTTTGAATCTTACACAGGGGAAAATAACACATGGTTTTACTGCATGTTTCCCATTGCTGCCACTTGTGTTTTTAATAAACAAAAGATATGCAAACAAACAACATTCATCACCTTGTTTGTGTATGAAGAAATTAAATGGGATTTTAGGTAATGAATGGTGGCTTTAAATATGGTTTAAGGATGGATGGTGTGTTGCATGGCTGTTGTCAAATTATAAATATTTTTTCAGTTTGCATTAAGCATATAGCTGTTTTATTTTAAAATTGTTTAGCATTAACCCCAATAAAATAATAAAGTACCAATTTGTCGAACCACACAAACAAATAGCCTTAAATAACAATGCTTTTCTGTTTTGTGTACTTTTTATAACATCAAAGCAATAACGTTTAGACCACAAGTGAAATTAGATTTTTTTTAATGAGACTGATTTCTAGGCAATTTGATAATCGCTGTTGGCATTCAGCTTTTGTATCAAGATCTGCTATGTATGAGTAAGTTGTATCTTAAAAATTGGAGAAATCAATACTTGTATTTCGATTACATGCTAGGTGTCATCAAAAATAGGTTATATTAATTTCCTACACTGCTATTTCAAGTTCTTTCAGTGACAATGCGTGCACCATTAAAAAAAGCTTTATCTTTTTAAATGCATTAAATGGTGATCTTTTGAATTAAGATTGAGAGCAATGTTGTTTATGGTTTCCTCTTTTTAAAACAACATAAAATGGCTGGCAAAAAATTGTTTCTATTTCTTTCCTAATCAGTAGCTATGTTTACTATTTCTCTAAAACATTTGTTTTAATTTTTTCCAATAACTTTATATTTCATGTTATGCTTTCTGGTAGCTTTATTATGTTGATTTGACATGTATGCACACTATATTTAATTTTGTAGAAATCATTAAGTCCTATGAGCACGAGATTTGCTAAAGAAGAGATTCTAGCTATTGTTCAGAACGCATATCTAAGATTTCAGATCATTAGAGCAAAAGCAGATTTGGAAAGGTGTTTGAAATTAACCAAAAATAATTGACTTGTTTAATAGAACAATTAGTATGCTCTTGACTCTGCAAAAATTGTTTCAGGATTGCAATCAGCATTAGCTTGCAGCTGGATCTCTAAGGTCTAATAGGTGATTGAAACTTGTGAAGGGAAAGAAACAGATGATCAAATTCACAGGGGATTTAGTCACGCTGTTTTCAATACCCAGTGCAATATATTAAGCCCTGTAACTGTTGTCAGAATTGCTATGATTCAAACAAACCTATACTGTAACTTCATCCTTTTAATGAGCTGCTGGAGAATGGGTTTTCTATAGAGCACCTGAATAACACAACAAAATACATTTTTAAGAGAATTGTGAGGCTTTGCTACTGGCAAAATGTGGACGCTAAGGTTTGTAAACCTGTTCTCAGCCAGCTGGGATGCAAGGCAACAAATTCAGCTTTTTCTGTAAACTTCACAGACCAATTATCTACTCGGAATCATGGGAGTTTAGCAAACAAACATGAACGCCTGCTGGGCTATTTCAAACTAGCAGCTTATAGTCATTGTGCAACATCAATAACTTTCAGACAGATCAATTCGTAATCACAAGTCTCACAAAATAATTTTGAACATCAGTAGTAACTTTAGATAACTACATTAGCAATCTACTTCAATCATTTTGTAAAGACTGAGCCTGCTTTTTATTGACTTTCTGCTCACAGAATGTTTAATGCTTATTAATTTTTATTTACCCCGTAACTTTTTCCTGCCAATCAACAACACTTAACACAGTTTGGTTACATCTTGCCCAGAGTAAATTGTGGAAGCTTGCTATTGCGTCCAAGATGAAGACAAGCTGAGGGAGATCAATACACTACTGATTGAACAGATTGTAGGAAATTCACGGTTATAAGCTACAACATGTAGGCATGAGTATCGAGCATAGGCAAGAGGACTTGAACTTCCAATAAGTCAAGGTTTACTTTAATATTCCACTGAAGAGTAGAACCCGTCAATAGCTAGTGTTTCTGTTTTTACCAAGGAAAACATGCAAATAAATTTATTCCAAATTTGGATATTTAAAAGGTTGGAACAGCTTGATTGGCTAAATTATTTATTGATAACAGTATTTGTTGATAACTGCTTCACATTGCCTTGAAGCTTTCAGTGAATGATCAATAATTACATCTAAATCCTTTTCCTTTCCCACAATTGCTGATGGCAATCCTTGCATTGTATTCTAGCTGATTAGGTTGCTGTTGGTGCTTTCCTGCCAGGATGTGGCGATTAAGCAGCTGGTTACCTCTATGCTGCGGTGCCAGTTGCTTACCTGATTCCTTCCTTAAGATTTGACATCAGGGTCCAGACGAAGTTGATTGACTTCTCTTGGACCCAAGAAATGAACCGAGTCTCTACAGGCATTCTCAGTTTATCGCATGAGGAAAACAGACACTTGCTTATCTGCATAAAAACGCAGCAGATTTTCATCTTCAAATCCTGCAGAGATATGTTTATGCAGGCAGTTCTTTGCAGTGGCATATATTGACAATGTAGGTTTTCCACTAAATGTGTGACCTATGATATAATAGGTAGTTTTTTATGTAAACAGATGAGATCTCCAGCAGGGTTGACTGAAGGAGTGACTGTATTTGATGAGCCTGGTCTTTGAAATCCTAATCTCCACATTCCCTGTTGCATTAATGTAATCAAGAGGGAAATGTGCCCTAACTGTAGGAGTCACCTGAGTGAAGTATGTCTTGGAGATTGGTAGGTTGGAGTAGGTTTGACGCATTAGCTGTCAAGTTGTCTCTGCTCTCTGTTCATCCTGCCATTTTCTATGAGAGAACTTGGTTTTGCACCTCATAGATACCACAACAGAAAGAAATAAACTGACACTGTGACATTCCAGAGACAAAAATGCTTAATTTTTGTCATCAAATTTGCATAGCACAGTGGCCTGTAATATGCTGTTTAGCCATGTCACAGAATCTTTCCCTGATTTCTTGCTTTGTGATGATGAAGAGTTGGTATTCCATCTATCCATGTAGTGCCTATTCTGCTCCAATGGAAATAGTCCCAGTAGCTCGAGTATCTCCTCATAACAATAGTTTTTTATCTCTGGTATGATCCTGATGAATCTACACTCTATGCGTTCTATGGCCTAGAAATTGGGCTACTTACTGCCACCCATTAGCGGCAGATTCATGAAAAAAATGGAGGCCGCCGCTCTAACGCCCGTCTTGGGCATGAGACTCGGCGGTCGCCTGTTAGCAGCCAATCTGGAGAGCGTGACACGCTGACTTAAAGCCACACTCTGCGAACTTGGACCTTTGTGCTGAGTTTAGTGCTGGGTCCTAAGCTTGCTCTGAAAAGCAAGTGTACAGCAGACCAATACTGTCAGCACTTCTTAAAGGGACACATGCATCTTTCAGGTAAGTTTGCATTTAAGCTTTTGGACTGGATTTTTGCATTTTTTTTAAATAGTGGGTTGGTGCAATAGATGTTAAAAGTTTTAAATTGTGCAGGGAGTGCTGCTGGATGCTTGCAAGGCCTCGTATGGTAAAGGAAGGCCTCTGAGAAGACAGAAAATGCTGGAAATACTCAGCATGTCAGGTAGCATATGTGGAGCAAGAAACAAAGTTCACGTCTCAGGTTGAGATGCTGAGTATTTCCAGCATTTTCTGTTTTTATTTCAGATTTCCAGCATCCGCTCGCAGAGGGACGAGGAGGACGCAGAAGGAAGGATGCAACCCAGGCAGCCACTTTCTGGCCAGGAAATCTGGGATGAAATCATCTGCCTGTGGTACCAGTGAGTACACCCCCAATTCCGCTTTCAACATTTCTCCCACACCTTATCTTCCCTCTGTTGCTGATCATCACAGCGTCCACTTGGCCACAATGCTGAAATAAAGGTCACCACAAAGAAAACTTTCCAATCCAACTATATACATCTATCCATCCAATATGACATCAAGAAATCATCTAATCACCCTTATGCATTCCATTAGTGACTGTCTTGTGTGTGACTTTGCCTCTCCTACTGATGTCACACAGTGCTACCCCAATGGCTGCAGCATGGCTGGTGGCAGGCAGCTGAATTTCAGTGGGGCCATTGCAAACCTTGACCAGTGGTCTGAGGCCATAAAGCTTCTTTGGGCACTGGAGCCAGGTGGTGTGGGCGACACTGTGATGGCCTCAGTGATCTGGTCCCGCATTGTTCTTTCTGGAGGGCATCCTGGCCCCTGTGGGTCGAGGACCTCTCTTGCAGTGTTGACCCGCTGCACAAAGCTAGAGTGCTGTGCGCGAGACCCTGGGTGCCCCTTCCCTGGCTTGCTGGGACCCTGGGGCCTCAACTTCTTACAATTTATATAAATGACTTGGATGAAGGGACCAAAGGTATGGTTGCTAAATTTGCTGATGACACAAAGATAGGTAGGAAAGTAAATTGTGAAGTGGACATAAGGAGGTTACAAAGGGATATAGATCGGTTAAGTGAGTGGGCAAAGATCTGGCAAATGGAGTATAATGTGGGAAAATGTGAAATTGTCCATTTTGGCAGGAAGAATAAAAAAGAAGCATATTATCTAAATGGTGAGAGATTGCAGAGCTCTGAGATGCAGCGGGATCTGGATGTTCAAGTGCATGAATCGCAAAAGGTTAGTATGCAGGTACAGCAAGTAATTAGGAAAGCTAATAGAATGTTATTGCTTATTGCGAGGGAAATTGAATGCAAAAGTAGGGAGGATATGCTTCAGTTATACAGGGCATTGGTGAGACCACATCTGGAGTACTGTGTACAGTATTGGTCTCCTTATTTAAGGAAGGATGTAAATGCGTTCAGAGAAGGTTTAATAGACTAATACCTGGAATGGGCGGGTTGTCTTATGAGGAAAGGTTGGACAGGCTAGGTCTGTATCTGCTGGAGTTTAGAAGAGTAAGAGGTGACTAGATTGAAACATATAAGATCCTGAGGGGTCTGGACAGGATGGATGTGGAGAGGACGTTTCCTCTTGTGGGAGAATCTAGAACTAGGGGTCACTGTTTATAAATAAGGGGTCACCCATTTAAGACAGAGATGAGGAGAAACTTTTTCTCACAGAGTGTCGTGAGTCTTTGGAACTCTCTTCCTCAGAGGGCGGTGGAAGCAGAGTCTTTGAATATTTTTAAGGCAGAGGTAGATAGATTCTTGATAAGCAAGGGGGTGAAAGGTTATTGGGGGTAGGCGGGAATGTGGAGTAATCAGATCAGCCATGATCTTATTGAATCAGGCTCGAGTGGCCTACTCCTGCTCCTAATTCGTATGTTTGTATGTTCTTACGTTTGTATGTATTGCTGAGCCATTTGTGTTGGTGCTGAAGCACTTTTCCCTTTTTTTTAATGTTTTATTTCCAGAAGGCAGTGAGCTCTAAAGGCTAAAAACTGCCTATTTATAAATGACTTATTTTTTTTCATTTTGGAAGGCAGGTCCCCTTTAAGGGACTGCACCATTTTTTTAAATGACAGCCTTACTTTAAGAGCAGGCTGTTTGTAGGATTCGCAAAATTTCCACATTTCCCCAAGGTTGTTAATAAAAGGGACCCTATGGACAATTTAAAAAGGGTACCCAAAGATGGTGTCCGCACCTCATGACCAAAAGCCTGTGAGATTTTAAAAGCTTGGACTCTGCAGCACAGAACAAGCAGCTTTGGGGAAACGAAACTTAAAATGCATTTCTGTGAAAAGGACTTTTGTGTTTGGAGGGCCAGACAGCTAGGCAAACAATTGAATATGCATTTTCGTCAAATTGGAACAGATCAACCAATTATACCTAAACAGGAGGCCATTAGTTTGTCCGCATAAATAATCGGAAACAGCTTAAGGAAGCCATCGAGGCTGGACAGGCCGATTAAAATGCATTAATGACACTACAGCCTGGACATCAGGCCATTAGGTGCGATAAACGGCCATCTAAAAACAGTTATTTTAGATTGGTACAATCATTTAAAACAGCCCGCCAAAATTGAAACAATGGACTAACCTGATTTGGCACGCAGATAAGGGGCCATCGAAAAGAGTATAACTGTAGGCCCTTAGTACCAATCGCTCTCTTGATTCTTGACTCTGGTCGCTTGATTCTTGCTCTGCTTGGGCTACCACTGCTCGTACTCGAGCCCTGGCCTCGTGGCGGGTTCTCTTCTCGCTCCCCGCATTAAGTTGCAACCAAGGACATCCATACCAATAGCAGGGGAGGGGAACGAGACCCGAGTCCAAAGTCACCCAGGACACCAGGGCCATGAGAGAGGGCAGAGGAAACAAGGCAAGACGAACCGAGACGAAGAGTAAGGTAGACCCGACAAGAGCAGAGAAGGGCAGCAGAAGACGTATTAATTAAAAACCGAGCGCCGAGTTATAAGCTGACACTCGGGGAAGAAAGTATTTGAGGACAGTGAGACTAAGTTGGTTGGGCGAATCCCGCAATTAAGCTGGCGCTTGGGGGCAAGCCTCTTGTTGAACACTGTAACACAGGTGTCCACGCCATGACGAATATGTTGGCGTTCTAAGGATGGGTAGTAAAATCTAAACAGTAAAGACAGCTAATCGTCTCATTGACGCAACGTTACCACTGCCGACCGCCCGAGGGAGAAGAAGAAGAGAACCCATCGCGACGAGACATCGACGGTAGCTGAGGAGAAGAAAGGTGTGTCGCAGCAGCAACTCCAGCACCGCGCCCTGAGACCATGTGGCGACGGAGTACCCCAAAGGACAGCAGCCCAGACCTCAAAATCACGATTGCTAAAACAACAGGCTTTGCTTTGGATTGGTGAGCATGAATTCCTGGCCCCTCATAGCTTAATCTAGTTAGGTATAGGGGTGGGATAAGGATAAAGGGATTGTTAAAGTAGTTGTTTTTCCCTCGATGTGCCGTGTGTTCCCCATTCCCTGTATATGTATAGTCATAGTGTTATATGCCTGTAATTGTTTTCTCTACCAGTAATTTTCTCATAAGACTGTGTTTTTGTTTCTGTTTTAATAAAATCTTGGTTTTCTTACACCAAACCACCTGTCTACTCGAGTCTTTCTGTATTGCTGCCTGTACCTAAGTCCAGTGTCTAGAACCCAGGGGCGTGGGAGCGATTCGAACCGCTCACAGGCAGTCAGGGGCATAACTGACTGGGCGCATGCGCCACCCGCCACGCCCCAGTTCTTGCTGCAATGACACTACGACCATGCTACATTAGGCCTCCCGCTGAGACTACCACCAGGAGAACTGGCCTTGCACAGTGAGTTTAGAGCTGCGCTAATGTTAATTATCTTGGATCTGGACTGGAGGTGATGGAGGTTGAACAGTTTCCCATTTGTTCTGTAGATTAGCTCCAATCCAGCAGGGAGCTTACTGAGGGTGAGATGGAGCATTGCAGCCAGGAAGATTGAGAAGAGCGTTGGTGCGATGACACAACCTTGCTTGATCCTGGTCCGCACGTGAATTGGGTCTGTGGTGGATCCGTTGGTCAGGATCACAGCTTACATGCCATCATGAAGCAGGCGGAGGATGGTGACAAAACTTGACAAACCTCAAAGCACTGGAGAGGTACTACCAACGCTGCTTCCGCAAGATCCTACAAATCCGTTGGCAGGATAGGTGCACCAACGTCCGTGTTCTTGCTCTGGCCAACATCCCCAGCATCGAAGCTTTGACCATGCTCGATCAGCTCCGATGAATGGGTCACATCGTCTGCATGCCTAATACGAGATTCCCAACGCAAGTGCTCTACTTGGAGCTCCAACACGGCAAGAGAGCCCCCAGGTGGGCAGAGGAAATGCTTCAAGGACACCCTCAAAGCCTCCTTGAAAAAGTGCAAAATCCCCACTGACACCTGGGAATCCCTGGCCCAAGACCATACAAAGTGGAGGAGAAGCATCCAGGAAGGCGCCGAACACCTCGAGTCTCTTCGCCGGGAGCAAGCGAAGCCAAGCACAAGCAGCGCAAAGAGTGCACGTTAACCCAAGCACCCCACCCACCCATCTCTTCAACCACCGTCTGCCCCACCTGTGATAGAGAATGTGGGCTGGATTTTGCCAGGCCCGAGGAGGCGGGAATGGAGGCGTGTGGGCTGTTAAAATTGCAAAAAGTGGTGGGCGGGGGCGGGCCCGACCCCGCCTCCATTCTGCCTCCAAGCAATTTTCCCAAATGCGTGGTTTCTGATCCTGTCTCTGTCCCTACTCCAAGAGGCCGGATAGGCCCTTAAGGCCCTTAACAACCACTAAATTGCCTCTATAATCCCATTTTGAGAGGCCTTTCTGATTTTAACACATTTTCCACGTGATTCACGTCTCCTCTGAAACACGACGGTGAAACCTGGCGGGAGCACAATTGGATTGCTGACTATCAGCTGCAGCTCAACCATTAAAGAGGAGATTTGATCAGCCATCATTTGCAGGTGGCAGGACTTTGTTGTCTCAGGTCTGGGGGAACATTTAGCAGGCATAACCCTAGCTGTGGAAGTTTGGAGCCTGACACCCATCTCCAGTGTGACCTCCTGGGAAACCCCTCTCGCCACCTTGACTGAGCATCTACCAGAAGCATGGGAACCATTTATTTCCTTTCCTCCTGGACATCAGATGAGGATGAAGACCAGCTGTGGCAGCAGCAGAACCATCAACAACAGCAGCACCAACAGCAGCGGCAACAACAGGAACGCCAAGCTGCTGCTCACCCACCTGAAGCTGCACAGGCCAGAAGGCACCAGCACATGGAAGCCCGTCGGCGCAGGAGTTACCCCCGAAACAGGGTCTACAGACAGAGGAACTGCTACCTCAACATGAGTGAGCAGCAGTGCCAAAGGCGGCTCTGACTTTCGCGAGAGGTAGTGGGTGACATCTGCGCAATGGTGCAGCAAGACCTGGAGCCCAGAGGAGCAGGTGGACACCCCTTACCAGGGGCCGTCAAAGTCACCATTGCACTCAACTTTTTTGCCTCAGGCTCATTCCAGGGATCAGCAGCAGACATCAGCGGCATCTCCCAGACAGCCGCACACACTTGCATCACGCAGGTAACCGATGCTCTCTTTGCCATCGCGCACAATCACATCCATTTCACCAAGGATCGAGCAAGTGTCACGGCGCGTGCGGTTAGACTAGCTAATCTGGCAGGCTTTCCAAGGGTGCAGGGTGTCGTTGACTGCACACACGTGACCCTTAAGTCACCCCATCGTAATCCAGGTATTTTTGTCAACCGCAAGGGCTTCCACTCCCTCAACGTGCAGCTGGTGTGTGACCACAAGAAGGAAATTTTGCATGTTTGTGCCAAGTACCCTGGCAGTTGCCATGACTCCTTCATGCTGCACCAGTCTAGTGTGCCTTCACTCTTCAGTCCGCCAGACCAACATAATGGATGGCTACTTGGAGACAAGGGCTATCCCCTGAAGATGTGGCTAATGATGCCGTTGAGGAGCCCATCCAACGAAGCTGAGGAGAGCTACAACTACAGCCACATTTCCATCAGATCCATAATCAAGCAAACCATCGGCATGCTGAAGATGCGCTTCAGATGCCTGGATAGATCAGACCCTGCAGTACTCAGCAGCCAGTGCCTCCAGAATCGTCGTGGTTTGCTGTGCACTTCACAACGTGGCTTGCAGATTCCTGAGGACCAAGTGGCTCCTCACATATCCTCCTCAGATGAGGAGGAGGAGGAGGAGGAGGAAAGCGAAAACGAACATCTTGCAGAGGCCCATCAAGCAGCGGCAGCAGTACGTGAGAACATTGCTGCCCGGGATGCAAGGAATGCACTCATCTTGGCCAGATTTGCTTAGCCTAGCCAATCAAGCACTTTTGCCTCGCAGCTTCTTACCAGAGCATCGACAATGGCCAAGAACCAGCAGATTCCTAGCACTCTGACCACCATACTGACAATTGCAAGTCATCCTAAGCCCTCAATGTGGAAGTCCCATTTGCGAAATGACACACGCCACAACTGCAACAGTTGCCATCAGAATTTTTATTTACAATAACCAACTGATGGCATTTTAAAAATAAACACAACATTTCACCCAAGTGACTACCCTTGTGACTATTTGTGCAGTATCTTTCTCTTACGCATGCTCCTACGTGGTGCTTCCCCTGTGGCTTTCAGCAGATGTGGAGGCCCCTTGCTCATGTTCTTGCTGCTCCTGTCTTGACACCTTTGGCGGGCGTCCTCTGGGGTTGCGATCCTGTGAGGGCTCGGCTGCTCCTGTGTCTGTGCAGGGGTTGAGACGCCGATCTCAGTTGGGAGGGGACTCTGGTGGGGCTCTGACCGAGAGCTCTGCAGTGGCATGGTCATGTGAGCGCTTGTAGAGGAGCCCCCACTTCATTGTTCTCCGCCACCAACATCCCTCTCATGGGTCAGGTCCACCTCAGCACTTGCAAGTGGCTTGAGAGCACCTTGCTGCACATCAGGGGGGCCATGGGGACCCGTATCTGCACTGGCAGTCCTACTCAGAAGGAGTTCCATGAAGGTCTGGTTTCTCTGTTCAATAGCTGACCATCACTCCTCCAGAGATGTCAGTCTATTCTGAACACTCACCATGTTTTCTACACTCTGGCAACCTAGCTCCTCCATGGCCATAGCCATCCTCTCATCTACTGTAGCCATCCTTTCCACGGAGGTTGCCATTCTTTGCATGTTGCTACGTTCATGCGCCAATGACTCCACAAAGGTTCTGCTCATGTTCGCAATGGACTCTTCCATTCGCTCCACACTCGCAGCGACCCTGGTGACAAAACCTGCCAGAGACTCCTGCACCTGTTCCTGGAGTTCCAGCGCCGCTGTTCTTCTGGATAGACCCAGAGGCAGAGGGTCGACTTGCAGCTGAGCCGAGCTGGGAGAGTCCCGCACCCTCCAACTAGGACTCTCCACTGCTGTCCCTGTCTCCTCAATCTGCTGATGCTCACTTGTGAGCTGTTATACACCAGCTGACATCTCTACTCTATCTCGCGATGGTCCCACCGAGGTGTGAGTGTCTGCGCTGGTGCTGGGTTGGCTGAATTCTGCTGACGCTGCGCTCTCAGAGGTTGCAGCTTCCTCTGAGGAGTCTGGAGACTCAGGCTGTTCCTCCTGGATAGTGGGGACTGGAGCTTGCGATGGTCCTGTGGAGGAGTAAAGGAAAGAGTCAGAGATGTGATGCCAAGGTTACATGCACATTGCATATTGCAGATGATCATAAGTCCATCTGTTAGAGCTTCAGAATCATTATGAGCGACTCATGCAATGACAAGGAGAAAGATGAAAAACTATTCTGACACCAGCTTTCACTGATGCACCCGTGTGATGAAATAACTGTGTTCTGATATTTGTACTTGTACTTGTAATGTCTGGAATGTTCCACTGGGGGGAACCACTAATGCTCCTCCCTGGCCCTGCCCCTCTTCTGGTACGTTCTACCAAGGGCTCGGTCGATGATGAACTCTGTTAACTCTGCCATGATTCTTACTTAATAAAAGGCTTCAGTCTTAAGCTTTAACTTCACGGATTCGGGCAGTTATTTGGCACATCAATTTTATTAAGTAACAACTTTTGGAAGATGGATCGATTTTTGAAACCAGAGCGTCTGGATATCGATCCCCATTCGGCGGATGCGTCGAAGAAATTTACGCATTGGCTCCGATGTTTTGAACACTTCATCGCATCATCGACCGATCCGACGGTTAACAAGTTGGGTCTTCTAACCAACTTGGTAAGTCATCAAACTTACTCTATAATTGAAGATATTACTACATATGAAGAGGCCCTCGCAGCTCTTAAAGCCCAGTACCTTAAGTCGGTTAACGAAGTATACGCCAGGTATCTCCTGTCTACTCGCAGGCAATTACCCGAGGAATCTCTGGACGATTTCCTGCAGGACCTTAAGGCTTTGGCTAAGGGTTGCAACTACAAGGCTGTCTCTGCCATAGTGTATCAGGAAGAAGCCATCCGCGATTCTTTCATATCTGGCCACCGATCTAATTACATTAGACAGAGACTCCTCGAGAACGACTCGTTAGTTTTAAAAACGTTCGTCGCTGCTGCTCGATCGTTAGATGTAGCCCAGAAGAATTCAGAAGTGTATGCATCAGCCCATGCATCTCTCTCAGCCTCGTGTGTTCTGAGGATGGAGGCATCCATAACACCAATGGAGCCCCCACTTAATCCTATTGTTGCGGCTGTGCCCCATGGGTCTAAGTGTTATTTTTGTGGCCAATCTAAACACCCCAGGCAAAGTTGCCCAGCCAGAGAGGCTACCTGTTTTAAATGTAAGAAACGGGGACATTTTAGTAAAGTGTGTAAGGGTAATCCTGTACCCGATGTCTTCTCTGCTGCCGCCTATTGTTTTACTCTAGCCTCGGCTACGGTTGACCAGACCATACCGTGTTCCTTGTCAAAATCTATGATGGACATTAAGATTAATGGTCGTCCTACTGGGTGTTTGATAGACTGTGGCAGTTCTGAAAGTTTTATACACCCCAACCTCGTTAACTCCTGTTCATTGAAGGTGTATCCTACTCGAAGTGAAATTGTGATGGCGTCCAAATCCCTTACTTCGGAGGTAACTGGATATTGTAAAGTCACATTGACCGTTAAGGATACGGAGTATAAGGACTTTAAACTCCTCATATTACCTCAGTTGTGTGTGAACTTAATATTAGGCTTGGACTTCCAGTGTCAGCATGAGAGCGTTACCCTTAAGTATGGTGGATCTCAGCCTCCGCTCACAGTCTGCGGCTTTTCTACTTTAAACGTAAGTCCGCCTTCTTTGTTTGCGAACCTTGCTCCTAATTGTAGACCTATAGCGACTAAGAGTCGACGGTATAGTTCAGAAGATAAAACATTTATAAAAGAGGAAGTGGAAAGGCTTCAACGGGAGGGAATCATCGAACACAGTGGTAGCCCGTGGCGTGCCCAGGTGGTGGTGGTTAAAACTAATGAGAAGAAAAGACTTGTGGTCGATTATAGCCAAACTATAAACTTGTATACCCAATTAGACGCCTATCCTTTGCCTCGTATTTCTGAGATGGTGAACCAGATAGCTCAGTACCGCGTGTTCTCCACCATTGATTTAAAGTCTGCCTACCATCAACTCCCCATCAAAATAGAAGACCGACCTTATACGGCCTTCGAAGCTAATGGGCGCCTGTTCCAATTCCTTCGGGTGCCCTTTGGAGTGACGAATGGGGTATCCGTCTTCCAACGGGAGATGGATCGTATGGTGGATGAATACGCGTTGGAAGCAACATTCCCGTACCTAGACAATGTTACCATCTGTGGGTGTGACCAACGGGAGCATGATCAAAATCTCGCAAAGTTCCTAGAGACTGCAAAGAGGTTAAACCTGACCTACAACGAAAACAAGTGTACCTTCAATACTACACGTTTGTGTATTCTTGGTTGCGTTGTGGAGAATGGGGTAGTCAGGCCAGACCCTGAAAGATTACGCCCACTTAAGGAATTACCTTTACCTCACACTGTAAAAGCTTTAAGAAGGTGTCTGGGATTCTTCTCGTACTATGCCCAGTGGATGGCTAGCTACTCAGATAAAGTCCGACCTCTTATTAAGTCGACGTCTTTTCCACTATCGGCGGAAGCTCAGGAGGCTTTCCTTAATATCAAACGGGACGTTGAGAAGGTAGTGGTATGTGCCGTGGATGAGAAGATCCCTTTTCAAGTGGAAAGTGATGCATCTGATTTTGCATTGGCAGCAACTCTTAACCAAGCCGGTAGACCAGTAACTTTCTTCTCTCGTACATTGCAAGGACCAGAAGTTCGACATTCTTCAGTGGAAAAGGAGGCACAGGCAATTATTGAAGCAGTCAGGTATTGGAGACATTATCTCGCTGGCCAACATTTTACGCTCATTACTGACCAGCGATCTGTGGCCTTTATGTTCAACACTAAGCAGAGAGCAAGATCAAAAATGATAAGATTTTAAGATGGCGAATAGAACTGTCAACATATGACTATGATATTCAGTACAGGCCTGGAGTATTTAATGAGCCATCGGATGCTTTGTCACGAGGAGTATGTGCTAGTCTAGGTACAGATAAGCTTCAAAGTCTCCACGACACACTCTGCCACCCTGGGGTTACCAGAATGAACCACTTCATTAAGTCCCACAATCTACCCTACTCTATTGAGGAGGTCCGGGCAATGACCAGAACCTGCCATGTTTGTGCTGAATGCAAACCCTGCTTCTATAAGCCGTCCGAGCCAGCTCATCTTATTAAAGCAACTCGACCATTTGAGCGTTTGAGTCTCGATTTTAAAGGTCCCCTTCCATCGAGCGACCGTAATGTTTATTTTCTTAATATTATAGACGAGTACTCTCGGTTCCCTTTTGTTATCCCCTGTCCGGATGTGACTAGTGCTGTTGTAATTAAATGCCTCTGCCAACTGTTTTCCTTGTTCGGCATGCCTAACTATATACATAGTGATAGGGGTTCTTCCTTTATGAGCGAAGAATTACGACAGTTTTTGCTATCGAAGGGGATTGCAATGAGTAGAACTACCAGCTATAACCCTCGTGGTAATGGGCAGGTCGAGAAAGAAAATGCGACAGTGTGGAAGGCTATCGTACTGTCTCTGAAGTCACGAGGCCTGCCGACCTCTCGCTGGCAGGATGTCCTGCCAGACGTGCTGCATTCCATAAGGTCTCTTTTGTGTACAGTGACGAATGCCACCCCTCATGAAAGGATGTTTAGT
This sequence comes from Somniosus microcephalus, assembly GCF_052327205.1. Taxonomy (NCBI): domain Eukaryota; kingdom Metazoa; phylum Chordata; class Chondrichthyes; order Squaliformes; family Somniosidae; genus Somniosus; species Somniosus microcephalus. Next base: position 111,383,679 of record NC_140998.1, on the reverse strand, counting down.
TTTCTAAGAAAAGCTACTAATGGAGTATCGTTACCCACATGGTTGATGACCACGGGCCCTGTGTTGTTGCGCAGACATGTGAGAGGCCACAAGACTGATCCACTGGTGGAGAAAGTACAACTCCTCCATGCTAATCCCCAGTATGCGTATATTCAATATTCGGATGGGCGAGAGGATACGGTCTCTATTAAAGATCTTGCACCTGCGGGAGCTCGAAAAGAGTTCGACTCTGAGAGTAGAATTTTCAATCGTGGTATTGGACCTTCAGAGACACAAACCCTCAGTGTGGAAAATACTGATGATTCTGGGAATTCGAATGAACCGGAGTTAGTACTTCGGGAGGAGCCTCAGCAAGAGTTACGTCGTTCCCAGAGGATTATCAGACCTCCTGACAGACTGAATCTATAGCGGGGTGAATGTGATGATATAACTGTGTTCTGATATTTGTACTTGTACTTGTAATGCCTGGAATGTTCCACCGGGGGGAACCACTAATGCTCCTCCCTGGCCCCGCCCCTCTTCTGGTATGTTCTACCAAGGGCTCGGTCGATGATGAACTCTGTTAACTCTGCCATGATTCTTACTTAATAAAAGGCTTCAGTCTTAAGCTTTAACTTCACGGATTCGGGCAGTTATTTGGCACATCAACCCGTCTGTCCGTCCCCCACTTGCGCATCGTCCTCGAGTCCCACTACCTCCAGGACCGCCTCCTTCCAAGGGGTGAGGTGGGCTACTGAGGGTGGCCCTCCTCCTGTCATCACTCTTTTCCTCTTATTGTGAGCTCTCTTTTCCTGCAATGAGGGAGACAAGTGGAGTTTGAGTGAGAATGAAGGAGTGAGTGTAGAGAATCCACAGCATAGATGCTTAGAAGGAGACAAAGATGGAGTGAGGTGGCAAGACCAAGGGCTCTCCCTGTGTTTTGTAAGTTGTTTTCATAGCATCACAGTGATAGGGAGTGTGAGGGCTGCATAGTCGAATAGTTAGGTGAATGTGACCATAGAGAGAGAGGAAATGGGTAAGGGTGCAGGGATGTCAGTGTCAAGTGGGATGTGGAGGAAGAGGTTGCTAAAGCTGAGTGCTGGTGAGGAGAGGCAATGGGGATCAGATTGAGGGTGATGGGAAAGTCATACTCACTTTTCCAGTGTGCAGAAGTTCATGAAACCTCTTCCTGCACTGAAGCCAGGTTCTGCAGATGAGGGACAACGAGTTCACCTCCTGGGCCCCCTGGACCCATGCAGCCTTCGTTTGCTGGGGAGGCTTCTTCCTCCCTGAAGAAGGGAAGAGCACCTCCTTAATAGCTCTTGCTCCCTCCACCAAAGCTTGCAGGGCGACGTCATCAAATCTGGGAGCAGACTTAGGTCTCCCGCTGCTCATTCTGCCTCCAGGTCCCTCTCACTGCAAAGGCCAAAAGGTTGGCAGTCTGTAGAAGATGCAAGGCTTCTTGCAGACCTTAAATGCAGCAGCAATGTTGACGTCATCGGAGGCAGGTTTTAGACTGAAAAAACGAATTGGGCCATGGGTTCCCACATGCTGGAACTCAATTGCCCAATTATGTGAAAATCGCATCAATCTCCTGCATTGTTTTGGAATCGGGTGGAAAACACGGAAAGCGGATGACACGACCCCAGCCCGCCCCAAAGACAAAATCCAGCCCTGTAGGTCTCGCATTGGACTCATCAGCCACCTGAGAACTCATTTTTAGTGTGGAAGCAAGTCACCCTCGGCTCCGAGGGACTGCCTAAGAAGAAGAATGTTAATCATCAAGCAGCAGCAATTTACCGCTCCTGCCAGCGCTATTCATTGCGGCAGCTGTTAACTGCGGCCCGCGGTGCCACCGGTAAGTTCCCAACGCTCTTGAATTTCTAGACCGATGGCTTTAATATCCTTTCTATAATAGGCAACCCAAATTTGTACATAGTACTCTGTCTGTAACCTAACCATTGCCCTGTCAAAATAATCATTACCTCTTTGATCTTGTGCCCAACTTGCAATTTCAGGGAATTATATATTTGAACCTCAAGGTATCTCTGTTCGTTCATACCTTTCAGTGTCTTTCCACTGAGTGTATATTTCCATTCCTTGGTCCAGAATTACCTGAAACGGTGATTTTAGCATCGTAAGTTAGATTGTTATACACCATGATCCTCCAATAGCGACTTTATGGCAAAATTTACTGGAGAACTGATTACAATATGCAGCAGCGAGCTTAGTGGAAGATCAGAAGTGCCGCAGCCAATGATCAATGTTTATCAGACATCATTATTTGCAACCAATATCTGTCTTTAATTTGCCACCACCCTGATGCCTTATCTCAAATGTAATTGTTATATTTATATATTTTTTTACACATTTTCTCTTCCAAGGGAGCTCAATAAAACATACTTACAGGGAATAACTTTGTATTTTGTGGTGGTCGTATCAGGAGTCTTAAAAGTTGAGGAAGAACATTAAGGACTGATAGAATGTTAAAACATACATCAAAGTTGTTACAAGCATTCAGGACACTCAACCCTGTTCTAAAACCATGTTAAGCTGGAGCTTGGCAGTCAGCAAGTGCATTTAACTTGTTACCTTTTGTTTTCATTAAAAGCGGTGGCACGTAGATCGCTGTGCACAGAAGTAGATCCACAGTGTCGGAGAACTGAACTGAACTGAACTGCTGCTTTCGCTTTTCTTTCTAATATTTTTTAACTGATATCAATCACAAAAAGTTTGACTACTTCTTAAGTAATTTCCACTAAATAACTATAATATGTAATTTACCTGTAATAAGTAAATAACGCCACTGTTATAGCCACGCCATAATTTGCTGGGACATCAGTGCCGCTCTGCTGGAACCATTGCTGAAACCTGGAAAGGAACATTATGCAAGTTGCGCCCCTCACTGAAAACAGCAGTGAGGGACAATTTGCTGCATTAAGGCCAGTTTTAATGCTGCCGTCTCAGAAAGTCACTGGAGAGTCAGGCTCAATAAATCTGTTGGTATTAGGATGATTACATTATATTGAGAGTTGCGATTCAAAAATCCAGTCAATAAATCAGATGTAGAAATGATTTATAATACAGATTTTTGTATCATAATTGAATATTAGGACAGCACTTTTTTCAAATGACAATTTTGATTTATGGACAACTGATAAAACTTAACACATAATGAATCAAATTATGTCATAGCAACACTCTGTAGTTCTTTCAATGACAATACCGTGTATACATAATCTAAAAGTAGAAAAATTATGCTCTCTCCATGGGCTTTTTTTACAATGGATAACTTGTTCAGACGATGGTCAACAAAGTCATTGCATGCAGTGGGCTTTGCTAGTAATCACTATTCAGGTTTTGGAATTAATCTCTGATTATCATTAGAGATGTTGAACCAATAACACAAAGATACAGTTAAATTTTAATTACACTTATGATTTAGCAATGATCATTGAGGATTTGTAAATTATCAGCAACATCCTAAGAGATAACTGCATAGATACTTTCCAAGAATATATAAGGCAATTTCCTTCTCTGCCCCATTTTCACCGTTTGGCCTGTAATGCATACCAAGAGTGCTAATGTGTGCGATCACCACAGAAGGATTATGCAAGTCTGTGCCAATTTCACAGGCAGCTGTCCGACGCCTTAATCCTGCGACACTCATCCGGTCCCCCCACTATTCCACACTTCCAGGAATGTAAGAGGATGGCTGCTTGGGGACAATGGCTACCCCCCTGCACACATGCCTTATGACACCCCTCATCAACCGCATCATGCCTGAACAGCTCAGGTATAATTAGCGCCACGGGACCACCAGGAACATCATTCAGTAGACTATTGGGCTATTGAAGCAAAGGTTCATGTGCTTGGACAGGTCTGGGGCTCCCTACAATATACCCCATACAAAGTCGGTTGCATCATTGTATTGTTACACAACAGGGAGGATTGCATTTGGAGGTGGCAGAGCAACAGGAAGATTCATCATCTGATGAGGAAGAATTGGATGAAGGCAAGGGAGAAGCAGAAGCGTGAGGGTGAGCACAATGCATTGCAGCCAGAGAGGCCAGGGATCAGTTGATAGAATAGCACTTTCGGTGACCTGCTCATTCCTATCCCCTGAAAAGTTACACAATGCCCCTCTGCATTAATAATCCTTTTTATCCTCTTCGCTGCTCCTTTAATCCTGCATTAACGAACATTGAAACAATTCAACCAACTTTTATATGAATGATATTGTAGGAATTGACGAATTCCTAACTAATAACTGAGGTCGACTCAGGAGATCGATCAAACAGGTCTTTAATGTAAGACTAAACGAGTTCAAACAGTTTGTTGAGATTGATACAGGAGAACCACGAAAACAGCTCTTAACAAGATGGAGATTCCACGAGGACTGCTTGGGCAGTCACGTGGTTTGCGACGTGACGTCATCGCGTTTACCCGCGTTTTCCCGCGCTCTTAAAGGGGCCACACCCTGTACATACAAAACACTATATACAAAACATAGTAATGTCTAACACCATGGTACAGGCTTAGGCTGGTGTTAGAACATCGTTAAAGGGAATTATATACAGTTGCCCAGAGTCATTCAGTGGCTCCGCCACATGCGCCCCCCCAGAATTCGCTTTAACAGACAAAGTCAAACGGCGAGGGGGTCTGATGAGCCTGTCGGAACGACTCCTGTACTCCTGAGGCGGAGGCTGTTGGGCGGCTGGCGGTCTGGCAGGCAGTTGCGCTTGGTCTGCCGTAACGGCGATGGGTGGCCGACCTCGTCTCGGCAGTTGTGCTGTCTCGACGGGGCGGTCGAGGTCCAGGTGTGCCGGCTTTAAGCGATCGACTGAAATGTGGTCTGGTTGACCACCGACATCTACCGTGAAGGTTTTGTCCCCTGCCTCCAACACGCAGAAGGGACCAGTATATGGGGCCTTGAGTGAATCCCTATGTGCAATGTGGCGAATAAAGACGTATTCCACCTTGTGAAGCTCCGTGGGAACGTGCGAACTCTGCAGCCCGTGGCGTGAAGTGGGCACCGGCGCGAAACATCTGGTCACCTCCTGGTGACTAGTAAGCTGGTCAGACGTGGACCAAGGCTTAGTCGATGCTGGTAGGAAATCCCCTGGGACTCGCAGCGGTTGACCGTACACCAGCTCCGCTGATGAAGAGTGAAGGTCTTCTTTGGGGGCTGTGCGAAGGCCCAACAGGACCCACGGTAGCTTGTCTGCCCATCCAGCGTCCTGGAGGCTGGCCCTCAGGGCGGCTTTCAGTGACCGGTGGAAACGTTCACAGAGACCATTCGCCTGTGGGTGGTAGGCTGCAGTGCGGTGTAATTTGACACCGAGTCCTTGGGCCACTGCATTCCAGAGTTCGGAGGAAAACTGTGGTTCCCTGTCTGAAGAAATATCTGCGGGCACTCCGAAACAGGCGACCCAGGTGGAAATGAATGCCCTGGCCACGTCCGCCGAAGTAGTGGATGATAGGGGAACCGCCTCCGGCCATCTGGTGGTGCGGTCAACCATGGTCAGGATGTGTGAAAAACCATGGGAGGGTGGGAGTGGACCCACCAGGTCCACATTGACATGGTCAAAACGTCGCTCCGGAACTGTGAAGGTGGCCAACAGAGCTTTGATGTGGCGCTGTACTTTGGCCTTTTGGCAGACCACGCAGGTGTTGGTCCAGTCACGGACATCCTTGTGCATGCCGTGCCATACGAATTTCGCTGACATCAGCTTCTGAGAGGCCTTCATTCCTGGGTGTGCCAACCCATGTATGGCGTCGAACACGTTGCGGTGCCAGACGACTGGTAGAACAGGGCGAGGGTCCCATACGGAGACGTCACACAAGAGCGTGGTATCTGCCGAATGGAACTTGACGTCGGCCAACTGGAGGCCAGTGATGGTCATTCTGTAGGCTTGGACTTCTGGGTCTGAGGCTTGATCCGCTGCCATGAGGGCGTAATCGATGCCTAAATGAACCGTATTAACAGTTGCGTGGGAGAGGCAGTCGGCCACCAGGTTGTCCTTACCGGCCACGTGCTGTATATCCGTGGTGAATTCGGATATGTAGGTCAGTTGACGTTGCTGTTGGGATGACCACGGTTCGACGGTCTTGGCCATGGCGAAGGTGAACGACTTATGGTCCACAAAAGCAGTGAAGGGACGTCCTTCCAGGAGGAAGCGAAAATGGCGAATGGCCAAAAAAAGGACGAGCAACTCCCGGTCAAACGTGCTATATGCTCTCTCGTTCCACCGTAGTTGATGGCTGAAGAATGCCAACGGCTGCCACGTCCCGTTCACCCACTGCTCTTGCACGGCGCCGATTGCGTAGTCTGATGCGTCGGTGGTGAGGGCGATGGTGGCTCCTGGCAGCGGGTGCGCCATCATAGTCGCGTTGGCCAAGGCGCTTTTGGTGTCGGCGAACGCCCAGGCCATGTCATCTGTCCAGTCTACTCTATTCTTGCCAGTCTTGCCCTTGAGGGCCTCATACAGGGGCTGCATGAGTAGTGCTGCCTTAGGCACGAAACGGTGTTAAATGTTTGCCATGCCTAGGAATTCCTGCAGGGCCTTAATGTTTTGCGGGCTTGGAAAGGATGTCACTGCCTCTACCTTCGCTTGTAAAGGAACTGCTCCCTCTGAAGTGATGCGATGCCCCAGGAAATCAATTTGGTGCAGGCCAAACTGACACTTGGCCGGGTTGATAATCAGGCCGTGTTGGCTGAGATGTCGAAAAAGGGTGCGTAGGTGACAGATATGTTCTTCTTTAGTGGGACTGGCAATGAGAATATCATCCAGGTAGACGAAGAGGAACTTGAGGTCCCGCAGCACGGAGTCCATCAGGCGTTGGAAAGCCTGGGCGGCGTTCTTTAACCCAAACGGCATTCGTAAAAACTCAAAAAGGCTGAAAGGGGTGATGACTGCGGTCTTCTGGATGTCTTGGGGATGAACTGGGACCTGGTGGTAGCTCCGGACGAGGTCGACTTTCGAGAAGACAGTGTTCCCTGCCAAATGGGCAGAGAAATCCTGGATGTGGGGGGGTCGGGTACCGATCGGGAGTGGTGGCGTCGTTTAGGCGTCGATAGTCGCCGCATGGCCGCCATCTGCCGCCAGGCTTCGGGACGATGTGGAGGGGTGAAGACCAGGGACTATTTGACCGGTGAATAATCCCTAACCATTCCATGGTCGCGAACTCTGCTTTTGCGACCGTCAGCTTGCCAGGTTCCAGGTGCCAGGCCCGCGCGTAGACCGGGGGGCCATTGGTGGTGATGTGATGTTCCACACCATGTTTCGTGGCTGTGGAGGAGAACGTGGGTCTTGTCAGGTCGGGGAATTCGCCGAGCAGGCGAGAGAACTCATCCAGAGTTGGAAAAGCACAGGCGACGGTGCGCAACAAAGTGTTACTGTGGTAACAAGGGATAGAATTAAAAGTTGCCGTGTTGATCAACCGCCGGTTCCGCACGTCAACCAGGAGGCTGTTGGCGCACAGGAAATCCGTGCCGAGAATGGGTTGCGAGACCTTAGCCGTAACAAACTCCCAGTGAAAACATTGGCCCCCGAAACACACCTGCACTCGCCGTCTGCTGAAGGTCCGAATTGCTCCGCCATTGGCTGCTTCAAGGGCGAGGCCGTGAATCCCGGTCTGCACATCGAGGGTGGACGCGGGTAAAATGCTGCACTGCACTCCGGTGTCGCACAGAAAACGACGACCGGAGAGAGTATCAGTGATAAACAGCAACTTGCCCATGTTGCCAATCGCCATCGCGGCCACGGGGCGCCCGTTAGACCCGTTCCTCGGTGGTCGTAGTTGTTTTTTTTCTTGGGGAAAGCTGCATGGAGGGCGGCAATGTCTCGCTTTCGCGCCGAACTGCGCGTGGTAGAAACACAGCACGGCAGGCTGACGAGCTGGGGCGGCGTCTGTGGGGGATGGGCGCCTCGTGGTGGCGCAGTACTGCTGAGTAACTGCAAAAATTTCATCAGCCTCTGCCGCGAGTGCTGCGCAGTCCTCAACTTGGGATCTGGCCAGGGCAGCTTGCACCTGTTCTGGCAGCTGGCTGAGGAATAGTTCACGGAATAGGAAGCATTCCGGTTCTGAGCCAAGGAGTGTGAGCATTTGGCTCATTAACTCCGAAGGCTTGGAGTCCCCGAGCCCGGGCATAGTGAGCAATCGACGGGCGTGCTCCGATTTAGTGAGCCCGAAAACTTGCAGCAACCGTGCCTTGAGGGTTTCATACTTGCGCTCCGTTGGAGGGTTCTCAAGGAGGCTGACGATCCGCGAGGCGGTAGAGCTGTCGAGTGCGGAGACCACATAGAGATATTTGGTATGATCCGCAACGATGTCCCTCAGGGCAAACTGGGCCTCGACCTGAATGAACCACGAGGTCGCTTGCTGCTCCCAGAACTGTGGTAGCTTCAGCGAAACGGCGTTGGCCTCCATGTTGTGTCCTATTTGTGAAAAACATTCACAAAAAAAAACGGGGTCACCAATGTAGGAATTGACGAATCCCTAACTAATAACTGAGGTCGACTCAGGAGATCAATCAAACAGGTCTTTAATGTAAGACTATACGAGTTCAAACAGTTTGTTGAGATCGATACAGGAGAACCACGAAAACAGGTCTTAACAAGATGGAGATTCCACGAGGACTGCTTGGGCAGTCACGTGGTTTGCGACGTGACATCATCACGTTTACCCGCGTTTTTTTGCGCTCTTAAAGGGGCCACACCCTGTACATACAAAACACTATTTACAAAACAAAGTAATGTCTAACACCATGGTACAGGCTTAGGCTGGTGTTAGAACATCGTTAAAGGGAATTATATACAGTTGCCCAGAGTCATTCAGTGGCTCCGCCACAATATACTAATAATACAGACTCAGAAACTGCTGTTAAAAGACACTGCAGACCAAATGTGATAAAGGTGATTAATTTAATGTCAAACACAATAATTGTCTTGAATTCATCTCTCACCCAAGTGTCATCGCATAGTGCCTTTCTTAAAAGTAGGTTTACTGACTCTACTGCTCCTACGAGATGCTGCCTCAGTGGCTTCAGCAAAGCAGGTGGAAAGCTACTGTTGCCCATGTTCGGACCCTTGAAATGCTCGTGGCTGGTGACTTCGGCTGCTCCAACCTGTGGGGGTCGGGCTGCAGAGTGCAGCACTTTGGCTGCTGGCAGGGCAGTCTGGCCCAGCTGGCTTTCTGGCACCATGGCAGATATTTGTTGATGGGGTGACAAGGGAAAAGACTGCTGTAAAGGTAACAAGCAACAAGCGAGCGTGTGTTTGGACTGAGAATAAGAGGTTGTATAGTGTGCCCTTGTGATGAGTGGTGAAGGATGTGATTCAGGGGAGGGAATTGTTCAGTGTGCTGAGGGCAGGGGAAGGGCTGTTGCCAGGAAAAATGGAGAAATGACGAGCTGTATTCACCCTTGCTGACCTTGCCAGTTCATTGAAACATTTCCTGCATTGCTGATCTAGCCTTAACAGAGGAAATGATTTCTGTTTCTAACATTTTTTTAATGATTTTGTTTCATTTATTTATAATTTAGATTTTAAAAATAGTTTTGGGTTCATCAAGGTTATATCAATGAAAGAATTAAATTAACTTTTTGTATGCAGAGTTAGTAACATAGACTCCCATGTCACTATCGGTTAAATATAGGGTAAAGCTCTCTCTCTTCCGAACAGAATGGCCCAATAATTCGGGTCCCAACGTGTGAGTAAGCACCGTGTACTTACGCGTGGGCCCGATGGAAGTGCCGGTTTTCAGCATGCACAGCGCATGCGCGGAAAACCGGCATTTCCTTTCCTCTGAACCAAGGGGTTCAGAGGTGGAACGTGCGCGCGCAGGAGTCTGCGCGTGCGCGCTGAAATTCCTTTTTTTTTACAGGGTTGCCCGTGCGATAAGGCCTCCAGTTTTTACGCGAGAAAAAAGCAGACGTAAGTACTTAGTTTTGAAAGGTAAGTGGTCTATCAATTAAAGTTAGAATTTTTTTTCCACAGGTTTATTATTTTTAAAGACTTTACACTAAGGTAAGTGTATTTTTAGACCCGATTTGTTAAAACATTATTTTTTTCAAAAATCTGAATAATTGTTTAAATTAGTTTTTTACAGTTATTAATAGTTCATTTAATTAGTGGGATTTTTAAAAACTTTTATTTGAAGTTTAAGTACTGTTTTCGGCACCCGGAGTTTTCATGAGTTTGACAGTTCTTACTATCAAACTCATGAATGAACTTTTGCAACCTCCGATTGGTTGCCCAGTGCTCACGTGATCCCAGCCGGCTCATCGAACTAACTACGCCGCTGGATCACGCAAGCACAGCGCGCCGGGAGCTGAACCGGGCCACAGACCGGAAATCCACGCAGGGCCAGGCTTCAACTGTCGGCGCGCTATGTAAGTGTAGGTCGGGGGCTTGTACCCGCGGGAAGCCCCCGACACCAATTTCTGGGCCAAAACTGCTATCTTGAATGAGCAACCCGTAACTCATCTGTATGAAGCTTTTGTTTCCTATACCAGTGATTGTTGAGTCCTTTCTGAGTGAGATTTCATGTTTCCATCAATTCATGCCAAATTATGGGCAGTTTTATAATTTTTCATAGTCACTAGCTGCTAAACTGAGATTTCAATTGAGGCATTTATAGCTCTCAGCAACAGTAGAGTTTCTCTTTGTGGTGTGGACTAGTCCCAGAGATAAATGGGTAGTGTTCGTGTCTTACAGTCCCTGTAAATTTGTTTTAAAATATCTTTAATTGTCCCAACTGCTCACTCCATGGTAACATACATTGTAAAGTCAAAATGTTAACTGCAAAGTCTTTTTGTGATCTTCAGTGCACTTATCCATTCAGCCTTACAACTGTGACAATTATATTCTCTTGTATCTAGCTTACTCAAATTTAAAATTGATACTTAAGAATTCACACTTCCTGATCTGGGTTGCGTTAGTTGAGAACAGTCAGAACAATAGTTGAGGTGCTATAACTGGTCTCAGATACCCTTAATTTGGAAGCCGAAAAATCACTTGGGGCTCCTGTTCTTGATTTTCATCTGATCCCTGCTAGAAACTGTAAAGTGCTAAACTGAAGAATATTTCAAAAAATGTAACCATCATTGTTACTACTTTGAGAGATGATAACATGTTTGTAACTTGTTGCTTACCGATGGTTCAGCGAGTTTACTCAGTGAAGAACTGAGCCATGCAGACCAGATTCAATCTTCAGTCAGGCTGCTTTAGCTGATTTCTGTCAGTCAATGGTAGGGATACTACAATTAGCTTCAGTGACCCTAGGTTAGGATTGCAATATTGGCCAAGGTTTCAACTCCAGATTGTTTTTCAGTGCCCTCTGCTGGAAGTACACGTGCAGATAGTGGGTGAGGACACGATTGGGGTTGGCTCTGATGCTCCCTGTGTAAAACTTGCTGACGTTCACCATCAAGGCTCACAGTTGAACATTGGTCACTTGGCCAAGTTACCAGAGGGCAACCGGCACCAATGAAACCAGATACTGGCCTTCAGGAGATGAGGAGGAGATGACAAAATTGCCAAGAGGGAAAAAACTTGTAACTTTGTCATCTTAAGAAACATTGAAAAACACTGAAGCCAAAGACAATAATGGAAATTACCTTGGTAATATGATTCGCTTTGCAAAAGGTTATGATTCACTTTAAACATGCCATTTTGTCTTTAATTCTGATTTATGTCATTCTTGTTTAAAAGGGCAATGCAAGATGTTAATAAAGTTTGTTCAGGATCAGGAATTAAAAATAAATATAAATTGCACACAATTAGGGGAAAAAAGGTTTCCACGTAATTTAGCTTTTGTGAATGGAATGCCACAATGTCAATTTTGCAGCATTGCTCAATCTAAAAAGTGGAGCTTGACTAGATATGGGTTTCTACACTACACTAGATCAATCCCACAACCAGTAAATGGATATTATTAAACAGCATGGGGTAGTGCAAACTGGGAAGAAAAGCTCGTGGTGTGCTGCTTTTGAACAGACCTGCTTGCATGCTGTGACAGGGCAATTGTCGACATGCTTTTTCATACCAATCTGTAGCTTTTTTCAACACTGGCTACCATGGTAACCGGAGCTTAACAGACTAAGCAGTTAACAAGCCTTCTTGATGGGAGTTTTTTAGTTCTATCATTGCCTTCTCTTAGTGAGAAATAAAACAGAATACAGCCCCTCAAGTACAATATGCAAGATGATTATTATCTGTTGGTTATTTGGAAACCTATTTGTTGCAGGCCATTACAATTTGTTTGCAAGTTCTAAGTTTCTAATTATTATAGCATTCTAAATGTCACTTAATTCATGCACAAGGCTGTTTGCAGTACCTATAATAAGTTTGCCCCAATGATGTAATGGTTAATTAAAAAATGAATGTGACAATGTAATACATTATACTACAGTACTTGCATAGCAGGCTTTGATGTGTTTTCATATGTTTCAACTTTGAGTAATAAAAATATGCAAATATGTTAATGATTAATATTTTCATAGTTAGTTTAGTTGCACAGTGCCTTCAAATGAGTGGTAAGCAGATGATCCAATTGCTAATAGATTGATTCTGTCACCAGTATAAAGCAATACATTTTTTAGACCTGCCATAATTATAAAACAGTTTTTAAAAAACAGTAAAGCTGCCAGTGTTGTTAGTGGATCATTGCCAGTCCTGCCATCTTGAAATATTTGTAACTGGCCACGCTGAAGCTACATATTTCAGGCCACCTGCAGTCTGGTTCTACTTTTCAGGTAGCACGTTGAACGGGGACAGACGTTATCGGTTCATTATCATGTCTCTCACTCTATCAGAGTTGAAGACAACATAGAGTTTGGTGGGACTAGCTGGGTTGAAAGTGTGCTTGCACATTTTTTTATTATTCATTCTCGGGATGTGGGCATCGCTGGCAAGGCTGGCATTTGTTTCCCATCCATAGTTACCCTGAGAAGGTGGGGTGGGTCTTCTGTTTGCTACAACTGAGTTTCTTTCTAGGCCACTTTAGACAGTGGTTAAGAGTCAACCACTTTGGTATGTACTGGAATTACATGTAGGTCAGACTGGTAAGGAGGCAGCTTTACTTCCCTAAAGGGCTTTAGTGAACCAGTTGGGTTTTATGACAATCCAACAGCTTCATGGTCGTTTTTACCGATACCAGTTTTTTATTTCTAGATTTTTAAAAAGTGAATTCAAATTCTCAAACTGCCATTGTGGGATTTGAGCTCCGGTTCTCTGGATTACTAATCTAGTAACATAATCACTAATCTACCATAAACAATTATTTGTAAATATTTTGTGATAAGTTTGAAAAGCAAATTGAAAATTTAATAAAATGAAACGCATACCTCCAGTTTAAGTATCTCCTTCAGGAATTATTAGATATTATTTCTTGACTGAATGTGTTTAAATAAAATTCTTTAGTTGGCATTACTGTAAAACCTAGTGTACAAGTTTTATTTGTGTATATTTCTTCCCTTCATTTTATGTTTGCTGTTTTAGGAAAAATATTGGTGTGTATATAAATTGTTTTTTTAAATCTTCTTAATGTAATTCTGTGGATTGCATGTTTCTGAAATGTGTATTGTTACTCAGAGGATTGAAAACAAACTAAAATTCCATACACTAGAGTTGCTTCAGTATTTTGTCCTCTTAAAATTTTGAAGATTCAAGTTGTCTGAATAACATACCACACCATATCATACTGTTCTGTCTTCAGTGCTATTTCCAAACATAATAATCGACACTTTAGCTACAAAAAGAAGGAAACCTATTGGTTGGTCTGTGGCTATAATCACCCCTTGAATTCCTTCCATTAATGACCAATGATTCTTCAGGAGCTGTGAGTGGAGTGGGGTGGGGAAAATTAAAGCTCATTCTACTTAAGTAGTGGCTACTTCTTAGCCCAACATGGGGGGAGGGTGGCTCCTGTGGAGGTCATCTGCAATGTAACAACCTGTATACATGCTTTAACTGCAGTTTAAGGCGTGTGGGGTGTTGTGACATGCGGCACATAAACTGACTCCAGTTACAAGCAGTATTATTTGCTTTAACCCTCTCTGAATTCAAGGTTCAAAACAAGGTGTGGAACAGCAGCATAATTCTGATCCACTAATTAGTAGACATGGTATGACTCACTCTCTGGTTATTTGTTTCTGATGAAGTGGACATGTGGCAATGGTGCAGATCAGGTGCTGTGGATTCGTCAACCCAGTACACTGCGAGTAAACAAAACATAGTGGCCAATGACCTCAATAGAAGCAATCTGTTCTTATAAGTGACCTTTCCATTTGGTCATGGTTCAGAAGATTTTCAAAGAATGGAGCTATCCAGAAATGTATCTCATGGCCACATTTCAGAACAAAGCACAGATGCAGTTTTGTTGCAGAATTCTAGATCATAGAGCAATGCTTTGGGTGGATTTTGATTCTTTTAAAAGAGGAGATTCTGTTATATGTTTTTCCCTTCATTCTTTGCATCTTCACAGGATTCAGGAGCAGGAGACGACAGTCATCTTTGTGTTAATATTCTGGTCAAGGAAGATTTGTTTTTTTTTTAGAGGTTTTGGCTTTCCATGTGGACCATGATCCCTTAGGAGAGGACAGTCAGACTGAGATTAACAGTCAGACCTGGCAGAGAAGTCTCAAACCTTTTGTCAAGTTTCATATAGCCGGTAGAAACACTGGGGTAAAAATTTTGTTAATTTTAATGGATGGAAAATCATGGGCTACAGTTGCACAATTTTACCTCCTGATTAGAATCCAGAACGTTCTCTATCCAGTAAGTTTACAGTGCCAAATGAAAGTATTTTGTTCACGGTATCTTTGACTCGTGGGAATGGGGTATATCTGCAATCTTGTCCTACATTCAGAACATTCCAAAGGACTCTCTCCATATTTGATCCAAGTACCTGTTGGCTGTTTTGACATATCATCTGCCTGTTGCAGGTGCTTTGGTGGGGAAGCACCTCTTCATATCCCAATTCATAAAACGGCTTGTAACATATACTCTTTAATTCTTTAGATTTTTCTTTCTTGATTTTGTCTTCAGCAAGTACATAACTGAGGCATATGAATCCATAAGTTCTTATGAGCTTAAATCACCAGTGGTAGATTATTCATATTTTATTTGTCATGTTGATCGGGCAGTCCTTAAGCTTCACTCATCCTTCTTGCTTAAGTTTAAATGTAATTACAGTGCCAAAATTGGATCAGCTTTTTTCCACTTTTTCCATTTAAAGAAAGCATAATATTTTGAATGTACTCTGGTCCTTTTTAAATATGAAGGATGAAAAGTTTTTGACAATCTGGGCAGTCACCTGTGCCTTTTGAAAATGTCAGCGTGTCTGGAAGCTGGCTACAACCCGCCGACTTCCGGGTTTAACTCGGGCGCATTCAGCGGGTTGCACGTAACTCACTCTGGAAAGGCGGGTTACCAATTTAAATATGCAAATCGCCCCATTGCAGTGATATTTCAATGTCCTTTCAAGTTTATCGGCACACGCATGGGTTTCCTGAGCTTCCTGAAACTCTCCATTGAAACCAAAGTGAGAAAACAAAGCAAATTCATGGGGCTCATTAAAAACCAGGCAAATACTTCAGTAAATACTCCTTGTTCATGCCCCCTTTCGCCATCATCCCTTTCATGTGCCAGCCACACTTAACTCCTACCTGGAGAGCAGCTTAGTGCAGATAAGTGATGCGCTAAAAGGCTAAGGCATCTGTCATCTTATTTAAGGCGCCAGATATGTTGGCATCTGGAGGCTGCACGGCCATGGTGAAGGCCTGCAGGGACTCATTTGATTGCCGCAATAGATGTTCCATGGAGTTGGCCACTCTATCCATGGAAGAAGACATCCTCTCAATGCTTCGCAACATCAACACATTTGTGCTTGAGGTGGACTCCTCCATTCTCTGTGCAATCGTGGACAGTGTGCGTGGAAGGCCTGCCAGTACGTCGCAGATTTTCTGCTGCTCCTCAATGATTATCCTTTTCATTGATGGCCCCCAGAGTACAGATTCTGTGTCCAGCTGAGCAGAGGTTGGAGAGGGCTGCGCCCATTGACACGGACTCTCCACTGCTGTCCTGCCACCACTGTCACTTGTGAACTGTGAGTCACCAGGTGAAAACCTAACTATCTCTCTAACTGGACCCACTGAAGTGCGAATATCTGCGTTGGAGCATGGTATGCATGAGTCCTGTGATGGTGCACCCTCAGAAGGAATGAGCTCCTCTGAGGATTCGTCGTCCGTGAGGTCTAGCGACTGCTGCTGCACGTGTGAAGGCCCTGGCGGAGAAAAAAGCTGTAAATTAGTGCTGGCAAGGTAAGAATATTGCAACTTATATCATTATGAAAGGGATCATATATCACTCGCTGCTGAAATCGAGACACATGTCTGAGTGTTGTATGATATTTGGGTCGATGATAGTGAATTCTGTCACCAGGTAGCTGGAAGGCCCCACTCTCCGATGGCCAGGGCCGCCAAGCCACCACTAATCTCTGTGTTCTGCGCTCTCTTCTCCTGCAATGGGTGAAGGAACAGATCTATGAGTGACTGCAATGGCATGTCTTCACCCGATGGATGCAGTGCATTTGGTGAGGGTGACTATCGGGGAGAGGCATCAAACTGCATAAGGATTGGGGAGGGTGCAGTGGTGAATGGATAGATGGGAATGTGAGGAAGTGCATAGAAAGAGAAAGATGGGTGCACTTGCAAGGTAAGTGGGTGTGAGGCGTGATGTGATGGAGTAGGCTTGAGAAGGCAGAGTGAGGGTGTGGCGGTGGGGGGGGCAGTGGCGTTGATGCGCACAACAGGATGTAGGTGAATGTGCAACTGTACTCCCCTTTCCTGATGTGATTAGGGCATTAAAGTGCTTCCTGCACTGAAGGCAGCAGCGTGATACAATGTTCCTGCTGCTGAGCTCATGGGCAACCACCAGCCACACTTTCTTTTAGCAGCAGTAGATTTCTTCCTCCCGTTGCTGGGGAAGAGTATCCCTCTGCGGCTCCTCACTGCCTCCAGCAGTACATCAAGCGAGGCATCATTAAAGCAGGCTGCAGCCTTTGAGCGTCCTGAGTCCATATTCTGAAATTGCTGTCTCTGTGCCAAACCT
The DNA here is from genome assembly GCF_052327205.1 of Somniosus microcephalus. Classification (NCBI taxonomy): domain Eukaryota; kingdom Metazoa; phylum Chordata; class Chondrichthyes; order Squaliformes; family Somniosidae; genus Somniosus; species Somniosus microcephalus. The sequence continues at coordinate 111,366,583 of NC_140998.1, read as the reverse complement.
CCCAACTCCTCCTCTGAATTCCATCTTTGGATTGGCGCTTTAAACACTGGAGTTGAGGTTGCATTATGCGGGTCTGCACCATGCCCACTCTCATGCATTTGACGCCAAACCCATAAGTAAAATGATAATAAATTGGCTGCATTAAAATGCCCCAGGCAGACGCAGTGAAATTACTTCCAGGTTTCCAACGCAATATTGGACCCCCCACCCCGCTCCCAACGCGCCTCAGAGTTGATATCACAGCCTAAACCTTTGATGGACCCAGTTCTAACTAGAGGTCAACAAACTGATGATCGAGTTTATATCCTGTGTTATTCCCTGACAGGGTCCCACCAGGGAAAATTAAAACATTACATTTGTGTATCTGACTGTTACTTGGGCCTCCTCCAAGGCAGCAACCTGGAACATGCTTTTAGTAAGCATTATTGTTTTGTCCTAGTAACTCAAGATAATTTCTTTTGTATTTCAGTGCTCTGGATTGGCCTGAAAATATAGGTCCTTGGAAAACCAGGATAAAAATCCCGCACTGATTTGATTTCCTACTGTATTTGGAAATTGAATGAATGAATGAGGAAGAATGTTAGTTAGATATGGACTTCTTTGATATTTGAGTGAAGTTCAGTGTCCATACACAAAGTCCTTTCTCACCAACACCCTTACTTTCTTTCTGACCCGGAGGGCCTTGGAGTTTCTTTTCCTTTATATCTTAAGATTTCCTCGTCCTAACTGTATTTAAAGTCTCAATACTGCTAAATAGCAGCTGAGGTTCAGGGTGACCCCATTTATACAGTGAGGGTGGGCACTCAGGATAACCCATTTATACAGTGAGGGTGGGCACTCAGGATAACCCATTTATACAGTGAGGGTGGAGGAAAGCACCTGAACACCTAGGTTGGGAAATTTTGAAAGGAACAGAGTGGTGTAGATAATTTCCCCCCTGGTGAATGATTGGCGATATCTTGCTCTCTTTGGAGGTTAAGGAAGACCTTAGTTAAAGGCAAGGAATCTAATATTGCCTACTAGGGCAGTAATGCTTAATGTTTGCAGTTAAGTCATGGTGCTGAATCTGACTTGGTAATAAAAACAAGCAAGATAAATTTAATATATTAGCACACAAGCATTGCAGACATGGGACAATATTGGCCTGAGTCTTTGGGGCGGAGAAATTGGTTAGTGCCTGACTACAGGCACAAAACGAGTGGAGTGGCTACAGCCTGTGCATTAAACGGTCATCTGGAAGATCGCCCGAAATTGGTTTTTGGGCCTCATTATCATGAAGCTGGCAAGTTGTCATTCAGGCATCCCAAGGCAGCTTGTTAGTGAGGCCCAGCACAAAGTTGGCCAGCTCGGATGCGGGCAGCAGTCCGCACGTAGGTCCTGGGAGAGGAGTGGAGGCAAATGTGAGGGGCCAGCAGCAGCACATAGTATTGCTGTGGAGCCAGGAGTTGGCTTTTCATACTGTAGTTTGTGGAAGGAGTTCACAGAATCATAGAATGGTACAGCACAGAAGGAAGCCATTTGGCCCATCATGCCTGTGCCGGCTCTTTGGTAGAGCTATCCAATTAGTCCCATTCCCCTGCTATTTCCCCATAGTCCTGTAATTTGTTTCGCTTCAAGTATTTATCCAATTCCCTTTTGAAAGTTACTGTTGAATCTGCTTCCACCACCCTTTCTGGCAGTGCATTCCAGATCACAACAACTTGCTGTGTAACTAAATGTTTCCACATGTCGCCTCTGGTTCTTTTGCTAATCACTTTAAATCTGTGTCCTCTGGTTACTGACCTTTCTCCCACTGGAAACAATTTCTCCTTATTTACTCTATCAAAACCGTTCATGATTTTTGAACACCTTGATCAAGTCTCCTCTGAAACGTCTCTGCTCTAAGGAGAACAACCCCAGCTTCACCAGACTCTCCACATAACTGAAGTCCCTCATCCCTGCTACCATTCAAATAAATCTCTTCTGCACCATCTCTAAGGCCACGACATCCTTCCTAAAGTGTGGTGTCCAGAATTTTTTTTTAATTTCGTTTCTGGGATGTGGGCGTCACTGGCAAGGCCAGCATTTATTGGCCATTCCTAATTGCCCTTGAGAAGGTGGTGGTGAGCCACTTTCTTGAACCACTGCAGTCCGTGTGGTGAAGGCACTCCCAAAGTGCTGTTAGGGAGGGAGTTCCAGGATTTTGACCCAGTGACAATGAAGGAACGGCGATATATTTCCAAGTCAGGATGGTGTGTGACTTGAAGGGGAACTTGGAGGTGGTGGTGTTCCCATGTGCCTGCTGCCCTTCTAGGTGATAGAGATCGCGGGTTTGGGAGGTGCTGTCGAAGAAATTGAATACAATACTTTAGCTGAGGCCTAAGCAGTGTTTTATAAAGGTTTAGCATAACTTCCTTGCTTTTGTATTCCATTCCTCTATTAATAAAGCCAAGGATACCATTTGCCTTTTTAACAGCCTTCTCAACTTGTTCTGCCACCTTCAAGGATTTGTGCACATACACCCCCAGGTCTCTCTGTTCTTGCACCCCCTTTAAAATTGTACCATTTAGTTCCTATTGCCTCTCCTCATTCTTCCTTCCAAAATGTATTAGTTCACACTTCTCTGCATTAAATTTAATCTGCCATCGTCTACTCATTTCACCACTCTGCCTTTGTCCTCCTGAAGTCTGTTACTATCTTCCTCATTCTTTGCTACATTTCTGAGTATTGTATTGAGGGGTTTAGGGTAGGTGTCTTGAAGATAATAATATTCCTCGTTTTTAACTGAATCTTGCTCCTGGCATTTGTCATAAGCCTCCTTTTACTGTTTGATTTTAACTTTTAGATCTTTTGTTATTCAGGGTGTATTAGCTTTGGATACTCGACCTTTTGCCTTCAAAGGAACGTGCCTAGATTGTACCTGAACTATCTCTTCCCTAAATGCCTTCCATTGCTCTGTTACTGCTTTACTCTGCAATCACCTTTTCCAATCTACCTGTGCTAGATCCCTTCTTAAATCAGTGAAATTAGCTCTTCCCCAGTTTAGCATTTTTACTGTCGATATTTTCTGGTCTCTTTCCATAAGTACTTTTAACCAGATTATGTTGTGGTTACTATTAACTAGATGATCTCCTACTGTAACACACTCCACTTGTCCTACTTCATTACCCAGAACCAGATACAACACCGTTTCCTTCCTTGTTTTTTTTTAATATTCATTCATGCGATGTGGGCGTCGCTGGCAAGGCCAATATTTATTGCCCATCCCTAATTGCCCACCACCTTCTTGAACTGCTGCATTCTGTGAGGTGAAGGTACTCCCATAGTGCTGTTAGGGAGGGGGTTCCAGGATTTTGACCGAGCGACGATGAAGGTCTGGATAGTGCCTTTCCTGAGTGTCTTGCTCTTGGTGCGGAGGCGATTCTGGCCCCCTGTCGTCGGTTGGTTCATCAGCTTCCGATGCTACTGTTTCTGGGGTAGATGCTACCTGTATGTTGGGTTCACCACCAGGTACGCAAGACATGGGGTTGGCTCGTTCCTGTGACTCTAGGATCTGGTCGACATGGCGTCTCACAATGTTCTCCCCAACATCCACTGTGTACATTAATGGCCCCTGCCGTGTGCATATCGTTCCTGGTTGCCATTTCTCTGTTCGGTAGTCGCGGGCCAAGACTGGTTGCCCTACATTGAAGCTCCTTGTCGGCTTCTCATTGATGTGCTGGAATTGCTTATTCTCAACATCTCTTCGTACATTTGGTCTGAGCAAATCCATACGAGATCTCAACCTTCGGTTAAAGAACATCATGGCCGGGGTCTGGTTGGTGACTGCATGTGTCACATTTCTGTAGGCTAACAGGAAATTGTCCGCCTTATGCTGCAGTGGAATGTCGTCATCGCACATGGCCCTTACTGCCTTTTTAAAGGTTTGTACGAACCTCTCAGCCAATCCATTTGTGGCTGGATGATACGGGGCGGATGTGTAATGCCTTACCCCATTCCTTTTCATAAATTTCCGAAACTCTTCGGACACAAACTGTGGTCCGTTATCAGAGCAAATCTGCTCTGGCAAGCCGTTCCTGGCAAATATGGTCCGTAGGACTGCAATCGTTTTTTCCGTGGGGGTGGAGGACATTTTGATCACCTCAGGCCATTTCGAGTGCGCATCCACGGCTATTAAAAACATTGAGTCCATGAATGGACCAGCAAAATCAATATGCACCCGTTGCCATGGAGAGGAGGGCCACTCCCATGGGTGTAGAGGGGCATGTGGTGGTGCATTTTGGACCTTCTGGCATCCTGAGCAGCTCTTTGTTAGGTCCTCGATTTGCTGATTGATCCCCGGCCACCACACATAAGCCCTAGCAAGGCTTTTCATTTTCACCCCTCCCAGATGGCCTTCGTGAAGCTCATTGAGCACTCTCTCCCTTAACTTGGGTGGAATTACCACTCGGGATCCACACATCAAGGTCCCCTGGCATACTTACAGCTGTTGTCTTCTGGTGGAGAATGCTGGCAACAGTGAGTCGCCATGTGTTGGCCATCCCTTTACCGTCAAGTCATATACCCGAGACAGTGTCGGGTCATTTCGGGTCTCCTTCTCTATATCCGCGTTAGTTACTGGCAAGCGTTCAATTATAGCTGAATAAAATAGTTCGACAGGGTCCACTGCTGGTGCTTCCTCCGCAGTAGGCAGTGGCAGGCATGATAGCCCATCAGCGTTTCCATGCTATTTCGTGCCCTTATACTCTATTTCATATTGGTTCGCCCCTAGTAAAAGGGATCATCTTTGTAGCCGTTGCGCAGTCATCACCGGAACGCCCTTCTTTGGATTAAAGATGGAGACAAGTGGTTGGTGGTCAGTCAGCAAGGTGAACTTCTGCCCGTGCAGATAGTGGTTGAACTTTTTCACTCCCCATACTAGGCTGAGGGCCTCCCCGTCAATCTGGGTGTAGTTACGCTTGGCTGAGGTTAGTGACTGAGATGCAAAGGCTACTGGCCTCTCCGAGCCGTCTGGGAATTTGTGCGACAGCACCGCTCCAATACCATAGGGTGATGCATCACATGCCAACCGAATTGGTAGTGCTGGGCTTGAAATGAGCCAACACCTCTTTTGATGTGATCAATTCTTTGCACTTCTGGAAAGCTCGTTTACATTCGTCATTCCACTTCCATGGTACCCCTGTTTGCAGTAGGGTTTTCAGTGGGTGTATTACTGTAGACAAATTCGGCAAGAACTTATGGTAGTAGTTCACCAGCCCGAGGAACGACCTCAGTTGTGACACTTTTTCTAGTGCTGGAGCCTTGACTACTGCCTCAATCTTTTCAGGGGACTTATGTAACCCCTCTTCATCAATAACGTGGCCACAATACGAGATCTGCTTCTGGAAAAACTCGCATTTGTGGCGATTAGCTCGGAGCCCATATTCCTTCAATCTAGTGAGCACCTGCTCCAGGTTGGCGAGGTGATCACTGTCATTTTTGCCCGTGACCAGGATGTCGTCCAAATAACACTGGGTCCCTGGAATCCCTTGCAGGACTTGATCCATTGCCCTTTGCCAAATAGCCGGAGCTGATGCTACCCCGAACACCAGCCGGTTGTATTGGTAGAGACCTTTATGAGTGTTGATCGTGAGGTACTGTTTTGAGGCTTCTTCTACCTCCATTTGCAGGTACGCCTGGGCCAGATCAATCTTAGTGAAGCGTTTTCATCTAGATAGCGAGGCGAAAATATCTTCAATCCGCGGAAGCGGATATTGTACCGTGTGAAGGACTGGGTTCACTGTCACCTTAAAGTCCCCACAGATGCGAACCTTCTTTGGTTCCCCAGGCGTATTACTCAACGACCTCTTCATTACAGGAACGATGGGTGTAGCCCACTCGCTCCAGTCCACTTTGGACAGTACTCCAGAACATTCCAAACCTTCCAGCTCTGCTTCGACGGCTAGGCGGATCGCATAAGGCACTGGTCTGGCCTTAAAAAATTTTGGGCTTGCATTTTCCTCTCTTTTGATCATCGCTGTTATGCCTTTTAGTGTTCCGAGTCCCTCCTGGAACAGTTCTTGTGCATCAGTTAGCATTTTTGACAGTCATCCAGGTGTGACGTTGTCATCCTTTTTGGCATCTACAGTCAGTGCTTGTATGGAATGCCAATCTAGCTGTATCTTCCGGATCCATTCACGTCCTAGTAGTGGTGGTCCTCCATCTGGCAATACATATAGGTCCATTTTTGGTGTTTCCTTGCCGTTATATATAACGTTCACCCTTATTTTTCCTTTGGGGTAGACTTTTTGCCCCGTGTACATCTTCAAGACAATCTCTGTATCTCTCAAGGGTATATGTGAGAATAGCTGCTTGTAGTCCCTTCGGTTTATGACATAGAAATAGGGCGGGGGGACTGTGATATGCTCGAACATATTAACATCGAGCGGGGGGAGGTATTGGCGGTTTTAGCTGGCCTAAAAATGGATAAATCCCCAGGCCCGGATGAAATGTATCCCAGGCTGCTGTGTGAGGCAAAGGAGGAGATTGCGGGGGCTCTAACACATATATTCAGGACCTCTCTGGCCACAGGGGATGTGCCAGAGGACTGGAGAACCGCTAATGTAGTACCATTATTCAAGAAGGGTAGTAGGGAAAAACCGGGGAACTACAGGCCAGTGAGCCTAACATCAGTGGTAGGAAAATTATTGGAAAAAATCCTGAGGGACAAAATGTGTCTCCACTTGGAGAGGCAAGGATTAATCAGGGATAGTCAACATGGCTTTGTCAAGGGAAGATCATGTCTGACTAATTTGATTGAATTTTTTGAGGGGGTGACTAGGTGTGTGGATGAGGGTAACGCAGTGGATGTGGTATACATGGATTTCAGTAAGGCCTTCGATAAAGTCCCGCACAGGAGACTGGTCAAGAAGGTAAGAGCCCATGGAATCCAGGGTGCCTTGGCACATTGGATACAAAACTGGCTTAGTGGCAGAAGGCAGAGGGTGATGGTCGAAGGTTGTTTTTGTGACTGGAAGCCTGTGGCCAGTGGGGTACCACAGGGATCGGTGCTGGGTCCCTTGCTGTTTGTGGTCTACATTAATGACTTGGATATGAATGTAAAGGGTATGATCAGTAAGTTCGCGGATGATACAAAAATTGGTAGGGTGGTAAATAGCGAGGAGGGTAGCCTCAGTCTGCAGGACGATATAGATGGGTTGGTCAGATGGGCGGAACAGTGGCAAATGGAATTTAACCCGGAAAAGTGCGAGGTGATGCACTTTGGGGGGACTAACAAGGCAAAGGAATACACAATGAATGGAAAGACCCTAGGCAAGACGGAGGGTCAGAGGGATCTGGGTGTGCAAGTACACAGATCCCTGAAGGCGGCGGAACAGGTGGATAAGGTGGTAAAAAAGGCATATGGGATACTTGCCTTCATTAGCCGAGGCATTGAATATAAGAGCAAGGAGGTTATGATGGAGCTGTATAAAACACTGGTTAGGCCACAGCTGGAATATTGTGTGCAGTTCTGGTCGCCACACTACAGGAAGGATGTGATCGCGTTAGAGAGGGTGCAGAGGAGGTTCACCAGGATGTTACCAGGGCTGGAGCGCTTCAGCTATGAAGAGAGACTGGGCAGGTTGGGTTTGTTTTCCTTGGAGCTGAGGAGGCTGAGGGGGGACATGATTGAGGTGTACAAAATTATGAGGGGCATAGATAGGATGGATGCTGAGGAGCTTTTTCCCTTAGTAGAGGGGTCGATAACTAGGGGGCATAGATTCAAGGTAAAGGGCGGGAGGTTTAGAGGGGATTTGAGAAAGAACTTTTTCACCCAGAGGGTGGTTGGAGTCTGGAACTCACTGCCTGAAAGGGTTGTGGAGGCAGAAACCCTCACAACATTTAAGAAGCATTTGGATGTGCACTTGAAATGCCATAGCATACAAGGCTACGGGCCAAATGCTGGAATATGGGATTAGATTAGACAGGGCTTGATGGCCGGCGCGGACACGATGGGCCGAAGGGCCTCTATCCGTGCTGTATTACTCTATGACTCTATGACTCTATGACTGTTAGGGCTGATCCTGTGTCCAATTCCATTTTCATTTGGACTCCGTCTATCTTGAGCGTGACCCAGATAGTTTGGTGAGCCTCCATTTTGATTACATTATGTAGTTTCAGACAACCCAGCTCCTTGCTTCCGGAGTCTGTACCACTTTTCTGTTCATCTGAACTACTCTCCGTCATCTTATTTACCTTTTTGTACTTCTCCTGTGGAGATTTCTTGCTGCTGGTTTTCTTTCCCGACCTGCAGACTCTTGCTATGTGTCCTACTTTTCCACACTGTCTGCACACTTGGTCCTTGAACCAACAATCCTTATGGTCGTGTGTTGTTCTGCCGCAGCGATAACACTTCAATGCTCCATATGACATTTCATTTGTGCCATATTCTTGCGGTCTCCGTTGTATCTCTGCAGTGCCCCATGCAGCTGCTTCATGTGATACTGCCATGCTGAAAGCCTTGTCCAGCGTAAGATCCTTTTCTGATAGAAGCCATTTCTGGGTTCCTTCACTTTGAAGCCCTCACACAAACTTGTCCCTTAAAGTATCTGCTAGTCCCGTTCCAAACTGGCAGTGTTTCGATAGCTTGCGCAGTTCCGTTAAATACTCAGCATTACTTTCGTCTTTATGCTGGTTCCTTTTGTGAAACTTAAATCTTTCTGCTATCAGCAGCGGTGTGGGGTTTAAGTGGTCCTGTAGGATTGCCACTATGCTTTCAAAATCCTTTTCCACTGGCTTCTCTGGGGTTACTAGGTTTCGCAGTAAGCCATATGTTTTTGCACCCATGGAATTCAACAATACCAGTGCTTTCCTGGCATCTGGCACTTCATTCGCCTTGCAGTACACTTCTATGTGTTCTACATATGTCGCCCAATCTTCAATTTCATTGTCGAACGCTGTGACACTGCCACTCTTCGGCATCCCTGGGTGTGGTTAGACTGGCTAAAAATGGTGTCTCCCACACTCTCCCTTCTTCTCCGCTGTGGCTCATAAATGGCGTCTCCCGCGCTCTCCCTTCTTCTCCGCTGCGGCTCAAATGGCGTCTCCCGCACTCTCCCTTCTTCTCCCCCCGCGGACGCTGCTCAGCCCTTGAACACCGGCCGCGCTCTGTGCGTTTTCCTGCACGCCTCTCTCGTTGACGCCGCTCGGTCTTCAACCCCAGCTGCGCCCTGTGCGCTTTACCCTCTCTCTTACCCCGTTGATGCTGCTCAGCCTTCCCCTGTGCCGTCGGTCGGCTCCAGCCGCCACTGTCCGGGAAGGGTCTGCGCCGTACCTGCTGCCAGCCCGTCTTGCTGGAGTCTCCGCCGGATGGTCGACGCCCGTGCCCCTGGAATCAGCCTTCTTCTGCAGAGTTGCAGGTAGGTTCGAATCGACTCGTCGCCAATGTTAAATCCGTGAATCTTGATGTATGGTGTCCTTCAACAAATAGACAGAAACTGCAGAGGAACAATCAACAGGTGTTTACTGGATGAGGGTCACCCAAAAACTAACAGTACAGATCCCTACTCAGGGTTTATATACAGGTGTGGTCACTGCCGGTACTGCAGTATACAGGAGCTGTAAAAAGTAGTTCTCCCCTTAAAGGTACATACACTACAGAACTGAACACTGCAATCATCAGCGAACATCCCCACTTCTGACCTTATGATGGTGGGAAGGTCATTGATGAAGCAGCTGAAGATGGTTGGGCCTAGGACACTGCCCTGAGGATCTCCTACAGCAATGTCCTGGGGCTGAGATGATTGGCCTCCAACAACCACAACCACCTTCCTTTGTGCTCGGTATGACTCCAGCCAGTGGAGAGTTTTCCCTCTGATTCCCATTGACTTCAATTTTACAAAGACTCCTTAATGCCACACTCAGTCAAATGCTGCCTTGATGTCAAGGGCTGTCACTCTCACCTCACCTCTGGAATTCAGCTCTTTTGCCCATGTTTGGACCAAGGCTGTAATGAGGTCTGGAGCTGAGTGGTCCTGGCGGAACCCAAACTGAGCACCAGTGAGCAGGTTATTGGTGAGTAAGTGCCACTTGATAGCACTGTTGATGACAGCTTCCATCACTTTGCTGATAATTGAGAGTAGACTGATGGGGCGGTAGCTGGCTGGATTGGATTTGTCCTGCTTTTTGTGGACAGAATGTACCTGGGCTATTTTCCACATTGTCGGATAGATGCCAGTTTTGTAGCTGTACTGGAACAGCTTAGCTAGAGGCACAGCTAGTTCTGGAGCACAAGTCTTCAGCACAATAGCTGGGATGTTGTTGGGACCCATAGCCTTTGCTGTATCCAGTGTGCTCAGCCGTTTCTTGATATCACATGGAGTGAATTGAATTGGCTGAAGACTAGCTTTTGTGATGGTGGGGACCTCAAGAAGAGCTAGAGAAGGATCATCCAGTCGGCACTTCTGGCTGAAGATGTTGCAAATGCTTCAGCCTGGTCTTTTGCACACACGTGCTGGGCTCCACCATCATAGAGGATGAGGATGTTCATGGAGCCTCCTTCTCTCATTAGTTGTTTAATTGTCCACCACCATTCATGACTGGATGTGGCAGGACTGCAGAGCTTTGATCTGATCTGTTGGTTGTGGGATTGCTTAGCTCTGTCTATAGTATGTTGCTTCCGCTGTTTAGCATGCATGTAGTCTGTAGTGTATGTACCTTTAAGAGAGAACTACTTTTACAGCTCCTGTATACTGTACTACCGGCAGTGACCACACCTGTATATAAGCCTTGAGCATGCCTCTGTACCCCCAGTCTTGAGACTACCCTACTCCAGTAAACACCTGTTGATTGTTAAGTTACAGCATCTGTGTAGTTATTGAAAAACATCATACTCTCAGAATCACGGATCTAACAGTGGCGACGAGTGTCGATTCGAATCTACCTGCAACTCTGCATTTCCCTTCGAGGATTCGCTCCGGGAGGGCGGTGGAAGAAAGTCGAGGCCAGAAGCACGGGCGTCGACCGCGAGCAACCGCCCAGTCGTCCGGCAAAGAGTGAACATCGCAGGGGAGGCTGTGGAGAGCCAGGCTTGGTTCCCCAGCCATGACGATCAGCAACAGACTGACAACAGGTACAGCGCAGACCCTTCCCAGACAGCGGCAGCTGGAGCCGACCGACGGCAGAGAAAAAGCCGAGCAGTGTCGACGGGGTAAGAGAGAGGGTGAAGTGCACAGGGCGCAGCTGGGGGTTGAAAAGCGAGCAGCGTCGAGGAAAAACAAAATGGAGAGAGAGAGGGTAAAGCAGCAGCCGGGTTCAGGACCGAGCGGCGGAAACGGGAAAGGCGCACAGAAAAAAACGCGCAGAGCACAGCCAGGGCTCAAGGGCTGAACAGTGTCCGCGGGGAGAAGAAGGGAGAGCGCGGGAGACGCCATTGAGCCGCAGAGAAGAAGGAAGAGCGCGGGAGACGCCATTTTTAGAAGCCGCAGCGGAGAGGAAGGGCGAGCGCGGGAAGAAAGGAAAGCGTGGGAGACGCCATTTTGTGCCAGCGGAGAAGAAGGGAGAGCGCAGAGATGCCATTTTTGACAGTTAAATCACACCCAGGGATGCCGAAGAGTGGCAGTATCTCTACGTTCGACAATGAAGTCGAAGATTGGGCGACATATGTGGAACGTATTGAGGTGTACTGCAGGGCAAATGAAGTGCCAGATGCTAGGAAAGCACTGGTTTTGTTAAATTCCATGGGTGCAAAAACTTATGGCTTACTGCGAAACCTAATAACCCCAGAGAAGCCTGTGGATAAGAATTTTGAAAGCATAGTAGAAATCCTACAGGACCACTTAAACCCCACACCGCTGCTGATAGCAGAAAGATTTAAGTTCCATAAAAGGAACCAACATAAAGACAAAAGCAATGCTGAGTACTTAACGGAACTGCACAAGCTATCGAAACACTGCCAGTTTGGAGTGGGACTAGCAGATACGTTAAGGGACAAGTTTGTGTGTGGGCTTCAAAGTTAAGGAACCCAGAAATGGCTTCTATCAGAAAAGGATCTTACGCTGGACAAGGCTTTCAGTATGGCAGTATCACACGAAGCAGCCACAAGGGGCGCTGTAGAGATACAATGGAGACCGCAAGAATATGGCACCAATGAAATGTTCTATGGAACAGGGAAGTGTTATCGCTGCGGCAGAACAACACACGACCAGAAGGATTGTTGGTTCAAGGACCAAGTGTGCAGACAGTGTGGAAAAGCAGGACACATAGCAAGAGTCTGCAGGTCTGGGAAGAAAACCAACAGCAAGAAATCTCCACGGGAGAAGTACAAAAAGGTACACCAGGTGATGGACAGTAGTTCAGGTGAACAGAAAAGTGATACAGACTCCGGAAGCAAGGAGCTGGGTTGTCTGAAACTACATAAAGTAACCAAAATGGAGGATCACCAGACTATCTGGGTTACACTCAAGATAGACGGAGTCCAAGTGAAAATGGAATTGGACACAGGATCAGCCCTAACAGTCATAAACCAAAGGGACTACAAGCGGCTATTTTCACATATACCCTTGAAAGCTACAGAGATTGTCTTGAAGACGTACACGGGGCAAAAAGTCTACCCCAAAGGAAAAATAAGGGTGAAAGTGATATACAAAGGCCAGGAAATACCTAAAATGGACCTATATGTATTGCCAGATGGAGGACCACCACTACTAGGACGTGAATGGATCCGGAAAATACAATTAGATTGGCATTCCATACAGGCACTGAAGGTTGAGGCCAAAAAGGATGACGACGTCACACCTGGACGACTGTCAAAAATGCTAACTGACACAGAAGAAGTGTTCCAGGAGGGACTCGGAACACTAAAAGGCATAACAGCCACGATTAAAATAGAAGAAAAGGCAAGCCCAAAATTTCTTAAGGCCAGACCAGTGCCTTATGCGATCCGACCAGCCGTCGAAGCAGAGCTGGAAGGGTTGGAACATGCAGGAGTACTGTCCAAAGTAGACTGGAGCGAGTGGGCTACACCCATCGTTCCTGTAATGAAGAGGTCGTTGAGTAATACGCCTGGGGAACCAAAGAAGGTCCGCATCTGTGGGGATTTTAAGGTGACAGTGAACCCAGTCCTTCACACAGTACAATATCCGCTTCCACGGATTGAGGATATTTTCGCCTCGCTATCTGGAGGTAAACGCTTCACCAAAATTGAACTGGCCCAGGCGTACTTGCAAATGGAGGTAGAAGAAGCCTCGAAACAATACCTCACGATCAACACTCATAAAGGTCTCTACCAATACAACCAGCTGGTGTTCGGGGTAGCATCGGCTCCGGCTATTTGGCAAAGGGCGATGGATCAAGTCCTGCAAGGGATTCCAGGGACCCAGTGTTATTTGGACGACATCCTGGTCACGGGCGAAAATGACAGTGATCACCTCGCCAACTTGGAGAAGGTGCTCACTAGATTAAAGGAATATGGGCTACGAGCTAATCGGCACAAGTGCGAGTTTTTCCAGAGGCAGATCTCGTATTGTGGCCATGTTATCGATGAAGAGGGGTTACATAAGTCTCCTGAAAAGATTGAGGTAGTAGTCAAGGTTCCAGCACTGGAAAATGTGTCATAACTGAGGTTGTTCCTCGGGCTGGTGAACTACCACCATAAGTTCTTACCAAATTTGTCTACAATATTACACCCACTGAACAATCTACTGCAAACAGGGGTACCATGGAAGTGGAATGACGAACGTAAACGAGCTTTCCAGAAGTGCAAAGAATTGATCACATCGAAAGAGGTGTTGGCCCATTTCAACCCAGCACTACCAATTCATTTGGCATGTGATGCATCACCCTATGGTATTGGAGCGGTGCTGTCGCACAAATTCCCAGACGGGTTGGAGAGGCCAGTAGCCTTTGCGTCTCGGTCACTAACCTCAGCCGAGCGCAACTACGCCCAGATTGACAGGGAGGCCCTTAGCCTAGTATGGGGAGTAAAATAATTCAACCACTATCTGCATGGGCAGAAGTTCACCTTGCTGACTGACCACCAACCACTTGTCTCCATCTTTAATCCAAAGAAGGGCGTTCCGGTGATGACTGCACAATGGTTACAAAGATGGTCCCTTTTTCTAGGGGCGAACCAATTTGAAATAGAATACAAAGGCACAAAACAGCATGGGAACGCTGATGGGCTATCACACCTGCCGCTGCCTACTGTGGAGGAAGCACCAGCAGTGGACCCTATCGAGATATTTTATTCGTCAATAATTGAATGATTGCCAGTAACTAACGCGGATATAGAGAAGGAGACCCGCAATGATCCGACGCTGTCTCGGGTATATGATTTGACGGTGAGGGGATGGCCAACACATGGCGACTCACTGTTGCCAGCATTCTCATCCAGAAGAGAACAGCTGTCAGTATGCCAGGGGACAGTGATGTGTGGATCCAGAGTGGTGATTCCACCCAAGTTAAGGGAGAGAGTGCTAAATGACCTTCATGAAGGTCATCTGGGAGGGGTGAAAATGAAAAGCCTTGCTAGGGCTTATGTGTGGTGGCCGGGAATCGATCAACAAATCGAAGACCTAACCAAGAGCTGCTCAGGATGCCAGAAGGTCCAAAATGCACCACCACATGCCCCTCTACACCCATGGGAGTGGCCCTCCTCTCCATGGCAATGGGTGCATATTGATTTTGCTGGTCTATTCATGGACTCAATGTTCTTAATAGCAGTGGATGCTCACTCGAAATGGCCTGAGGTGATAAAAATGTCCTCAACCACTACAGAGAAAACGATTGCAGTCCTACGGACCATATTTGCCAGGAACGGCTTGCCAGAGCAGATTTGCTCTGATAATGGACCACAGTTTGTGTCCGAAGAGTTTTGGAAATTTATGAGAAGGAATGGGGTAAGGCATTACACATCCGCCCCGTATCATCCAGCCACAAATGGGTTGGCTGAGAGGTTCGTACAAACCTTTAAAAAGGCGATAAAGGCCATGTGCGACGATGAAATTCCACTACAGCATAAGGTGGACAATTTCTTATTAGCCTACAGAAATGCGACACATGCAGTTACCAACCAGACCCCGGCCATGATGTTCTTTAACCGAAGGTTGAGATCTCGTCTGGATTTGCTCAGACCAAATGTGCGAAGAAATGTTGAGGATAAACAATTCCAGCACATCAATGAGAAGCCGACAAGGAGCTTCAATGTAGGACAACGAGTCTTGGCCCGTGACTACCGAACAGAGAAATGGCAACCTGGAACGACATGCACAAGGCAGGGGCCATTAATGTACACAGTGGATGTCGGGGAGAACATTGTGAGACGCCACGTCGATCAGATCTTAGCGTCACAGGAACGAGTCAATCCCATGTCTCGCGTACCTGGGGATGAACCCGACATACTGGTAGCATCTACCTCAGAACCAGTAGCAGTGGAAACCAATGAACTAACCGACGAAAAGGGGCCAGAAGCGCCTCCGCACCAAGAACAAGAACCTCAGGAAAGGCGCTATCCCGAAAGGATCAGGAAGCCGCCCCAAAGACTGAATCTTTAAATGGACTATTGTTGTTTAATGTGCATGTTAAAGTGTTAATTGTTATTTGAATATTATGGGTACTGCTAATCTAAAAGGGGAGGAATTATAGTGTATGTACCTTTAAGAGAGAACTACTTTTACAGCTCCTGTATACTATAGTACTGGCAGTGACCACACCTGTATATAAGCCTTGAGCATGCCTCTGTACCCCCAGTCTTGAGACTACCCTACTCCAGTAAACACCTGTTGATTGTTAAGTTACAGCATCTGTGTAGTTATTGAAAAACATCATACTCTCAGAATCACGGATCTAACATAGTCCTGTACTTTAGCTTCACCAGGTTGGCACCTCATTTTTAGGTACACCTGGTGCTGCTTCTGGCATGCTCTTCTACACTCCTCATTGAGCCAGGGTTGGACCTCTGTCTTGAAGGTAATAGTAGAGTGAGGGATATGCCGAGCCATGAGGTTGCAGATTGTCATGGTATACAATTCTGCTGCTGCTGATGGCCTACAGCACCTCATGGATGCCCAGTTTTGAGCTGCTAGATCTGTTCTGAATCTATCCCATTTAGCATGGTGGTAGTGCCACACAAGACAGTGGAGGGTATCCTCAGTGTGAAGACGGGACTTCGTCTCTACAATGACTGTGAGGTGGTCACTGCTACCAATACTGTCAGGGACAGATGCATCTGTGACAGGTAGATTTGTGAGGACAAGGTGAAGTAGGTTTTTCCCTCGTGTTGATCTCTCACCATCTGCCACAGGCCCAGTCTGGCAGCTATGTCCTTCAGGACTCAGCCAGCTTGGTCAGTACTAGTGCTACTGAGCTACTCTTGGTGATGGACTTTGAAGTCCCCCACCCAGAGTACATTCTGTGCCTTTACTACTCTCCGTGCTTCTTCCAAGTGGTTTTCAACATGGAGGAGTACTGATTCATCAGCTGAGGGAGGGCGGTAGGTGATAATCGGCAGGAGGTTTCCTTGCCATGTGAGTCAATGTTGAGGATGCCCAGAGTCGCTCCTTCTCAAATGTATGCCACTGTGCCACCACCTCTGGTGGGTCTGTCCTGATGGTGGGACAGGACCTACCCAGGGATGGTGATGGAGGAGTCTGGGACATTATCTGAAAGGTAAAGCTGTCTGTGGGACAGCTCTCCCAATTTTGGCAGAAGTCCCCAGTTGTTAGTGAAGAGGACTTTACAGGGTCGACTGGCTGGGTGTGTGTTTGCCATGTTCAAATCCAGTGCCTCGGTCGATGCTGCATGATCCATCTGGTTTTATTCTTGTTATTGTTTTCCATAGCAGGCGGTTTGGTACAACTGAGTGGCTTGCTCGGCCATTTCAGAGGACAGTTAAGAGTCAACCACATTGCTGTGGGTCTGGAGTCCCATATAGGCCAGACCAGGTAAGGACGGCAGATTTCCTTCCCTAAAGGACATTAGTGAACCAGATGGTTTTTATGACAATTTGATAGTTTCATGGTCTCCATTACAGATACTAGCTTTTTATTTCAGATTTATTTAATTAACTGAATTTAAATTCCACAGCTGGCGTGGTGGGATTTAAACTTGTGTCTCTGAATCATTAGCCCAGGCCTCTGGATTACTAACCCAGTGACATTACCATTACGCTACCGTTCCTGTTTGTTGGACTGGAGACATATTGATCAAGAAAGTTCTCCAGTGCACATATCAAATATTCTTCTCCTTTCCTACTCTGATCACTATTTTTTTCTCAGTCTATACCACTGTTAAAGTCTCTAATATTACTACTCTATTTTTGTTACACGCCTTTGGAATTTGCCGACAAATTTGCTAATCTACCTTCTTCTCATTGTTTTGAGCTCTATAAAAATAAACTCCCAACAATGTAACAGCTACCCCTCTGTTCCTCAACTGAAACCAAATAGATTCAGCCCTAGAACCATCTAGTAAATCCTTTCTATTTAGAACTGTAACATCATCCTTAATCAATATTGCCATAACCCCTCCCTTCTTTTTCTTTATCTATAATTACTGAATATTCGGTAACCTGGAATATTAAGTACCCATTGCTGGCCTTCCATGTCTCTGTTAATGCAACCACATCATAATCCCATAATCCCATGTAGCAATAGTGCCTGCATCTCACCAACCTTATTAGTTACACTATGGACGTTGACGTACATACAATTCAATACCTCCTTTGTCACTTTTGCTATTTTCCTCAATCTGGTCCCTGCAATTTTTGAGATATTCCTAATTTTACCACTGTTTCTATCTCTCTGCCCTCTGATCTCATTTCTGCCCCTCTCTGCTATTTCCTGGTACCCCTCCCCCTGCCAAATTTGTTTAAACCCTCCCCAATCATACCAGTTAACCTCTCAGATTGTATGGAGTCCATGTAGGGGATAAGAGCATTAAAGCTGGAGATGGGAAGCTAGGGAGTAGATCAATGGAGACATTAATTTGGTCAAAGATGGCAGGCTGGAATCCAGAAATTTCAGAGGACTCTCAAGAGCAAGTTTGGGGATAGTTTTCTTTCCCCATTCATGAAATGTCTGTAGCATTTGGCAGACTGGAGGTTGGAAATATTTCAAGGGGCAGGTTCCCACCCAAGCCATCAGCAATATAATTAGCAGCCCTGGTTTTACCTGGGGAATAGGTATTGGATGTCCAGGAGTGCAGATAGTCATGCCCGAAGGATATATAGTGACTTTTTCCTCCATCCAGAGACAGTACCAGGCAGGAGTGTTTTTGCTGTTGCAGTGGTATAGCACATTAAATAGATGTTGTCTGCCTAGAAGTGCCCTTACATGAAGTGAGTTTGGTCTAGATGGACTATTCTGGGCACCAGTAAGCTCAGCCTGGAGGCCATGATTCTGGTCAGTATTTTGTAAGTGCAGTTGAGGAGCGATATGGGTCTGTAGGCTGCATACATGTGGGGGTATCATGGATTGGGGGTGAATTGAGGGACTTTTGGACAGTACTCACTTCCAGTATATGGTGGAAGAGCCACTACAGCACAACGAGGGGAGGGGGACACTACAGGGAACAGAGCTTTGTAAAATTCAGTGCAACTTTATCTTCCCATTACTAGACTTCCTTCTTTGCCTACTTGACCTGCTATCAGTGGGGAAAGGAACCTCTGCCACTTGCGTGCTTACTCATTTTTCTCTCTAACTATTCCATTACTCAGCATCCCGTTCCAGTCCCAGTCCTGTCTACCTGCCCCCAGCAAGAAAGTACATCCTCAGCTTTGGTGCAACATGGTAAATTGCACCCCATTAACAAGCATGTGACCAAAATAGTCTTTGGGACATTTGCAAAGCCGACCAAATGATGCACCAATTTCATCTTGAGCTAGAAAGCAGCAGCAGGTTCTCTTCCTACAGGCCTATCTGCACCCACTCAAACCCCACTTCCACTGAATTTCTCACATCCCACAGATACCCAGCATCCATTGAATTCATTCTTTTCCTCCCATGCAATCTGAGTTTCCTGAAAGGGAAAAACCCTGTCCCTGTTAATTCCACCCAAGTGTAAAGAACTGTACAGCTTTATCGCAGCCTCAATATATGTATCTGCAAGTATCATGTAACTTGCAAGCATTATGCACTTTGTTATGCTACCATAAACTGAGCAAGTGTGTAAATTCCTGTACAATATTACAAAATAAAATTATTTGAAAAGTAAAAGAGCAAGCAAGTGACTTGCTCCAAAGCTGCCAAAGCTATTCAAACCAGCCATGGAGAGATGGAGAGACAATTGAGATCCTTTTTCTCCTGTGGTGGCACAAGCAACATTAGAAATTTGCTAAACCTATGTTCTGTTTCTCTGAGCCACAATGTATAATGGGCTATATATCTATTGTTCAGAGGCTGTTTAGGAAAATTTTCTTTGCTTTTTCTCCCTGATTTCCACTGTCTTTCCATCTTGTTTGCCAGCCATTTAATTTGGTATTTGGGAAATTTTGGGTTTTTTGTACCCATCTGTGTGAAAAAAGAATTCTCAATGGGGATTCCCTTGTCCAGCATTTGGATGGTGGAGGAGAATGAGGCAAACCCCTAAAGAAGCTCTCTGCCTGAACCCCTCTCATGACATCCCCTGCAGATGGTGAAGCACCATCTTCATACCTTCAAGCCTGAAATTCTCTGTCACACATGTGTCACAGAAGGACAATTCCAGCTGCTTGGGACATTAAAACTAATCATTTTACTCTTATTTTCTGCTGCTCTATTACAGCAGTCACCATCCCTGTGTTACATTAAATGTTTCCAACTCATGTCATACTTCCCCTTTGTGTTCCAGTATGCTGGCTTCATACCTAATCTTGTACTCCTTTTAGATGCTACTAGAGAGTCTTGGGCATTGGAACTGCCTGGCTACAAATGGGAATTATGAGCCTCTGATTGCTTTACTCTTGGAGCAGCTGCAGAACTGATGCTAGGACAGTCTGTTTGCAGTCTCTGAGGAGACCGGCCAATAGACTCACATGCCCTGCTAACATGAGAGGTGGCAGCATCTACTGTGTTACCTGCTGGCAAGCCATTGGTACTGAACCGTGGTTCTGGCTCCCCAGTGATCAAGGGGATGGCTAAATTAATGGTTGTAGTGTGTTTCTTGAACCTCTGAGATGCAAAACTGGATTCCAGTACCACGTGTTTAGAGCAGAGCTCTCCATTCAGTCTCTAAATTGGGAGGACTGCTGCAGATGCACTTGGAAGTACTATACATTCCAGGACCTACTGAAAAGATGAGAAGCCTTCCCCGATGTGCTGCAAAGGATGGCTTTGGACTCAGAAAAGACCCTTGCCATACTGCACTTCCTAGGAGATGGTCCTCAGTGCCTCCACACAGATCTGATGCTTTTCTAGCATCCTTTTCATGGCAGCACCGCGGGATCAAACTCCTCAAACTTTTTAGTCAAGGACTGCTACTTCCTGTGCCTCTTTTCCAGACTGGCAGGCTCCACTTCCATTCCCAACTGTTTGACTCGCTCATGCTGTGTGCATCATCCAATGTGAAGTCTTCATTCCCACTATCTGTATCCATCCAGCTGTATTTGTTTTTCATTCTTAGGATGTGGGTTTCACTGCAAAGCCTGGTATTTATTGTCCTTTCCCAGAAGGTAGAAGGTGGGTCTTGAACAACTGCAATCTGTGTGGTGAAGGCACTCCCACAATGCTGTTAAGTATGAATTTCCAATATTTGTTTCATGACAGAGTAGACAATTTTTTCTGGCAATACCAGATGTTGAAGGTTCTGGCACTGGTTCCTTCTTTCGGTCTGCAGATTCTTTCTTCCTTGTGGACATAAGAAGAATAGGAAATGTAGGGTTTTCTGTTGTCCATTTCTTTCCATCCTGTGAGAGTCGTCTCTGAGTATGAGCCTCAAAAAAGAGAAAGCATTTCTGACTTTTGACCATTAATACTGAGTCAGCACAAACCATCTGTGGGTGCAGAGCCTTCCACAGCCTGGAATTTCTTACATATTCACGTCCAGAGACACATGCAATCGGGGCACAAAGCAAATACACAGCCTAAAAGATATCTGAATTTTGGGCGAAAGTGAGTTATGCGCTTAAATACAAGTTCTCAAATCTCCTTGATCTTTTACTAGCATCTTTCAGTTCCTCTGCCCAAATGCATCTCTGCCCATAATACTGATCCTGCCCCAATGTTACAGATACAAGTTTCCTGCAATTGCGCTTGCTCAAAGGCAATCTTCAAATTTCAACCAGATTTTCATGCACTCAAGCACCCATAGCCACCTGAAGCAGATACAAATCAGCTGTCCCAGGCAGCATTAAAGCCATTCTCATCCTGCTACTGCAGACAGCCATTTACCAGTCGATTTTAGAAATAAAATGGCTCTTTTGCTGGCTCTACTTCTGCTTGATACTTTAATGGAGGAGGCAAAATGGGAGGAAGAGAACCAGAGACAAGAGACCTGGAAAGTGAAACACCATCAGTGGAGACAGCACCCCATACACAAGTACCCAGCCCAGAGAATATTTAGGCCTTGTCAGGCATTCCAGGAGATGTCTGAGGAGTGACGATTATGCTTTACAAGTGAGTCCATTGGCCAACTCTACAACTTGCTCTGTGAAAACTTAAAACCCCGGTCCACATCCAAAAGAATCTTAATTGTAGAAATGAATGTCACCACAGCCCTCAACTTCTACGGGTCTGAATCCTTCCAGGCATCCAAAGGGAACCTGTGCAGAATTATTCAAGGGGCAGTGAGGGCCTGCATTCAGCAGGTAACAGATGTCCTGTTCCACAGGGCTGGGGAATTCATAAGGTTTGGAATGTCTGCAGAGGAGCAAAAGCAGAGTTTCTACAGGATTGCTGGCTTCCCCAGAGTGCTGGGTGCAATCGACAGAACGAGAAACAGATTTTAATTACAAACAGTGTTTTATGGCAATGTTAAACTCTCTTTGTAAATTAAACAACTATCTACTCATGTTTTTATAGTCCTCCACCATTCATTCTGTTCCAGTTTTGTTTAAACCATGCTGGACAATTACGCTGGTTTATACCCATTTTACATTTGGGCTTATGCTAATGATAGTGGCAGGAAGTTTGAGTGTAACTTGACATCGGCTGAATGGGCACGGGAATGGACGTCGTTTTGGGTGCACGTCGAGATTCTAAAGTCTGCAACTGGATGCTCTAGGCCAAGAGTTGTTTTGAGCTCGCCCACCATGGCCATCTGAAGCTTCCTCAATGGAAACTCAGCAGCCTTCCAGCACCCAAGCTGAAGCCACTTGGGAAACACGTTGTAGGAACGGTAGGATAGGCAAAGGAGTACACAAGACAGGCACTAAGGGCTTGCACAAGGGTGATTCACACTTATTTCATTCACTGTTAGATAGAGATGGAATTGAGTTTTTTGATAAATTTGTTTTTTGTTCTGGATTTCATGTTGATGTTTATATTTGTAGTGAAGTGAGGGCAAGACAAATGAGGCTGGACTGAAAGAAGGCAATCAGATGGTGGTAGTAAAGGCGATAGTAAGGATTGTAAGCTAGTTTGTGTATTGGTGAAAGGAGGGATGGTTTAGATGGGAGGGATGAGCTGCTCTCTGAGAGTTCTGGCAGCCAGTGGCACTGGTGGTGCATGCCTCTCCTCTTCATGCTTTTCTTCCTGGTCTTGCTGAACTTCTTGATGCCCAGGTGGTGGAAACAGCTGGTCCCTCATGATGCCAAAGTTATGGAGCATACAGCAAATGACCACAAATCTGGATACCTGCTCGGGTGTACTGCAAACCTCCTCTGGAATTGTCCACACAGCGGAAGCAGTGTATGAGCATGCTGATTGTTTGTTTTATCATGTTTCTTGTGAAGGCATGGCTCTTGTTGAAGAGAGAGAGGGGGAGAGGCTTAGGGAGGGAATTCCAGAGCCTAGGGTTCAGACAGCTTAAAGCACTGCTGCCAATGGTGGAGCGATTAAAATCGGGGATGCACAAGAGACTAGAATTGGAGGACAACAGCAGAGCAACATCAGCAAAATCCATTTCTCAGCAGACAAACTGAACACATCCCACTTCCCCCATCCCACTATCTCTTCTGACTTACAAGCTGCAGATGGTGTAAGCATGCACCTCCTGCCTCCCCCGCCCAATGCCACAACTTTACCCTTGTGCCTTTCTCCTTTCAGATAGCCAAGAACTGCCACCTGGCCAGGCACTGGTGGAAAAGCAGGAAGAAAGTGATCATCAAGACACAGCATCACCGATTTCACACTCCCAGCCATCAGCTCAGATACTGACGCTCCGTGTACTTTAGAGGATAGGTTAGACGTGGGATCTGCACGTGGTGAGACACCAGGTATGAGTGACCTGCAGCCAGGGCAGGGGGAAAAAATAGCGCAGGTGCCAGCTCCCTGGAGGGCAAGGTTGCATATGAGTTCTGCTGCAGAGACCTCAGATAAGGACTTCAGTGGGGCGGCCTACAGAAGAACACTGATGGGTATGCACACTAAAATGCTTGGTGCATTGGCAGGCCTGCCAGAAAGCCTGAATGCAATGTCAAGGAGTATGGAGGAGTCCAGCACCAACCTTGCACAGGGCTTTGCACAGAGCTTGAAGCCCATGATTTTCAGCATGGAATTGATGGCCAACTCCATTACCACTTGTGGCCCCAAACATTATGCAGGGTCTGATGGCTGATGTCTCAACTTTTTACAATTATATTAGGAAACGTATTTCCAGCATTATCTGTTTTTATTCCAATTTAGATTAGCTGGTTTTCCAATTCTTTTGGTCAGAATACTTACTTTTCTTACTAGGAACATTAGGTAAATGATGATTATGTGAATTACAGATTCATAGCTACTTTAAGTATTTCATCCTTTGCAAACGTGTGATTAATTAAATTGGAATAATGTTATGGTGACAGGCATAATGTAGTCTTCAGTGATATTTATTGATATCTTCTATCAGAAATTAATTATGATTCCCATTGAAAGTAGTTTTGGCAATTTCCTTGTTTGTTATCAGTGCTCAAACCAAACATGATGAACATTATCCTGTGATTCAACAACAGCAACATGCTCAAAAAATAATTTAATTAAAGGTGATACAGAACCAGTTTATACCCCTGTGGAGCAAGAGCTCTACTTCCCAAGAAAACAGCCATGGATGACTAAAGAGGTGAGGGATAGCGTAAAACTAAAAGAAAAAGCATACAAAAATGCAAAAAATAGCACAGATACAATGAACAGCAAAGGGTCACAAAACAGACAGTAAAAGCTACTAAAAGGGTATATGAAAAGAAACTTGCAAGGGATAAGCACAATCAACACAAAGAATTTTTACAATTATGTTAGGAAAAAGAGGGTGGTCAGGAGCAATGTTGGCCCCTTAAAAACTGAAAGTGGTGATATTGTCAATGATAAGGAAATGGTGGACATGTTGAATAATTACTTTGTGTCAGTATTTACAGTAGAGGAAGAGGATAGCATGCCAGAAATTCCAAGGAAACAATATTAAATCAGGGACAGGGACTCAGTAAAATTAATGTAAGTAAAATAACAGTAATGAAGAAAATAATGGCCCTAAAGAGTGACAAATCCCCAGGACCAGATGATTTCCATCCCATGGTTTTAAAGGAAGTAGGTGAGCACATTGCAGATGCCCTAACTATAATCTTCCAAAGTCATATCACTCCGCTATTTAAGAATGGCGAGATAGGGAAACCAGGGAATTATAGAGCAGATAGCCTAACATCTGTTGTCGGGAAATTGCTAGAGCCTATAATTAAGGATAGGGTGCCTGAACACCTTGAAAATTTTCAGTTGATCAGAGATCAGTTGATCATGGGTTTGTGAAAAGTAGGTCATGCCTGACAAACCTGATTAACATTTTTGAGGAGGTGACTAAAGTAGTGGACTGTCTGTGGGTGTTATTTATATGGACTTCCAGAAGGCATTTGATAAACTGTTACCTAAGGTAGAAGCGCACGGAATTGAGGGCAAATTATTGACCTGGTTAGGAAATTGGGTGAGAGAGCAGGGATAATGGGCAGGTACTCTAATTAGCAGGATGTGACTAGTGGTGTCCCGCAGGGATCTGTGTTGGGGCCTCAACTATTCACGGTATTTATTAACGACTTAGAGGATGGCATAGAAAGTCATATATGCAAATTTGCCAATGACACAAAGCTGGGTGGCATTGTAGGCAGTGCATATGAAAGCATAGAATTATGAAGAGTGAGTGAATGGGTAAAACTGTGGCAAATGGATTTCAATGCAGGCAAATGTGAGGTCATCCACTTTGGACCTAAAAAGGACAGAACAGGGTACTTTCTAAATGGTGAAAAGCTAAAAACAGTGAAGGTCCAAAGAGACTTGGGGGTCCAGGTACATAGATCATTAAAATGTCATGAACAGGTACAGAAAAATAATCAAAAAGGCTAATGGAATGCTAGCCTTTATATCTAGAGGACTAGAATATAAGGGGGTAGAAGTTATGCTGCAGCTATACAAAGCCCTGGTTAGACCACACCTGGAGTACTGTGAGCAGTTCTGGGCACCATACCTTAGGAAAGATATATTGGCCTTGTAGGGAGTGCAGCGTATGTTTACCAGAATGATAGTCGGACTTCAAGGGTTAAGTTATGAGGAGAGATCACACAAATTAGGGTTCAAAATATTAAGGGGAGCAGATAGGGTAGATAGAGAGAAACTATTTCCACTGGTTGGGGATTCTAGGACTAGGGGGCATAGTCTAAAAATTAGAGCCAGACCTTTCAGGAGTGAAATTAGGAAACATTTCTACACACAAAGGGTGGTAGAAGTTTGGAACTCTCTTCCACAAACGGCAATTGAGGCTAGATCAATTGTTAATTTTAAATCTGAGATTGACAGATTTTTGTTAACCAAAGGTATTAAGGGATATTGGCAAAACGTGGGTACAGGAAACTTTTTTTTATCCGGCACCGACGGGACCGACGTGGTGCCGGTTCATCAAAAATTCCAGATAACCGAAAGCTATAGTAAAAGATACGGAGAGCTGAGAGCTCCATATAAAGCAACAAACCCTGTTGCTTAGCAACAGGTGCAGAACAATGGCCACAAGTTCCAAGTGTCTCTGTAGCTTAGCAACAGCTGCAGCCACACCCTTGCACAGCAACAGATCGAGGAAGGCAAGTACAATATGAAGTAAAACTTACCTGAACCTACTCCTGAATTTTGCTGGTTAACCGAGATTTCCGGTTATTTAGGTGCCGGTAAATCAAAAGTTTCCTGTATATGGAGTTAGGTCGCAGATCAGTCATGATCTCATTGAATGGTGCAACAGGCTCGAGGGCTCACTGGCCTACTCCTGTTCCTATGTTCCTATGTCCTTTCCATTGCAGCACAGGCGGAAGCAACATAACGTCTGAGAGTGGAAGCTCAGACTTCTGTCAAGCAAGCTCAGCTTGCTGCCATCATGGCTGTGTTTACCAGTGTTGAAAGGGGCTTGCAGCATGTCACAGCAGCCCTGCAATCTGTCCTCCAACAGATTACAAGGATTGCTGAGGTGCTGCCCCAGAGGAGTGGTAGTGGCTCCATGGAGCACGACCCTGCTGTCCTCTCAGGCTGACAACATTCGTCCTCCCACCACTGCCACTCTGCCAGTGCCCTTGTTGTTGCCCGTCAGCCAGCCCAGACTGCTGCCGCCCATGCCGAGGTGGTGCAGTGTACAGCTGAGCCTTCTATCCCCAGAGTTTCTCAAGGTTGATCTGCAAGGTCATCTTCAGTCTCCCCCAGTTAAAGCCATGATGCAGCTAGAAACATAGAAGATAGGAGCAGGAGTAGGTCATTCGGCCCCTCGAGCCTGTCCCACCATTTAATGAGGTCATGGCTGATCATCCAAATTCAGTACCCTGTCCCTGCTTTCTCCCCATATCCCTTGATCCCTTTAGCCTTAAGAAATATATCTAACTCCTTCTTGAATATATTTAATGAATTGGCCTCAACTGCCTTCTGTGCTGGAGGATTCCACAGGTTCACCACTCTCTGGGTGAAGAAATTCCTCCTCATCTCTGTCCTAAATGGCTTACCCCTTATCCTTAGACTGTGGCCCCTGGTTCTGGACTACCCTGCCATTGGGAACTGTAATGATCAATAACATGTCATTCTATAGTGGACACTAGGTGGAGCCGTAGAGCTGTGTAGAGCTGTATATAGCTATGTATATTAAGACTACACTACCCAGCTGTATGTATATTAAGACTACATTACCCATGAGGCACTAGGCTACCCACAAGGCAGCAGTCAAGCTGGAAGCCTCTACAGATACTGTACCTAGTCCACATGTGCTCAATAAAAGTGTCTAGCAAAAGCTAGCTGTGTTCATAATAAGAATGTTTACATATTAATGAACATAAGATAGTACCAGGATGGTGAAGATCTGCTGAAAATTGTGAAAAGCGACATGGAGAATTTGAAGCCACCAGAGCATTTGAAACTCACAGGAAACATTGACTACAATTGGCAGACTCTTAAACAACAATTCGAACTCTACATTGCAGCCATCGGATTAGGTACAAAGCCAGACGCAAGGAAGATAGCGTTGCTGCTGACAGTTGCAGGCCCACAGGCAATAGAGGTATTTAATACATTTGTATTTAATCCAGAGGAGAACAGAGAAAAATTAGAAGATGTGCTAAAAAAATTTGATGCACATTGCTCTCCCAAAAAGAATGAGACCTATGAAAGATACATCTTCTGTTCTCGGACACAGCAGCAAAATGAGACTTTTGATAGCTTTATAACTGATCTGAAACTGAAAGCACAGACATGTAATTTCTCTGAGCTCAAAGCATCCATGATTCGTGACCAGATTGTGTTTGGTATTCATGATAAAAAAAGTCAGGGAACGTCTGTTGAGAGAAACCGAACTAAATTTGGAAAATGTGGTGAAAATATGCCAAGCCAGCGAGCTAGCTCGAAAGCACGCGAAGACTTTCAGTGAAATCAATAATGATGCGATTGTAATGAGTGATAATGCTGCTGTCGGTGCTGTGTCCTACAAGGGGAAGAAACGTGGGCAGAACAGAAATGAAAAGCAATCAGAGGATGAATTTTTTAATTGTAAACGCTGTGGTTACAAACACCAGTTAAGACAATGCCCAGCATTTGGAAAAATGTGCACAAAGTGTCATGGAAAGAATCACTTTGCCAAACAATGCTTTTCAAAAATAAAAACTAAGAAAGGGCAATGAGTTAATGTAATTGAGGACACTGATTTAAGTGAGACATTTTTTGTACGAATGGTGTCATGTGACAATATCAAAAAGGATACAGAAAATGTGCAGCCCTCAGAAATGGACAATGCTGAACATAAAGTTAATGCAGTAAAAGAGGACAAATGGATGATCCCACTGCAGGTAAATGGAGCATTAGTTACCTTGAAACTAGACACTGGGGCAAAAGCAAACTTAATCAGTATGAGTGACATTAACAATATGAAAGAAAAGCCCAAAATACAGAAAAAGTCAGTACTACTGAAGGACTATAATGGACAGAAAATAGATAGCTTAGGTGTATGCAGACTTAAAGTGACAGTCAAAGACAAAGTGCATCATCTCATGTTTTCTGTTGTGGCTGAAAGACTTGATTCACTGTTAGGTGACAAAGCTTGTGAGGACTTAGAACTGGTCAAGAGAGTCTACCGTATAAACTGTGCCATAAGCAGACCAGATGACTCGATGGATTCTGTAGTGAATAATTTCCAGGATGTGTTCAAAGGATTTGGAGTTCTACCATTCACTTCCAAGATCCAGCTAAAGGAGGATGCTCAGCCAGTGGTACATGCTCCACGGAGAGTTCCAGCACCCCTGCGTGACCGGCTCAAGAAAGAACTGGACAGAATGACCACACTAGGAGTCATCAGGAAAGTTGAAGAGCCAACAGACTGGGTTAACTCCATGGTACGTGTAAAGAAAAAGAACAATGATCTAAGAATATGCATGGATCCAAAGGACTTAAATGCAAACATAAAACGTGAACACTACCAGATTCCCAAGCGAGAAGAAATCACCAGTGAAATGTCAGGTGCCAGATACTTTACAAAGCTCAATGCCTCACAAGGATTTTGGCAACTAAAACTGGATGAAGAGAGCACCAAATACTGTACCTTCAACACACCATTTGGCAGGTATTGTTTCCTCAGAATGCCTTTCGGGATAATATCTGCATCTGAAATCTTTCATAGAGCGATGGAACACATAATTGAAGGTCTGGAAGGAGTTCGGGTCTATGTTGATGACATCATCATCTGGGGCTCCACACTGAAAGAACACAATGAGAGACTGACTAAAGTGCTGCAGAGCATATGCCGGAATGGACTGAAGCTCAACAAAGCCAAGTGTCAGTTTGGCATCCAGGAAGTCACTTTCCTAGGAGATAATCTATCTGGTAAAGGAATAGAGCCAGATATGGAAAAAGTAAATGCCATACTCAAAATGCCCCGACCCACTGACAAAAAAGGAGTGCTACGCATCATGGGGATGATAAACTTCATTGGAAAGTTCATTCCTAACTTGTCAGCCAAGACAGCCTGTCTGCGAGACCTGCTACATAAAACAAATGAGTTCGCATGGACAGAAAGACATGAACAAGAGTGGATAAATCTCAAAACAGTGCTGACAACCACACCTGCACTCACCTTCTTTGACCCAACAAAAAGAATCAAAGTGTCAACGGATGCATCAAAAGATGGCCTAGGTGCGGTCTTGCTACAAGCAGAGGGTGAAGATTGGAAGCCTGTTGCCTATGCCTCCAGGTCTATGACTGATACTGAGTGTCGATACGCCCAGATTGAAAAGGAATGTCTAGGCTTGGTAGTTGGACTAGAAAAGTTTCATGGCTACATATATGGACTTCCCACCTTCACAGTTGAGACAGACCACAGCCCTCTGGTTGCCATCATAAAAAAAAACTGAATGAGATGTCTCCAAGGATTCAACGACTCATGATGAAGCTGCAAAGATATGACTTTGAACTGATCTACACACCAGGCAAATACATAGGCCTAGAAATTCAGTAGCGTTCGCCAGCCATTAACGCCTTAAGAGGGGTAGATTTCCAGCGCTTGGCACTTAGCGCCCGGGCGCAGTCCGAACTGCGCCTACGCCCAACTTCAGTTGACATTTAGCGCCGGCGCAAAGTGTTTGCGCCCGCTCAGCTGCGCGCACAGCTTATGACGTCATTTCGTCGTGCAACGCTGTTTGTGCGCCCCAAACCGGAAATTCAGTGGCGCCCGCCCAATGTGGGCGTGGCGCTGTTAAGAACTGTGAACTGGAACGCAGCAGAGGCCCTGCGGGCCTCGGGGAGCGCTAATTAAAGGGCACTTAGACTGAACTATAAAGGCCAGCCATTTTGCTGCCATGACTTTAGTACTTTAGATTTCTGGACAGAGACCAAGGAACAGACCTTACTGATTTGGGACAACATAGGAGAGGTATTTTTGGCTTCTGGCCAGAGCTTGGAAATTAGACTCATTGTGATTTCACTGTTTGCAAGTTTATTATGGGGGCTGCATGGGGTTCCAACCCTCAGTTCCAGCATTATGTGCGAAGGGCTCACAGACGCTGTGTGAGAGGGCCAGCCATGCCTAGACGCAGAGGGGCCATCAGGCGTCGGCAACGTAGGCCTACCCACTCAGGGAATACCGGCAGCAGGTGTCCTATCTTACCATGACTGCCGCGCATTGTGTTAAGAGGCTGCGCTTCAGAAGGGAGGTGGTTGCAGAGATCTGCCAGCTGCTTCACAGAGATCTGCGTCCACAGCTGATGTGCAGGACGTCTCTGTCGGTGGAAGTGAAGGTCACGGTGGCTCTGAACTTTTATGCAAGCAGCTCCTTCCAAGCCGCTGCTGGGGACATAGCGAACATCTCCCAGCTCGCCATGCATCGCTGCATCCGGCAGGTCACCGATGCCTTTTTCGCAAGGAGACACCAATTCATCTCCTTCCCCATGACCCTAGAGAGGCAGGAGCAGCGTGCAGTCGGATTTGCCAGGATCGCCGACTTCCCCATGGTGCAGGGCGCCATTGACTGCACGCATGTGGCTATGCGGGCACCTATCGACAATGCCGAGGATTACCGCAACCGGAAGGGCTACCATTCCCTCAATGTACAGCTGGTGTGTGACCACAGGCAGTGCATCCTAGCTGTCAATGCCCGCTTTCCAGGAAGCAGCCACGATGCATTTATCCTGTGCCAGACTACTGTGGCTGACATGTTCCAGGCACAGCCTCCACCAAGGGGATGGCTTATTGGGGACAAGGGCTACCCTTTGTGTACATGGCTCATGACCCTGCTCCGCGCGCCCAGGACCCCTGCGGAGGAGGCATACAACGAAGGCCATCAAGCCACAAGGAACATCCTAGAGCAAACGATTGGCGTCCTCAAGCAACGGTTCCGCTGCCTGGATCGTTCCGGCGGATCTCTACAGTATTCGCCGGATAGAGTCTCCCAGTTCGTCGTCGTTTGCTGCATGCTGCACAACCTGGCTATCCGCAGGACTCGGGCACTGCCACCTCGCGTTGGACCACCACCTCAGGAGGACGAGCAGGAGGACCATGAGGAGGAGGAGGAGGAGGAGGAGTACCAGCCCAGGAGGGAGCCACAAGGTCCAAGGGCCGTCCGCCGGCGGCTTATTAAACGACACTTCTAGGCCCCCTGTCAGGGAATGTCTTGTGGCAATGAACGCACCTGAATGCAGCCGCTCCGCAAGCCCTCAGCCGGTTAACGCAACAACCACTTGAAACATGACACCTGGACAAGCTGAATAAATAAAAAGCTTTATTTAACAAACTCAGGGCCCTTCCCACATGAAACAGAAAAACAGACAAGACCCTCAAAAAACAGTCAAAAACATATCTCACTCCCACAACCTGGGGAGGAATAACAAAAATTGTCCTTCCAATTGGCCTTCATCCTCGGCCTTACCAAAATAAGCCCCCCCCTCCAGAACACAAACACCCCCATATAAAAAAACATTTGCCTTCATCTTCGGCCTTACCAAAATAAGCCCCCCCCCCTCCAGAACACAAACACCCCCATATAAAAAAAACAGTTGGCAACACACTCTACTTGGTGTGCCGAGAGGGCGAGTCCTTGTGCAGGCTTCTCCGGCCCCTGCCCGACCTGTTGCTCCGCCTCAACCTGGGCCCTGTGCGTGTTGCAAGGCTGGGGGAAGGTTCCTGAGGGGCACAATGCATGACGGCAGATGCCCTTGGGGGTCGGCCTAGACGAGGTCCGGCCCTGGAGGGGCCGGCTGCTGACTGCTGCAGCTGTGGCTGGCCAACATCAGTCTCTCCAGCAGCTCGTCGCACCTTGGCTGGGGGAGTGGCAGTGGCAGCTGCAGCAATGGGGGCAAGCTGGCTGATGCCAGGCGCTCGCTGGTCACCAGAGACACTGGCACTCGGCCGGCCTGGCACTGCAGCAAGCGCAGCAATCTGGTGAAGGCCAGACCGCTGTGCTGCAGCAGGGCGGCGGGTGCCCTGGCGATGCTTCTGTGACACAGCGAGTGTGGCAGAAGTGAGTGCGCGAACTGCCCTGGTCTGTGCCCGCATCAGATCAGCCAGTGTCTGGACGGCACCACTCATGAACTCGCGACTCGCGTCCTGTGCTGCCGCGAGTTGGTCGACACCCCTGGCCTGTGCTGCCGCGAGTTGCTCGACACCCCTGGCCTGTGAGTCCCCAAAATTGGCCACACTATGAGCCAGGGACTCAATGGCCTGAGGCAACTGTCCCACAACCCCCATGAACTCGTTGTGGCGCCGCTCCGAGGCCGCGGACATTTCATCAAGGAGGCGCACCTCCTGGGCGAGGACCGTCTCCGGACTGGAGGGCGGACTCTCCCTCTGGGGAGAAGGCCGCCGAGCTGCCCGACCCTTCCCGTGTGCCTGGACGCCACTGGGCCCAGCAACTGCCCTCCCCTGCAACAATTCCCCCCTCTGGGGAGAAGGCAGCCGTGCTGCCCGACCCTTCCCGCGTGGCTGCACGCCACTGGGCCCAGGAGCTACACCCCCCTGCAACACTTCCCCCTGGCTCTCCTCCAGGCAAGACGTGTCCCCTCCATTGCCATCCCCTGGCGCGGATGAGGGTTCCCCCGATGTGCCGCCTTCCTCTTGGTCCTCGTCGTCCTCCTCTTCCAAGGGACTGGCACTCTCAGCTTCAGGGACCTCCTCCTCACCAGCTGAAAGCAGGAAGGCACAAGAGTAGCTTTAGAGTGAGGACAGGGCGTCAGCGAGGGAGGCATGAGTAGTGCCATTATGCGCATTGGTGGGACAGTGGCAAAGGATGTAGATCTGAAGCGCAAGGGGAACCAGAGAGGTCCAAACAGTCATGTCCTTACCATTGGGTCCCAGCACAGGGTCGGCATCTCCAATAGCAATGGGGCCAGTCACCCGGCCACGCACGAGTCGAGCCACGCTCTCCTCCAGCTGACTGAGCTGCTGGAACTGGGGACGGCCTCCCCCGGTGACAGTCTGGCTCTTCAAATTCCGTGCCAGCTTGGCCTGCAAGAGAAAGGACGGCCTCTAAGTACTGTGTGGTGCCCTGTTGTTGTGTGCACTGCCTCCCATGGTCGAATAGCTTGGCCAGTGTGTTAAGTGCAGAGAGTGCTATTGATGATCATGCCAGTGCCATAGCTGCGGGAGGAGGGCTGGCCATTAGGCCTTTGAGGTCCCTTTGCCCATAATGTGAGGTGCACATGCAAGGATGAGGAGGACACTGGAAAGGGTACTCACCCTGACCAACCGACTGAGGTCGTTGAACTTCTTGCGGCATTGGTCAGCAGTCCTGGGGACGTCGCTGTTGGCTGACACCCTCAGGGCGATTTCCCTCCAGGCTCTCCTGTACTGCCTCCTGGGAGCCTTCTTGCCACTGTCCGGGCACAAGATCTCTCTGTTCTTTTCCAACCCCCTAAGCAGCACCCTCAAAGCATGCTCTGAGAAGCGTTGCGCTCGTTCACGGGCCTTCTGCATGGCTTCAGGCGCTATTTGGGTCCACCAGCAGTGTTCAGGCCTAGCTGCAGGGCTCCACTATCCAGGGCGTGGCTGCAGACAAAGTCGACCCTTCCCCCTTTAAGAGCTGGCCGGCGTCGGGGTGTCTGCTGTCAATCAAAACATGACCGCACCTGCGCTGCGCCCGGCCTCGGCGTTATCAGTCCGCACCGCCGGCTTAGCGCCTAAAGATAGGAGTGCAACGCCAGTTTCAGCGCTCGCCCAAACTCCTTGGCCAAAGCTACTGAATTTCGGCGAAGTGGCCTCCACTTTACCACCCCAAAAGTGGCTATACTGAATTTCTAGGCCACAGTATTACAAAGAGTAACAGAGAACATTCATCATGGTTGGCCAAAAGGTTCCTGGCCAAAATATTTTCACATAAGGTCAGAATTGAGTGTCGCAAGTGGACTATTACTAAAACAGAACAGAATAGTCAAGACATGCTCAAAAGGATTCATGAGGGACACCTCGGAATTGAAAAATGCAAAAGGAGGGCAAGAGACACTGTTTATTGGCCTGGCATAAATAAGGACATTGAGAACATGATAGGCAAATGTGAGACATGTCAGAAACACCAAAACAAACAAGCAAAGGAACCAATGATAGTAGCTGACATACCAACAGCACCATGGCAAAAGGTTGGTATGGACCTTTTTCATTTAAATGGTAAAGACTATCTAATAGTGATTGACTACTATTCTAACTATCCTGAGATGGCGCTGCTCTCAAGCACCACAGCAAGCAGTGTCATAATGCATGTGAAATCCATCTTTTCCAGACATGGAATTCCCAGGATTGCCGTTAGCGACAATGGTCCGTGCTTCAACTGTAAGGAGTGGCAACAGTTTGCAGCACATTATGACTTTCAGCACATCACACCCAGACCTTTGTATGCTCAGTCAAATGGTAAGGCAGAGAAAGGTGTTCAAGTTCTCAAGCAGTTACTGAAGAAAGCGACAGAAAGCAAGTCTGATCCTTATCTCGCCCTGCTGAGCTACCGAGCCTCACCTTTAGACTGTGGTTCTTCACCTGCTGAACTACCAATGGGTCGCAAGTTGCGCACCACGCTACCCTGCTGTGCAAAAGAACAGCAAAGTGAGGAACTGAGACAGAGACTTCAACTGTTAAAGCTGAAACAGAAATCATACTATGACAAGTCATCCAAAACTCTAAAACCATTGACAAGGGATGATGTTGTCAGGATTGAGGATCCAGATGCATGGAACAGGAAAGCTACAGTTCTTGAGGAAGTAGGACCAAGGTCATACACTGTTAGAACTGAGGAAGGACAGATTCTCAGGAGGAACCGCCGTTCCCTCCTAAAAACACAAGAGACTATTCAAGACCAGATTGATGACAATGCCGCAACTGCATCTTGTCATTCACCACCAGAACAATGTCATGAAGACACATCAGACTTACCTGTGTTGAGAAGATCCACACGTAAAGTAAAAAAGCCTGATAGACTTAATCTTTGAGTACAATGTAAAGCTTTGAAAATGTGTTGACTGTTTTGAAAATGTTTATGTTTATAGAGCACTAACAAAAGTGTTACTGATATTATCTTTATTGTTTTCTTGAAAGTTGATTGATATTGATTTTGTTAAACCTCAAAGAAAGGGGGATGTAATGATCAATAACATGTCATTCTATAGTGGACACTAGGTGGAGCCACAGAGCTGTGTAGAGCTGTATATAGTTGTATGTATATTAAGACTACACTACCCAGCTGTATGTATATTAAGACTACATTACCCATGAGGCACTAGGCTACCCACAAGGCAGCAGTCAAGATGGAAGCCTCTACAGATACTGTACCTAGTCCACATGTGCTCAATAAAAGTGCCTAGCAAAAGCTAGCTGTGTTCATAATAAGAATGTCTACATATTAATGAACATAAGAGGAACATCCTTCCTGCTTCTCGTCTGTCTAGTCCCGTTAGAATTTTATAAGTTTCAATGAGATCCCCTCTCATTCTTCTAAACTCTAGCGAACATAAGCCTAATTGACCCAATCTCTCTTCATACGTCATTCCTGCCATCCCGGGTATCTGGTGAATCTTTGCTGCACTCCCTCCATGGCAAGAACATCCTTCCTCAGATAAGGCGACCAAAACTGCACACAATACTCAAGGTGTGGTCTCACCAAAGCCCTGTACAACTGCAGCAAGACATCCTTGCTCCTGTACTCGAATTCTCTCGCTATGAAGGCCAACATACCATTTGCCTTCTTAACCGCCTGCTGCACCTGCATGCTTACCTTCAGCAACTGGTGCACAAGGACACCCAGGTCTCATTGCATTTCCCTTTTCCCAATCTATTGTCATTCAGATAATAATCTGTCTTCCTGTTTTTGCCACCAAAGTGGATAACTTCACATTTATCCACATTATACTGCATCTGCCATGCATCTGCCCAATCACCCAACCTGTCCAAATTGTACTGGAGTTTCTCGGCATCCTCCTCACAGCACACACGCCCACCCAACTTTGTGTCGTCTGCAAACTTGGAGATATTACATCTAGTTCCCTCGTCTAGATCATTAATAGCTACTGGGGTAACATTTCATAGGAGCCCTTGGACAGGCAAAGACATATAGAAGACATGCACTAAGGGAATGCACAAGGGTGATTAGTTGAATTTTTAATGTAATATTTGATGGATTGATGTATAAAGTTGATTTGGAATAGTTTGGTTTTGTGGTGGCTTTTATTTCAGCATTGTGGACAGGAGGATGCTGTGATCATGTATATCAGAGGGATGGTAAGGTGTGGGACTATTTGTGAATGTGGAATTGGGGTTGTGTTCACTGTAGTCGGATGAGTCGATCATGGACAGCCTGGGCAGAAAGGGGCTGTCTAGGTTGCCTCCTCCCTTCCAATTCCTCCTCTTCCGCTGTGTCATCCTCATCCTCCTTCTTCTTCATCCTCCTCCTCTCATTGTACGCATCCTGACCATGTGTGGTTGGGTTGTGGAGGGGAGTCATGAGCCAGGTGGTCAAGGGATAGCCCTTGTCATCCAGCAGCCAACCTCTGGTTTGTATCGTTGGCTGAAAGACTGAAGGAACAGCAGACTGGTGCACAATGAAAGCCTCATGACTGCGGATACTGGGCATTCACCATCATGATTTGCTGAGCATGATCGCACACCAACTGCACACTCAGGGAGTTGAAAGCTTTGTGGTTGCAGTACATCTCAGCATTTAGATGCAGTGCCCGCAAAGCAACGTGCATGCAGCCGGTGGCACCTTGCACCATGGGGAAGCCTACTACCCTGACAAAGCCACGTGTACGCTCCACCTGCTTCTCACTGTTCAGAGAGAAGACAATGGGCCAGAAATTCGCGGCCAGAAGCGTGAGTACGGTCGGGGTACTCACGCATCTGGCCGTTGGAAATGCCGGCGTTCAGCAGGAACAGCGCATGCGGGGAACGCCGGCATTTCCAGACCCGAGGTCTATTCACAGCGCGTGCGACTGCACAGGCAGCGCTTGCGCAGTGAACTTTGTGGATTTCAATGATGGATTCAGTGAGGGTAAGTCCTTAGAAGTTACACTTGAAAAAAGCAAGTGTAAAGTTGTTCATTGGCTGCGGAGGAAGATATATTTTATCGTGGAGCTTCTGAAATGCAATATTTTTGTTTGGGAAAGGGAGGGAAGTTATTTTAAGAAATTTTAAGTAAGTTTTAAAGTTAAAATTTTTTTTTTTTTAAAAGGGTTTTCAGAACGGTAGGTAGAAGGAGCAATTGTGGCTGTGTGAATGGAATGTGAGAATGAGTTATGTATGTATGTCCACATATATTCCTTTACGTATATGTATGTATGTTTTATATTCCTTTACTAATGTGTATGAATGTATGTTTTTAATTATGATTTTCCAATAAGTTACTTTCTCTGAAAGTCATAATTAAATAATACATTCATACACATAAGTAAAGGAATATATACATAACACGCAAAGGAATATATACAGACATACATACTTTCAGAAGCTCCACGATAATAAATATCTTCCTCCGCAGCCTCTGGAGCAACTGTACCCATGCTTTTTTCATGTGTAAGTTGTAATGACTTGACCTCACTGAAAGCATTAATGAAAGCGGCGAATTATATTGCGCACGCGCTGCCTGTGCAGTCGCACGCGTTCTGCCTCTGAACCCCTTCGTTCAGAGGACAGGAAATGCCGGTTTTCCCCACATGCACTGTGCATGCTGAAAACCGGCATTTCATCCAGCCAGATGCGTAAGTACCCCGACCGTACTCGCGCATTTGGAAGGGAATTACTGGGCCAACATTTTACATGTCAATAAAATGAAAAATTTAACAATTGCACGACTTGCCCCCTCGCATCTGCGACTGAGGGTCCAAGGAGGTGCATTGCGCAAGAGGTCATCATCGTACGTATCCTCACACTGTTCCCTTTGGGGAACTGTATGAAGTGGTGGAAGGATTTATGGCAGTGATTAACGCCCATTCCGTGACCGTAACCATCTTTGAACCAGCCATTAGGGTGGTTAGTCCTATGGCGGGAGGGTTTTACGGGCTCCCACAACCCATCTGAGGGGGGGT
Source organism: Somniosus microcephalus (assembly GCF_052327205.1). Taxonomy (NCBI): domain Eukaryota; kingdom Metazoa; phylum Chordata; class Chondrichthyes; order Squaliformes; family Somniosidae; genus Somniosus; species Somniosus microcephalus. The sequence continues at coordinate 111,328,038 of NC_140998.1, read as the reverse complement.
GGCCACCAACACCCACGGACGCAAGTATCCCGCTGGATGTCCACCCAGAATTTAAAGTTGGAGCTCCGACTCCACTTGCCGGGACTGTCTGGAGTGGGGTTCAAAACCCTACTCCTTCTGGCCCAGCGGCGGGGATGCTTACTTCTACGCAAAAGGCCCACTCCGCACAAAAGGTGACACCCATACGTTTCCTGCGCCTTTTCCCTCCCCGTGACTGGAGCCCTATGCTGCCATTTCACGTTGCTAATCGGATTGGGCGTTTGTCATAGCGGTAGGATCCCCGCCGCTGGGCCAGATCAGGGTAGGGTTTCGAACCCCGCTCCAGGCAGTCCCGGCAAGTGGAGTCGGAGCTCCGGCTCTAAATTCTGGGTTGACATCCAGTGGGATATTTGCGTCCATGGGTGTGGGTGGCCCCCCCTCCTTGTATAGCTTGTGGGAGCCCGTAAAACCCTCCCGCCATAGGACTAACCGCCCTAATGGCTGGTTCAAAGATGGTTACGGTCACGGAATGAGCGTTAATCATGGCCATAAATCCTTCCACCACTTCATACAGTTCCCCAAAGGGAACAGTGTGAAGACACGTATGACGACGACATTGCTAAATAAATAAATGGAATTTAAAAAATTCTTTTAGGGCTTTTAAAAGTCTTTAAATTGCTTTAATTCTCTTTAAAACTACTTCAGATTACTCAAAATAATGTAAACATTTAAAAAAGTTTATAAAAGTTACCAAAATCTTCAAAAAACTTCCAAAAACCTATTTAAACTGCTGTTTTGCATGTAAAAATGCTTAGCAGCTTGACAGAAACATTGGGGGCGTGTCCAGTGAAACTGAGACCTCAAGGGGCGTGTCTCACTTGCACTGCACGCTCCTGGCTTCGCGCTGGCTGCACTCCTGGGCGGCGTGACGTCATACGCTGCCCGGGATTCTTCTTTCTGTTTCAGCAAGTGCAGGCGTCCCTGGAGCTGATCGGCAGGAGCGCGGGGTAAGTGCAAAAACGGGGCTGCAAGCCCCGTTCAGCAATTTCTGGCCCTATGAAGTCCCCTCTCCTGGTGTAAAGAGCATCTGTCACCTCTCTTAAGCAGCAATGGATGGTGAACTGTGAGATGTTACAGATGTCGCCTGCTCTAGCCTGGAAGGATCCCAATGTGAAGAAATTCAGGGCTATGGTCACCTTCACAGATATTGGCAATGCTGTGCTTGCCCTGGTGTGAGGTTGCAGGTCTGGTTGCAAGGGGTGGCAGAGTTCTGTGAGCACCTCCTTTGTAAAGTACAGACGCCTCACACACTGCTCCTGGCTCAGACTGAGGTAAGAGAATTGCTCTCAGAAAACCCTAGATGTGTAAGGCCTCCTGCTGAGAGCCCTTCTCCCTTCCTCCCTCTGCGAGCAGCTTGTCCTTTTCTTTGCTGCCTCTGCTCCATCTCCCTGTCATGCTATAGGCCAAGGGAGATGACAACTCAAGCACCCATAACTAGGAGCAAATGGTCTGACCAGAACCCTTGAAGTCAGAAGCAAGGCCTTCTCCACTTGCAGCACCCTCAACAACTTTAAACAACTCTAGAAAGCTCCAAATAGTTCCACAAAATTACACAGAGCCAGTAGAAATCAATCAGCAACTAACCTTAGAGTAGTTGCTGATCCCTTTAAATATCGCTGATAGGGGACCCTTGCTGGTGCTGAATGCATGTTCAACTGTGCGAGGTTAACACAGGGCATTAGCTCCAGCGTTGACGACCATAATGGCAGCGCTAGCGACAAATCACGCTGATTGATGTCATGATCTATGCACTCTGCATACTTCCGGTGTACGCTCCTAACGCCCGCCCTACCGCCCTTACCAAGGTGTTGTCCTGCGCGGCATGCACCAGACGTGTGCATGTACGGCACGGATGCCATTTTTGGCACAAAATGACACCAGTAGTGACAAAAAATGGGACGCTACTGAGCCAAACTTTTCGCTTAAACTCACTTTTTTACAGAATGCAGTGGTCTATTAATGAAATGCATCATCAAATATTACGTTGTGAGTTTGTGTCCAATTTCCCCACCCACAATTTGCTGATGAACATTGACGTTATTGGGAGTGGTATTGATGAAGGTGCTCACATGAGTGAAAATTGCACGAAACTCACTGAGCTGGATTTTCTCAATGGAGATGTGTTGGAGGCGGGGCTGCTGCTTGCCTGGTTTCAGTCCCGCCTCCAACAGCCTCTGGCCAACCAGCGGGATCTTCCCCTGATTGACCTTGTTAAGCCCGCCCAGCGGGCTCAGCAGACCAATTAGGGGGAAGTCAGTGACAGAGCACATCAACATATGACGTGTCATCTGTCAAGAATTTTTGAAAAAAGAAATGTCATCGTTTGACAGCTCTGTGCAGCTGTCAAACACTGACATTCTGTGTAGTTTGATGAGTCCTTGTGTAACAGGCAGTTAATAGGCTTTAATTGCTTTCCCACCTCGAGGAGACAGGACCCGGGGCAGGACTCCTTCCTGCCCCCAAATTTTGCAACTTCCCCTGCAGTCCCGCCTCCATACCCACCTCCTCAGGGATGAGGAAATCCAGCCCACTAACTCTGCTCATGGCTGTTTACAGGGTGGTAGTGGAAGTTTCTGAGGTCTGGAAACAGGTGGTCCACCCTGCACTCATAGCTGTGTGAAATGATATTACATAGTATTGTATAGTATTATCAGCACAGACACAGGCCATTCAGCCCAACAGGTCCATGCCGGTGTTTATGCTCCACACGTACCTCCTCCTACTCGTCTTCATCTAACCCCATCAACATATCCTTCAATTTCTTTCCCCCTCATGGGTTTATCTAGCTTCCCCTTAAATGCATCTATGCCAGTGGCCTCAACTACTCCTTGTGGTAGTGAGTTCTGCATTCTAGCCACTCTCTGGACAAAGAAGTTTCTCGTGAATTCCTTATTGAATTTACTAGTGACTCTCTTATATTTATGGACACTAGTTCTGCTCTCCCCGTAAGTGGAAACATCTTTTCTACATTTACCCTATCAAATCCTTCCATAATCTTAAAGACCTCTATCAGGTCACCCCCCAGCCTTCTCTTTTCTAGAGAAAAGACCCCAGCTTGTTCAATCTGTCCTGATGGGTATAACCTCTCAGTTCAGTTCTGGTATCATCGCAGTAAATCTATTTTGCACCTTCTCCAGTGCCTCTATATCCTTTTTATAATAGAGAGACCAGAACTGTTCACAGTACTCCAAGTGTAGTCTAACCAAGGTTCTATACAAGGTGAACATAATTTCTCTGCTTTTCAATTCTATTCCTCTAGTAATGAACCCCAGTGCTTTGTTTGCTTTTTTATGGCCTTATTAACCTGCATCGCTACTTTTAATGATTTGTGTATCTGTACCCCCAGACCCCTCTGCTTCCCTACCTCATTTAGACACCTATTTTTCAAGGAGTATTTGGCCTCCTTATTCTTCCTATCAAAATATACTACCTCACACTTATCTATATTGATGTCCACTTGCCAATTAGATGCCCATTCTGCAAGTTTATTAATATCTTCCTGTATTTTGTCGCAGTCCTTCTCAGTATTAACTATACCCCCAGTTTGGTATCATCCGCAAATTTTGAAATTGTACTTCTGATTCCCGAGTCCAAATGGTTGATGTAAATGGTGAACAACAGTGGTCCCAGCACTGATCCCCGTGGAACACCACTTCCCACCTTTTGCCAGTCTGAGTAACCAATGGTGTGTGGCATGGGAACAAGCAATCGACACACTTTAAAAGGAGGGAGGGGAAATATTAAAACAATATTTTCATGTGACATGAGTCCTGAATTGTATATGAAAAGTACAATCTATTTTGCTGTAAAAGCAAAAATTCAGATGGAAATATAGAACCATAGAGACTTACAGCACAGAAGGAAGTCATTCGGCCCATCATGCCTGTGCCGGCTCTTTAAAAGAGCAGACATGCTTAGCCCTGCATCCCTGCATTTTGCCCATAACCCTGTAAGTTCCTCATCCTCAAGTACCTGTCCAACTCCCTTTTAAAAATTATTTATGGATTCAGCTTTTCAGGCAGAGTGTTCCAGATCCCGAAAACTCTCTGAGTGAAAAAAATTCTCCTCATCTCCCCTCTACATCTTTTTCCACTGATTTTAAATCTATGACCTCTAGTTATTTACCCATTCGCCAGAGGGAATACTTCTATTAGGTCACCTCTTAACCTTCTCTGTTCCAAGGAGAACAGTCCAAACTTTTCCAACCTCTCCTCATACCTGAAGTCCCTCATCCCTGGTAACATCCTGGTAAACCTCCTCTGTGCCCTTACTAGGGCCTTTACGTCTTTCCTGAAGTGTGGTGCCCAGAATTGACCACAATACTCCAGCAGAGGCCTGTGGTGATTTTTTTTCTAAACCATCATCCAACATAACATGTTGTTTATAGAGAATCATAGAATCATAGAATGGTTACAGCATGGAAGAATGCCATTCGGCCCATCGAGCCTGTGCCAGCTCTCTGCAAGAGCACTTCAGCTAGTCCCACTCCCCCACCCTTTCCCTGTAGCCCTGCAAATTCTTTTCTTTCAGGTACTTATCCAACTCCTTTTGAAAGCTGCGATTGAGTCTGCCTCCACCACACTTTCAGGCAGTGCATTCCAGATCCTAACCACTCGCTGCGTGAAAACGGTTTTCTTATGTCGCCTTTGGTCCTTTTGCCAATCACCTTAAATCTGTCTCCTCTGGTTCCCGACCTGCCAATGGGAACAGTTTCTCTCTATCTACTCTGTCCAGACCCCTCATGATTTTGAACACCTCTATCAAATCTCTCAATCTTCTCTGCTCTAAGGAGAACAACCCCAGCTTCTCCAGTCTATACATGTAACTGAAGTCCCTCATCCCTGGAATCATTCCATTAAATCTTTTCTGCACCCTCTCTGAGGCCTTCACATCCTTCTTAAAGTGCGGTGCCTAGGATTGGATACAATACTCCAGTTTAGGCTGAACCAGTGTTTTATACAGGTTCATCATAATTTCCACGCTTTTGTACTCTATGGCCTAGAAATTCAGTTGCGTGCACCAGCCGTTAGCGCCTTAGGAGGAGTAGATCTCGCGCGCTAGGCACTTCGCGGCCGGGCGCAGCGCGATCTGCGCCTACGCCCAACTTCAGTAGACATTTAGCGCCGGCGCAAAGTGTTTGCGCGCGCTCAGCTGCGCGCGCAGATTATGACGTCATTTCCTCGTGCAACGCCCTTTGTGCGCCCCAATCTGGAACTTCAGTCGCGCCCGCCCAATGTGGGCGTGGCGGTCCTAAGAACTGTGAAATGGAACGCAGCAGAGGACATGCGGGCCGCGGGGAGCGCAAATTAAAGGGCACTTACCCTGAACTATAAAGGCCAGCCATTTTGCAGCAATCACTCTTGTGCAACGGATTTATGGACAGAGACCAAGGAAGAGAGCTTACTGCTTTGGCCCAACATAGGAGAGGTATTTTTGGCTTCAGGCCAGAGCTTGGCAATTCGCCTTCATTGTGAGGTCATTGTTTGCCAGTATATTATGGGGGCTGCATGGGGTGCCAACCCTCAGTTCCAGCATTATGTGCGAAGGGCTCGCAGACGCTGTGTGAGAGGGGCAGCCCTGGCTAGACGCAGAGGGGGCAACAGGCGTCGGCAACGTAGGCCTTACCCACTCAGGAAATACCACCAGCAGGTGTCCGATCTCACCATACCTGCCGCGCAGTGTGTTAGGAGGCTGCGCTTCAGAAGGGAGGTGGTTGCAGAGATCTGCCAGCTGCTTCACAGAGATCTGCGTCCACAGCTGAGGTGCAGGACGTCTCTGTCGGTGGAAGTGAAGGTCACGGTGGCTCTGAACTTCTATGCAAGCGGCTCCTTCCAAGCCGCTGCTGGGGACATTGCTAACATATCCCAGTTTGCCGTGCATTGCTGCATCCGCCAGGTGACCAATGCCCTTTTCAGAAGGAGACACCAATTCATCTCCTTCCCCATGACCCTGGAGAAGCAGCAGCAGCGTGCAGTGGGATTTGCAAGAATAGCGGGCTTCCCCATGGTGCAGGGCACCATTGACTGCACGCATGTGGCTTTGCGGGCACCTATCGACAATGCCGAGGATTACCGCAACCGGAAGGGCTACCATTCCCTCAATGTACAGCTGGTGTGTGACCACAGGCAGCGCATCCTAGCTGTCAATGCCCGCTTTCCAGGCAGCAGCCACGATGCATTTATCCTGCGGCAGACTACTGTGGCTGTCATGTTCCAGGCATAGCCTCCCCCAAGAGGATGGCTTATCGGGGACAAAGGCTATCCTTTGTGTACCTGGCTCATGACCCCGCTCCGCGCGCCCAGGACCCCTGCTGAGGAGGCATACAACGAAAGCCATCAAGCCACTAGGAACATCATAGAACAAACGATTGGCGTCCTCAAGCAACGGTTCCGCTGCCTGGATCGTTCCGGTGGATCTCTGCAGTATTCACCGGAGAGAGTCTCCCAGGTCGTGGTCGTTTGCTGCATGCTGCACAACCTGGCTATCCGCAGGACTCAGGCACTGCCACCTCACGCTGGAGCACCACCTCAGGAGGAGGAGCAGGAGGAGCATGAGGAGGAGGAGGAGGAGGAGGAGGAGTACCAGCCCAGGAGGGAGGCACAAGGTCCAAGGGCCGCCCGTCGGCGGCTTATTGAACGTCACTTCTAGGCCCCCTGTCAGGGAATGGCTTGTGGCAATGAAGGGACCTGAATGCAGCCGCTCCGCAAGCCCTCAGCCGGTTAAGGCAACAACCACTTCAAACATCAAACATGGACAAGCTGAATAAATAAAATGCTTTGTTGAACAAACTCCGGGCCCTTCCCACATGAAACCCAAAAACAGACAACACCCCCAAAAAACAGTCACACACATGACTCACTCCCACAACCTGGGGAGGAATAACAAAACATTTCCACAAAAATGGCCTTCATCCTCGGCCTTACAAAAACAACCATCCCCATAAACAAAACAACCATCCCCATATAAAAACAACCATCCCCAAATAAAAACAACCATCCCCATATAAAAACACATTTGCCCACACCCTCTACTTTGTGGCCCGTGAGGGCGATTCCTTGTCCAGCCTTTTGCGGCCCCTGGCCGCCCTGCTGCTCCTCCTCAAAGTGTGCCCAGTGGCTGCTGCAAGGCTGGGGGAAGGCTCCTGAGGGGCACATGGCGTGACGGCAGATGCCCTTGGGGGTCGGCCTAGACGAGCTCTGGCCCTCGAGGGGCCGGCTGGTGACTGCTGCAGCTGTGGATGGGCAGCAGCAGTCTCTCCAGCAGCTCGTCGCAGCTCCACTGGGGGAGTGGCAGTGGCGGCTGCAGGAATGGGGGCAAGCTGGCTGATGGCAGGCGCTCGCTGCTCGCCTGAGACACTGGCACTCGCCCGGGCCAGCACTGCAGCATGCGCAGCAATCTGCTGAAGGACAGACCGCTGTGCTGCTGCAGCGCAGCGGGTGCCCTGGCGATGCCTGGCTGACACAGCGAGTGTGGCAGCAGTGAGTGCCCGTACTGCCCTGGTCTGTGCCCGCATCAGACCAGCCAGTGACTGCACGGCACCACTGATCACCTGGCCACTCGCTGCGTGAGCTGCCCCGAATTCCGCCCAACTCGCTGCCTGTGCTGCCCTGAATTCGGCCCGACTCGCGGCCTGTGCTGCCCCGAATTCGGCCCGACTCGCGGCGTGTGCTGCTTCGAATTGCTCGAAACTCCTGGCCTGTGAGGCGCCGAAATCGGCCACACTATGAGCCAGGGACTCGATGGCCTCAGGCAACCGTGCCACAACCCCCATGAACTCGGTGTGCCGGCGATCCGAGTCCACGGACATTTGTTCGAGGAGGCGCACCTCCTTGGCGAGGAACGTCTCCGGACTGGAGGCCGGACTCTCCCTCTGGGGAGAAGGCCGCCGAGCTGCCCGACCCTTCTCGCGTTGCTGGATGCCACTGGGCCCAGCAACTACACTCCCCTGCGACCCTTCCCCCCTCTGGGAAGAAGGCCGCCGAGCTGCCCAACCCTTCCCGCGTTGCTGCACGCCACTGGGCACAGGAGCTACACTCCCCTCCGACACTTCCCCCTGGCTCTCCTCCAGGGAAGACGTGTCCCCTCCATTGGCATCCCCTGGCGCGGCTGAAGGTTCCCCTGATGGGCCGCCTTCCTCTTCCTCTTCCTCCTCCTCCTCCTCCTCTTCCGAGGGGCTGTCACTGGCAGCTTCAGGGACCTCCTCCTCACCATCTAAAAGCAGGAAGGCACAAGAGTAGCTTTAGAATGAGGAGAGGGCATCAGCGAGGGAGGCATGAGTGGTGGCATTCAGCGCATTGGTCGGACAGTGGCAAAGGATGTAGATCTGAAGCGCAAGTGGGACGAGAGAGGTCCAAAAGGTGATGTCCTTACCATTGGTGCCCAGAACAGGGTCGGCATCTCCAGATGCAACGGGGCCAATCACCCGGGCACCCATGAGGCTACCCACGCGCTCTTCAAGGTTACTGAGCTGCTGGATCTGGGGACGGCCTCCCCCGGTCACAGTCCAGCTCTTCTGATTGTGTGCCAGCTTGGCCTGCAAGAGAAAGGACGGCCTCTAAGTACAGTGTGGTGCCCTGATCTTGTGTGCACTGCCTCCCATGGTCGAATAGCTTGGCCAGTGTGGTGCCCTGATCGTGTGTGCACTGCCTCCCATGGTCGAATAGCTTGGCCAGTGTGGTGCCGTGATCTTGTGTGCACTGCCTCCCATGGTCGAATAGCTTGGCCAGTGTGTAAAGTGCAGAATGTGCAATTGATGTTCATGCCAGTCCCATAGCTGCTGGATGAGGGCTGGCCATTAGGGCTTTTAGGTCCCTTTGCCCATAATGTGAGGTGCACATGCAAGGATGAGGAGGACACTGGAAAGGGGACTCACCCTGACAATCCTTGTGAGGTCATTGAACTTTTTCCGGCATTGGACAGCGTTCCTGGGGACCTCGCTGTTGGATGTGACCCTGTGGGCGACCTCCCTCCAGGCTTTCCTGTAGACGCTGGTGGCAGGCTTCTTGCCACTGTCCGGGAACAAGAGTTTGCGTCTCCTCTCCAAAGCCCTAACCAGCACCCTCAAATCATGGCCAGAGAAGCGCTGCGCTCGTTCACGGGCCTTCTGCATCTTTCCCGGCGCTATTTCTGTTCAGCAGCAGTGTTTAGGCCTAGCTGGAGGGCTGCAGTGTCCAGGGCGTGGCAGCAGATGAACTCGACCCTTCCCCCTTTAAGAGCTGGCCGGCGCCAGGGTGTCTGCTGTCAATCAAGAAATGACCGCACCTGCGCTGCGCCCGGCCTTGGCGGTTTAGCTCAGCACCGCCGGCTTTGCGCTTAAAGATAGTTGTGTAACGCCAGTTTTAGCGCTCGAGCAAACTCTTAGGGCGAAGCTACTGAATATCGGCGAAGTGCCCTCGACTTTGCGCCGGGCGCAAACTTTAGCGGCCGCCCGACTTTTCCGCCCCAAAAGTGGCTATACTGAATTTCTAGGCCTATATCTCTATTCATGAAGCCCAGGATCCTGTATGCTTTTTTAACTGCTTTCTCAATCTGCCCTGCCACCTTCAATGATTTGTGCACATATACCCCTAGGTCTCTCTGTTCATGCAGCCCCTTTAGGATTGTACCCTTTAGTTTATATTTCCTCGCCTCATTTTTTCTACCAAAATGTATCACTTCGCACTTTTCTGCATTAAATTTCATCTGCCACGTATCCGCCTATTCCACCTAGTCACCTGATACTTTGGCGTACTAAGCCATTACTGAATTTGTAATAAAAGAAGCTGCGGTTAAATTCTGTCAAAATGGTGGATACAAAATGTATTTTTTACATTAAAAAAGGCCTTTTATTATGTGGGTATGGCAGATGATTAAGCCAGTCTTCATCTGAACCTCTCAAATGCCTTGTAATTCATCTAGTATCCTATTTTGGGGAGAATAGTTTGTGTTTTGCATTACTATTTATGTGTATATTTTAATGTAGGATATAAAAGTTATATAAATCAAAATATCATTTATATTTCCACGTATGAGGATGACCTTATTCACTGTGAGCTATCACCTTTAAGTTATACCACACTACAGTGAAAAATTATTCATCTTGACAGCCAACTGGTTTTCTATACACAGCTGAGTACTTTTCTACGTAAACTTGGTTTTTGATACAGCATCCTTGTGTTAAAGGTGGTTGGCAAAATAACGTATTTTTGCAATAGAATTTAATTTTTAATTATGTTACCTCTTCAACCAAAATTGCAACTAGATGTATATTGCTTCCAAATTAAACATGATAGTACAGATGATAGGTTTCTCATTAAAAAGATCTAGAGCAAAAAAAAGGAAAAATATGTAATTACTGACGTAATAAAGACTCACTACGCACTTGGTTGTACATAAAGCAAGGCTTTAATCGACTTGTAACAAAACATGGAGGTCTAGTTAGTAGTCACTAGCTTCCTGTTTCCAGACTGTCTCTGGCCAAGTTGGGCCCACGCCCGAGTATTTATACTCCTTGGGCGGCGCCCTCAGCTTGCCGTTCAGTAGTACTTCTTGTAGAAGTTGCGATTTATGACAATTACTTTACAGACGGAATAGGTCTTCTTCTGGACGTCATATGAATAAAAGGATGTCTTAATAGAAGGTAATAAGTTTGTTTTAAAGCTACTTTTCACAGATCTGTAAGTCAATGTTTGTTGAATTTTGTGCTGATTAAATTGAGGAATGCCAGTTTGTGCATCAAGGGTTTGCGCAGTAAAATTCTCTGCACATTTGCCCCAACAATGCAGCTCAATCCAGCCTCAGAAGACTATCCACTCTTGCTGCACCAGTGCGACATTCCCCACATGAGCATCCATGTTGTCCCGCTGAGTGAAACTGTCCCCAATTTAGAATCATTTAATGAAGGCCTATAAGGAGACTTGTGCCCACTATGTATTGGATTAATGATGCCCAAGCTCGTTTCAAATAATACCCTTAGGGGGAGAAATTCGAGTTCGTCAGGAACGTTGCTGGTGTCACCGTCAACTAGAGGTTTTTTTTTATTCGTTTATGGGATGTGGGCGTCACTGGCAAGGCCAGCATTTATTGCCCATCCCTAATTGCCCTCGAGAAGTTGGTGGTGAACCGCTTTCTTGAACCGATGCAGTCTGTGTGATGAAGGTACTCCCACAGTGCTGTTAGGTAGGGAGTTCCAGGATTTTGACCCAGCGACGATGAAGAATCGGCGACATACTTCTAAGTCAGGATGGTGTGTGACTTGGAGGAGAACTTGGAGGTGGTGGTGTTCCCATGCGCCTGCTGCCCTTGTCCTTCTAGGTGGACGAAGTCATGGATTTGGGAGGTGCTACCGAAGAAGCCTTGGCGAGTTGCTGCAGTGCATCTTGTAGATGGTACACACTTCAGCCATGGTACGCCGGTGGTGGAGGGAGTGAATGTTTAAGGTGGTGGATGGGGTGCCAATCAAGCGGGCTGCTTTGTCCTGGATGGTGTCGAGCTGCTTGAATGTTGTTGGAGCTGCACTCATCCAGGCAAATGGAGAGTATTCCATCATACTCCTGACTTGTGTCTTGTAGATGGTGGAAAGGCTTTCAGGAGGCAGGAGGTGAGACACTTGCCGCAGAATACCTAGCCTCTGACCTGCTCTTGTTGCCACAATATTTCTGTGGCTGGTCCAGTTAAGTTTCTGGTCAATGGTGACCCTCAGGATGTTGATGGTGGGGGATTCGGCAATGGTAATGCTGTTGAATATCAAGGAGATGGTTAGACTCCCGCTTGTTGGAGATAGTCATTGCCTGGCATTTCTGTGACGTGAATGTTACCTGCTACTTATCAGCCCAAGCCTGAACGTCGTCCAGGTCTTGTTGCATGCGGGCATGGACTGCTTCATTATCTGAGGAGCTGTGAATGGCACTGAACACTGTGCAGTCATCAGCGAACATCCCCATTTCAGACCTTATGTTGGAGGGAAGGTCATTGATGAAGCAGCTGAAGATGGTTGGGCCTAGGACGGGGATAGTGCTTGGGTGGGATGGCTGTCGGTGTAGGGACCGGGTGCTAGGGTTTGGATGATCAGCCATGATCTCGTTGAATGGCGGAGCAGGCTCGAAGGGCCGAATGGCCTACTCCTGCTCCTAGTTTCTATGTTTCTATGTTTCTATGTTTAGGACACTGCCCTGAGGAACTCCTGCAGCAATGTCCTGGGGCTGTGATGATTGACCTTCAACCACCACAACCATCTTCCTTTGTGCTAGGTATGACACCAGCCAGTGGAGCATTTTCCCCCTGACTCCCATTGACTTAAGTTTTACTGGGGCTCCTTGATGCCACACTCAGTCAAATGCTACCTTGATGTCAAGGAGAGTCTGGAATTCAGCTCCTTTGTCCATGTTTGGACCAAGGCTGTAATGAGGCTGGGAGCCGAGTGGTCCTGGTGGAACCCAAACTGGGCATCAGTGAGCAGGTTATTGGTGAGTAAGTGCCGTTTGATAGCACTGTCGATGACACCTTCCATCACTTTGCTGATGATTGAGTGTAGACTGATGGGGCGCTAATTGGCCGGGTTGGATTTGTCCTGCTTTTTGTGGACGTTAACGGCTGCTGAAAATGGCTGCAATGCTAATGGGACAAAATTCGTCTTGGGGGCTGGATGTTGGTGCCGCAACGCTTACCTTCCATGCAGCACTTGCCCTCCGTGCAACGCCGTCCTAGTGACCTTAGTGGAGGCTTCCAACCCGAAGTTCCTGCCCAGGTGCAACGTTCGAGCTTCGCACAGCCTCTGGAAGCAAGGCTGTGGAGCTCACAAGGAATTGTGGCAATGAAAAGGCCTGTGAATGAAAGGGGCCATGCACTCAGAAGTAACACAAGTTGAAATCCAGGGAAACAATGCAATTTTCAGCCCTTTCTGCCTTTCAAAAAAAAGTTAACATTAAAAAGAAGTCCCAAATGTGATTATTCAGCTCTTAAAGCTGAAGTCCCTTCCTCAAAAAATGGAAAAACTGCCTCAGCACTTCAACAAATGGCTCAGCAAGCCAGGGAACGGGCACCCAGGGTACACAGCACTCCAGCTTTATGCAGGGGGTCAACAACTGCAAGAGAGGCCCTCTACCCACAGGGCCAGGAGGCCCTCCAGAAAGAACGATGTGGGATCACATCACTGAGGCTGTCACTACCAGCAGTGTCACTCTCACCACCTGGCTCCAGTGCCTAAAGAAGATTCATGACCCCAGAACACTGGTCAAGGTCAATGAATGCATCTTTAAAAGCCATCTCCTACCAACTGCAGCATTAGCCTCACACACTGCTCAATGCACAACCCCCAATCACTCACCTACCAACAATCTGCACCAATCACGAGGCACATCTCCCATTCCTAGCCTCACCTCACCCCCTTGGAGGAGACGGTGTAAGCCATTCTTGGCAGGGGCTCAGCCCTTGGCCTGAGGTGGGGCTGAAAGGATAGAAGATGCTGGTATCCTCATACATTATCCTCCTTCTGGCATGCACCTCATGCTTTCCCACTCTCCTGTCACCACAACGCCACCCTTGGGCCTTCCTCATATCACACAACCAAGAAATGCATCCTTCCCAGCCAGTGGGTGACCAAGAAGAGGGAGAGGAGAGTGAAGAAGAACAAGCCGTAGAAGAAGATTGATTTGATAGTCCCAGCCACCAGCTCCTCAAGGTCAACCAGCAAGGCCATTTGCACTGTCCCCCACTGAAAGTCAGCAGCCTTCCACTAGCCATGCTGTAGCCACTGGGGTAGCACCGTGTGACATCAGTAGGATAGGCAAAGGCACACGCAATATAGTCATTAAGGGAATGCATATGGGTGTTGAAAGGGGAATTGGGGTTGTGGTCACTGGCAGATGATTCCATGCCGGATATCCCAGCCACAAAGGATGCATCCTTCCTTCTGCTTCCTCCTCTTCTGCTTCTTCCTCTTCGGCCTCCTCCTCTTCTGTGTCTTTCTCTTTCTGCGAGCGGATGCCGGAAATCTGAAATAAAAGCAGAAAGTGCTGGAAATACTCAGCTGGTCAGGTAGCATCTCGACCTGAACTGTGAACTCTGTCTCTCTCTCCATGGATGCTGCCTGACCTGCTGAGCATTTCCAGCATTTTCTGTCTTCTCAGAGGCCATCCTTTACCATCAGGGGCCTTGCAAGCATCCAGCAGCACACTTTAAAAACTTTTAACAGCTATTGCAGCAAGCCACTACTTCAATAAAATATAAAAAATCCAGTCCAAAAGCTTAAATGCAAATTTACCTGAAAGATGTGTGTGTCCCTTTAAGAAGTGCTGATAGTGGGCTGGATTTTCTGCCCGGAGGCGGGATGGTGGTGGGTTCGCTCTTCAGCGGGTTCCGGTCCTGCTCCCGATTGCATCCGCCCTCCATTAAGGATTTTCCCTAGATTGGCCTCATTAAGGCCGACGTGCGCGCTCGCCGGCCCAATCGGTGGGTGCGGGTCAGCTGCTCCCACTTGGTGACGCACTAGGAGCCTGGATATTTAAGGGGGCCATGTCCCCTTTGCTTTTCACTTGCTTTCTTCTGCTTTTGAATTCTAGTTGCTGCAGGCATGGCAGCTCAACGGTCCAAGGTTGCTCCCCGTTTTGATGATGACTCCCTTTATTCTCTTGTGGGGGGAGTAAGAGGACGAAAGGAGGTGCTCTTCCCTTCTGATGTACGGAGGATGCCTCCTCAGCACACAATGGCAGCCTGGCTGCAAATTGCTGAGGAGGTAAGTGCTAGGTCGGTGTGTACACGCACCTGGGTGCAGTGTAGAAAAAGGTTCAATGATCTGATGCATTCAGCAAAAGTGAGTATAACATCACACTTACCTTCAATCTGCTTCCCATCTCTTCCAATCTGTATCACTCTGCATTGGCAACCTACTCCTGCACATCCCAACTGACCCTAACATCCCTTGCACCTCACCCATCCCTCTCTCTCTATGTACAGAATCACTTCACCATCCTACTATGCACCCCTCACACTCAATCTCACTGTTATGCAATGACAACAACTAACAAAGCACAGGGAGGGACCTTGGTATTGGCACCTCGCTCCATCTTTGTCTCTCTCCAAACATCTATGTTATCCATTCTTTACACTGACTCCATCAATCTCACTGAAACTCCACTATTGTCCCTCATTGCAGGAAAAGAGAACCCACAATAAGAGGGAGAGAGGGAGGACAGGAGGAGGCCCAGCACCTCTGGGGCATATAACGAACGCTGAGGAGGCAGCTCTGGAGATCATCGGAGGTGCAGAGGAGCTGGAAGTGGGGGACGGAGAGACGGGCGCAGTACAGCAAGCTGGTGACAGAATTGATTTGCAACCCTATCATTTTGCTTTCATGAGTGACTGATATGACATCTGATGCTCATAGAAATTGAGTTATGATCATCTGCCCAATGGGATGTGTCTGCTACCTAAATATCACATGACTAACTCATGCCTTTACTCCCTCACAGGACCATTGAGAGCCCCCCTCCCCACTGTCTTCTAACTTGACCCCTTCTACTCAGGCTCAGTTAGAGATCTCTCCAGACCAGAAAGCAGAGGCTGCAGCTTTTGACAGTTCAACGGCCATTCTGCTTTCTGTGCCGGTGAGCTGAGGGATTCCTGAGACCTGAAGGAAGGAAGCCTGCAGGAGAAAGTAAAGGTAAGTAAAACGTATTAAAACACTTTACACTTACCTCACACACTTACCTCTGCATACATGCACCCATCACTCACCTGCACAATGGACATCTCGACCCCTCCAACCCCTGCGGACCGATGGTCCGCCTCGCTAACTTGGCGCGGTTCGGAGCCGTCGGACAGCCCACACTTCAGGGCTAAAAATAGGGATTAGGCAAAAAACTGCCTGTTAACTACCTGTTAACAGGCAGTTAATTGGCACTAATCCCCTTCCCGCCTCGGGGAGGCGGCTCCCAGCACAGGTCGGCTACCTGCCTCCTGGGACATTGGCATGGAGGCGGGTTGGGGGCAGGATGGGTTTATGCCCCCCGATTCTGCAATTTTCCCATCACTCCCGCCTCCAAACCCGCCTCCTCGGGGCTTGGAAAATCGAGCCCTATGCCTCTGGGACCATCCAGAAAGAGAGCAGTGCTGGAACTTCAGGAACAAGTGCAGGAGGCTGTGACTGGGATTGCAACCAAGGTAATTGCAAGTGTG
The DNA here is from genome assembly GCF_052327205.1 of Somniosus microcephalus. NCBI lineage: Eukaryota > Metazoa > Chordata > Chondrichthyes > Squaliformes > Somniosidae > Somniosus > Somniosus microcephalus. Next base: position 111,311,847 of record NC_140998.1, on the reverse strand, counting down.
CAGAGAATGGAGGAGTCCATGTCAAACATGAGCAATGCCATGGTGCACACATTGGCGAATGCAGGTTCTGCCATGGAAATGGTGGCAACCTCCATGGAAGACATAAATCGCCAGACTCAGGAGAACGTGGTAACACTTCTAAATAGATGGTCAGCTATGTGGAATAGATGGGCATCTATTGAGGAGCGAAGTCAGAGGTTCATGGATGTCCTTGTTATGAGGAATGTCAGCACAGAAACGGGTCCTCATGGCCCCACTGATACGCTTATCAATTACTTCATAAAAGGTGATGAGTCGAAGAAGAGATGATGAGTCGAAAGAAGAGATGAATAAGGCTTTTATTAGCTAAGAAGAGACCATGCTTCTTCGTGAGTGACTGAACAAGTCTGAACGAAACCCACACAGTGGTGGGTGGAGTCAGCTGAGGCATGCCTCCATACACAGCGCCACCCAGAGGTGGCAATATACAATACAGTGGTTTACCACATTCACCCCTTGTTTAATGTGAAGTCCGGCGGGGTGAAGGGTACTACAAGTTAAGTCTATCAGGAGGCCTTGTCTGACGTCCTGATCGTCGTGGTGGCGGCGGTGGTGTTGCAGCATCCGACGTCGGGTCTGGTGTCTGGGTGGTTGGCGAAGATTCCTTGGGCTTTGGCATGCCGTCTGCAGGGGTTGGGTTGGGAGGGGTGGTGGGGGATAACAGTGGTAAGGGGGATAACGGTGGTAAGGGGGATAACGGTGGTAATTCAGGGGTACCCGAGGGTGCGAGATCTCGTATGGAGACCGTGTCCTCCCGCCCGTCTGGGTATGTCACCCAGGCATACTGGGGGTTGGCGTGTAGGAGGTGCACCCGCTTGACCAGGGGGTCCGTTTTATGCGTCCTCACGTGCCTCCGCAGTAGGACGGGCCCAGGAGAAGTCAACCATGCCGGTAGCGAGGTTCCCGATGTAGACTTCCGGGGGAAAACGAACATTTTCTCATGAGGGGTCGCATTAGTGGCAGTACAAAGCAGTGACCGAATGGAGTGAAGCGCTGCAGGGAGGACCTCCTGCCAGCGGGAGGTCGGAAGGCCCTTAGATTTTAGTGCTAAGAGGACTGCCTTCCAAACCGTCGCGTTCTCCCTTTCCACCTGGCCGTTCCCCCGGGGGTTGTAACTGGTGGTCCTGCTCGTGGCGATACCTCTTGTTAGCAGGTACTGCCGAAGTTCGTCGCTCATGAACGATGAGCCCCTGTCGCTATGTATATAGCTGGGGAACCCGAACAGAGCGAAGATGTCATTCAGACACTTGATGACCGTGGTACTGGTCATGTCTGGGCAAGGGATGGCAAAGGGGAAACGGGAGTACTCATCAACTATGTTGAGGAAGTACACATTGCGGTCAGCGGAGGGGAGGGGCCCTTTAAAATCGACGCTCAGGCGTTCGAAGGGGTGGGTGGCCTTGATCAGGCTTGCTCTGTCCGGCCTATAGAAGTGCGGTTTGCACTCGGCGCAGATTTGGCAGCTCTTGGTCATGGTCCTGACCTCCTCGATGGAGTAGGGCAGGTTACGGGATTTGATAAAATGGAAAAACCTGGTGACCCCCGGGTGGCAGAGGTCATTGTGGAGGGACTGCAGCCTATCACTCTGCGCGTTGGCGCATGTACCACGTGATAGGGCATCTGGGGGCTCATTGAGTTTCCCTGGCCGATACAAGATATCATAATTGTAGGTGGAGAGTTCGATTCTCCACCTCAAGATCTTGTCGTTCTTGATTTTACCCCTCTGCTTATTATTAAACATAAAAGCTACTGAACGCTGGTCAGTGAGCAGGGTAAATCGTTTCCCGGCCAGGTAATGCCTCCAGTGACGCACCGCTTCTACAATAGCCTGGGCCTCCTTTTCGACGGAGGAGTGTCTCGTCTCGGGGCCCTGGAGGGTCCTTGAGAAAAAGGCCACGGGTCTGCCCGCCTGGTTAAGGGTCGCGGCTAGGGCGAAGTCGGAGGCATCGCTCTCCACTTGGAAGGGGATGGACTCATCCACCGCGTGCATTGCGGCCTTCGCGATATCGTTCTTGATAAGAGTGAAGGCTGCACACGCCTCTGGTGTCAGGGGGAAGGAGGTGGCTTTGATGAGGGGCCTGGCTTTGTCTGCATAGAGGGGCACCCACTGGGCGTAGTAGGAGAAAAACCCCAGGCATCTCTTCAGTGCTTTTTGGCAGTGGGGAAGGGGTAGCTCCATTAGGGGGCGCATTCTGTCGGGGTCGGGCCCGATGACTCCGTTCTCCACCACGCAGCCGAGGATGGCCAGGCGCTTGGTGTGAAACATACATTTTTCCTTATTGTACGTTAGGTTCAGCCGTTGGGCCGTATGGAGGAAATTTGCTAGATTAACGTCGTGGTCCTGCTGGTCGTGGCCGCAGATGGTGACGTTATCCAAATAGGGGAAGGTTGCCCGCAGCGCGTTCTGGTCAACCATTCGGTCCATCTCCCTTTGGAAGACCGAAACCCCGTTGGTGACGCCGAAGGGGACCCTAAGGAAGTGGTAGAGGCGGCCGTTTGCCTCGAAGGCAGTATACTGGCGGTCCTCATGGCGGATGGGCAGCTGGTGGTACGCTGACTTAAGGTCGATGGTGGAGAATACTTTGTATTGCGCAATCTGATTGACCATATCAGATATGCGAGGGAGGGGGTACGCGTCCAGCTGGGTGTACCGGTTTATGGTTTGGCTGTAGTCGATTACCATGCGGCGTTTTGCAGTGGTTTTAACGACTACAACCTGGGCTCGCCAGGGGCTAGTGCTACCTTCGATAATGCCCTCCTTCAAGAGCCGCTCCACCTCAGAGCTGATAAAAGCTCTGTCCCCGGCACTGTACCGCCTGCTTTTGGTAGCGATGGGTTTACAGTCGCGGGTGAGGTTAGCGAACAGGGGAGGGGGGGGGACTTTTAATGTGGAAAGGCTGCAGGTGGTTTGCAGCGGGCGATTTAAAAGTTGTTGGTTGCAGACTGTGAGTGGGGGGAGGGGTCCACCGTATGCTAGTGTGACACTCTTAAGGTGGCACTGAAAATCCAACCCTAGCAGGACGGCAGCGCAAAGACGGGGCAGGACTAGCAGTTTAAATTTTTGATATTCAGTGCCCCCTACTGACAGGGTCACCACACAGTAGCCGCTGATGTCCATTGACTGGGACTTGGACGCCATAGAAATGCGATGGTGCGTTGGCAGAATCGTGAGGGAGTGGCTACGTACCGTGTCGGGGTGGACGAAACTCTCTGTGCTCCCGCTGTCGATCAGGCAACTGGTGGCGCGGCCGTTTACCGCGATATCCATCATGGAGCTGGATAGATGGTGAGGGTGGCCTTGATCCAGCGTCACGGAGGCCAGTATGTGGCTTAGTGAGTCACTATAGTCATCCGCCGAGACGGTGGTCGGTTCCGGTGACGAAATGGCGGTTGAGTGCGTTGGATACGATGGCGGCGGATGCCATGCGGCCGGGGGTACACAAAATGGCGGATAAGATGGCTGCTCCCACGGCCCGCACGCTGCGCTGCTGGCTGGCTTCCCCTTGCAGGCGTTAGCGTAATGGCCTTTCTTCCCGCAGCCCGAGCAGGTAGCTGTCTTAGCTGGGCAGTGCGCTCTGGGATGTTTTAACTGGCCACAGAAATAGCATTTTTGGGCCTGGTTACTGGGCATCGAAGCAGTTCTTACCGGAGGCTGCTGTCTCGGTTGGGTCGCTGCAGCAGTTGGTGCCGGGGGCGGCGGTCCCGTGTCCCACGGTTTCGATTGCCATGTCTCGGCGCCGTTACGGGGGTATGCCTCGAGGTTTCGGTGGGCCTCCTCTAACGAGAGCGCAAGGGCAATGGCCGTCTTCAGGTCGGGTTCCTTGCTTTCTAGCAGTCTCTGCCGGGTGTGGTCTGACTGGAGGCCCCTGACGAAGGCATCACAGGCGAGTCCCTGCGCGTGCTCCACAGCCGTTACCGCTTTACAATCGCAGTCTCTGCAGAGTGCCAGTAGCGCCCGTGCAAATGCCCCTACCGATTCTCCCGGTTGCTGCCTGCGGGATCCCAAGAGGTGTCAGGCGTAAATTGTGTTCACTGGGCGCGTATATTGCCCTTTTAGTAGCTCGAGGGCCGCCACGTACGTATTAGAGTCCCGGATTAGCATATATACTTGATGGCTCACCTGGGCGGTCAAAATTTTCAGTTTGTGATCCTCCTCTGTAACCTGTGAGATTGCGAGGAAGGATTCAAAGCAGCTCAGCCAGTGTTCAAACTTGGCTGATGCACCCACATCTTGAGGGTCGAGGTCCAGGCGTGGTGGTCTGAGGGCTCTCAGCAATGTCTGCTGTATCCGTTGCTGTTGTTGCTCCTCAGGTGTCGCCATTTAACTTTTAGCTAATAAAATTGATACGCTTATCAATTACTTCATAAAAGGTGATGAGTCGAAGAAGAGATGATGAGTCGAAAGAAGAGATGAATAAGGCTTTTATTAGCTAAGAAGAGACCATGCTTCTTCGTGAGTGACTGAACAAGTCTGAACGGAACCCACACAGTGGTGGGTGGAGTCAGCTGAGGCATGCCTCCATACACAGCGCCACCCAGAGGTGGCAATATACAATACAGTGGTTTACCACACCCACTGAGGTGCAGCAGGTTGCTCTCCAGCTACTTGCTAGCAGTGAGGTGCGGGTGACCCATGAGAAGGATGGTGGTAGTTGACAACAAGGAAGTGGGGGCTCCTCTCCAAGTGCTCACACTCCCATGCCACTGCGGAGTCCTTGGTCAGAGCCCCAGATGCCTCACCTAACTCAGATGGCCGTCTCAGCCCCTGCACAGCCGCAGGAGGAGCAGACTGTTGCGGAGCCCTCCAAGGCTTCCAAACCCAGAGGACGGCAGTCAAAGGCATCTAAGCAGGCGCAGCATAGAAATGAGCAAGGTGCCTCCACAACTGCTGAAGCCACAGGGGAAGCAACAGGTAGAAGCACGCGTAAGAGAAAGCTAAAACACAAATAGTCACAATACAGGAAACTTTGTTATATCCGGCACCGACGAGACCGAGCTGTTGCTGATCTATCAAAACTGCCAGACATACAAAGTTAATGTTAAAGCTTACGGAGATTTTCATCTCCGTATCTGACAACAAACACTGTTGCTTAGCAACAGCTTCAAACAGTCGGCCCATACCTTGGAAGCGTCTCTGTAGCTTAGCAACAGCTTCAGAGAGACTTTCCAAAGCCTGACTGTTGGGAAAAAAATGCCACGAGAAGAAAAACAACCTAACAGAACGGCTCCTGATTTCTGCCGGTAGATCGAGGTTTCTGGACATACAACCTCCAGATAAACCAAAGTCTCCTGTAGTCACTTGGGTGATTTCATTGTATACCAATTTACGTTTGTGATGTTTATTTCTAGTGTATTCAAGTAACGCAATGTCAATGATTCAATGTGTTGCCCTATGTGAGTGATGGTGGGGAGAATGATAGGAATGCATAGTTAATTGTTCAGATGCTGTATGGTGTGGAATGAAGGTCCTGCCAACCCTCATGTGCATGTGCCAGCCACATGTATGTACAGGGTAAAGTTACACGAATCTGGCATGGATTAGTCCATCCCTTGCCTGACGGCCAGCAATGAGGTCACGTGCTGGTGGCACTGGGACAGCGCCTCCGCCAGGTGTTCCTCATCTGCAGTGCGATGTTGTGCAGGGCACAGCAGACCACGATGATTCTGGAGACCCTGGCTGGTGCGTACTGTAGGGCTCCACTAGATCTGTCCAGGCATCTGAAGTGCATTTTAAGCAATCCTATGGTTTGCTCTATGATGCTTCTGGTGAAAATGTGGCTCTCATTGTAACGCTCCTCAGCTTCGTTTGATGGCCTCCTCATCGGTGTCATTAGCCACATCTTCAGGGGATAGCCCTTGTCTCCAAGTAGCCGTCTGGAAAGTTAGGTTGGCGGATTGAAGAGCTGGGGCACAGTGGACTGCTGCAGGATGTATGAGTCATGGCAGTTGCCAGGGAACTTTACGCACACATGCATAATGTTCTTCCTGTGGTTACACACCAGCTGCATGGTTCACAAATACAGCTGGGTTGTGATTGGGTGCCCTGATGGCCACATGTGTGCAGTCGATGACGCCCTGCACCCTTGGGAAGCCTGCCATATTGGCAAACCCAACCACCCGCGCGGTTACACGCGCTTCATCCGTTGAGAAGTGGATGTAATTGGCTGACTTGCCAAACAGGGCATCGGTAACCTGCATTATGCATCTGTGTATGGCTGACTGGGAGATGCTGCTGATGTCTGCAGATGATCCCTGGAAGGGCCCAGACGTCAAGAAGTTGAGTGCGGTGGTGACATTGACAGTCACTGGTAAGGAGTGTCCACCCGCTCCTCTGGGCTGCAGGTCTTGGTGCAGTGTTGTGCAAATGTCAGCGACTACCTCTCGCGAAAGTCTCAGCCTCCTCTGGCACTGCTGCTCAGCCATGTTGAGAAAGCTCATCCTCTGCCTGTAAACCCTGTGTTGGGGGTATCTCCTGCAACGCGGTGCAGCCCTGCGCTGACGGTCTCTGCCCTGTGCAGCATCAGGTGGCTCAGGAGAAGGTTGGCACTCCTGTTGTCAGTGCTGCTGGTGTGCCTGGTTGTGTTGCTGCCGTGGCTGCTCGTCCTCTGAATCTGAGGACCATGATGGGAGAGTATAAATGGTTCCCATTCTGCTGGTGAAAATGTCACTTGAAGATGAAATGTTATAAGCGCTCAGTCAAAGGGGAGAGAGGTTAGTCCAAGGAGGTCACAGTGTATATAGATCTCACAACACACACTTACTACCTCAATAAACTTGAAAAATGTCTTCCAAATCCTGCAGTCAGAAAGTTCTGGCTTTTGAGCTTGAACTGATGTGGCAGGTTAGCTTTAATGTTGCTCTTGCAGCTGTGAACTATTCAGCTTGTTGGAACACCCGACACAATCAGCTGGCGTGTTCCTGGAATGCCGTGGAACACGCTGAAAATCTTGCAAAATTGAAAAGCACTCTCAAAGTAGCATTAAACAGGTAGTTAACATTAACTACCTTAACTGCCTTTCCCGTCACTTGGTGTCAGATCTGATCAGGAGTCGCAGACCCGACACTTTGGAAAGTCATGTGGAGGCGGGTTCGCGGCGGGTTTGCAACCCGCTGTCAATCATCTTGGATTTAATTCCTGACCCGCCTCCAATACCGCCGTCTGAGCGCCAGCAAAATCATGGCCAGTGTCTCTGAAGTCTCCCCCAGGGAAACTCAGCAGCCTTCCACCAGCCATGCTGCAGCCACTGGGGGAGCACTTGGTCAGAGCACTAGGACAGCAAAGGGCACCTGAACGACAGCCACTAAGGGATTGCATAAGGGTGATTAGTTCATACTGTTACTGTAAATATATGTGAATTGATTTTTGATAAATTTATTAATTTTGTTTAGAATCTTTTGTGCTGTCTCTCATTTCAGCTTTGTGCCCAGGAGGACGCTGTGATATTCTATGATAGAGGGATGGTATGATGGGGAAGTGGTGAGTCACAAGGATCTGGGGTTTCATTCATTAGAATCAGAGTCTGATGAGGTGTTCACGGACAGCCCGACCAGAAGGGGGATTGGCTGCCTGCCTCCTCTCTTCCTCTTGCTCCTCTTCCTCCTCCTCCTCTCCCTCGTCCTCCTCCTGAGGTGGTCCCGCATTCCCTGGTGGCAAGGGCTGCGCCCTCATGATGGCCAAGCTGTGAAGCATGCAGCAGACCACCACGAAATGGGACACCCGAGGGCTCCGTACTGGAGGGCTCCTCCCAAGTGATCAAGGCAGCGGAACTGTTGCTTCAGTAGCCTGAAGGTCTGCTCGATGATGTTCCTGTTGGAAACATGGCTTTCATTATATGAGTGTTGGGGTTGCAGAGGTGTAGAGCGGATAGCCCTTGTCTCTGAGCACCCACCCTCGAGATTGCTGTGGTGGCTGGAAGATTGCTTGCATACCGGACTGACGCAGGATGAAGGCATCATGGCTGCTGCCAGGATACGGGGCATTGAGCATCAGAAAGTGTTGGGTGTGGTCGCACAGCAACTGCACATTAAGAGGTTGGTAGCGATTGTTATACGGTGCGCGCAAAGCCACGTGGGTGTAGTCAGTGGTGCACTGCACCATGGGGAAGCCCGCTATCCTGGCAAAACCACCAGCATGCTCGTCCTGCTTCTCTCTACTCTGAAAAAAGACAACGTAGTCCCTTCTCCTGGTGTAGAGAGCCTCTGTGACCTTCCGAATGCTGCGATGGATGGTGAATTGTGAGATGTTAGCTATGTCTCCTGCTGTAGACTGGAAGTATCCGCTGGTGAAAAATTGAGGGCCACCCTGAGAGAGCCGTGGTCGCCCTGCTCTCAGGCTGCAGGTCTGGTTGCAGGAGGTGGCAGAGTTGTGTGACCACCTCCTTGGTGAAGCGGAGCCTCCTAATACACTGCTACTCACTGAAGTGGATCTAAGAGAAGTGCTCTCTGAAGACCCTAGGTGGGTAAGGCCTCCTGTTGAGAGCCCTCCTGGCCCTCCTCCTCCTCCCTCTGCGTGCATCTTCTCATCTTCTTCGCTGCCTCTGCTCTTTCTCCCGAAGATCCTTGAGCATGAGGGTGATTGCCAGTAGAGCCTCCATGACTGTGAACAAGTGTTGTGAGCAGAAGACTTTAAATAATAATGAAGGCGTTCTCCGCTTGCAACAACACTGTTACCTTAGAACCTTGAAAGAAGTTTAGAAAGCTTCTGGTGTTGCAGAAAGTTGCACAGAGCCAGTCAAACTGAACAAACATGTCAGCTGCAAGTGATTGCTGATGATCCCTTTAAATAACACTGCTGGAGCCTCCTTCCTGCTGGTCAAAGCTTGCTCAGCTTGTTATACTTAAGGCATGCCGGTAAGTTGAACGGCGAACTCCAAACTCGCAGATCGGGTGTCAAGTGAACATTGCACACTCACAGACATCACGATCTGCATCATTTCCATGATTTTCGCGATCGCTGTTATTGGCAGCGCTGCCGGCCATCCAAAAATGGCGGCAGCTGCGGGACCTGCCGACAGCTGGCGAAAGAGCGGCAGCCACCATTTTTTCGCCCAATTACGGCAGTAATGGTTGGCGCCATACCCTCAAATTTCTAGGCCTAAAGGATGGCATTCCAACGCACTGTGTTACCTGCTCCCTCTGAATGATCATTTTTAACATACTGAGTTTATTTGTATAATTGAATGGTGGTTCTGTTTTTTCCAATGAATGAAACAAATAATGAAATGCAGCTATTTTTGAAGATGTTAAATATTTTGCTTTTAATTTTTCTTATAAAATAGATTAATTTAATATTATTCACTTTACAAAAACATTACTCAATGTGTAAGTCAAATGGAAGAGATAGAATTTGAATGGTCTAAATTTCAGAAACTGTCACACAAATTGGGATTGTTACAGAAATCACCTAGTAGGCATTGTGTAAATTTTGCCATTCTTTAACATTTCTGAAATTACTCATTTTACAGTAATGTTGAGCAGTGCTACAACTGGCTTATGAATATTAGGACAATAGCGAATCTGAAAGAACTAGAACATTGTCAATGCAAGGTAGGCACATGTCATGCTGCGGATTTTTAAAGTGCTCTGAAATCATTTATGCTTGATGGATGAATATAATTTCCAGGACATTTAGCATTGAAGGACTATTCCCTGTGCTGTAAGTCTGAATAGAACTGCTATTTTTGCACGCATGTTAGTAAGATGTAATGCTTTGTGGAATGGAGATGGCTCGACATCAGACAGAGGCAATGCAAATATTAACCTTTTCAATAGTTTTTTCTGCCACCTTTAAAGGAATAAACTGCATAATGAGGCACACTGTTTTTATACAGCAAACTTAACACCAAAAGATGGAACATTTCTTTGTAATTTTTTGGAACAAACCAGTCAGTACATCATAATTTTGATACAGGAGTTCTTTTTGTTAATACATACAGAAGATAACAAATATCCTGTTAACATAAAGCAAAAACCTGCTGTTGTTTGATGCTGACCAATGTGAGTACTAATATGTTTGAACATGTGCAATTTTTTTGTGTATCAAAATTGTTTACATAGAAATGTATACAAGTAGTATGTATTAACACTTCTGTTTTGCTAAATTACTCTTAAAGATAAAAATAGAAAATTTAATTGGCAAGGAGAAAGTTTCTTTATTCACTATTTGTAGAAAAATAGCAAATGTGTTTATGAATTTGCCACAAATACAGAACAGAGGAAATCTTTCTTGTCAGTTGTGAAATGATAATATAGATCCAGTGGTGACCAATAATACTCTGATGCTTGGCAGAGTGGGTTGAAAGTCCAACCCATTTTCTGATCCCAAATTCAAAGTTCAGCTAGGTTTCTGCCTTGGCCCTGACTGGAATTTCAGGGTCTATTATTGTAAGAGTAGTCGCTATTGTTACATAGGCAAACATGCCAGCTAATTTTGGACACAGCAGGTTGCTATGAACAGCAAATGAGATACGTGATCAGTTAATCTGTTTTTGGTGATGTTGATTGAGGGAAGGATATTGGTCAAGACAGCAGGTGAACTCCCCTCTTTACATTGAATAGTGCCATAGCATCTTTTATGTCCACCTCGAATATCCCATCTGAAAAGCAGCTCCTGCAACAATGCAGCACTCTATCACGACTGCCCCAGTGCCTTCCTGGATTAAGTGGCATAATATCAGAGTGCAACCAGAAGCCTATCTAACCCTAACAGGTGTCTCACAAATTTGATCCTAGTGGTTGCTTAAAGCATAGAAAGACTTGGAAAAATTATACTAGGGTGCTAGTGGACAAAGCGCAGATTTCCCATGGCCAGGATATAATGCATGCTTCAGTAACTATTGCTCAGTGAGTAATGGTTAACTCTATATTTGAACTTTTGCATAGTTCATCTGATGACACTATTTGATAGATGGAGTTCCAAGGCAGGACAACCATCTATTGAAGCTTTCCATTAGCATTCTATGTTCCTGGCATAAACATAGAAATCTGGCTTTTGGGTTTACTACAGTTTTCATCGTTCAGGCATCCCTTGCACATGGTAGGGAATTCTCTAATCTTGATTGTTCTGGGGAATTACTTTTTCTGGTTCTGATGTCATCAAAACCACCCACTCAAGTGAAACCCTTCTCCTGCCTGTAAGAAGCCTTGGATCATTGCAATTTTGGAGAAGTTTCTCCAAGTATCACTTTTATTTGACTTCCAGAGACAAGTCCTATAGGGTTTAGGAGGGATAGATACAATATTTACCTTTTTAAGTGTTTAGTTGTTAAACATTTTGGCCTAGAAATTCAGTTGTTAGCGCCAGCCGCTAGCGCCTTAGGAGGAGGAGAAGTGGGGCGCTAAGCGGCTAGCGCCCGGGCATGGTGCAATCTGCGCCTCTCGTAAACTTCACTTAAGATTTAGCGGCGGCGCAAAACCGCAGCGCCCGCTCAGCTGCGCGTGCAGATCCTGATGTCATTTCATGGTGCAACGCCCTTGGTGCGCCCCGAACCGGAACTTCAGTGGCGCCGCCCTTATGTGCGCCTGGCGCCCCCAGCGACTGGTAGAGGGGAACGGTTCCCAGTCGCTGTGGGGCGCAGGGGGCGCTAATTAAAGGGGAGTCCTCCTGCAGTATAAGTGGCAGCCATTTTGCTCCACTCCTTCTTTGTGAGAGACGGATATTTGGAGAGAGACAAAGGGAGAGAGCTTTCTGGTTTGGCTCAACGCTCGCACAGGTACTTGTGGCTTCAGGCCAGAGCTTTGCACTTGGATTTAACTTTCAGTGCCATAGCCTTGATTCGAAACATATAATGGGGGCTGCAATGGGTGGAAACGTTGGCTTACTGCATTGCATTCAAAGGGCTCAGCGATGCCGTGAGAGAGTGCCAGTCATGGCCAGACAGAGAAGGGCCAACAGGCGTCGGCACAGGAGGCCTTACCCACCCAGGGTATACCGCCAGCAGTTCTCATATCTGAACATGTCTGAGGAGCAGTGTGTTCGGAGGCTGTGATTCAGAAGGGAGGTGGTCAATGAGATCTGCCACCTGCTTCGCAGAGATCTGCAGCCACAGCTGAGGAGCAGGACGTCTCTGTCGGTGGCAGTGAAGGTGACGGTGGCTCTCAACTTCTATGCCACCGGCTCCTTCCAATCAGCTACTGGGGACATTGCCAACATCTCCCAGTTCGCGGTACATTGCTGCATCTGCCAGGTGACCCTTTTCAGAAGGAGATGTCAGTTCATCTCCTTCCCCATGACCCTGGACAAGCAGCAAGAGCATGCAATGGGATTTGCAGCATTAGCGGGCTTCCCCATGGTGCAGGGCGCCATTGACTGCACGCATGTGGCTTTGCGGGCACCTCTAGAGAATGCTGAGGATTACCGCAACCGGAAGGGCTACCATTCGCTCAACGTACAGTTGCTGTGTGACCACAGGCAGCTCATACTAGCTGTCAATGCCTGCTTTCCAGGCAGCAGCCACGATGCCTTCATCCTGCGCCAGACTTCTGTGGCAGACATTTTCGAAGCCCAGCCTCACCCACGAGGATGGCTTCTCGGGGACAAAGGCTATCCTTTGTGCACCTGGCTGATGACCCCGCTCCGTGCGCCCAGCACCCCTGCTGAAGAGCGATACAATGACAGCCATCAAGCAACCAGGAACATGACTGAGCACACAATCGGCGTGCTCAAGCAATGGTTCCGCTGTCTGGATCGTTCCGGGGGAGCCCTACAGTACTCGCCTGAGCGAGTCTCCCATTTCATTGTAGTGTGCTGCATGCTGCACAACCTGGCTATCCGCAGGACTCAGCCACTGCCAGCAGACATTGGAGGACCACCAGAGGAGGAGGAGGAGGAGGAGGAGGAGGAAGAGGAAGAGGAGGAGCACCAGCACGGGAGGGAGGCACAAAGTGCAAGGGCCGTCCGTCGGCAGCTTATTGCAACTTGGTTCTAGGCCCCCTCTCAGGGAATGGCTTGTGCCAATGAAAGAAGATGAATGTAGCCGCTCCGCAAACCCTCAGCTGGTCAAGGCAACAAATACTTCCAAAAGCAAACATGGACAGTGCGATTAAAGAACATTTTTTACTGTGCAAACTCTGTGCCCTTCCTGCATGACAAACTAATTCAGAGAAACCCCCCAAAAAACAGTCAGAGACATAACTGGCTCTCACAACCTTCAGAAAATGCAAAAACCAGTTAAACAAAAATGACCATGATCCTCGGCCTTTATAAAAAACAAACACAACAGTCTCGGCCTTCATATATAAAAGAACACAACAGTCTTGGCCTTCATATCTAAAAGAACACAACAGTCTCGGCCTTCACATATAAAAAAACCCTCTCGGCCACATATATAGAAAAATCATTTGGCCACACCTTCTACTTTTTCCCCTGTGAGTGTGATCCGTCTTGCTTCCGCGAGTGGCCCCTTCCCGCCCTGCAGCTCCTCCTCAATGGGACCCCAGTGGCTGCAGCAAGGCTGGGGGAAGGCTGCTGAGAGTCAGATGGTGAGATGGCAGATGCCCTTGGGGGTCGGCCTGGACCAGCTCTGGGCCTGGAGGGGCCAGCTGCTGACTGCTCCAACTCTGCTTGGGTGGCAGCAGTCTGTCCTACGGGTGGTGGCAGCTGCAGTGGAGGAGTGACAGTGTTGGCTGCAGGAATGCTGCCAACCTGACAGAGCACAGGCACTCCCTGGTCGGCTGATGCATTGGCACTCGCACGGGCCAGCACTGCAGCATGCGCAGCAATCTGCTGAAGCACAGACTGCTGGACTGCTGTGGCGCAGCAAGTGCCCCGGCGATGCCTGGCCGATCCAGCGAGGGTGGCAGCAGTTAGTGCCCGTGTGGCCCTGGTCTGTGTCTGCATGACACCAGCCAGTGAATGCACGGCACGACTGAGCACTTGGCTGGAAGCCACCTGTGATGCAGCGAAGTCCTGCTGACTCCTAGCCTGTGCTGCCGCGAAGTCCTGCAGACTCCTGGCCTGTGCTGCACTGAATTCTTGCAGACTCCTGGCCTGTGCTGCCCTGAATTCCTGTACACTCCTTGCCAGTGACTCTATGGAGTCAGGCATCCTTGCCACTGCAGCCATGAGCTCAGTGTGCCTGCGCTCAGCCTGGGCGCCCATTTCCGCAAGGAGCCGCACCTCCTCTGCGCTCACCGTAGCAGGACTCGAGGCCAGACTCACCCTCCGGGGAGAAGGCCGCCGAGCTTCCCCACCCCTCCCGCATTGCTGCAGCCCGCTGGGCCCTGGAGCTTCACTCTCCTCCGAACCTTCCCCCTTGCTCCCCTCCAGCGAAGACGTGTCCCCATCATGGCCATGGGCTGCCTCGGCTGAGGGTGTCACTGATGGGCCGGCTTCCTCTTCCTCCTCGATTTCTGATTCAGACACAGTGCCAGCTTGAGGGCCCGCCTCCTCACCTGGCGATTCACCATCTGAAAGCAGGGAGGCACAAGAGTTGCTTTAGAGTGAGGACAGGGCGGCAGCGAGGGAGGCATGAGTGCTGCTATGCACTGCATTGGTCCGACAGTGGCAAAGGATGCTGGTGTGAGGCGCAAGTGGAAAGAGAGAGGTCAAAAAGGTGATGCCCTTACCATTGGGGCCCAGAACAGGGTCGGCATCTCCATTGGTGACGGGGCCAATCAGCCGGCCTGACATAATGCGCTCCACACACTGCTCCAGGTCGCTGAGCTGTTTGAGGTCAGGACGGCCTCCCCCGGTCTGTCGCTGCTGCCTTCGGTTGTGCGCCAGCTTGCCCTGCAAGAGAAAGGACGGCCTCTAAGTACAGTGTCAAGCCCTGATCTTGCCTGCACTGCCTCCCATGGTGGAATAGCACTGACAGTGTGAAGCCCTGATCTTGCCTGCACTGCCTCCCATGGTGGAATAGCCCTGACAGTGTGAAGCCCTGATCTTGCCTGCACTGCCTCCCATGATGGAATAGCCCTGACAGTGTGAAACCCTCATTTGCCTGCACTGCCTCCCATGGTGGAATAGCCCTGACAGTGTGAAGCCCTCATCTTGCCTGCACTGCCTCCCATGGTGGAATAGCCCTGACAGTGTGAAGCCCTCATCTTGCCTGCACTGCCTCCCATGGTGGAATAGCCCTGACAGTGTGTAAAGTCCTGAATGTGCAAGTGATTTTCATGACAGTCCCATAGCTGCTGGATGAGGGCTGGGCATTAGGGCTTTCAGGTCCCTTTGGCCATAAAGTGAGGTGCACATGCAGGGATGAGGAGAATACTGGAAAGGGTACTCACCCTGACAACCCGAGTGAGGTCGTTGAACTTTTTTCTGCATTGGACAGGAGTCCTGCCAACCACGCTGTTGGCGGTTACCCTGTTTGCCACCTCCCTCCAGGCTTTTCGATACTCATTGGGCAGCGGCCTCCTGCCACCTTCAGGGAAGAGGACAAGGCGCCTGCGCTCCACTGCGCCAACCAGTACCTTCAGGTCACCCTCGCTGAAGCGCTGCGCTCTCTCCCTGGCCTTCTCCATTGTCCTGGGCGTTGAACTGTTCAAGCAGCAATGGTCAGGCCTTGCTTCAGGGCTGCAGTGCGCAGGGCGTGGCAGCCAAACAAACCCACCCTCCCCCTTTAAGAGCTGACTGGCGCCAGCGTGTCTGCCTTCAATCAGCAACTCGCCGCACCTGCGCTGCGCCCATCCTCGATGGTAGCGCCCCGGATCACCGGCTTAGCGCCTTATGATAGTCGTGCATTGCCTGCTTTAGCGCAGCAGCAACCTCTTGGGGTGATGCAACTGAATATCGGTGAGGGTGGCGGTAAGTTGCGCCGGGCGCAAAATTTAGCGGACACCCGGCTGTAGCGCCCCAAACATGGCTATACTGAATTTCTAGGCCTTTCTCTTCTACTTGACTCCACATGCAGGTTCAGCTGTGGCTGACTCCTCCTTGATATAATCCTTGGGCATTGGCCTCTTAACGTGGAAACATTTTCTGCTTTGGGCACAAAATGCACCTTTCTCAAAGTAGATTGCTATGTCCTCATGCCTTCAATGGACCTAGTATATAAGGAAGAAAAAAATAAAGAATAATACCTTTCATGCCCTCAGGATATTCCAAAGTGCTTCACGGGTAACCAATTACTTATGAAGTATAGTCACTGTTGTTAAGTAGGTAAATGTGGCACTAAAATTGCACAGCAAGGTCCCACAAATAGCAAATGAAATCAATGACCGGTTGGTATTTTTGGTGATATCAGTTGAGGGATAAATGTTCACCGGGATACTGGGAGAACCTTGATGCCCTTCCCGAATAGTGCAATGGGATCTTTTACATCCAACTGCATAGGCAGACAGTGTTGTGTATGTACCTTTAAGGGAATAACTGGTCTTAGACTGCAGTACCGGCAGTGACCACCCCTGTATAAAAGGCCCTAGCAGGCTTCTGTAGTTTCAGTTTCAAGCTGCCTCTTGTTCAGTAAAGTACCTGTTAAACTGTTCTCCCGAAGTCCGTGTATTATTGAGACGCGGACTTTACAGTGGCGACGAGTAAGTTCGAACTCACCTGCAGTGTGGCATCATCTCACGGGGATCTCGCCTGAAAGGAAGGTCCTGGAAGGTCGTAGTCTGAGCAACGGGCGTCGACCGAGGGCAACCGCCCAAAGAATCCATTGGTGTTTGGAGAATTGCGGGAGAGACTATGGTTCCAGCGGATCATGCTGGTAGCAGGTAGCGCGCTGACCCTTCCGGACTGCGGCGGGCTCAAGCTCGATCGAGCGCAGCGTCGCCGGGAAAAGAAAACAAGAGAGAGAGGGTGGAGCGCACAGGGCGCGGTCGGTGCTCGAGAACAGGACAGCAGAGAGAAACTAAACGGGGGGGGGAAGGAAAGTGAGACGTGCCGAAGCTGCAGGTCGCCGCCATTACCCCATAGAACGCTAGGAGCAGCGTGGCAGTAAGGGGAAGAAGCAAAAGCGCGGGAGGCGCCATTTTATCCCGTTGGGGAAGAAGCAAAAGCGCAGGAGGCACCATTTTATTCCATTGGGGAAGAAGCAAAAGCGCGGGAGGCGCCATTTTAAATCGCCCAAGATGCCGAAAAGTGGCAGTATCACTGCTTTCGACAACGAGGTAGAAGACTGGGCCACATATGTAGAAAGAATCGAAGTGTACTGCAAGGCAAATGAGGTGGCCGATGGAAAGAGGGCGTCGGTATTATTAAATCTGATGGGTGCGAATACGCACGGCCTATTGCGGAATTTAATTACCCCAGCTAAACCAATGGAGAAAAGTTTTGAGGAGATTGTTCATATCTTACAGGAACACCTAAGCCCTACACCACTGCTGATAGCAGAAAGATTCAAGTTCCATAAAAGAAACCAGCACAAAGATGAGCGCAATGCTGACTATCTTACGGAACTACGCAAGTTATCGAAGCACTGCCAGTTCGGAGCAGGACTGGCAGCCACCTTACGGGATAAGTTTGTCTGCGGGCTCCAGAGTGAAGGAACCCAGAAACAACTACTTTCAAAAAAGGACCTGACACAAGAACAGGCTTTCAGCGTGGCAGTATCCTACGAAGCAGCAGTACGGGGAGCTGCGGAAATACAACAGAAACCACAAGAATACAGCGCTAACGAAATGGCGTATGGAGCCGAAAAGTGCTATCGCTGCGGCAGAACAACCCATGAGCAGAAGGACTGCTGGTTTAAAGACAAAATATGCAGGTAATGCGGGAAGATGGGACATATAGCAAGAGTCTGCAGGTCGGGAAAGAAGACCAACACGACAAGAACTACTAAGGAACGGTACAGGAAAGTAAAGAAACTGACAGATAGTAGTTCAGAAGATCAGGAGAGTGATAAGGACTCCGGGAGCAGGTGACTAAGTTGTTTAAAGCTACACAACGTGATCGCAAAAGAAGATCACCGAACCATTTGGGTCACCCTCATGATAGCAGGGTCCCCAGTGAAGATGGAATTGGACACAGGATCAGCCCTAACCGTCATGAATCGACGAGACTATGAGCGGCTATTCTCACACATACCCTTAAAGGACACGTCCATTGTATTGAAGACATACACGGGGCAAAAGGTCTACCCCAGAGGAAAAATAAGGGTGCCAGTTGAATATAACGGAAAGGAAACACAGAAACTATACATGTATATACTACGAGATGGAGGACCACCATTATTGGGACGTGAATGGATCCGAAGACTACAATTGGATTGGCATTCCATTCTGGCACTAACTGTGACTGATAAAAAAGATGATGACGTCGTACCTGGATGTCTGTCACAAATTCTATCTGACGCGGAAGAGGTGTTCCAACAAGGACTTGGGACTCTAAAAGGAGTAAAGGCAACCATAACGATTGAGGATAACGCAACCCCAAAATTTTTCAAGGCCAGACCGGTGACATACGCGATACGCCCAGCTGTGGAAGCTGAACTGGAGAGTCTGGAGCATTCGGGGGTGCTGTCTAAGGTGGACTGGAGTGAGTGGGCCACACCCATCGTTCCTGTAATGAAGAAAGCATTGAGCAGCACGCCTGGGGAGCCAAGGAAGGTTCGCATCTGTGGGGACTTCAAGGTGACTGTGAACCCAGTCCTGCACACAGTACAGTATCCGCTTCCGTGGATAGAAGATATTTTCGCCTCACTATCTGGAGGGAAACGTTTTACAAAGATTGACCTGGCTCAAGCGTATCTACAAATGGAGGTGGAAGAAGCATCTAGGAAATACCTCATGATAAACACTCACAAAGGCCTTTACCAGTACAATCGACTGGTATTTGGGGTAGCATCGGCCCCGGCTATGTGGCAGAGGGCAATGGAACAAGTCCTGCAAGGGATCCCGGGGACCCAGTGTTATTTGGACGACATCCTGGTTACAGGCGTAAATGACAATGAACACCTTGCCAACCTGGAACAGGTGCTCACGAGATTGCAGGAATATGGGCTACGAGCCAACCGTCCCAAATGCGAGTTCTTCAGGAGACAAATTTCGTATTGTGGCCACATGATTGATGAAGAAGGGTTGCATAAGTCGCCAGACAAGATTGAGGCTGTAGTCAAGGCTCCAGCACCAGAAAATGTGTTGCAACTGAGGTCGTTCCTCGGGTTGGTGAACTACTACCATAAGTTCTTGCCAAATTTATCTACAATTCTGCACCCACTGAACGCCCTCCTTCAAACTGGTGTAACATGGAAATGGAGTGATGAGTGTAAGCGTGCCTTTCAGGAATGTAAATGCCAAATCACTTCGAAAGAAGTATTGGCCCACTACAACCCAACACTACCGATTCGGTTGGCATGTGATGCGTCACCTTACGGCATTGGAGCGGTGCTGTCACACAAATTCCGTGACGGTTCAGAGAGGCCAATTGCCTTTGCATCGCGCTTGCTAACCTCAGCCGAGCGTAACTACGCCCAGATTGACAGGGAGGCCCTCAGCCTGGTGTGGGGGGTGAAGAAGTTCAATCACTATCTGAACGGGCAGAAATTCACTCTACTGACTGATCATCAACCCCTGGTCTCAATTTTTAACCCAAAGAAGGGCGTTCCGGTGATGACAGTGCAACAGCTGCAAAGATGTTCACTTTTTTTAGGGGCACATCAGTATGACATAGGGTACAAAGGTACGAAACAACATGGAAACGCTGATGGGCTGTCGCGCCTACCGTTGCCTACGGCGAAAGAAGCACCTGCAGTGGACCCTGTGGAGATATTCCATGCGACCATAGTCGAATGTTTGCCTGTTACAAACGCAAGTATTGAGAAGGAAACCCGAAATGACCCAACACTCTCTCGGGTCTATGATTTGATGGTGAAGGGATGGCCAGCATATGGCGACTCACTGTTGCCAGCATTCTCGCCAAGGAGGGAACAGCTGTCAGTCTGCCAGGGAACCTTGATGTGTGGACCCCGAGTGGTAATTCCACCCAAGTTGAGAGATAGAGTACTCAATGAGCTTCACGAGGGTCATCTGGGAGGGGTAAAAATGAAGAGCCTAGCCAGGGCGTTTGTGTGATGGCCGGGAATCGATAAAGAAATCGAGGATATGACCAAGAGATGCACAGGATGCCAGAAGGTCCAAAACGCTCCACCACAGGCCCCGCTACATCCATGGGAGTGGCCCTCATCTCCATGGCAACGGGTACACATTGATTTCGCTGGTCCATTTATGGACTCAATGTTTCTAATCGCTGTGGACGCCCATTCGAAATGGCCAGAGGTCATTAAAATGTCCTCCACCACCATGGAGAAAACTATTGCAGTCCTAAGGACCATCTTCGCCAGGAATGGGTTGCCAGAACAGATCTGTTCCGACAATGGCCCACAGTTTGTGTCAGAGGATTTCCGGAGGTTCCTGAAGAATAATGGGGTGAAACATTACACATCTGCCCCATATCATCCAACCACAAATGGATTGGCTGAGAGGTTTGTTCAGACCTTTAAAAAGGCCATAAAGGCAATGCATAATGACGACATACCACTGCAACACAAGGTGGATAACTTCCTGTTTGCTTACCGGAATGCGACACATGCAGTAACCAACCAAACTCCAGCCGTACTGTTTTTCAACCGGAGACTAAGATGTCGCTTGGATTTGCTCAAACCAAACATAAGACGAGATGTTGAGGATAAGCAATTCCAGCACATAAATGAGAAACCAACCAGGAGCTTCAAGATAGGGCAACCAGTCTTGGCCCACGACTACCGAACAGAAAAATGGCAGCCAGGCACGATATGCACACAGCAGGGACCACTAATGTACACAGTGGACATTGGAGAGAGCATCGTGAGACGCCATGCTGACCAGATTCTAGAGTCACAGGAACAAGCCAAACCTGTACCACAAGCATGTGCACCTGGTAATGAGCCCGAAGTAAAGATTGCGTCTACCTCAGAAGCAGGGGTATTGGAAGCTGACAAACCAACCAATGACAATGAGCCAGAATTGACTCCACCGCCAGAACAGGATACTCGAGAAAGGTGCTATCCAGTCCGGATCAGGAAGCCTCCTCAAAGACTGAACTTATAAATGACTATTTCAGTTGATGTATATATTATTGAGAAAATTGTAATTGTAATTAGTTATTATTTAGTTGTTAAATGAATGTTATGTACTGTTTATCTAAAAGGGGAGGAATTGTTGTTTTTGTACCTTTAAGGGAATAACTGGTCTTAGACTGCAGTACCGGCAGTGACCACCCCTGTATAAAAGGCCCTAGCAGGCTTCTGTAGTTTCAGTTTCAAGCTGCCTCTTGTTCAGTAAAGTACCTGTTAAACTGTTCTCCCGAAGTCCATGTATTATTGAGGCACGGACTTTACAGACAGGACCTTGGTTTAACATTTCATCTGACAGACATCACCTCTGACAATGCAACACTCCATCAGTAATATACTGAAGTGTCAGGTATTTAACCCATTCCAGGACTTGAGCTTAATCTAGATTCTCAGGAAACCTCGTGGAGTGGTTTTGTTGCACTAGTGGTGTCTCCAAAATATAGTTTCTCTCAACAAAAAAAGGTCCAGCCTGGTGGTTGCTGCTTTCCCTCAAGGGTAGAGTTCAATAGGCTTGGCTTAATTCCTTGGACCCAATCAAATAGGCATGTACAAAATTTGGAGTTCTGTATTCTGAGGTGATGCAATTGGAACAGAGGATGCATCTTCTTGGTTCCTATTGCTGTTGTGTCATTTGAAAAGAATAGCACTATCAGACTGGTTCAGAGTCATTCAAACCCAGATCCAGTAAATATTCTATTCTATAGACTGCTAAAGAGAGAAGCTTTCTTACACCAGTCTTGAGTTGCAACGGTGTGTATTAGGAACAGGAGGAGGCCATTCAGCCCCTCGAGTCTGTTCCACCATTTAATTAGATCATGGCTGAGCTGTACCTCAAATTCTTTTACCCACCTTTCATTATTCTTCATTGATACCCATACCTAATAAAAATCATTCAATCTCAGTCTTAATAAATTTCAGTTGACCCAGCATCCACAGCCTTTTGTGGGAGAGAATTCTGAATTTCCACTAATGCTTCCTGATTTCACTCCTAAATGGCCAAACTCTAATTTTAAGATTGTTTTTCCTTGTACCAGGTTTCCCCACCAGAGGAAATAGCTTCTCTGTAGCTACTTTATCGAAACCTGTTATCATTTTAAACACCTCAATTTAGATCACCCCTCAACTCAAGAGAATGCAATCCGAGGTAATGCAATCTTTCATCATAACTCAAACTTTTAAGCACCGGTATTTTGGTTAATCTGCGCTGTACCTCCTCTAAGGCCAATATCCTTCCTGAGGTGAGGTGCCGAGAACTGAATGTAATACTCTAGATGGCGTCTGACCAAGGCTTTGTACAACTGAAGCATAACTTCCTCCCCTTTGTATTCCATCCATCTTGAGATAACAGCCAACATTGGATAAACCTTTTTGATTACTTTTTGTACTAGCACTGCACTAGCCTTTAGTGATTTGTATACCTGGACACCCAAATCCTTTTGCTCATCCACAGTTTCTAGTCCCTCACCATTTAAAATATATTTGGATTTGTCTTTATTGAATTACCTCACACTTCCCCACATTGAACTGCATCTGCCACAGATTTGCCCAATCACTTCATCTGTCTATGTCCCTTTGTAACATCCAACTCCCATTTACATGACTGACTGTTCATCCTAACTTAGTGTCATCTGCAAACTTGGATATACAACTCTCTATTCCTTCATCCAAGTTATTGATATATATGGTGAAAAGCTGAGGCCCCAGTACAGATCCCTGGGGAATACTACTTGTCACATTCTGCAAGTCAGAGCACATTCCCTTTATCCCTACTCTCTGGTTCCGATATCCCAACCAGTTTTCAAGCCATGTCCGAAGCCTACTTCCAATTCGATGCACGCTCATTTTTGCTAATAATCTCTTATCGAATTCCTTCTGGATGTCCATATATGTCACTTGGGGATGGATCATCCTTTCCTCTTCCCAAGGGAGAAGCTGAGCTCTTGCATACAACAATAACAGTAAGTTGCATTCATATAGGTCCTTTAACATAGGAAATAACAAGGAGCTTTAAAGAGGCATAAGGGACAAAATGGACACCAAGCCAAAGCATGAAATATTGAGAGGGGTGACCAAAAGCTTAGTCGAGAAGGTGGGTTTTAAGGAGGGTCCTAAAGGAGGAGAGGGAGGTGGAGAGGCAGAGGGATTAGGGAGGAATTTCAGAGCATGAGGCCTAGGCAGCTCAAGGTGTGGCTGCCAATGGTGGACACCGTGGTGTTGATGGATCTGACTGTGTTGAACAGAATGGCTGACATGCTATGAGTGAAGACTTGAGACAAGTTTAGTTGGACTCCTCCATACTTCATGATATTGTGCGCAAACTCTTTGATAGGCTGCCCTGTGCACAACATTTCCTGGTAGATGCCTATTGGCCTTCTTCGGTAGCCTGGGTCCTTGAAATCTGCATCCAAGTCCTCTGTAGCAGAACTAGTATGCAACCTCACCCTTTGGCGAGCTGGCACCCATGGTGTCCTATCCTCCTGCCCTAGATCCTGCGCACTTGTGAGTCACCACGTGCAGTTACCTCCTCCAACCTAGCCTCTAAAGTCCACATGGTATCAGTATCTTAGATGGTGCTTGTGAGAGTCAGATCAAGTGATGATGCATCTTCCGAAAGGCTGGGCTCTTCTTCCTCGACTGACTGAGGAGTGTTCAAATTCTCAGTGCAGAAAATAATTTGAAGAGCTAACATGGACTTCCGAAAGGAAAACTGTGCTTGACCAACCGGATAAGAGTTCTTTCAAGAGGTGACAAATATGGTGGAATGGTAAATGCAGTGGATGCGGTGTACATGGACTTTTAGAAAGCATTTGACAAAGTACCACACATGAGACTATTGGAGAAGATTAAGAGGTATGGAATTAGGATGAGGGTAGTAAATTGGATTAAAAACTGGTTAAAAGAGAGGAAACAGAGAGTAGGAGTTAAGAACAGTTTCTCAGAATGATTGGAAGTAGATAATAGTGCCCCACAGATTTTTCTTCTGGAACTGCTTCTGTTTACTCTGTGCATTAATAATCCAGATAAAGGGCTAGAGGGAGTGGCATCCAATTTTGCTGACAGTACTAATACAACAACTTTTAAACTGCAAGAGATTATTGATAAGAGGATGAAATGGGCAACAAAGTAGCAGATGGAATTATCGGTAAATGTGAGGTGGCACATTTTGGTTTTAACAAAAGTAATAATTAAAATTTGAATGGAAGAAAGCAGGGATGTAGTGGAAGAGCAGAGGATATTGAGGCTTCTGATTCACAAAACATTCGAAACAGCACCTCAAGTAGATAAGGCCATAAAAATACATCTAATGGAATACAAGGCTTTATGGCCTTATCCATGCGGTATAGATGATAAAAGTCAAGGCGTATAGGTGAACCTGTATAAAAGACCACAGTTAGAAAACTATCTACAATTTTGGGCTCCGCACTAGAGGAAAGATGTTGAGGCAATTGCGAGGGTACAATACAGATTCAGTAGGATGCTGTCTGGTATGAGGAAATACAAATACGAAGAAAGACTTGAAAAATTGAGGCTCTTTTAATTAGAACAGAGGAGATTATTAGGTGATTTGATAGAGGTGTTTAAAATGATGAAGTGATGGGACAGGATAGATGGAATGGGAAATTGGGCGGAGTGTATAACGGGCAGCTGAGGCACTCTGGTGCCCCACTGAAGTTCAGTTTCACTCACCGAAGCTTACATTTTGAAGTCCTAATTTATATCAGTAAAGTTGGAAGATGGACTGTTTGTTTAATTTGTGCACTGGTTTTCACAGAAAGGAATTTCCCAGACTTGTCTCCCTGCTCATAATATTTTGCTCTGATGTTCTGGAGAGGCTTTTCTGCATCCCAATGACAACGGATTGTTTAGTTCTCTTTTAACCTGTATCATGGTTCTTTTATTGTTCTCTGTACACTATCCTTTGTATTGAGTTTATAGTTCGACTGTTCTTTGCTCCTGGGCCTGCTGGGTCTTTGGAGCTCTTGGTTTCTTGGCAGAACTGAGGTGGTCCCAGGAATTACCTTAGTAATTTCCAAAAGCATTGTAAGTGAAGTGCCAGGCTTTTGTGCTCAGTGTTGCAGTGGGTGAGTTGCATTCATAGACAGAATATGAACTTTGGATTCCTTAGGATATCCAGACTGAACTGGGGGGGGGGGGGGTGGTGGTTAGAGCTTAGCAATAGTAAGCTGAAAGGTGAGTAGAACATGATCTGAGATGACTGTAGGCCATGTGTTGTAGTATTTGATCTGAGGATAAATGTCTTCTTGTTGACTTTAACAAAAAGTCTTAGGATAGATGAAGGAAGTATCTATAGATTGAATGGAAGAAGTGCCTTTGACCTCCTCCCATCAGCATTTCTCTTCAGACCAGAAAAGGGCCAGAGATCCTGTTAGCAGGCAAATGATTCATCATTAGTATTTGTGCACTCTCAATATAAAACTCCTCCTCCAGATATTGCAGCTCTATGTTCATCCCTGACATTTACCTTTGATGTAGAAAAAATAGGGTGTATAAACTCCAGAGGGCTTGAAAAATAGATTTGAAGCTGAAAGTCTACTCTCTGTATACAGTTAGGCTGATCAACTGTACTGTGTATCAATAAAGTCTGTTCCGTATACTACACTACAAAGTGTCTTGTGTTTACTTGAAACGTTTTGTTATGAACCTAATTTCCCAAGCCTGAGGTCAGATCATCAATTTGGACTTGAAGCATCTGTTTTTGATAGTGTGGCTATGGAATAGTGTCAGCGAATATAACTAGATCTTTCCAACTCAGTCATCACTGCAATTACTTTTCAGAATTATTCTATTAAAATTCTCTACAGCAAAAATGGAAAACATTCTGTCCTTGGTGTGTGAGATGCCCATTGACCTTCCAGAGAAAATGAAAACTATAGAGAGTGTACAGCATGAATTCACCAGGGTGATACCAAGGATGGGGAACTATGTGGATGAGGAGAGACTTGACATACTGGGACTATGAAGAAAAGAAAGGTAAGAGGAGATTTAATAGAAATGTTCAAAATTATGAAGAATTTTGATAGAGAAAAGTGGGAAATACTGTTTCCTCTGGTAGAAAAGTTATGACAAGGGGTCATCAAATTAAAATGATCACTCAGACAGTGAAGAGAGGGGTTAAGAGAAATTTCTTTACATATAGAGTTGCTGGAGCATGGAATATTTTGCCACAGGGAGTGGTTGAAGCAGAGGCAATTGCCCCTTTTCCAGGAAAATTGGATAAAAATTTGGAGCACAGAAACATATCAAGCTATGGAGAGAGACCAGGGAAACAGGATTAGATTTGGACAATAAAAACAGAAAATGCTGGAAATACTCAGCAGGTCAGGCAGCATCTGTGGAGAGAGAAACAGAGTCAACGTTTCAGGTCGATGACCCTTCATCAGAACTGGAAAAAGTTAGAGATGGAACAGGTTTTTAAGCAAGAGCAGGGTCAGGGAGAGGGGGGTGGCGGAAAGAACAAAAGGGAAGGTCTGTGATAGGATGGAAGCAGGAGAGCTTGAGAGACAAAAGGGATGATGGTGCAAGGCAAAAGGAGATGGTAATGGGACAAGTTAAGAAACAAAAGATGACTCTAGATGAAGTGTAAATGGCAATGGCAGAATGATTGCCAACTGCCATGTGAGAGAGAGAGGGAAAAAAATGAAAAAAAAGATAGGGGCAGAGGTTATGGTCTGAAATTGTTGAACTCTATGTTGAGTCCAGAAGGCTGTAAAGTGCCTAATCGAAAATGAGGTGCTGTTCCTCAAGCTTCCGTTGAGCTTCATTGGAACAGTGTAAGAGGTCGAGGACGGAGAGGTCAGAGTGGGAGTGGAGCAGAGAATGAAAGTGACAGGCGACCGGAAGCTCGGGGTCACCCTTACGGACTGAATGGAGGTGTTCCACAAAGCTGCGTTTGGTCTCCCCAATATAGAGGAGACCACATCGTGAGCAGCGAATACAGTATACTAACTTGCAAGAACATAAGAACATAAGAAGTAGGAGCAGGAGTAGGCCATACGGCCCCTCGGGCCTGCTCCGCCATTCAATAGGATCATGGCTGATCCGAATCTAGACTCACGTCCACTTCCCTGCCCTCTCCCCGTAACCCCTAATTCCCTTATCTGCTAGGAAACTGTCTATCTCCATTTTAAATTTATTTAATGTTGCAGCTTCCGCAGCTCTCTGGGGTAGCAAATTCCATAGATTTACTACCCTCTGAGTGAAGAAGTTTCTCCTCATCTCAGTTTTGAAAGGGCAGCCCCTTATTCTTAGATTATGCCCCCTAGTTCTAGTCTCACCCATCAGTGGAAACATCCTCACCACATCAACCCGATCAAACCCCCTCACAATCTTATATGTTTCGATAAGATCACCTCTCATTCTTCTGAACTCCAATGAGTAGAGTCCCAACCTACTCAACCTTTCCTCATACGTCAACCCCCTCATCTCCGGAATCAACCGAGTGAACCTTCTCTGAACCGCCTCGAGAGCAAGTATATCTTTTCTTAAATATGGAAACCAAAACTGCACGCAGTATTCCAGGTGTGGCCTCACCAATACCCTGTATAACTGCAGCAAGATTTCCCTGTTTTTATACTCCATCCCCCTCGCAAGAAAAGCCAAGATTCCATTGGCCTTCCTGATCACCTGCTGCACCTGCATACTAACTTTTTGTGTTCCATGCACCAGGACCCCCAGATCCCTTTGTACTATAGCACTTTGCAGATTCTCTCCATTTAGATAATAACTTGCTCTTTGATTTTTTCTGCCAAAGTGCATAACCTCACACTTTCCAACATTATATTGCATCTGCCAAATCTCTGCCCACTCACTTAGCCTGTCTATGTCCTTTTGCAGGTTTTTTATGTCCTCCTCACTCACTGCTTTCCTTCCCATCTTTGTATCGTCGGCAAACTTGGATATGTTGCACTCAGTCCCTTCCTCCAAATCGTTAATATAGATTGTAAAGAGTTGGGGTCCCAGCACTGACCCCTGCGGAACACCACTAGTTACTGATTGCCGGCCCGAGAATGAACCATTTATCCCAACTCTTTGTTTTCTGTTAGATAGCCAATCTTCCACCCATGCCAGTATATTACCCCCAATCCTGTGATTTCTTATCTTGATCTGTAATCTTTTGTGTGGAACCTTGTCAAATGCCTTTTGGAAGTCCAAATACACTACATCCACTGGTTCGCCTTTATCCACCCTGTATGTTGCATCCTCAAAGAATTCGAGCAAATTTGTCAAACATGACTTCCCCTTCATAAAACCATGCTGACTCTGTCCTATTAAATTATGTTTATCCAAATGCTCTGTTACTGTTTCCTTAATAATGGACTCCAACATTTTGCCAACCACAGATGTTAGGCTAACTGGTCTATAGTTTCCAGCTTTTTGTCTACTTCCCTTCTTAAATAAGGGTGTTACATTACCAGTTTTCCAATCTACCGGGACCTTTCCTGAGTCCAGGGAGTTCTGGAAAATAATCACCAATGCATCCACAATCCCTACCGCCACTTCTCTCAAGACCCTAGGATATAGGTCATCAGGTCCGGGGGATTTATCCACCTTAAGTCCCATTATTTTACTGAGTACCATCTCCTTAGTGATTTTAATCGGGTTTAGCTCCTCCCCCCCCCCCCATTGCCCCCTGTTTGTCCAGTGTTGGGATATTTTTAGTGTCCTCTACTGTAAAGACTGATACAAAATATTTGTTCAGCGTCTTTGCCATCTCCATGTTCCCCACCACTAGTTTCCCGGTCCCATCCTCTAAGGGACCAACGTTCACTTTAGCCACCCTTTTTCTTTTTATATAGCTGTAGAAACTCTTGCTTTCTGTTTTTATATTTTTTGCTAGTTTACTTTCAAAATCTATCTTCCCTTTCTTAATTAATCTTTTAGTTATTGTTTGCTGGCTTTTAAATGCTTCCCAATCTTCTATCCTCCCACTAGATTTGGCTACTTTATATGTCCTTGTTTTCAGTTGGATACTATCCTTTATTAGTTTACTAAGCCACGGATGACTGTCTTTTCTTTTATTCCCCTTTTTCCTCAATGGAATATATTTATCTTGAAAGATGTGAAATATCTCCTTGAATGTAGACCACTGCTCTTGTACCGTCTTACACTTTAATCTGTTTTCCCAGTCCACTTTAGTCAATCCTACTCTCATACCTTCATAGTCTCCTTTATTTAAGCTCAGTACGCTGGTTTGAGATCCAACACTCTCACCCTCAAACTGAATTTGGAATTCAACCATATTATGGTCACTCATTCCGAGGGGATCCTTTACTAGGACATTTTTTATTAATCCTGTCTCATTACACAGGACCAAATCTAAGATTGCCTGCCCCCTGGTTGGTTCAGTTACATACTGCTCAAGGAACCCGTCCCTAATACACTCTATGAACTCTTCCTCAATGCTGCCATGCCCAATTTGATTAGTCCAGTCAATATGAAAGTTAAAATCCCCCAAGATTATAGCTGTTCCCTTATTACAAGCCCCAACTATTTCCTGATTTATACTCTGACCAACAGAGTTGCAACTGTTAGGAGGCCTATAGACTATGCCCACTAATGACTTTTTCCCCTTATTATTCCTTATCTCCACCCAAACTATTTCACTATCCTGATCCTTTGACCCAATATCATTTCTGACTATTGCAGTGATTCCATCCTTGATTAACATAGCAACCCCACCTCCCTTTCCTTCCTGTCTGTCCTTCCTAATTGTCATAAGGTCCAAGGAGAGGGCATATAAATTGGCCAGAAAAAGCAATAATCCTGAGGATTGGGAGCAGTTTAGGATTCAACAAAGGAGGACAAAGGGATTAATTAAGAAAGGGAAAATAGAATATGAGAGTAAGCTTGTAGGGAACATAAAAACTGACTGTAAAAGCTTTTATAGATATGTGAAGAGAAAAAGATCGGTGAAGTCAAGCGTAGGTCCCTTGCAGTCAGAATCGGGGGAATTTATAATGGGGAACAAAGAAATGGAGGACCAACTAAATACATATTTTGGTTCTGTCTTCACAAAGGAGGACACAAATAACATCCCAGAGATGCTGGGGAACATAGGGCCTGATAAAAGGGTGGAACTGAAAGAATAACAAAAAGATTGATTAAGAAAGGGAAGATAGATTATGAAAGTAAATTAGCAAAAAATATAAAAACAGACAGTAAAAGTTTCTATAGTTATATAAAAAGAAAAAGGGTGGCTAAAGTAAATGTTGGTCCCTTAGAGGATGAGACCGGGAAATTAATGGTGGGAAACATGGAGATGGCAAAAACACTGAACAATTATTTTGTATCAGTCTTTACAGTAGAGGACACTAAGAATATCCCAACACTGGACAAACAGGGGGCTCTAGGGGGGGAGGAACTAAATACGATTAAAATCACTAAGGAAGTGGTACTTGGTAAAATAATGGGACTCAAGGCGGATAAATCCCCTGGACCTGATGGCTTGCATCCCAGGGTCTTGAGGGAAGTAGCGGTAGGGATTGTGGATGCATTGGTAATAATTTTCCAAAACTCACTGGACTCAGCAAAGGTCCCGGCAGATTGGAAAACTGCTAATGTAACACCCTTATTTAAAAAGGGTAGAAGGCAGAAGGCTGGAAACTATAGACCTGTTAGCCTAACATCTGTGGTTGGTAAAATGTTAGAGTCCATTATTAAGGAGACAGTAACGGGACATTTGGATAAACATAATTTAATAGGGCAAACTCAGCATGGTTTGATGAAGGGGAAGTCATGTTTAACAAATTTGCTTGAGTTTTTTGAGGAAGTAACATACAGGGTGGATAAAGGGGAACCAGTGGACGTAGTGTATTTAGACTTCCAAAAGGCATTTGACAAGGTGCCACACAAAAGATTATTGCTCAAGATAAAAAATCACGGGATTGGGGGTAATATTCTGGCGTGGGTGGAGGATTGGCTCTCTAACAGAAAGCAGAGAGTTGGGATAAATGGTTCGTTCTCAGATTGGCAACCAGTAACTAGTGGTGTTCCGCAGGGGTCAGTGCTGGGTCCCCAACTCTTTACAATCTATATTAACGATTTGGAGGAGGGGACCGAGTGTAACATATCAAAGTTTGCAGATGATACAAAGATGGGACGGAAAGTAGTGAGTGAGGAGGACATAAAAAACCTGCAAAGGGACATAGACAGGCTAAGTAAGTGGGCAGAGATTTGGCAGATGGAATACAATACTGGAAAGTGTGAGGTTATGCACTTTGGCAGGAAAAATCATAGAGCAAGTTATTATCTTAATGGCAAGAAACTGGAAAGTACTGTAGTACAAAGGGATCTGGGGGTCCTGGTGCACGAAACTCAAAAAGTTAGTATGCAGGTGCAGCAAGTGATCAAGAAGGCCAATGGAATGTTGGCTTTTATTGCTAGGGGGTTGGAATATAAAAACAGGGAGGTATTGCTGCAGTTGTACAAGGTATTGGTGAGGCCGCACCTGGAATACTGCATACAGTTTTGGTGTCCATACTTAAGAAAAGACATACTTGCTCTCGAGTCAGTACAAAGAAGGTTCACTCGGTTAATCCCGGGGATGAGGGGGTGGTCATATGAGGAGAGGTTGAGTAGATTGGGACTCTACTCATTGGAGTTCAGAAGAATGAGAGGCGATCTTATTGAAACATATAAGATTGTGAAGGGGCTTGATCGGGTGGATGCGGTGAGGATGTTCCCAATGATGGGTGAAACTAGAACTGGGGGCATAATCTTAAAATAAGGGGCTGCTCATTCAAAACTGAGATGAGGAGAAACTTCTTCACTCAGAGGGTGGTAGGTTTGTGGAATTTGCTGCCCCAGAAAGCTGTGGAAGCTACATCATTAAATAAATTTAAAACAGAAATAGATAGTTTCCTAGAAGTAAAGGGAATAAAGGGTTACGGGGAGCGGGCAGGAAATTGGACATGAGTCTGGGTTCGGAATGGTCATGGCCCTGTGGGTAGTGGAGCGGGCCCAGGGGCCGTGTAGCCTTGTTCTGCTCCTACTGTGTTCTAATTCTGTTAGATTTCAGGAGATGGTTTTATTCCTGTTCCTGGCTGGGGTGGAGATCGCCTTTACAGAAGGTAAGTACTGTAGAAAATATAGGGACAGAGTGATCTCCTGGAAGAATTTCGATCGCCTAGATGGGTCGGAGAGGAATTTCCCAGATTTTTTCTCCCAAATTGGCCATTGGGTCTTTATCTGGTTTTTCGCCTCTCCCAGGAGATCACATGGGTTCGGGTGGATGCAGAGTGATAGAAGATTTGAGGTTAGGATCAGATCAGCCATGATCTTATTGAATGGTGGCGCAGGCTCGAGGGGCCGATTGGCCTACTCCTGCTCCTATTTCTTATGTTCTTATGTTAAATCAGTATTTGTAGGGAAATGGTGTTAGGAAAATTGATGGGACTGAAGGCCGATAAATCCCCAGGGCCTGATAATCTACATCCCAGGGTATTAAGGAAGTGGCCCTAGAAATAGTAGATGCATTGCTGGTCATCTTCCAGAACTCAATAGACTCTGGAACAGTACCCATGGATTGGCGGGTAGCTAATGTTACCCCACTATTCAAAAAAGGTGGTAGAGAAAAGGCGGGGAATTATAGACCGGTAAGCTTGACATAGGTAGTGGGGAAAATGCTAGAGTCCATTATAAAAGATGTAATAGCAGAGCACTTGGAAAGCAATGACTGGATCGGACAAAGTCAACATGGATTTACAAAAGGTAAATCATGCTTGACTAATCTACTGGAATTTTTTGAGGATGTAACAGGTAAAATAGATAAGGGAGAACCAGTGGATGTGGTGTATTTGGACTTTCAGAAGGCTTTCGATAAGGTCCCGCATAAGAGATTAGCATGCAAAATTAAGGCACATGGGATTGGGGGCAAGGTATTGACTTGGATAGAGAACTGGTTGGCGGACAGAAAGCAAAGAGTTGGAATAAACGGGTCGTTTTCTGAGTGGCAGGCAGTGACTAGTGGGGTACCGCAAGGATCGGTGCTAGGACCCCAGCTGTTCACAATATATATTAATGATCTGGACGAGGGAATGCAATGTAATATCTCCAAATTTGCAGACGACACAAAGCTGGGTGGGAGGGTATGCTGTGAGGAGGATGTCGTGAAACTCCAGTACGATTTGGACAGGTTGGGTGATTGGGCAGAAACATGGCAAATGCACTATAATGTGGATAAATGTGAGGTTATCCACTTTGGTGGCAAAAACAGGAAGGCAGATTATTATTTGAATGGCAATAGATTGGGAGAAGGGGAAGTGCAAAGAGACCTGGGTGTTCTTGTGCACCAGTCGCTGAAGGTAAGCATGCAGGTGCAGCAGGTGGTTAAGAAGGCAAATGGTATGTTGGCCTTCGTAGCAAGAGGGTTCAAGTACAAGAACAAGGATATCTTGCTGCAGTTGTACAGGGCCTTGGTGAGACCGCACCTTGAGTATTGTGTGCAGTTTTGGTCGCCTTACTTGAGGAAGGACGTACTTGCCATGGAAGGAGTGCAGTGAAGATTCACCAGGCTGATACCTGGGATGGCAGGAATGATGTATGAGGCGAGATTGTGTCGATTGGGCTTATACTCACTGGAGTTTAGAAGAATGAGAGGGGATCTCATCGAAACCTATAAAATTCTGTCAGGCCTGGACAGACTAGATGCAGGAAGGATGTTTCTGATGGTCGGGGAGTCCAGAACCAGGGGTCATAGTCTAAGGATAAGGGGTAAGCCATTTAGGACTGAAATGAGGAGGAATTTCTTCACCCAGAGAGTGGTGAACCTGTGGAATTCTCTGCCACAGAGGGCGGTGGAGGCCAGTTCATTAAGTATATTCAAGAAAGAGTTGGATATATTTCTTAAGGCTAAAGGGATCAAGGGATATGGGGAGAAGGCAGGGACAGGGTACTGAATTTGGATGATCAGCCATGATCTCATTGAATGGCGGAGCAGGCTCGAAGGGCCGAATGGCCTACTCCTGCTCCTATCTTCTATGTTTCTATGTTTCTATGTCAAATACCCTTGTATGTTTAGTTCCCAGTCATGATTATCTTGCAGCCATGTTTCCGTAATGGCCACCAGATGATACCCATGTGTAGTTATTTGTACCGCCAACTCGTCAATTTTGTTACAGGTAGACAAGTACCTGGTAAATCGCTGTTTCACCTGAAAGGAGTGTTTGGGGCCCTGGACATTGGGAAGGGGGGAGGTAAAAGGGCATGTGTTGCATTTCCTGCGCTTGCACGGGAAGGAGCCGGGCGAAGGGGAAGGTTTGTTGGGGGTGATAGAGGAGTGAACTAGGGTGTTGCGGAGGGAGCGATCCCTTCGGAATGCTGAAAAGGGAGGTGAGGGGAAGATGTGTTTGGTGGTGGGGTGAATCATGCTGGAGGTGGCGGAAATTGCGGAGGATGATCCATTGAATGTGGAGCCTGGTGGGGTGAAAGGTGAGGACAAGGCGAACCCTATCATGGTTCCAGGAGGGAGGGGAAGGGGTGAGAGCAGAAGTGCAGGAAATAGAACGGGCACGGTCAAGGGCCATGCCAGCCACAGTAGTGGGGAATCCTCGGTTGAGGAAAAGGGAAGACATGTTGGAAGCACTAGTACGGAAGGTGGCATCGGCAGAGACAGAGAAACTGGGAGAATGGAATAGAGTCCTTACAGGAAGCGGGGTGGGAGGAAGTGCAGTCCAGGTAGCTGTGGGAGTCAGTGGGCTTAGAGCCTATCCCGAGAGATGGAGACAGAGAAGTCGAGGAAGGGAAGGGAAGAGTCGGAGATGGACCATGTGAAGGTGAGGGAAGGGTGGAAATTGGAAGCAAAGTGAATGAAATTTTCAAGTTCAGGGCAAGAACAGGAAATGGCACTGATACAGTCATCAATGTACCGGAAAAAGAGGTGAGGGAGAGGACTTGAGTAAAACTGGAACAAAGAATGTTCCACATATCCCACGGAAAGGCAGGCATAGCTAGGACCCATGCGGATACCCATAGCAACACCTTTAATTTGGAGGAAGTGAGTGAAGTCAAAGGAGAAGTTGTTCAATGTGAGAACACGTTCAGCCAGGCGAAAGAGGGTGGTGGTGTTAGGGGACTGGTTGGGCCTCTGTTCAAGGAAGAAGTGGAAGATTTGGACAAGATGGGCTGAATAACCTTCTGTGCTATGAACTTCTATGGTTCTGTTTTTCGGATGAGACTTTAAACCGAGGCCCCGTCTGTTCTCTCAGGTGGACGTAAAAGGTCCCATGGCACTATTTCGAAGAAGAGCAGGGGAGTTATCCAATATTTATCCCTCAACCAACATAACAAAAACAGATTATCTGGTCATTATCACATTGCTGTTTGTGGGACCTTCCTGTGTGCAAATTGGCTGCCGTGTTTCTCACATTACAACAGTGACTCCACTTCAAAAGTACTTCATTGACTGTAAAGCACTTTGAGACGTCCGGCGGTCGGGAAAGGCGCTATATAAACGCAAGTCTTTCTTGGCTTTCACTCGCTGAATGTACAGATCATGTGTGACAAGATTCAAAGAATTCTGCATGTCAATATCTGATTTGCTGAAAGTTGTTGTGATGCTTTTGTCCTCCCTGATCTCTTCACGCAAGAATCTGAAGTAATTAGCTGGTATATGGGAGATATATTATGTCTCCTGCTGCCATGATCCCTCTGGGAGCTGCAAGAAGAGCAGCTGAGGAGTACCACAATGAGACACATTCTTCTACAAGAGAAATGCGAAAGGGGTGCTTTTGTTACCTTGATAGATAGAGTCATAGGGCAGGATTTTCATTGGGCCGTGGAAGCGGGATTGGAGGCGTGTGGGGGGTTAAAATTCCAAAATCAGGGGGCAGGAACCCATCCCGCCCCCAACCCAGTGCCAGAAACATGCCAGTTTCAAAGGAGGTGGGTACCCGACCTGCACTGGGACCCAACTCCCTGAGGCGGGAAGGGGATTAGTGCCAATTAACTGCCTGTTAACAGGTAGTTAACAGGCAGTTTTTAGCGTAATCCCTATTGTCATTCTTGAAGTGTGGGATTCCCGACGGCTCCAAACCATGGCAAGTTAGCGAGGCGGGCCGTCGGGCTGAAGGGCTTGGAGGGGTCGAGATGTCCGATGTTCAGGTGAGTGATGGGTGCCTGAGTGCAGAGATAAGTGTGTTTGGTGTGTTTAAAGTGTCTAAAGAAGTTTTACTTACCTTTACAGCCTTCCTTCCTTCAGGTCTCGGGAGTCCCTCATCTCACCGGCACAGAAAGCAGAATGGCCATGAGCTGTCAAAACTTGCAGCATTCAGCTTTCTGTTCCGGAGAGATCTCTAAATCATCCTGAGAGGAAGGAATTAACTTGGAGTACAGATTGTCAGTGTTTGACAGCTTCAAACAGCTGTCAAACGCTGATATTTCATCTGTCAAAAGGTCTTGACGGATGAAATATCAATCTGTGACGTCACCTGTTGCCGGGTGACCCTTAATTGGCCTGCTGAGCCCGCTGGGTGGGCTCAACAAGGTCAATCAAGTCAAAATCACGTGGGTTGGCTACAACTCAATGGAGGTGGGACTACAACCCCGAAAGTTGTAGTCCCACCTCCTACCCGCCTCCTCAATGAAAATCCAGCCCATAGAGTTATACAGCACAGAAAGAGGCCCTTCGGCCCAACGTATCTGCGCCGACCATCAAGCCCTATCTATTCTAATCCCATTTTCCAGCACTTGGTCGGTAGCCTTGTATGCTATGGCATTTCAAGTGCTCATCTAAATGCTTCTTGAATGTTGTGAGGTTTCCTGCCTCTACCACCCTTTCAGACAGTGAGTTCCAGATTCCAACCACACTCTGGGTGAAAAAGTTCTTCCTCAAATCCCCTCTAAACCTCCTGCCCCTTACCTTGAAACTATGTCCCCTGGTTATTGACTCCTCTACTAAGGGGAAAAGTTCCTTTCTATCTAGCCTATCTATGCCCCTCATAATGCCGCTGAAGTGCTGCAGCCCAGGTAACATCCTGATGAATCTCCTCTGTACCCTCTCCAATGCAATCACATCCCTCCTATAGTGTGGCGACCAGAACTGCATACAGTATTCCAGCTGTGGCCTAACTAGCATTTTGTACAGCTCCATCATAACCTCCCTGCTCTTATATTCTATGCCTCGGCTAATGAAGGCAAGTATATGCCTTTTTAACCACCTTACCTACCTGTCCTGCTGCCTTCAGGGATCTATGTACATGCACACCAAGGTCCCTCTGATCCTCTGTCCTTCCTAGGGTCCTACCATTCATTGTGCATTCCCTTGCCTTGTTAGTCCTCCCAAAATGCATCACCTCACACTTTTCAGGGTTAAATTCCATTTGCCACTGTTCTGCCCATCTGACCAACCATCTATATCATCCTGTAGCCTGAGGCTTCCCTACTTGCTATTTACCACTCTATCAATTTTCGTGTCATCTGTGAACTTACTGATCATACCTCCTACATTCATATCTAAATCATTAATGTACACTACAAACAGCAAAGGACCCAGCACCGATCCCTGCGGTACACCACTGGACACAGGCTTCCAGTCACAAAAACAAACTTCGACCATCACCCTCTGCCTCCTACCACTAAGCCAATTTTGGATCCAATGTGCCAAATTGCCGTGGATCCCATGGGCTCTTACCTTCTTGACCAGTCTCCCATGTGGGACTTTGTCAAAAGCCTTACTGAAGTCCATGTAGACTACATCAACTGCACTACCCTCATCCACACACCTAGTCACCCCCTCGAAAAATTCAATCAAATTTGTTAGACATGATCTCCCCCTGACAAAGCCATGCTGACTAGCCCTGATTAATCCCTGCCTTTCCAAGTGGAGATTAATTCTGTCCCTCAGAATTTTTTCGAATAATTTCCCTACCACTGATGTTAGGCTCACTGGCCTGTAATTCCCTGGTTTATCCCTACTACCCTTCTTGAATAATGGTACTATGTTAGCTGTTCTCCAGTCCTTTGGCACCTCCACTGTGGCCAGAGAGGTTCTGAAAATTTGTGTCAGAGCCCCTGCAATCTCCTCCCTTGCCTCACACAGCAGCCTGGGATACATCCCCTCAGGGCCTGGGGATTTATCCACTTTTAAGCCTGCTAAAATCGCTAGTACCTCCTCCCGCTCAATATTAATTTGTTCAAGTATATCACAACCCCCCTGCCTGATTTCTATGCCTACATCGTCCTTCTCCATAGTGAACACAGATGCAAAATATTCATTTAAAAGCTCACCTACATCTTCCGGCTCTACACAAAGATTGCCACTTTGGTCCCTAATAGGCCCTATTCTTTACCTGGTTATCCTCTTGCCCTTAATATACTTATAAAACACTATGGGATTTTCCTTTATTTTGCCCGCCAGTGTTTTTTCATGCCCCCTCTTCGCTCTCCTAATTTCTTTTTTAAGTACCCCCCCTGCACTTTCTATACTCCACTAGGGCTTCCACTGTTTTTAG
The DNA here is from genome assembly GCF_052327205.1 of Somniosus microcephalus. Lineage (NCBI taxonomy): Eukaryota > Metazoa > Chordata > Chondrichthyes > Squaliformes > Somniosidae > Somniosus > Somniosus microcephalus. Next base: position 111,273,347 of record NC_140998.1, on the reverse strand, counting down.
TCCTTTGTATCTGCCAAAAGCTTCCCTTTTTTTCCTAATCCATTCTTGTATATCCCTTGACATCCAGAATTCCCTGGGCTTGTTGGTCCCACCCTTGACCTTTACGGGAACATGTTGGCGTTGTACTCTCTCTATTTCCTTTCTGAAAGACTCCCACTGCTCTGATGTGGATTTTCCTACAAGTAGCTGATCCCAGTCCACTTTGGCCAGATCCTGCCTTATCATATTAAAATCGGCCTTCCCCCAATTTAGAACCTTTATTTCCGGTCCATCTTTGTCCTTTTCCATGACTACCTTAAATCTCACCGAACTATGCTCTCACCAAAATGCTCTCCTACTGACAGTTCTACCACTTGCCTGGCTACATTCCCTAGAATTAGGTCCAGTACCGCCCCCCTCTCTTGTAGGACTTTCTACATGCTGGCCCAAAAAGCTCTCCTGGATGCACTTTAAGAATTCCGCACCCGCTAAGCCTTTCACACTCTGACTATCCCAGTTAATATTGGGGAAGTTGAAATCCCCTACTATTATGACCCTATTATTTCTACACTTCTCTGATATTTGACTACATATCTGTTCCTCTATCTCCTCCTGACTGTTTGGGGGCCTATAGTACACTCCCAGCAAAGTGCTTGCCCCCTTTTTGTTTTTAAGTTCTACCCATATGGCCTCATTAGAGGAACCTGCTGAGATATCATCCATCCTTACAGCAGTAATTGACTCCTTGATTAATATTGCAACACCCCCTCCTCTTTTACACCCCCCTCTGTCTCACCTGAAGATTATATACCCCAGAATATTGAGCAGCCAGTCCTGGCCCTCCCTCAACCATGTCTCTGTGGTAGCAACAATATCATGCTCCCATGTGTTCATCAACACCTTCAATTCATCTGCCTTACTCGCAAGACTCCTTGCATTCAAATAAATAGATCTAGAGGGGTTCTGCAATATACATCGAAGCAGCATCTCACATAGTGGTAGGTTTCTGTGGGCTGTACAACTTTGCAGTGCAAAAGGGTTTGGCCATGGAGGTTTGTGTTTACCTCCATTACAACACCATTGGAATTTTTCACACTCGCACTGGCAAGCTCTTTCATGGCAGTGGGAATCCTGCCAGGAGCCCATCACGTGTCGCAAATGAACCCCTACCCAGGAAATCTGATGGCCTTTGGCAGATTTGGAGGAGTGGGTGTAAGTCCCACCCCACCAGAACTCTGTCCAGAAGAGGAGAATCTCAGATTACATGTGGTCTCGGAGTGCCAGCTTTTTAAAATGTAGATCACATTAAATTTGTTTGGAAATCATGTGAGCTATATGTCTTATGGGTCTTAGAACATAAGAAGTAGGAGCAGGAGTAGGTCATATGACCCTCGAGCCTGCTCCGTCATTCAGTATCATGGCTGATATTTGACCTTGGGCTATAGGCCAGTCTATCTCGAAACAGAGGCTACCTAAATGAATGTTGGAATGCATTCTGTATTTCACAAGATCATTACGGATAAGGAAAACCATTGAATCCACTTTAGTTCATCCATCCAAAAGCACCCTACAGTCCTCCCATTACCGTATCTAATTGTTTCTTAAATGTGTCCAGGATTTTCACTTCTAACACTCTGCCTGGATGATCTGCATGAAAGAGAATTTCCTATCAATTCTAAAGTTACATTTTTCTAGTTTGAACCTATATACCCTTGTCCTACTCTTGCAATTTAAAATAATATTCTGGATTTAGCTTACCTAAACCATTTACTTTAATGTATACCCCTACAAGAGTACCTCTCAGATGTCTCCTTTCCAGGGTGAATATCCCAATGTCTCCAGTCTTTCTTCTGTGTTTTCTTATATTCCTCCCAGTAAACCCTTTCTCTATTCAGGTTTTCTATCTTCTGGCAGGCAGGGAACCTTTAGAATTGGTCAGGTGGTAGTCTATGAAGTCGACCTCCATGTTTTAGACAACTTGGAGCATGTCTTGATTGATATTATCTGGAAGATTGCTACATAAAGTAATCTGCATACTTGTGCAAAGCAATCCATAAATTCATCATATGTGGATGGTTTATATTTTAGCTGATTCATTCAAGATGCCAACATTTCACATCCTGTGTCAGTGCTTCTTACCTGCTTTTCATAATTGCACTGCTTGGTCAGGCTCTTACGGTGTGTACAAAACGCAAAGAATAAAGAAGAACGATAGATTACCTTCCAGGAAGTGCCACTTCCATTATTCAAGTTGAAACATCCTCTACGCATCAAACTCTCACCCTGCCATCCTTGGAACCTTGTTTAGGAGTGAGTATGTTTTTTTAAAGTCAAGATAAACATTGGTCCTTTGCTTTTAATCTGCCCTTTATATCTTGTGGGAATAGGAAAGGTCACATTGATGCTATTTCTTGAGTCCCTTCCTATCCTAGCTGAAATCAGTTGTAGATCAGGAATCAAACCTGTGACCTTGTGGTCTTTGTCTCAAGAGAATGATTTCAAGGGAGGCTATCTAATATGGTCTCTCCCATTTGAGATGGTACTTGTTCAGTTTTTCTATGGTGTGTGGGGGGTGTTTCAACTTAAAAAGAAAGCTTTATCATGTTATTAATCCTTTCATTTTGTGGTTGAATCTTACAGCATTGTCTTGAAGCATTGCCTTTAAAGGAAGTGAAGCCTCAGGCCATTTGACTAAACTTAACCCTTTCTTGCTTAGCGAGTTTGCATGCGGGCAAGGGATTGAGTGACATGAAATGCCAAGGATATTTTGTCTAATGTCTACAAAGTTATGGCATTTTGATTGCACAAAGTGCATTTTATTTTAGTTATATCAAATGATAACATTTATAGAATAACATTTTGATCAAAACCAAAATATAATGCAATCAAATTTTTTGCTTTATTAAACCAAATGGGTAACAATGAAGTAATGCATGTTGGTAACCATATTCTTATGTTAATTTACATATTATCAAATAAGACCTGTTTGTTGAGATCCAAATATCTCACAACACAGAAGGTTTTTTGGCAGGCTTTACCTCCAAGCAACATGTTATACCATCAATTGCCAGCAAAATGAGAAATATGTAATTAAAATCAGGATACTTGTTGTAAATTCCATTGAGGAGTCCTATGTAAACATCTTCCTTCAGACTCAAGTGGCCTTTTCTCATCATAATTTGAATTTAATTTTCAAAAAGAGTTGAATTTTGAAGCAGTTTCTCCTTATCACCTGATTTTCACCTGTGTTATGTTGACAGAACAGATTCTAATTATCACCTGGATTTTACTGATAGTTAAAAAATATAAATATTGTAATAACGAACAGCTATGGGATACAGATATGGAGAAGGAAATAGGCATACAATGCCTTTCCTTAATTTAAGTTCTTTTTACACGTTTAAAAAAAACAAATGAATTGAATTTCGAACACTCTAATTATCACCTGTGTTTTGTTGATGGTAGTTAGAATGTTTATATTTTCTTACAGCTGTGACACAGAAACAGAGATACTTGTCCAGGAACCAATCGCAAAACAGCAAATTCATTGTTTGCAGATAAAGTTGCCAACCCTTCATCACTGTCAGGCTAACAACCTATCAAACTCAAACAGTCCCATTACAGTTCTGCCAAACTCCAGAACCATTCTCCAGCATTACCAAAACCCAAGACCCAGTGGTACTAAAGTAAAAGAGTGCCCCTCACATCCAGCTAAATTCCACTTCCCCAACCCTGTACTACCAAATACTGGATATCTACCTCCATTTGGTTTATTTTGCATACCATCTTGCTCTATATTCTCAGCTTTAAAAATAGTAAGGTATAACAATTAAATACATAGGCAAAGGAATGGATACAAAATAAAGGTCACATATTTATAATTTTCACAGAATTATGGACAGAGGTGTCAAACTCAGTCCCCAAAGTGCTAGCAGAAGACTCTCAGAATACCAGTTAATAAAATGTTCCTGTTAATTTTTGAGGGGTGCGCGGCCCCTTTAAGGGGCTGCGTGGCCCATTCAAAACACTGTACATGCACGGTTTTTCGCATTGAAAAACCGGCTGCGCAGGAGGTCCAGAGAGCTGCATGGTTGCGTGGCCACGCAGCTTAAGCACATTGGGCTAAAAATTTGGTATCGCCGCGCCAGGTCTTTAGTGCCCGAAATTTTGCGCTCGCCCGGATTCCCGTAGCGCCCGCCTGAAATTCAGTTGCGCCGCCCCAAGACGGAGGCGGGCGCTATTGCAGGGTTTGGCCGCCTCGTTTGGGGCGATGAAAGTCAGTTTCAGGCGTCCAGCTGCCGCTGCGGCACCCGATGCGGTGCGGCAGGCTGGGGTACTGCAGGCCTCCTCCTTCTCTTAAGGAGGAGCTGCCTGCAGCCGTGAGATCGCCGCTGGATTCCCCCGGCAAATGAGCCCGGCACCACGGAGAAGTGCCGGGCTCGCGGGAGTCAGACACCAATGCTGCGGGGGGGTGGTGCAGGAGTCCGGGGAGGGAGGTGCGGCCAGGCGGCCGCCGGGAAAGCGGCCGGCCGCCCCTCCACCTTTATGCGCCGGCCTCTCGGAGCTGCAAGGCACCGTTTTTCAAACGCTGTTTGCGGCCGCTACGGGCGAGGCGGCCGCAACTGAATTTGGCCATCGGGACGGAATAGCATTGGAACCGGGGCGCTGCGCACACCGATGACGTCATCGGTGCCGGCGCAGCGCTACCGGCTAACGCCGATGTTAGGGACCAACTGAATTTCGGGCGCTAAAAAACTTCCGGCGCAAACCACTCTATAGCCAATAAGTGGGCGCAAACGCGACTGAATTTCTAGGCCATTGTTTTTGACCCTTTCAGCAGCCCTAATATTATGCCCTTCATGGCATAAGAACTTGTGGCTCACCACGAGGGCAGCACGGTGGCATAGTGGTTAGCACTGTTGCCTCACAGCGCCAGGGACCCGGGTTCGAATCCGGCCTCGGGTGACTGTCTGTGTGGAGTTTGCACATTCTCCCCTTGTTTGCGTGGGTTTCCTCCGGGTGCTCCGGTTTCCTCCCACAGTCCAAAGATGTGCGGGTTAGGTTGATTGGCTATGATAAATTGACCCTTAGTGTTAGGGGGATTAAATACGTGGGGTTACGGGGATAGGGTGGGACATGTCTTGGTGTAGGGGTTACGGGGATCGGGTGGGATATGTGTCGGTGCAGGCTCGATGGGCCGAAATGGCCTCTATCTGCACTGTGGTGGGGTTTCTGTGATTCTGTGATTCTGTGATGAGTAATGCCATGTGAGATTTACAAGTATATTACTAAAATCCAGAACATTTGTCATGTATTGTATTAAACCACTTTCCTGTAGACTTTCCCTACATTAAATGTGTTCACACGTACCTGTTATACTTTCTTGTCTCTGATGCCTGTACGTGGCGCTTCAATATGATTTCCAATGTTAATCTGAGCCGTGAAATATAGCACATGGATCTGTCTTGGCAAAATAGACTGAAAAGAATTGCTTTGAGTTGCATGCAGTTGAAGGCTCTGGTCGCCAAGCGGCTCTGTGGAACAGTTTCTCCCCTCACCCCACCACCCCACCTTTATTTTTCTCATCTCTTACTGTCCGCCATCTTGGCTTCCTGGTGTAGAAGGTAAGTTCTTTAGTTTTTTATCAATTTTAACTTTTAAATCGTTCACTTTAAGGGCTAGAAATTCATTACAGCCAAGGAATGGGCAGTGTCAGTAGAAAGGTTGGAGAATTAGCGCCAGGCGCAAATGCTTTAGATTGCACGCAAAATTCGTGCTCACTGCTCAATAAAATGATTGGAGTCCCAAATCAAGTCTTAAAACCCAAGCTCATTGGTGTTACACTCAAAGGGTGGACCAACATCAGGTGCAGTCTAATCGCAACTCAATTGCCACAGGCATTTTTCACTTCTTAAAGGGGAGGTTCATTGATGCTGGAGCACCTCATTCTCAGCATTGCTGGCTGTGCATCTGCCTCTGCAAGCAGAAGCAGAACAAGGAGAAGGAGCCAGAAGACTGAACCAGGTGTGCTCATGGCAGGTCTATGGCCCAGGGAGAGAGCTTGCAGATTCTCCAATGAAGCATTGGAGGCATTGGTTTTCACTGTGGTGAGACGGTGCTCTACCCAGCAAATGGCAGGAGGCCCTTGCCACAAGTCTTCCGCACCATGTGGAGGGAGGTAGCGCAGCATGTTTCGGGCAGCACTGTGGTCCCCAGGGCTTACACACAGTGCAGGAAGAAATTTTACAATCTCACTTGGGTGGTCAGGGTGAGTGAATGCTTCAACAAATGCTACATACCACCATCTGTACCACAGTCTGCACACACTGCCCAAAACGCCACACCTCAGTACTCACCCACCAACAATCTCTACCTACCAACACTCACACCCACATCTTACACCTTGCACACAATGACAGCTATTCAACTATGGCAGGCACACCACCCAAACACTTTACTTTCTCTAGCAGGCCAAGATGGCTCACAACAGGAGGAAGCAGGAGCGCACAGGCGGGGGACAAGCCGACACCCAGCCACTGTGTGCGCTGGAGAATCAAGAGCTGTAAATTATTGGGCGCCAGGTGGTGGGTGCCATGGCCACTGGCGACGTTGACCCCCTTGGGGACAACAACGGTATGTTCATCCCTACTCCTTCCTCTCACATCCCACTTCCCCCTCACCCCACAAGCCTTTTGCACTTTCCAGCTAATCATACTGTATACATGCATTTCTCCCATCCTGCACCCCCTCCCCTCACCTTAACCCAACCCTTGTATCTTTATGCTTTCAGATAATCAGCAAGCACCTGAGCAGCCTGTCCCTGAGGGCACGATAGAGGGCGAGAGACGAGGAGGAGGAAGAACACACCACATCAATGTAGGCACCAGCTCAGATACTGGCACTATGCGTTCTTTACAGATAGCATAGTAACGGGATCTGCACAGGGAGAGGCACCGGGGACAAGTGGACTGCAGCAAGGCAAGGGGGAAAGGGTAGCTCGTGAGTTCTGCTGCACAGGACCTCAATGGGGAGGCATTTAGAAGAAGGGTGATGGGCATGCACCTGGAGATGATCGGTGCAATGGCAAGGGTGCCCAAGAGCCTGTCGGTAATGGGACGGAGTATGGGGAAGTCCGCCTCCAACATTGCACAAGACTCTGCGCACACCATGGAGCCTATCAATTCCAGTCTGCAATGACTCCCAGAGAGACCTTGGTGACCCAGACCGGATGATGCGTATGATGGGCGATCTGGCAGCTTCCATTGCAGCACAGACGGAAGCGATGCAATGTCTTAGTGCTGTAATGCAGTCTCTGCTTGGTGCCATTGATTCTCAGACTGCTCTCATACAGTCTCAGCTTGATGCCACGCAAGCTCTGACTGCTGCCATCGTGGCTGTGTCTACCACCGTCGAACGGGGCTTTCACGGTGTCACAGCAGGCCAGCAGACTGTGCTCCAACAGATTGCTAGGGATGCTGAAGTGCTGCCCTGGGGGAGAAGCAGTGGGTACGTGGAGCAGGACGCTGCTGTCCTCTCTCAGGATAACAGCAATCCTGCTCCCACCACTGCCACTCCGCCATTGCCCTTGTTGCTGCCTGTCATCCAGCCAGCCCAGACTGCTGCCGCCCATGCTGAGGTGATGCAGTCTTCAGCCAAGCAGTCCAGGCCCAGAGCTGGTCGAGGGCATCCTGCAAGGCCATCTGAAGTCTCCCGCATGGACATTCAGCAGCCTTCCACCAGCCCTGCTGCAGCCACTGGGACAACACTTTGTAGGAGCACTAGGGTAGGCAAAGGCACAGTAACGAGGCACTAAGGGATTGTACAAGGGTGAATAGTTAATATTTTTGGTGTTACTATGTGTTCACTGATTTTTGATCAATTTATTAATTAAGTTTGGATTCTTTTGTGGTGTCTCTCTTTTCAGTTTTGCGCTGTGATATGGCTTGCGACAGGGATGGAATGATGGGGATGTGGTGAGCAACGGGATCTGGGGTTTAATTCATTCGAACTGCAGTCTGTTGAGGCGATCACAGACCGCCCTTCCGGAAGGCCGATTGAGTGGCTGCCTCCTCCCTCGCTCCTGTTCCTCCTCCTCCTCATTGTTCTCCTTGTCTTCCTCTTCCTCTTCATCCTCCTCTTCCTCTCCCTCTTCCTCCTCCTGGTGGCAAGGGCTAGGCCCTCATGATGGGCAAGTTGTGGAACCTGCAGCAGACCACCATGAAATGGGACAACCGCTCAGCCGTGTACTGGACGGCTCCTTCTGAGCAGTCAAAGCAGCAGAACCGTTGCTCCAGCAGGCTGATGGTCTGCTTGTTGATGTTCCTGGTGACTGGGCAGGAGTGTTGGGGTTGCGGAGGGGAGTCATGAACCAGGTGGAGAGTGGATAGCCCCTGTCTCTGAGCAGCAAGCCACGAGCTTGACATGGTGGCTGGAAGTGAGCTGGCACACTGGTCTGGTGCAGAATGAAGGCATCGTGGCTGCTGCCAGGATAACTGGCATTGACATTGAGGATTCGCTGTGTGTGGTCACACACCAACAGCACATTAAGTGAGTGGTAGCCTTTGCGGTTACAGAAGGATTGTTATGCGGTGCCTGCAAAGCCATGTGGGTGCAGTCAATGCCACCCTGCACCATGGGGAATCCCGCTATCCTGGCAAAGTCACATGCACACTTGCCCTGCTTCTCTCTGGTGATGGGGAAGGAAATGCAGTCCTTTCTCCTACTATAGAGAGCCTCTGTGACCTCCCGGATGTAGCGATGGACAGCGATCTGCGAGATGTTAGCTATGTCTCCTGTTGCAGACTGGAAGGATCCGCTGGTGAAGAAATTGAGGGCAACGGTGACCTTGACTGCCACTGAGAGAGCTGTGGTCACCCTGATCTGAGGCTCGACTTCTGGTTGCAGGAGGTGGCAGAGTTCTGTGACCACCTCCTTGATGAAGCGGAGCCTTCTAATACACTGCTCCTCACTTAATTGGAGGTAGGAGAAGTGCTCTTGGAATAACCTCAGAGAGTAAAGCCTCCTTTTAAGAGCCCTGATGGCCCTCATCTTCCCTCTGGCCACATGTTCCAGTCTTTCTCACTGTCTGCGCTCCCTCTGCAGTAGATCCTGGAGGGTGAGGTCGACTGCCAGTCCCACCCCCATTAATGTAACCAAGTGTAGCAGTTTGATTTTTTTAAAGAATAAATGTAACTACTTTTTAGTTGCCACAACACTCCTGATACAAAATAACCTTGAAATTACTGAATGAAACTGTTGGACTATGTGAAACTGACAAGAAACCACTGAAACTCCACTAACCTGACAGTGTGAGTCATTACTGATGATCCCTTTAAATAACGTCCCTGGAGTTGGCTTCCTGCTGCTTCATGCCAGCTCTCCCGGTTTACTCCAGGTGGTAAGATAAGTGGCGACAATCAATTTTGCAGATCGGGCAGTCAATGAGCATTGCACACTCACTGACATCACGATCCACCTGGCACTGAGGCTCCCGGCGCTAACTATTGCCAGCAGCGTTGCAGGGGGATGTGATTTGGCGTGCTGCGCTGGATTCATCTCGCCCTGGTGATAATGCTCTAGCGCCCTGTTAGTGCCATCTGCTGGCACTAACGGGAGGTGCTAAGTGGATGAATTTTTTCCCCAAGTGTATAGATTTAACTAATTTTTCCCCTTCCAGATGATATTTTCACCCAACATTTATTTTTAATTGATTCTCAGGCTTTGGGCATGAGCCACCTGCCTCCTTCCTTCCCAACTCACATCCTAAAAGCTACATAACTTTGATTAAAATTCTACCTTTGGAGAGTGGATATTCTGCCATTTATACTTGGGGCAGTTTCAGTTAGAGCAAAATTTATCAGAGATAATCAGATAACGTGCCTGTGTGACTTGAGAGGAATGTGAGTATTTAGTCACGGTGGCCTGAGAGGATGAGTCTGGTGCACTACCAGAATGAGTCTGAAAGGGACTGCATGCTGCAATGTTCCCGTGTTGCTGCTGTATGCGATAATGATCTAGACCTCTGGAGCTGAAGTTGTGAAAAGAGCCCCTGCTCTAACAAGGATGGAAGAACAAGAATGGCATGCAGTTGGGCCAACCATATAAATGTAATGTGGAACAACAGAAGGCAGAGTTAGACCACTGGCTGCATCCCATTACAAGATCCATACAAGAGCCCAAAATGCCCAAAAACTGCAGTTTGCAGAGCTCACTATCAAGAATCTTATGAAAATTCATGATGTGCCACTGTTAGCATAGCTTACACTAGTTAGTCCCCTACAAACAAGATATCAAACACTCCAGTTGACACTATCAATAGGCTTGATAAGTTGGCAAACTCTATAAAACACACTGAGAACACAGAGAAAGTGCAGTCAAATTAATAGTCTTTCTATTATCTTTTAATCAGAAGGGAGAGAAGCTAAGCTGGAAATAGAAGATAGGGGTTCAGGTGAAGGGGTATTTAGGAAGGCAAAGAGAAAGGAGAAGGCAATAGCGCAAGGCATCAACAGGGGTAACGATAACCAGAATGAATCAGGAAGGGGAAGAGCGTACAACCGTAAGAGTGCACCAGAAAATAGAGCCAGAGTAAGGAAAAATGGTGAAAGGACAAAATTAAAGGCTCTTTATCTGAATGCATGCAGCATTCATAACAAGATAGATGAGTTGACGGCACAAATAGAAATAAATGGGTGTAATCTGATACCCATTACAGAGACGTGGTTGCAAGGTGACCAAGGCTGGGAACTGAATATTCAGGGGTATTTGACATTTTGGAAGGATAGGTAGAAAGGAAAAGGGGATGGGGTAGCTCTGTTAATAAAGGATAAGATCACTACAGTGGTGAGGAATTATATTAGCTCAGAAGCTCAAGATGTAGAATCAGTTTGGGTGGAGATAAGAAATAGTGAGGGTAAGAAGTCACTGGTGGGAGTAGTATATAAGCCCCCTAACAGTAGCCATACTGTAGGACAGAGTATAAATCAAGAAATAATGGGGGCTTGTAAGAAAGGTCCTGCAATAATCATGGGCAATTTTAATCATCATATAGATTGGACAAATCAAATTGGCAAGGGTAGTCTTGAGGACGAGTTCATAGAGTGTATTCGGGATGGTTTCTTAGAGCAATACATTGAGGAACCAACCAGGGAGAAGGCTATTTTAGATCAGATAATGTGTAATGAGACAGGATTAATTAATGATCTCATAGTAAAGGATCCCCTGGGAAAGAGTGATCATAGCATGGTAGAATTTAAAATTCAGTTTGAGGGTGAGAAACTTGGGTCTGAAACTAGTGTCCTAAACTTAAATAAAGGCAATTACAAGGGTATGAGGACAGAGTTAGCGAAAGTGGACTGGGAAAATAGATTAAAGGGTAAGATGGTAGATCAGCAGTGGCAGACATTTAAGGAGCTATTTCATAAATCTCAGCAAAGGTATATTCCAGTGAGAAAGGAAGGCTCTAAAAAAAGGATGCACCATCTGTGGCTAACTAAGGAAGTTAAGGATGGTATCAAATTGAAAGGAAAGGCATACAATATTGTGAAGTTTAGTGGTAGACCAGAGGATTGGGAAGTTTTTAGAAACCAGCAAAGGATGACTAAAAAAATTATAAAGAGGGAGAAGATAGAGTATGGGAGTAAACTAGCAAATAATATAAAAACAGACAGTAAGGGCTGGATTTTACCAGGCCCGTGGAGGCGGGAATGGAGGCATGTGGGGTGTTAAAATTGCAAAAAGTGACAGGCGGGCCCAACCCCGCCTCAGGCCCAACCCCACCTCTATCCTGCCTCTAAGCAATTTTCCGAAATGCGTGGTTTCTGATCCCGTCTCCGTCCCGCCTCCAAGAGGCGGGATAGGCCCTTAAGGCCCTTAACAACCACTAAATTGCCTACATAATCCCATTTTGAGAGGCCTTTCCGATTTTAACATGTTTCCCACATGATTCACGTCTCCCCTGAAACACGACGGTGAAACCTGACAGAAGCACAATTGGATTGCTGACTATCATCTGCAGCTCCACCATTAAATAGGAGATTTGATCAGTCATCATTTGCAAGTGGCAGGACTTTGTTGTCTCAGGTCTGGGGGAACTTTTAGCAGGCATAACCATAGCTGTGGAAGTTTGGAGCCTGACACCCATCTCCAGTGTGACCTCCTGGGAAACCTCTCTCGCCACCTTGACTGAGCGCTTCCTCAACTGATGCATCTACCAGAAGCATGGGAACCATTTATTTCCTTTCCTCCTGGACATCAGATGAGGACGAAGACCAGCCGCGACAGCAGCAGATCCATCAACAACAGCAGCACGAACAGCAGTGGCAACAACAGGAGCGTCAAGCTGCTGCTCACCCACCTGAAGCTGCACAGGTCAGAAGGCGCCAGCCCATGGAAGGCCGTTGGCGCAGGAGATACCCCTCAAACAGGGTCTACAGACAGAGGATCAGCTACCTCAACATGAGTGAGCAGCAGTGCCAAAGGTGGCTCCGACTTTCACGAGAGGTAGTGGGTGACATCTGCGCAATGGTGCAGCAAGACCTGGAACCCAAAGGAGCAGGTGGACACCCCTTACCAGTGGCTGTCAAAGTCACCACCGCACTCAACTTTTTTGCTTCAGGCTCATTCCAGGGATCAGCAGCAGACATCAGCGGCATTTCCCAGGCGGCCGCACAAACTTGCATCACGCAGGTAACCGATGCCATCTTTGCCATCACGCATAATCACATCCATTTCTCCAAGGATCAAGCAAGTGTCATGGCGTGTGCCGTTGGATTTGCTAATCTGGCAGGCTTTCCAAGGGTGCAGGGCGTCATGTGCACATGTGGCCCTTAAGGCGCGCCATCGTAATCCAGGTATTTTTGTCAACCGCAAGGGCTTCCTCAACATGCAGCTGGTGTGTGACCACAAGAAGGACATTTTGCATGTTTGTGCCATGTATCCTGGCAGTTGCCATGACTCCTTCATACTGCGCCAGTCTAGTGTGCCTCTGCTCTTCAGTCCGCCAGACCAACTTAATGGATGGCTACTTGGAGACAAGAGCTATCCCCTGAAGACGTGGCTAATGACGCTGTTGAGGAGCCCATCCAACGAAGCTGAGGAGAGCTACAACTACAGCCACATTTCCATCAGATCCATAATCGAGCAAACCATCGACATGCTGAAGATGCGCTTCAGATGCCTGGATAGATCAGGTGGAGCCCTGCAGTACTCAGCAGCCAGGGTCTCCAGAATCGTCGTGGTTTGCTGTGCACTTCACAACATGGCACAGCGTCGTGGCTTGCAGATTCCTGAGGACCAAGTAGCTCCTCACATATCCTCCTCAGATGAGGAGGAGGAGGAGAGCGAAAACGAACATCTTGCAGAGGCCCATCAACCAGCAGCAGCAGTAAGCGAGAACATTGCTGCCCGGGATGCAAGGAACGCACTCATCTTGGCCAGATTTGCTTAGCCTAGCCAATCAAGCACTTTTGCCTCGCAGCTTCTTACCAGAGCATCGACAATAGCCAAGATCCAGTGGATTCCTAGCACTCTGACCACCATATTGACAATTGCAAGTAATCTTAAGCCCTCAATGTGGAAGTCCCATTAGCGAAATCACACACGCCACAACAGCAACAGTTGCCATCAGAATTTTTATTTACAATAACCAACCGATGGCATTTAAAAAATAAACACAACATTTCACCCAAGTGACTACCCTTGTGACTATTTGTGCAGTATCTTTCTCTTACGCGTGCTCCTACGTGGTGCTTCCCCTGTGCCTTCAGCAGATGTGGAGGCCCCTTGCTCACTTTCTTGCTGCTCCTGTCTCAACACCTTTGGCGGGCGTCCTCTGGGTTTGTGAACCTGTGAGGGCTCAGCAACAGTCTGCTGCTCCTGCGGTTGTGCAGGGGTTGAGACACCGATCTCAGTTGGGTGGGGACTCTGGTGGGGCTCTGATTGAGGGCTTAGCAGTGGCACGGAAGTGTGAGCGCTTGGAGAGGAGCCCCCACTTCCTTGTTCTCTGCCACCAACATCCCTCTCATGGGTCAGGTCCACCTCAGCGCTTGCAAGTGGCTTGAGAGCATCTTGCTCCACATCAGGGGGGCCATGGGGACCCATACCTGCACTGGCAGTCCTACTGAGAAGGACTTCCATGAAGGTCTGGTTTCTCTGTTCAATAGCTAACCATCGCTCCTCCAGAGATGTCAGTCTACTCAGAACACTCACCATGTTTTCTACACTCTGGCGACTTAGCTCCTCCATGGCTGTAGCCATCCTCTCATCTACTGTAGCCATCCTTTCCACGGAGGTTGCCATCCATTCCGTGCTGCTGCGTTCATGCACCAATGACTCCACAAAGGCTCTGCTCATGTTTGTGATGGACTCCTCCATTCGCTCCACACTCGCAGCGACCCTGGAGACTAAACCTGCCAGAGACTCCTGCACCTGTTCCTGGAGTTCCAGCACCGCTGTTCTTCTGGATGGACCCAGAGGCAGAGGGTCAACATAAAGTGGAGCCGAGCTGGCAGAGTCCTGCGCCCTCCGACTAGGACTCTCCACTGCTGTCCCTGTCTCCACAATCTGTTGATGCTCACTTGTGAGCTGTGATACACTAGGTGACAACAGTACTCTATCTTGCGATGGTCCCACCGAGGTGTGAGTATCTGCGCTGGTGCTGGGTTGGCTGTATTCTGCTGACGATGCGCCGTCAGAGGTTGTAGCTTCCTCTGAGGAGTCTGGAGGCTCAGGCTGTTCCTCCTGGATAGAGGGGACGGGTGCTGGTGATGGTCCTGTGGGGGAGTAAAGGAAAGAGTCAGAGATGTGAGGCCAAGGTTACATTACATATTGCAGATGATCATAAGTCCATCTGTTAGAGCTTCAGAATCATTATCAGCAACTCATGCAATGTCAATGAGAGAGATGAAAAACTATTCTGTCACCAGCTTTCTCTGATGCGCCCGTCTGTCCGTCCCCCACTTGCGCATCGTCCTCGAGTCCCACGATCTCCATGGCTGCCTCCTCCCAAGGGGTGAGGTGGGCTACTGAGGGTGGCCCTCCTCTTGTCCTCGCTCTTTCCCTCTTATTATGAGCTCTCTTTTCCTGCAATGAGGGAGACAAGTGGAGTTTGAGTGAGAATGAAGGAGTGAGTGTAGAGAATCTATAGCATAGATGCTTAGAAGGAGACAAAGATGGAGTGAGGTGGCAAGACCAAGGGCCCTCCCTGTGTTTTGTAAGTTGTTTTCATAGCATCACAGTGATAGGGGGTGTGAGGGCTGCATAGTCAAATAGTTAGGTGAATGTGACCATAGAGAGAGAGGGAATGGGTAAGGGTGCAGGGATGTCAGTGTCAAGTGGGATGTGGAGGAAGAGGTTGCTAAAGCTGACTGCTGGTAAGGAGAGGCAATGGGGATCAGATTGAGGGTGATGGGAAAGTCATACTCACTTTTCCAGTGCGCAGAAGGTCATGAAACCTCTTCCTGCACTGAAGCCAGGTTCTGCGGATCAGCGACAATGAGTTGACCTCCTGGGCCACCTGGACCCACACAGCCTTCGTCTGCTGGGGAGGCTTCTTCCTCCCTGAAGAAGGGAAGAGCACCTCCTTATTAGCTCTTGCTCCCTCCACCAAAGCTTGCAGGGCGACATTATCAATTCTGGGAGCAGACTTAGGTCTCCCACTGCTCATTTTGCCTCTAGGTCCCTCTCACAGCAAAGGCCAAAAGGTTGGCAGTCTGCAGAAGAAGCAAGGCTTCTTGCAGACCTTAAATGCAGCAGCAATGATGACATCATCGGAGGCGAGTTTCAGACTGAAACAACGAATTGGGCCATGGGTTCCCACACGCTGGAACTCAATTGCCCAATTATGTGAAAATCGCATCATTCTCCCACATCGATTTGGAATCGGGTGGATAACACGAAAAGCGGATGACACGACCCCAGCCCGCCCCATGACAAAATTGAGCCCTAAGATTCTACAGGTATATAAAAAGGAAGAGAGTAGCTAAAGTAAACGTTGGTCCCTTAGAGGATGAGACTGGGAAATTAATAATGGGAAATAGAGAAATGACAGATTTTGGATCGGTCTTCACAGTAGAAGACACTAAAAAAATCCCAATAATAATAGATAATCAAGGGGCTATAGGGAGGGAGGAACTTAAAACAATCTCTAACACTAGAGAAATAGTACTAGGCAAACTAATGGGCCTAAAGGCTGACAAGTCCCCTGGACCCGATGGCCTGCATCCTAGGGTCTTAAAAGAAATGGCTGCAGAGATAGTGGATGCATTTGTTGTAATCTACCAAAATTCCCTGGATTCTGGAGAGGTCCCAGCGGATTGGAAACCCGCACATGTAACGCCACTATTCAAGAAAGGAGGGAGACAGAAAGCAGGAAACTATAGGCCAGTTAGCCTAACATCTGTCATTGGGAAAATGCTGGAATCCATTATTATGGAGGTAATAGCAGGACATTTAGAAAATCATAATACAATCAAGCAGAGTCAACATGGTTTTATGAAAGGGAAATCGTGTTTGACAAATTTGCTAGAGTTCTTTGAGGATGTTACAAACAGGATGGATAAAGGGGAACCAGTAGATGTAGTGTATTTGGATTTCCAGAAGGCATTCGATAAGGTGCCACATAAAAGGTTACTGCACAAGATAAGAGCTCACGGGGTTGGGGGTAATATATTGGCATGGATAGGGGATTGGCTAACTAACAGAAAACAGAGTCGGGATAAATGGGCCATTTTCCAGTTGGCAATCAGTAACTAGTGGGGTGCTGCAGGGATCAGTGCTGGGGCCTCAACTATTTACAATCTATATTAATGACTTGGATTAAGGGACCGAGTGTACTGTAGCCAAATTTGCTGATGATACAAAGATAGATGGGTTAGCAAGTTGTGAGGAGGACACAAAGAGTCTGCAAAGGGATATAGATAGGTTAAGTGAGTGGGCAAAAATTTGGCAGATGGAGTATAATGTGGGAAAATGTGAGGTTATCCACTTTGGAAGGAAGAATGAAAAAGCAAATGATTATTTAAATGGAGTGAGACTACAACATGCTGCGATACAAAGGGATCTGGGGGTCGTAGTACATGAAACACAAAAGGTTAGCATGCAGGTACAGCAAGTAATTAGGAAGCCTAATGGAATGTTGGCCTTTATTGCAAGGGGTATGGAATATAAAAGTAGGGAAGTTTTGATGCAACTTTACAGGGCACTGGTGAGACCGCACCTGGAGTACTGCGTATAGTTTTGGTCTCCATATTTAAGGAAGGATATACTTGCATTGGAGGCAGTGCAGAGAAGGTTCACTAGGTTGATTCCTGGGATGAAGGGGTTGACATATGACGAAAGGTTGAGCAGGTTGGGCCTATACTCATTGGAGTTTAGAAGAATAAGAGGTGATCTTATTGAAACATATAAGATTCTGAGGGGGGTTGACAGGGTGGATGCTGAGCGGATGTTTCCCCTAGTGGGGGTATCTAGAACTAGGGGGCATAGATTCAGAATAAGGGGTCGCCCATTTAAGATGGCGATGAGGAGGAATTTCTTCTCTCAGAGGGTTGTGAATCTTTGGAATTCTCTACCCCAGAGAGCTGTGGAGGCGGAGTCATTGAATATATTCAAGGCGGAGATTGACAGACATTTGAACTACAAGGGAGTCGAGGGGTATGGGGAGAGAGCGGGAAAGTGGTGTTGAGGCCAAGATTGGATCAGCCATGATCTTATTGAATGGCGGAGCAGGCTCGAGGGGCCGAATGGCCTACTCCTGCTCCTGTTTCTTTTGTTCTTATGTAAATGACAAAGCTCCAGTTTGGCCATTGGCCCATTCTCATATATTTCAAATGACACACACCCGTATTTATATTTTTAAATGGCACAGTTCCATAGCTGTACTTCATTCCCAAACCACTTAAAAAAAAAAGATAACTTCAGATTAGAGCTCTTTTTTTTTGTTTTTATTCCGGCCCACTCTTTAACCCCCATTGTGCCTTGTTCTTTTTAATTGCTGACCCACTCTCTTTTGATCGTTTCATTATGCTTCATGTTTTTTTTTTCATTGCCGCCTGTTGTTTAACTCTCAGTTGTAGATTTCCAGCCGACTCTTTAACCACCTCCCCATTCTCCCTCTTTTTATTTAATGCCTAACTGGCTCTTCAAAGCACCGTGGCTAACGGTACTTAGACGTACTGATCCAAATAGTTCTTTGGCATTGTTTTCTCCTTCTTAAGACCGTTTTAAAAATGTGTAACATTAAAAGTTTATTTTGAAATGTATACCTACCACCTCTCCCAGGTGAGTTGCAATTCACAAAATATTAAAGATAATTTCATTCCACTTTATGAAAGTACAATTTGTATATTATTTTTAAAGTTCCTAATGCTAATTGGAATAGAACAGTTGTGTGCCATTTGTATAATATACTAAGAAAAATACTAATTAGTGGTACATTGACTCATGTATCACTACAGAAGTGTTGAAAATAGCAAGTTTGATTGGACAGGATGTGCAGCTACACCAACATTTGTAGATCAATAGCTTACATAATCAATAGTATACAGGCTGAAAGGCTTCCATTGTTACATCTTCAGGTTTGCTGTAACGTGTAGAGTACTCAGCCGTAATAAGAATGTATGTGCCAACAAGGCTAATGTGTTTCTTGCTGTCAAACAATGATATTACCATGTTAGTAATTTGGTCTTTGTAATTGGTAACTATAATATGAAATGCTTTGGCTGTCCTTTCACAACAGACTTAGCAAATGCACAAAACTATATTTTGCAATGAAATGCTGTCCTTAATACCAACTACCAAAATACTTTCCACGTTTAGGCAAAACCATTGCTAAATATATCAAGTGGCATAACTGATCCTCACTATATAATAAAGCATTATTCCTTGCCCCCTCTGCCCAACATTAAGTCAGGTAGTGTGGTTGTATTTCTGGGTCCAGCTAATTTAAATGTGGGAGTGCTAGGTGGAAGTAGCATTTTGGATTCATTACCGCTCCAAGGGGCTGGAAGTTGAGCACTGCTGCAGGAGCATCATAAAATGGAAGGCTGTGATCAGAAACAGCAGTCTAATCGCCAACCCTACCATACAGAATATTCCTGCACATAAGAATGATGAAACTGACCTACCGCTGATGCTGCATCCTCGCAATACACATCTGTTACCCTGGCATCCAACCAGCGTTAGGCCTGACATAGAAGTGTTATTATTCACTCCTGTGTATGTGCACTGAATTTAAATGCTTCCACATGTTGGCTACAGAAAATTAGCCCTCATTACTCATGAAAGTGGTATTGCAACTTTGGTGTCCTGTTCAACCTAGAGCTGAGCTTCAAACCCTACATATTTTCCATCACCAAGACCGTTTACTTCCACCTTTGCATAATCACCTGCCTCTGCCCTACCTCACATCCACTCCTACTCACACTGTTATTCGTGCTTTTGTTATCTCTAGTTTCAATTTTTCTCCAATGTCCGCCTTGTTAGCTTTCTATCCGCTATAAACTCAAACTTGTTCAAAACTCTCAATTCCACTATCCTACCCCACTCACTCTGTCCTGTCCTCTCTGACTTACAATGAGTCCCTGCCCACAGCACATTTAATTTTAAATCCTTGTCCTCTTCTTCAAGTCCAGCCATGGCTTTGCCCCATTCTATCTCTGCAACTTCCTCCAACATTATGTCCCCTCCTTTATTCCTCTGACTATGATGTTTAGTACCCAACCCCATCCCCCAATATCAAAGCCTTCAGCTGCCTTGTATCTAGTCCCAGGAATTCACTCTCTAAATCCCTCCATCTCCCTGCTTCTTTTATCGCCTCTCCATACAAATTTTGTGTCTGCATTAGATAATCTCTTGGGTTTAGTGTTACCAATCTTGTCCATAATTGGACCCCTTGTTCCTTACACCCAGATGTTATTATCCAATATCTAGTCATACGATAGCATTATAACAATTAAACCTCTTGTTCTGTGTACTGGACACTAATCTCGCATGTGCCCCAACATGCATTTTCCCTATTTTCCCAAAGGTGAATTGATGCACACTATAATGAACCAAGTCATGATTTATTTTACAAGTAATATGTGAACAAAGTAGATAACGTTTACAGTGAATTTCAATTTATAAGATAACGGGCCGTATTTTCCGATCGGAGGCTTCTCGCGTGCGGAGGCCTCCGATCTGGAAAAAATCTACGGACTTACCTGAGGACTCCCGAGGTGCGAATTCTTCCGTTCCTGGGCCTCTCCAACTCGAAATGCGCAGGGCCCACGTATCCCAGAGGTGCATGCGGTTCGCAAGCTTCCCTGGGATCACGTGTGCCATGGGGAGCCAATAGGAGAAGGGAATCTTCCTTCATACACTTGACAGATAGACCTGTCAAATATATGAATGGAGATCACCCCAAAAACACTTTAAAACATTAAATACATTTTTTTTAAAGTCACATTTTAAAAATGAGTTGAAATTACAATAAATTAAATATTTTAAACAAAAATGTAATTTTTTGAAAAAATAATTCGTTTTTTACGGGGCTAAAAATAAACTTACTTTGTAAAAATATTTTTAAATGATAAATGAGTGAAAACTTTTTTTTAAAACTTTTTTCAACTCTTATGCTGGTAAAAGCAGGCCTTATACCTGCTTTTACCAGGTGTAAGATTTCTAAGGGTTTTCTGCGGGCGGAGGTTCTCCAGAAAGCAGGACTCTACCCGCAGAGGCCCTTCTCCAGGGCAGGCGTCTGATCTGTCAAGAGCATTCTTGACAGATCGGATATGCCAGTTTTCAGTGCATGCACTTCGCATGCCTGAAACCGGCATTTCCGATGTCCCTACGGGTGTGTACACAGCGCGTACACACCTGTAGGCATCGGAATATATGGCCCAATGCTTCTTCTAATATAGAAAATAATAAAACGCGCCACATTATCCGTATTAGTAGGCTATTCTCACTTTATTGATGAGCAAATTTCTGAAACTGGTTAACACTAAACTTAAAAAGGGAGGCCTCATCGTCTGTGCCTGACTTCCAAATTACTGCAGACTTTCTGGCCGGAATTTTCCAGGGGGTCAGTGGGCGGGATCGGTTGCGGGTTGGGTGGGAAATTTGATTTTTTTGACAGCCGGTCTGGACCCCACTGCAACGTGCCTTTCCTAATGCCGGGCCTGTCAGCGCTGAATGACCCGACAGGCAGTGGCAGTGACTTAATTAAACTCATTAGCATCTAGTTAACAGATCATTAACAGGCTTTTTTAACTTACCTTTTCACTTTAACTTCATGGCCACGGGAACCACGCTGTACGGGGACCACGTCTGTCAACCTGAGGCAGGAGTTCAGTGGCCATTGCTCCAGCTGATTACTTAACAGCTGCAAATATACAGTAAAAGCTCCCACCTGACAAACCATCACTTTCCTCTGGCAGAAGCTGTTGCTTAGTCCATTTCCAGCACAGATTCTGCAGGCTGCAAGTCTTTCCACTCTCCATTCACTCTTACCTCATTGGAAGAACTCTCTCACCATTCACAGAATGCTTCACCTGCCATCTATTCCATCAACATGAGTGCCCTTTATACTGCCTCACCTTGGCCCTCAGAATCCGGTCACGATCAGCCCCAACACCAGCAGCACCAGGCACACCAGCAGTACCAACAACAACATCAACCTTCTCCACAATCACCTGATGCTGCACAGGACAGAGGGCATCAGCACCCGAGCACATTGCTGCCCGGGAGGCCTGGGATGGCTTCATCATGGCCAGATTTACTTCGCTTGATGCTGTACACCCTGGCTGCCACATGATGCGCCAGGTTGGCACCACTCCACACCAACACCATAAAGCATCCCTACAATGTCCAAGCCATTCCTTTCACACTCACCACCATTGCGGGGGGTACCATTATGTTTCACCAGTCACTGCAACTCACTAAGCCACTTCCAAAGGTGCACACAAATCTATCCAAGAAAGCAAGGTGTTGAAAATAAAGGTTTCAATGTTTGACAGCACATTAACAGAAACTTTACATGAACATTGGCTAAAACAGCCAAGGGGCCACCCTTGTGTGTTGTTAGTTAGTATGATAGCACTAGGATGAGGGTGAGTGTGAGGGGTGGCTTGTGAGATGGGGAAGTGATAATGTAGATAGAGAAAGAGGGATGGGTGGACGTGCAAGGTAAGTTGGTGTGAGTGAGGATGTGCAGGAGTAGAGTAGGGAAGGCAGAGTGATGGGGATGTGATGAGAGGCACAGCAGGATGAAGTTGACTGTGGCTTTGTACTAACGTTTCCTGATCTAATGAAGTAATTGAAACGTTTGAGCCACTGCACTCAGGTCCTCCTGGCGACATCCCTGCTTGTGCCCTCCTCTGCAATGTGCAACCAGTCTGCGTTGATCTCCTGGGGAGGTCTCTTCTGCCCATTGGAAGGGAAGAGGGCCTCCCTGCTTGCTGTGATTCCCTCCATAAGCATATGGAGGGAGTCATGGGAGAGCCTGGGTGCAGCCCTGCACCTCTGTGCAGTGATTGTCAGTGTTTGCTGCACTTCAGTGCTGTAGAACGCTGACAGCACAGATGTCAAAAGAAAGTTGGCCATGGTCTCTTTAAGGAAACCGGCTGATGACATGTCATGAATGATGTCACCAGACCCGCTTCCTTTAATTGGCCCAGGAAACAAGCCCTATCAACGTAAATTCATTTTCCAGAGCGGGATGGAGCCAGCAGCGGGGCCGTGACCCACCACTGACATCGCCCGCCCCGGACCCACCGAGGCAAGGAAAAATCCAGCCCCCTGACTTCCAACTAAACAGGAAGCCACAGACTTATCCAACCCCAGCTTTCTGTGCCCAGGGATCAGCCAGTTGAGCTACTAACTAACCTATTACCAGTCTTCTAGGAGTGAGCTTCTGAAATCTGTCCCCAACCCAGGCTCATTTGAATTAAGCCTTTTCAACTTATGTTTGAATAACAAATCTTATTGTCTCAAACTGATGTGGTACACAAAAAATACTCTCCTAGACACATGCTTTGATTGGATCTAATTTGTATTCCTAGAATGTGCTTGTTCTGTGAATTTAATATCTGATAAGTTAAATTTAACTTAAAATCAACATCTTAATATAAATTACTTGATAATCCTGCAGGGTCAAATAGTCATAAATCCCAAAATGTGATACCTTTTAAATCCTTTTTGAACCAGAATTTGGTTCTCACTCTCACACTATGATTTGTTGTCTGTTCCTTCATTCCTTTTATCTATTGATCTATATTTTTTCTCCCTCCTCTGTAACGTACTGTGGGGTTTTTTTAGGTTAAAGATATTGGGGTTGAGTTAATGTTCGCTTACGCAAGTAATATCAGTGCAATCTGGGTGAAATCGGCAGAATCGATCAGGGAATTTTAAATGTAAGAGAGGTATGCCCAAAATCACTTGATTTGTGTTTTTCACGATCTTTTACGCTGGTCTAAAATTCAATTCACCCGGATCAGGCCCCACCCACAAAACTGGCCACGCCCCCAGGTCAACATTACAAGAATCCGCCGATTGTGCTGGTTCAGGAAGGCTCTTCAAATTGCACTCATTTTCTTCGGCGCACAGGCACTAATAGGCATGTTTTAAAAGATTTTTCATATGAAAAACTATTTAATTTACTAAGAAACTGACTGGTGTACACTAATGAAATGAGTAAATAGTTCAGTATAGTTTCTTAAATTCATTTTCAGTGATTTTAAGTCCGGTTATTCACAGGTGGAGGACTGGACAATCTTATTAAAAATGCTTATTTTTGGTGATTAACCCATTTTCAGCTGTATTAGTAAAACTGCACCAGGTTACCACTCTTAAATACATCAAGGAATACTTTTTAATGGAAAGAAAAAAAATGATGCTGCCAAATTGTGCTTGTTCATTGAAGATCTTACGTTTGTGATAATGCAAATTAATTTTATGGGAAACTTGAACTATAAGCTAACCAGTGAAATTTCGAGCGCATTTTGGGCATAAATTCCCAATTGTGCCAAAGCAGAAACTCTATCCCATTATATGAATGCAAGTTGTTGTTATACCATTGAAATCGTTTCAGTCATGCGTTCAGCTTTCACATTTGTTATCTTTCATGATGACAAAATAAATTAAGTTGGGAAATGGTTTTGCTGTAAAACATGAACACTAATTCCCAGAAAGCATCTCCACAACTTATCACAGTTACTGGAAGATTCAATTATTACTGTTCACTGAAAAACTGGACAACGCGCCAGTAAAGTGCAAGTTCCAGCAGATTCCTGCTCCAACTTACGGTATGTCATGGATAATATAACATTTTAAAGTTTCAATTGATTTTTTTCCATTAAGCATTATTTTACAAAAAAGCTTTCAATGGAACTTTACACGAAAGCTGAAATATATTCTAATATCTACTAGCCACACTAGTTGCTGGTAATCAACTCTAAATTATTTATTAGTAAACTTGAAGGCAAAACACAGTGAGGTCAGCTGATGTTAGAGACAAAAAACAAGACAGAATAAAGTCAGTTTATGAAGTGCAAGTATGTTATTTTTAAAAAACAGATACCCTGAAGTAGGTTCAAATGACAGTTATAAACCACTCAAGCTTTTACCCTTTCTGTTTATGATGTCATCTGAACCCCTTGATTAGATTACTGCTTTGTAATCTTTCCTAGGTTTCCATTATTATACTATAGAATGAAAGCCCTGGAATTGTACTGCCAAAAATGACCTTTTAACACTCTATTATCTGCCACGTGATGCTATTCCACCTTATCTGTGTCACATTGATAATGTTCCTTGTTTTCTTGTCACAATGGGGTATCATGCTGCACAATGCTACCAGAGTTTACTTCAGTCTGTAGAACTATACCTTTAAAAAGAAAATTAAAACCTTCAAAAAAGATTCAGCAAAGTCTATGAAGGGTATCCATGGTTAATGGAAGGAAATATGCCATTTAGTGGTGCAGGCTTTGTAAACAATGAGGTATCAGTGAGTTATGTTTTTATATCATGTTATTTACATTAAACCACTGCTACCTATTGTAACTTTTGTTGTTACCACACACCCTAATTTCTTTCCCTTAAAATAAAAATATGATTTGCTTTCTGTTGTTTTAAATATTTTTGAGGTATTCTATGCTGATCACCCAACTTCCCTTCCTGGTCCTCATGCTAGCTGGTTGTATATGGTTCCCTCTCCGTCAATACTGTCCTCCTCCCCTTCAAACCTGCTGATTACCCACTTCCTGAAAAAAAAACCTGATCCCTCTGTATTTGCAAACTACCGCCTTATCTGCAAACTCTGCTTTCCTCTTGAAAGTCCTTAAATGTGTTGTTGCCTCCATGATACATGCCCATCCCTCCTGCAACTCCTGCTTGAATCTCTCCAATCAGGTTTCCGCCCTTCAACAGCACCGAAAAGGCCCTAACCAAAACCACAAACAATGTTCTCTGTGACTGTGATCATGGTGGATTCTCCCTCCTCGCCTTCCTCCATCTCTGTGTAGCATTTGAAATGGTCAACTAAACCATTCTCCTCCAACACCTCTCCTCCAATGTTAAACTCAGTTGGACTGCCCTCACTTAGTCCAAATCTCACCTATTCAATCATAGCCAAATCACATTAGAGTGAACTGGCAATGGAGTGAGCTGGGAACTGAGTGACAGTAAGAACTTCTAGAACAAGAGTTTTGAACTAGTTAAAAAGGGAAGAGAAGAGATTTTTAAACTACAATTGGGGGCTGAGAAATTAAAATCATGAAGGGAGAATGTTCACGCAGAAAACAAGAGATTGAGGATATGAAGTAGAGGAATAAAATCAAATGTACTAGATATAAAGACTGAAGTGAAAGTGGAAAGTGAAAGTGAAATTTAGACAAATAAAAAATCATGGAAAAAGGAATTTAAAAAAAATGCATGTACTGTATTATATTACACAGAGTGTGGTCAATAAACTGGCGGAAGATCTATATTTAATACCATTATCAGAAACGTGCTGCAAACTTGAAAAAATGGCAAATAAACATATCAGGGTATAATATATTTAGGAGAGGTAGAAAAGATAAGAAAGTAGGCAGAGTGGCAATATTAGCTAAATAGGTAATACTTGCTGTGGGGTGGGGGGCGTTGATTTAGACAAGGAAGGGGTACAGACAGAGTCAAAATGGTTGGAGCTCAAAGATAAAAAAGGGCCTGTTACATTAGTACTAGTGTATTACAGACTTCCAAATTGTGGAAAGGAAATTGAAGAGTAAATCTGCAGTCAGAATAGAGAGATGCGTAGAAATAATTATCCACTTATCGATTGGGGCACAGTGCGTGTAAATGGAGAAATGGGGGTGTAATTGCTAAAATGTGTAGAGGACTCTTTCCTCAAGCAGTATTGTAGTAGGCCTACAAGGGCAGAGGTGCTGCTAGATCTGGCTGTGCATAATGACATTGCTCAGGTAAATGAACTAATTGTGGATAAGCATGTTGGGAGTAGTGATCACAATATGATACAGTTTAAAATCCAACTATAAAGGGAAAAAGGTCAGTACAAAGTTGAGGAGCGAGCTACTGGCACACAGGACTGCAGAGCAGCAGTGGAATGTTTATACAAAAGAGATAGCAAGGGTACAGAATAAATATATTACAATAAAAAAAGAAAACTAGTCGTAGTTCCAGCAGGCCATAGATAAATAAAGAGGTTAGAAACCAATTAGAGTTGAAGATGAGGGAGTATGATGCCTATGAAAATTATAATAATCAAAAAACAAAAGAATATGAGAAAATAAGAAAAAAAGGTTAAGCGTGGGATAAAGAAGGCTGAGGCCTAGAAATTCGTAATGTTAGCGCTGGCCGTTAAGGCCCATTTTGGGGAAAAAAATGGCGTCCGCCACACTTCTGCCCCCTGCCGTCAGGTCTCATGGCAGCCACCATTTTTGGCTGGGAGGCAGCGCTGCCGAAGTCCTCGCTCGCTTGCAATATGCAGATTATGCAGATCGTGATGTCAGTGAGTGTGCAACGCTCACCTGACACCCAATCTGCCATTTTGGAGTGCGCTGCTCAACTTACCGGCCTGTGTTAATTGCGACCAGCTGACCAAACGTTGACAAGCAGGAAGGAGGCTCCAGCAGTGTTATTTAAAGGGATCATCAGCAACAACTTGCAGCTGACATGTTTGTTCAGTTTGACTGGTTCTGTGGAACTTTCTGCACCTCTAGCAGCTTTCTAAACTTCTTTCACAACACTTGTTCACAGTCATCGGGGCTCTACTGGCAGTGCCTCTCATGCTCGAGTATCTTCAGGAGAGGGAGCAGAGACAGCGAAGAGAAAGAGAAGATGCACACAGAGGGAGGAGCAGGAAGGTCAGGAGTGCTTGCAACAGGAGGCCTTACCCACCTAGGGTCTTCAGAGAGCACTTCTCTTATATCCACTTAAGCAATGAGCAGTGTATTAGGAGGCTCCGCTTCAGCAAGGAGGTGGTCCCAGAACTCTGCCACCTCCTGCAACCAGACCTGGAGCCTCAGAGCAGCACGAACACAGTTCTACAAGTACCCTCAAGATCACCGTGGCCCTCAATTTCTTCACCAGCAGATCATTCCAGTCTGCAGCAGGAGACGTAACTAACATCACCCAGTTCGCCATCCGTCGCTGCATCTGAGAGGTCACAGAGGCTCTCTACACCAGCAGAAAGGGCTACGGTTTCTCATCTCTGAGCAGAGAGCAGGAAGTTGTATTCCCTAGAATTTAGAAGGTTAAGGGGTGATCTGATTGAAGTTTTCAGGATATTAAGGGGAACAGATAGGGTAGATAGAGAGAAACTATTTCCACTGGTTGGAGATTCTAGGACTAGGGGGCATAGTCTAAAAATTAGAGCCAGACCTTTCAGGAGTGAAATTAGGAAACACTTCTACACACAAAGGGTGGTAGAAGTTTGGAACTTTCTTCCGCAAACGGCAATTGATGCTAGATCAATTGTTAATTTTAAATAGAAAATTGATAACTTTTTGTTAACCAAAGGTATTGGGCCAGAAATTCGGGTCCAAATGCGTGAGTACGGTCTGGGTACTCACGCATCTGGCCGGATGAAATGCCGGCGTTCAGGAAACACCGTGCATGCGGGGAACGCCGGCATTTCCAGTCCTCTGAACGAAGGGGTTCAGAGGCACAGCGCGCGCGACTGCACAGGCAGCGCGTGCGCAGTGAAATTCCCTTTTCTTTTCCAGAGTTGCGCGTGTGTGAAGGCCTCCGGTTTTTACGCGAGGAAAAAACAAGTGTAAGTACTTAGTTTTACAGGTAAGTGGGCTTTTAGTACAATTTAGAATTTTTTTTTCCACAGGTTTGTTATTTTTAAAGAATTTACAGTAAGGTAAGTTTAGTTTTAGCCCCGATTTTTTATAAAATTTTTTTTTTCAAATTTTAAAATTATTGTTTAAAATAGTTTTTCATAGTTATTTATGGTTCATTTAAGTATTGCAATGTTTTTTTTAATTTTCTTTCAGGTTTAAGTAGTGTTTTGGGGCCAGCAGTTTTCATGAGTTTGACAGCTCTCACTGTCAAACTTATGAATGAACTTTTGCAACCTCCCATTGGTTGCCCAGTGCCCACGTGATCCCAGCCGGCTCATCGCACTAGGTACGCCGCTGGGTCACGCACGCACAGCGCGGCAGGACCTCAAGCTGGCCAGTGAGGGGAAATGCATTGCGGGCCAGGATTTAAATGTCAGCGCGCCGGGTAAGTGCTCATTGGGGGCTTGCACGCGCGGCAAGCACCCAACCCAAATTTCTGGGCCATTAAATATATGGGCCAAAGGCGGATATATGGAGTTAGATCGCAGATCAGCCATGATCTTATTGAGGCTGAATGGCCTACTCCTGTTCCCATGTTTCTATGTTCCTAGGATTGTGCATGTGGCTTTGCCAGGATTGGCGAGTTTCCCCATGGTGCAGGTCACCATCGATTGCACACAAGTGACTTTATGGGCGCCGCATAACAATCCTGAGATCTTCTGTAACCGCAAAGGCTACCTCTCGCTTAATGTGCAGCTGCTGTGCGACCACGTACAGCGTATCCTGATGGTCAATGCCCGCTATCCTGGCAACAATCATGATGCCTTCGTCCTGCATCAGTCCAGTGTGCAAGCAATATTCCAGCCACCATGTCAAACCCGAGGGTGGCTTCCCGGTGACGAGGGCTATCCGCTTTACACTTGGCTGGTGATTCCACTCCGCAACCCCAACACTTGTGCCCAGCACTCATATAATGAGAGCCATTCTGCCACCAGGAACATCATCGAGCAGACCATCGTGCTACTGAACCAATGGATCTGCTGCCTTGACCGCTCGGGAGGAGCCCTCCAGTACTCGGCGGAGCGGGTGTCCCATTTCGTGGTGATCTACTGCTTGCTTCACAACTTGGCCATCATGAGGGCAAAGTCCTTGCCACTAGGGATTGCGGGACCAGCTCAGGGGGAGGACAAGGGAGAGGAGGAAGAGGAAGAGGAACAGAAGCAAGAGGAAGAGGACAAAGAGGGAGGGAGGAGGCAGGGAGCCAATGCCCCTTCCGGACGGGTTGTCCGTGAATGGCTCATCAGACTCTGATTCCAATGTATGAAACCACAAACCCCTGTTGCTCACCACATCCCCATCATACCATCCCTCTGTCACGGAATATCACAGCGTCCTCCTGAGCACAAAGCTGAAATGAGAGACACCACAAAAGATTCTAAACAAAATCAATAAATTTATCAAAAATCACTTCACACATATTTACAGGAGATGTAGTTTCCTCCAGCTAAATATTGAGAAGACTGAGGTCATTATATTCAGCCCCTGCAATAAACGCCTTACACTTGCCACCGATTCCATCCACTTGGTTAATGTCTCAGGCTGAACCAGCCTTTTTAAACCTTGGTGCCCTGTTAGACCCCATATCCTCTTCACCAGAACGACTGCCTATTTTCACCTCTGTATCCGCTGCTACCTCAGATCATCTGCTGCTGAAACCCTCATTCGTGCCTTTGTCACCACCAGGCTTGACTATTCCAATGTTCTCCTGGCAAACCTCCCATCGTCAACCCTCTGTAAACTTCAACTTATCCAAAACTCTACTCCCCAAAATCCTATCCTGCATCAAGTCCCGCTAACCCATCAATCCTGTTCTTGTTGGCAACATTGGCTTCCCCATACCTCAAATTTAAATTCTCCTAACCTTGACCCTCCTATTTCTGTAACTTTCTCCAGCCCTACAACCCCTCACCCTGAACTCCCTGTTCCTCTGACTTTTTGCTTCTTTTGCATTCGCCCCTCCCTTTGCTCCACTATCAGCGGTATGCCTTCAACCACCTACGCCCCATGCTCTGAGATTCCCTTACTAAACCCCTCCACCTCTCCAACTCCCTGTATTCCTTTAAGACCTTCCTTATAACCCACCTCTTTGACCAAACCTTTGGTCACCCCCCTCCTGATGTGTTCTTTTTTGTCTTGGCATCAATTTTTTTGAGAACACCTCTGTAAAGCAGTTTGGAACGATTTACATTAATGGTGGTATACAAGTACAGCTGTTTTAGTTGTATGGATATTGTCAGATTGATACTATTGATTCTGCAATACGTTGTAGCTGATGTAATTAGACATTCAAACTATTTTTTATGGTTTTCATTGTTCCTATTGAGAAGCTTTGTAAAATTAAAATGGAATGAGAAAAAATTTCAGACAATAAGGGATGTCGAGAGTGTGTCAAGCCAGAAGAAAGGTAAGTGCATATAAGAAAGGAACAAACTGGGAAAAGAGATCATAATTGAGAAGAAAGTGAGCCTGGCAGCTGACACCGAAAACAGCTGGATGCTCAGGCAAAAACTCTTTTCTCAAGGTACCCTCCGGAATAGTGTACCAAGCATACTGGGTAAAGTTCATGCACATGCATTTTACCCAGATTGATCTTGTGACACTCAACCCTTGGCCATGCACTGGAGTCTGGTATAGGGTAAAGAGCTTGGCATTTCAAATAGTTCTCCTCAAGCACTGGCATTGTATGTCTAGTGGGACAACGTACAGGGAAAGATCATTTCTTAAATGTTTCCATATTCCCCATGTTTATTGGATTTTCCTTAACCCTCTGGGTAATGAACCTAAGGCCCTCACTTACTTTTCCATATTTCCCAGGATAGCTGAAATTTTGTTTGGAAGTCTGGGTTATCCAGAAGGGCGTTTTGTGCTTTGGAAGGAATTTCAGAAGAAGATTCCTTGCCAAAGATTCTTCAGCTTGGATCCTTACCAGGTAGGGGGAGGATGTGCCCCTATTGCTGATTAAGCCATGAAATTGGAATTTAACTTGACAAAGCCAACATCATTCTTGGTCTTCCCAAAAAATGGTAAATTCCCATGCAATTTCTTCTTTTGAATATTTGAATATAAGCTGGATCAAGGATCATTTAATTTAAAGAGAATCTTTGTTTTGAAAGTTTCAGCAAAATTCCCATTCATGAAATTAATGTTAATATTGATTTGAAATTATTCTCCTTCATTTTAATTTTTACATTTCTATTTAAATCTAAATGTCAGTTTGATGAAGTTAGGTACCTTTCTAAATGTTTTTGTTGACAGTCAGATCATGCTGAACATTATCCAGATGAAACACAACTTTAGCTGTGAAGTGTCAGATGTCAGAGGACTTGCCTTAAGGTGTAGTAATGCCTGTTCTAGTGCTACTAACACATCATCAACTATCCTTAAAGTAATAGGGAACAGATGGAAAGAGACTTTTGGGTGTGCAGTGCTAGAAAGTAAGGTCACCTTTAGGCTAACCATTTAGAACAAAGAGGACAGTCATGTTAGTTTCCCATGTTACTATGAATCTGTGTGGTCTTATCTTACCTGAGGCTATCATTATAAAATGGTGGTGGAGAGCTTTGGATTATTATGATGATAAAAGAACAACCTGTTCCAGAAAATTACCATTTTACTCTCCAGTGAATGGTAGTATTTAAGTTGTCTACTTTGTAAAAAATGCCATGCAACTGCAGATATGTACTATATTTTGTAATTTTGTTTTCATATTAAAAAAATTATTATACCATTTTTTCAACACATAGATCTCGAAGAGGAAATACTGTAGCTGCTAGTTTACTTCAACCTTGTCACTCATCTGTGTGCTGATACAGACAGGCAGAGAGCAGCAGAGAATTTACACAGATTAGCTCCCTAGCTACAGGCAGAAAATAGATGTAATAACACAGTAGAGACAGTGGTAAATTCACTGGTGATTGCTAAACAGATAGCAATAATGATGTTTCACATTATGTGCAATTATGCGTATCTTTCAACAGAGATTTATCTTTTAGCACCTCATGTTGAAATACTGTACAGTTTAAATAAATATGGTGAACCTTGAAGTTTAAGTACAAGCTTGATCTATATTTGTACACCAGATTCTTATTCAGCATTGGATATATTGGGCCAGAAATTCGGATTGGAGGCTTCCCGTGGGCGCAAGCCCCCGACCTGCACTTACATAGCGCGCCTGCCGTTGTGCTGTGGGCCCGCGTGGGATTCCGATCCTGGGCCTCCTCCAGCTGCTGGTGTGCAGTGCTCATGTATCCCAGAGGCTCAGTTAGTTCGAAGCGTCCCCTGGGATCACGTGGGCCATGAGGAGCCAATCGGAGCAGGGAATCTCCATTCATAGATTTGACAGGAAGACCTGTCAAATCTATGAATAGAGATCGGCCCCAAATCCTAAGTAAAACTTCAAATAATTATTTGTTTTAAATCACATTTTAAAAATAACTATAAGTTACATAAATTAAGTACAGGTAGACTATCCTTTATCCGAAAACCTCGGGACCAGCTGTGTTTCGGTTTTCGGAAAATTTCGGAAGGTATTTTATAAGACTGGGAAATTTGTCGGGGGTGGGTCGGCGGGGGTGGGGGTCGTCGGGGTCGGCGGTGGGGGTCGGCGGGGGTCGGGTCGGCGGGGGGGTCGGCGGGGGTCGGCGGGGGGGGTCGGCGTCGGTGGGGGTCCGCGGGGGGGGTCGTCGGCGGGGGTCGGGGTCGTGCGCACGACTTACGCTGACCCTCTGCTCAGCGTAAGTCGTGCGCCACTCTGGTCATGTCGTGTGCACGACTTACGCTGAACGAAAAAACCTTCGGTTTTTAGAGGGTTTCGGTTTTCGGAAGTTCGGATAAAAGGTAGTCTACCTGTATTTTAAACAAAAATTTAAATTTTTGACAAAATTAATTAAAGTTTTTAACGGGGCCAAAAATAAACTTACCTTTCTTTAAAGTATTTAAACATGATAAACCTGTGGAAAAAATGTTTAAATTTTACTTAATTCACCTCTTACCTTGTTAAAAGCAGGCCTTGCGCCTCCTTTTTTCACGCGCAGCTGCTAGGGACTTACCCTCACGGAGAAACCTGTGAAAAAAGCGGAAGATCAAGGTCTACGCGCTGCCTCTCCGGTGCACGCGTTTGACCTCCGAACCCCTTCCTTCAAGGGAACGGAAGTTCCGGTTTCCAGCACATGCGCAGTGCATGCGCGAAACCAGCACTTTCGTTGGCCAGACGGGTGAGTACACAGCGCGTACTCACCCATGGGGACCCGAATTTCTGGCCCAATATCCTGCAGCTGTAAATTTGTAAAGTTTATTTAATGGAAAGTAAGTTTAGCGCACAATTTTAGAATTTTGCAGTGACATTTTTAGCATTTTTCTCAAAAGTTACAGAATCACTCACTTACACCATGTAGTGTAGAAGTATTTCTAAGATGACTACGACCATGGAATCAAGACTATACTGTCTTGAGTGAGATTAAGGAGAGCTCTGTGCAGGTATACTTGAATGCTCACTACCCTGTGACTTTTAGTGAAAGTCTGATGAGGTGGTAATTGGCCAGATTGGATTTGTCCTGCTTTTTGTGGACAGGACATACCTGGGCAGTTTTGCACATTGTCGGATAGATGCCAGTGTTGTAGCTGCACTGGAACAGCTTGGCTAGAGGTGTGGCTAGTTCTGGAGTACAAGTCTTCAGCACGACAGCCGGGATGTTGTGGGGGCCCATAGCCTTTGTTGTATCCAGTGCGCTCAGCCGTTTCTTGATATCATGTGGAGTGAATCGAATTGGCTGAAGAATAGGACTGTTGCAGTGAGACCTCACAAGCTTAAATAAAAAATATCAACTATCATTATTTCTGGAGCAGCTGAATGATACACAGATGTAGAAAATATTGGGGCACGGAATTCAGTTACGGCTCGTTTGGGTCGGACATTTAGCGCCTGGCGCGGAAGTACCACCCTGGCCGCTACATTCGGCTTACCGCCCTGCACAGGAAGTGGAGTGCAATCTCGGCTGCTCCACTTCCTGGTGGGGCGGTAACCGAGGCGATGTCGGGATGCTGCAGGGCCTCCGATGGCCCACACTAGGCTACCAGGGTGGCATGGTGCTGCAGCCGCAACCCGACACCAAAGTGCAGTGCTGGGCTGCGCAATGGTGGCCAGGACCACGCCATGGCCCACCACTGAGGGCCGACCTGCAAGGCTGGCACTGACATCGCCCGCGGCAGCCTCGAGGGGTGCAGCTGAATTTCTGCCACGGGGCGGTAAGGGGCCGCGGCGGGGTGCTAAGGAGTCATGGCGCACGGCGATGACGCCATCGCCGGTGGCGCAGTGGCCCGGGGCACTACCGGCAGGGGTGCGGCGCTATCAGGTAGCGCCTCAGCAACGCCCCGCCGAATTTCTCGGGATGTGCTTTGTTCCCCGCCCCCCCGAGGCGCTAACGGTAGGCGCAAAGGAGCCGAATTTCTAGCCCTTGATGTCTAGCTAGTTTGACACCAGTGCACAAGGGAATATTTCAACCTCAACATCCACAATCCCAGAGATTTGTGAAGGGGGGTATGCAGATGTTGAAGCAGACTATGAAATTACATTTACCAGTGTTATATTTTCTTCCTCCATTACTCGTCTCTCAAACCTACATGTAGATGGTAACCATTCCGCATAGTGGATGTTCACCCTCCTGGTTGGAAATGTAACTTACTTTCAAATGTGCAGTCTGATTTGGCACTCCTCTTCTGAGGGACCTGATGGCAATATATTTATGTGGGGTGCCCTGCTTAGTGTCAGTTGAAAAATTATAATTATTTTCTCATAAATGTTTCACAAAGCCATTTTGAACATATTCACATAAGGTTCTGCATTACTACAATGCAGAGAGTTTGTTGCATACACATTAGTAATAGCTCAAAAATGGCCTGGATTTTGCGGTCAGCGGCATTCATTGCACTTACACTTGTCCACAGACTTTCTGTGGGTTTTTGCACTGCGACTTGCGGTGATTGGAGAGCCAAAGCAGAGCGGCGCCCTCTACAGGGGATCTGGGGCCTGTGTGAACAGGGCATGGAACAATGTGTCTCCTTAACCAATCAGATTGAAGAATCGTTACTGAAACACGCAGCGGGGAATTTTCACCTAAAGAAACAGGTAGGTTTGGAGCGTGGGGGTAGTTAAATTGTTAAAAATCAGATTCTCGACCTGAACCTACCTCCAACCCACTTCTGGTTTTAAAGGAGGCGGGACAGTGTGGGCTGCCAACCCGCTGTCAGGAGGCAGGATGCCAATTTAAATATTTTAATGAGGCTGGACGCCTCTTCTTTAACCTCCATTTTGTTTTTAACTGTAGCTGGTCAAGTTTTACACACCTCGTAAAACCCGACAGTTGCAGCAAGGTGAGGACTGCTGCATCCAGGAGGTAAGTGTCCTTATACCTACCTCCTGGATCCAGGGTCTCAACCTAATACAACCCCACGATCGGAGACCCCCTCACGAAGCCCCCGATCGCCTTCCCGGACCACCTGCCCCCACCCAATTCCCCAACAATGATCCTGAGGCCAGCCACAATCCTCCGGTGACAGGCCCCAATCTTCTCTTCCCCCCTCCCCCCCACCGATGATCCTGAGGCTGGCCACGATCATGGCCCTGATCTCCTCTTCCCTCCACCCCCTCCACTCCGGTCCCTTGACGGCCCCAACCTTCCTTCTCCCCCCACCCCCTGCCCCCCACCATGATCCTCTGGTGGCTGGCACGGGCCCCAACCGGACCCCTTCCTCCCTCCTCTGTGCGGCCTAGTGCCTCAGGCCTACCCACCCGCAGTCAGCCAGCCTCTCCATCTGGCTGGCTGCGGGTGGGAAACAGAGGCTTCAGATGCAACGCAAACCCTGCCGTTAAAGTCGGCAGGGCCTGCGGGTAACCCGTTCTCCCGGGTTTCCTGCCTGCCTCGGAGCCCCCTGCCCCCCAACCCGCCTTCCCCATGA
Source organism: Somniosus microcephalus (assembly GCF_052327205.1). Taxonomy (NCBI): domain Eukaryota; kingdom Metazoa; phylum Chordata; class Chondrichthyes; order Squaliformes; family Somniosidae; genus Somniosus; species Somniosus microcephalus. Next base: position 111,237,087 of record NC_140998.1, on the reverse strand, counting down.
AAATCCAGCCTGGAGAGTCTTAACCAGGAAGTGTAAGTTAGAATATTTAATTCAATGCCAAATCATGTACAGAAAGCAAAATAAAGAGAGGGAAAGAAAGATGGGATTGAGAGAGAGATAAAAGAGACAGAAAGAAAAAGTAAATCTTTTTTTTTTTAATTTGCCAGCAATAATTGAAATCTGAAGGAATGAAACTCCACACTCTTAAAAGTAAATTTTCAGTGCCAGAGAGGTTGTTTGGCAGTAATTAAGACTTATCACGCTGTTAAATATTCACTTACACTTGAATAGACTAACCCTAACTTTTTCAGCCATGTTTAGTGTATTTGAATGCTGAGTCTCTTAGCGCAGCTTCTGGAGGAGCAGAGCAACTCGGACAGAACTTTCTGATTTCCGCGTTTAACTGCAGATGTGTGGATGCCGGAAGTTGCTGTCTGATATAATCCTTAATAACAGTCAGCGCAGATAGCCGCAAAATCCGGGCCATCATGTTCAATTATCGCCACTTGCATCATTGCAGCATAGTAACTTTTTACATGCCATAGTATGCATGATAATACAACTCTATTTTCTACTAACCCGCTTTTATTCTGGACATCAATTTTAATCCTGATCCTGGTGTGATTTATGGCCTCTATTCCATACACTTTAGAAAATACAGCATTACTAAAGTTAATTGGATCTCTTTTGCACTCTACCATGTCCCAAATAATTGAAGCAGTTTTGTGATATAAATGGAATATTAGAGGCTATTGTAATTCAGAAGTACATTTTGTCAGTGGGACTAAAGTCAAAGTGAACTGGAATTCAAGAGGAAGTTAATACTTAACTAAGTGTTATTTATATTGGTGACATTTCCTAAAGTTAATCTTAACTAGAATACAAAAGGTGGGCAAGCCCATAATTGTAATGAGTCCTCATAAGCTTAAATTAAAAAAGTATTTTATTACAATTTATGGCGCAAGTAATTGATACATTGATGTAGGAAATATTGGTGTCTAACTAGTTTCATGTTAAATGTATTTCTTCAGTGACGAAGATGTTTGTTTTTTGCTTTACTGAGTTGTTCTGTAGGAAAACGGCTTCCTTCTTCCCAAAGGACTTCAAGGAATAGTCACTCTTTAGCAAAGAGATAATAGGAGAAAAACCCATCAGTGGGGAGGAGTAGGTTAAAGTCATGAATTTGTCGAACCAATTTCAAACCAATCTTTCTGGAATAGATTCTCCTTTGCCTGTGCAAAATAACAGATCGTCAATTGTGTTAGTTAAACTGCTATTTTCTGTGCTCTGTTCGGCAGCTTCCTACATGATTAATTGTGTTTTTTGTCTGAAAAGCTGGTCATTATTAGTTAATTGCTGTTAACCAATGTGAACATGAATAGTTAAAGAGAGCTTGACCTGTAAATGGTAAAGGTTATAGCATGAATAAGTGACATTTCTTCAACCTGTATTGTTTAGGGCAGGAAGGGTGGGAAGGGGATGCAGAACTTTTGTTGGCCCTGTATTGTCAAGATATGCTGCGACCGTTTGTAGCAGCAAGCCATCTTGGGGTCTGTCACTCAGGCACAAGTTTCAAAATAAGAATGAATAACTAAAAGATGGATGTTCCCTGTGGCCATCTATTCAAGATGCTCACAAACTCCGAAGGGAAACTTCGACCAACCATTAGATAATCTGTAATTTCACATGACCTACTTCTTCAGAATCCCAGTGTGACTCTAGCACCTTTCCCAGCGTTATATGGTAATAAACAAATGGATATTAAACAAATAAAATTGTAACTCAATATATATTAAACTGGATATAGTGAATAGAAGATAAGAAATTTAAAGTAAAATTAAAAGAAAGTGTCGTGTGAACTTTTAGGTAAATTATAAATGTGTAAATATATAACCACTAATTATGTTGATAATTATGATGCAACAGAAGCCTGTTAGTTAGAATGACTGTTATGGACTGTCATCTTGCTTTTTCAATTTTGTTTTTCTGTTTTTATCAGTTATTTCAGAGTTCAAGGGGTCTCTGGCAGTAGCATATAATGGGCGGTGTCGGATTGGCCGGCCGTTATACACAGCGCCTGATATTCAGTTCCACTGCAGTCCAATGCCCTGAAATTGTGCTGAGATGTGAAGATTTAAAGGTAAACTTTGCAATGGTTCAAGCCACTCGTGGAGCCTTACAATCTGCAGGCAAAGGTTGTAGAATTGGGCACACTTGATTTTACAAGGTGCGCTCTGCATCCTTTTTTAAAGGCCACATTACAAGCTTTTGAAGGTCTCAAACATATTTAATGAGAGCAAGTAGGTCTCCAGCAATGTTAGGTTTTCCCTATCAATATTTTTATGCATTGCTGTTGCATAGTGCTAACTTTGATGTGGTGTATTACATAGAGGTGAGATGAGTATTCCACTGGGGTTCTGAATGTGCTGCATAATTGAGATGAGGAAGAGGATATCACAAGGGATCAAAAAAATTCAAGTGGAGAAATCCCTAGGGCAACCTAACTATACCTTTCACTTCTTCAGAACCTGTGTCTGGACATGTCAGAGGAATCCAGTTTTGCCACCTCTGCTTCAAAGACAGGCTGACAAAGAAATTGTGCCATCGACTGACACAGAATTATACCATCTGCTGTATAATGATCTGCACATAACATCTGGATCAGGGGCAGCTCTTTTCTTAGAGGTGAAGATTACAATGAAGCTTTCTTGCTGCTACATCTGCCACATCAGGCAATCTTCAGTGCACAAATGGTTCAGGGAGTTACAACCACTAGGTTTGAAAGGACAACACTTTCATATTTTTTTCCTGTGGAAAGGAGGCATTGGCTGTGCAGAGCGTCACATATGGCACCTAAGCAGGCACAGGGGTTCTTCAGATCAACTCCATGGCTTTCATGAAGAGAATGGGTTTGCAATCAAATAATGCTGAGGTGGTATCTGGCCTCAGAGACACGGTTATGTAAGTCAGTGGTCTGGGTAGTATCATGATGCCTTTATTGTGTAGTCTTTCATAGTTGACTCACTATTTGAAGGAGAAGAAGCACTGAGGATGACTTTCAGGTCTATCCTCTGCATCTATGGCTGATGACCCCACTGAGAAACCTCAAACAGGACAGGAGCACCCTGGCTTGGATACCTCAGCATCTGTTTGTGCTTCTTGGCTGCCTCTTCCACTTCCATCTTCAAGAAATATGTGTCATGGAGCTTAGACACAATAACAGAGTGGTACTAAAGGGCAATGGTTGTCCACAGTGATTCAAAATACCTCCAAGAGAGTAAAGTAGTTCCTAACTTAGGTTTGTGCAATGGTTGATGTGTCGCTCAAACAGAAGTCCAAACGGGATGTCAAGAAGCATACAGGATGGGATAAGGAAAAAAAGGGAAACTTGTGTCAGATGCCGAGAGCTCAATACTGCAGAATACTAGAGGAGTATGGAAAGTGCAGGGGTGAAAGTAAAAAGGAAATGAGGAAAGCAAAGAGAGGGCTTGAAAAAATAGTGGCAAGTAAAATCAAGGAAAATCCAAAGATGTTTTATAAATACATAAAGAACAAGAGGATAAATAAGGAAAGAGTAGGGCCTATTAGAGACCAAAAAGGTAACCTGTGTGTGGAGGTGGAAGATGTGGGTATGGGTCTTAATGAATACTTTGCGTCCGTCTTCACAGAAGAGAGGGATGATGCAGACATTGTAGTTAAGGAGGAGGAATGTGAAATAGTAAATGAGATAAACATAGTGAGAGAGGAAATATTAAGGGGTTTAGCATCTTTGAAAGTAGATAAATCGCCAGTCCCAGATGAAATGTATCCCGGGCTGTTAAGAGAAGCAAGGTAGGAAATAGCGGAGGCTCTGACCATCATTTTCCAATCTTCTCTTGCTACAAGCATGGTGCTGGAAGACTGGTAATGTACTGTTGTTTAAAAGGGGAGAAAGGGATAGACCATGTAATTACAGGCCAGTCAACCTAACCTCGGTGGTGGGCAAAGTATTGGAGAAAATTCTGAGGGACAGTATTAATCATCATTTAGAAAGGCATGGATGAATCAAGGACAGTCAGCATGGATTTGTTATGGGAAGATCGTGTCTGACTAACTTGATTACATTTTTTGAGGAGGGAACAAGGAGGGTCGATGAGGGTAGTGCGTTTGATGTAGTCTACATGGATTTTAGCAAAGCTTTTGACAAGGTCCCACATGGCAGACTGGTCAGAAAAGTAAAAGCACATGGGATTCAAGGGAAAGTGGCAAGTTGGATCCAAAATTGGCTCAGTGGCAGGAAGCAAAGAGTAATGGTCGATGGGTGTTTTTGTGCCTGGGAGGTAATTTCCAGTAGGGTTCCGCAGGGTTCAGTACTAGGTCCCTTGCTTTTTGTGGTATAGAGCAATGATTTAGACTTCAATGTAGGGGGCATGATTAAGGAGCTTGCAGATGATACAAAAATTGGCTGTGTGGTTGATAGGAAGGATAGATTCAGGAGATGGTTCTGTGATAGTGGATTGGCGGTTAGGATCAGATCAGCCATGATCTTATTGAATGGCGGAGCAGGCTCGAGGGGCCGATTGGCCTACTCCTGCTCCTATTTCTTATGTTCTTATGTTCTTATGAAAAAGCTGTAGACTGCAGGAAGATATCAATGGACTGGTCAGGTGGGCTGAAAAGTGGCAAATGGAATTCAATCCAGAGGAGTTTGAAGTAATGCATTTGGGGATGAGTAACAAGGCAAGGGAATACACAATAAATGGTAGGATACTGAGAAGTGTAGAGGAATAGAGAAACTTTGGATGCATGTCCACAGATCCCTGAATGTAGCAGGACAGGTAGATAAGTTGGTTAAGAAGGCATACAGGATACTATCCTTTATTAGCCGAGGCATAGAATACAAGAGCAGGGGGGGTTATGCTTGAACTGTATAAAACACTAGTTAGGCCACAGCTAGAGTACTGCATACAGTTCTGGTCACCACATTACAGAAAATATAAGATTGCACTAGAGAGGGTACAGAGGAGATTTACGAGGATGTTTTCAGGACTGGAGATTTTTAGCTAGGAGGAAAGATTGAATAGGCTGGGGTTGTTTTCTTTGGAACAGAGGAGGTTGAGCAGAGATTTAATTGAGGTGTATAAAATTATGAGGGGCCCAGATAGAGTGGATAGGAAGGACATATTTCCCTTAGCAGAGAAGTCAATAACCAGGGGTCATAGATTTAAAGTAATTGGTAGAAGGATTAGAGTCGAGTTCAGGAGAACTTTTTTCACCCAGAGGGTGGTGGGGGTCTAGAACTCACTGCCTGAAAGGGTGGTAGAAGTAGAACCCCTCATCACATTTAAAAAGTACTTGGATAAGCGCTTGTAGTGCTTTAATCTACAAGGCTGCAGACCAAGAGATGGACAGTGGGATTAGGCTGGATAGCTCTTTTTCGGCCAGCACAGAAACAATGGGCCGAATGGCTTCCTTCTGTGCCGTAAACTTCTATGATTCTATGTGAGGATTACACCGACCTTCGCCTTGATCCTGATACCACCACATCTTTTCCTCATTTACAGCCAGGTATGAGGGAGTTGGATGACTTCATTGACTCTGCAGCTGACACCTGTGCTTTGCTAGAGTGTGGCATTCAGTCCAGATAGGGCCACTCTATTTTGGTGCACCCCCTGCAGGAGGACCTACAACTAACTCTTCAGCATCAAAGCCAGCAGTTTTGCCGACCTATCTCCACTGTGGCATTGTGAATAATTATTCCCCTTCACTGCCACCACTCCAACTTTCTCTTTTCTGGTGAGCTACAGCTCTTTAAGAGCTGCGGCTTTGCCAGATTTTGCACTTCCCAGCTGGCTGAGCCCCAGGACAAGCTTTCTGATCATGCCTTTCCTGTGCCTATCGTCTACTAAAAAAATCACCAAATTTAACCACAGTTTTGCCAATTGCACTTTAAGTATGTTCATCTGAAATTCCTCTCTTTTGGATATTAGCAGACTTATTAACCCATTAATTTTAAAAGTATTGATGCCTCTGTTAATATCGCAGACAGAGGGCTTTCAAATGAATGTTAAGTAATTCTATGCTTGTATCGCACAGCATAATTTATGGGCCCAGGTGTTAGATAAGTAAGAATAGGCGTGCCCATGATTGAGCTTCTGACATTGTTATTGCATTCCGTGGAACTCACATCAAATTAGAGATGAAGAAGGCTATCTGATCCATCTTTGCTCAACCATCCTGAAAGATCCTAAGGTCCTTCCATCACTGTATCTAACAGTGTGTTAAATGATTCAAGAGTTTTCATCTCCACTGCTATACCTAGAAGTCCATTCCATGTATTGGCCACTCCCTGCGCTCCTCCAATTGGGGAGAGAGCGGGAATATGGTATTGAGATAGAGGATCAGCAATGATCATATTGAATGGCGGAGCAGGCTCTAAGGACCGAATGGCCTCCTCCTGCTCCTATTTTTCTATGTTTCTATGTTTCTAATTCTGGCCTTTATAAAAAGGATACAGAGGCACTGGAGAGGATGCAGAGAAGATTTACAAGGATGATACCAGAAATTTAAGGGTATACATCTCAGGATAGGATGAACAGGCTAGGTCTCTTTCCTCTTGAAAAAAGAAGGCTGAGGGGTGAGAGATCATTAAAATTATGAAAAATTTTGATAGAGTGGATACAGAGAGAATGTTTCCACTTGTGGGGAAGAGCATAACTAGAGACCATCAATATAAGATAGTCACCAAGAAATCCAATTGGGAATTCAGAAGAGAGTGGTGAGAATGTGGAACTCGCTACCACAGGGAGTGGTTGAAGTGAATAATATAGATGCATTTAAGGGGAGGCTAGATAAACATTTGAGGGAGAAGAGGATACAGGGTTATGCTGATAGATTTAGATGAGGAAAGACAGGGGAGGCTCGTGTGGAGCATAAACGCCGGCATGGACTGGCTAAATGGCCTGTTTCTCTGTCGTATATCCTATGTAATCCTACGTAATCCCTGATTTTACTTACTCCGCCATTGGCTGCCGTGCCTTCAGCTGCCTAGGCCCTAAGCTCTGGAATTCCCTGCCTAAGCCTTTCTGCCTCTCTGCCTCTCTACCTCTCTTTCTTTCAAATGCTGCTTAAAACATTATGGGGGAGAAATTCGGTTGTTAGCGCCACTGATTAATGCCTAAAGAGGCCGAGAAGTGGGGCGCTAGCCAATTTCCAGGCGGGCGCAGGGCGCCTAGCGCCTCACCCCATATTGAGCATGCATTTAGTGCCGGTGCTAAATCTTAGTGCCCGCTCATGGGCGCAGGCTGATTATGACATCATTTGAGTGTGCAACGCCTTTTGGGTGCCCCGGACTGGAAATTCAGTGGCGCCCCCCTCCGTAGCGCCTGGTGCTAATAGTGACAGCTTACCTGGAACCTTACCAAGTCGCTCTCGGTCTGGAGGAGCGTTATTTAAAGGGGACTGGTGTGGTTGAAAAGCGGCAGCCATTTTTGGAGCACAACTTCCTCGAGAGCTACAAAGAGTTGCTGAGCTGCACACTGAGAGCCATTTGACCACTGAGCCAGCGCAGGCAGACGATCTTCAGCCTTCTGACCATCACCTTGCTGTTGGTGAGCCTTGACATCGGGGAACCGTCCTGTGGGCACTTATTATGGGGGCTGCATTGGAGGGGAACGTCCTGCTGCTGAATCATCTGGAAAGGGCACTGAGACGCTGGGAGAGGGGGGCGGGCATGGCCAGATGGAGGAGGGCCAACAGACGTCGCCACAGCAGACCTTACGCTGGCAGGGTTTTCCGACAGCAGTTTTCCTACTTGAACATGCCGGAGGAGCAGTGTGTCAGAAGGCTGCGATTTAGAAAGGAGGTGGTGACTGAGCTGTGCCAGCTGCTTCAGCCAGATCTGCAGCCTCAGATAAGGTGCAGGACATCTCTGTCGGTGGCTGAGAAGATGGCTGCTGGCCTGAACTTCTACGCGAGCAGCTCTTCTCAGGCTGCGCATCAGAGGCTGATCAGAAGTAGCTTCTAGGCCCCTCTCACGGAATGCTTGCTGCCATTCCAAGAACAGGAATGGAACCGGTCTGATACCCCAAGCCTGTGAAGGGCAAGATACATGTAAATAGTAGGCATGGCCATTGTAAATGAAGAAAGTGTTTCATTACACAAAATGTGGTTCCTTCAAACATGAGAAAGCTATGGCAACAGAAAGCAAAACGAATACACTGACACATAATTGACTCTCACACCCGGGAGACTATCCAAAACATAAATCACATTCCGACCATCTTCCTTGGCCTTGATTCCACTGCGCCAACGAAAGCATCCAATGCCCCATCAGTGAGGCGTTCCGCCCTCTGCCTCACCCTTTCCACAGGTAGGCTCCCACTGCTTTGAAGGCCTACAAGGCAGTGAGTGTGACTGGTGATGCCAATTGACCGGCCCCTTTAAGAGCTGGCCGGTGCCATTGTGTCTCAGGGAAAGTGATTATTGACAGCACCTTCGCTGCGCCCCGCCGCCGCAAAATTGGGTTGCGCCGCCGGGTTAGCGCCTTAAGAGTAGCGTGCAGTGCCTGATTTAGCACCGCAATCACCTTTAGGGGCGCTGCAACCCAATATCACGCTAGGTGGCGCTAAATTGCGCCTGGCGCTAAACTTTGCGCATCGCCAGGACTAGCGCCCCAAACGCGGCTATACCGAATTTCTAGGCCTACCTCTTTGAATAAGCTTCTGCCCTAATATCTCCTTATGGGGCTTGGTGTCATTTTTGATAACGCTCCTGTGAAGCGCTTTGACAAGTTTTACTGCATTAAAACTAGAGAACCAACCAGGGAACAGGCTATTTTAGATCTTGTATTGTGTAATGAGACAGGGTTAATTAGCAATCTCATAGTAAAGGATCCTCTGGGGCAGAGTGACAATAATATGATAGAATTTCACATTGAATTTGGGAGTGACTTACCTAAGCCTGAAACTAGAGTCATAAACTTAAATAAAGCCAATTACATAGGTATGAGGGGCGAGTTGGCTAAGGTAGATTGGAAAAATAGATTAAAAGGTATGGCGGTAGATAAGCAGTGGCTAGCATTTAAAGAAATATTTCATAATTCTCAACAAAAATACATTCCATTGAGAAACAAAACCTCCATGGAAAAAGTGATCCATCCGTGGCTAACTAAAGAAATTAAGGATAGCATTAGATTGAAAGAAGAATGTTGCGAAGAATAATAGTAAGCCTAAGGATTGGGCGAGTTTCAGAAACCAGCAAAGGGTGACCAAAAAATTGATAAAAAGGGAAAAAATAGAATATGAGAAAAAACTAGCAAGAAATATAAAAACAGATTGTAAGAGCTTCTACAAGTATGTAAAAAGGAAAAGAGTAGCAAAAGTAAATGTTTGTCCCTTAGAGGCTGAAACAAGAGAAATTATTATGGGGGATAAGGAAATGGCAGAAATGTTAAACAAATATTTTGTATCTGTCTTCACAGTAGAAGACACAAAAAGCACACCAAAAATGGTGGGGAACCAAGGGTCTAATGAGGGTGAGGAACTTAACGTAATTAATATAAGTAGTGAAAAAGTACTAGAGAAGCTAATGGGACTAAAAGCCAACAAATCCCCTGGACTTGATGGCCTTCATCCTCGAGTTTTAAAAGAGGTGGCTGCAGAGATAGTGGATGCATTGGTTTTGATCTTCCAAAATGCCCTAGATTCTAGAACGGTCCCAGCAGATTGGAAGATAGCAAATGTAATCCCGCTATTCAAGAAAGGAGGGCGAGACAAAACAGGGAACTACAGGCCAGTTAGCCTGACATCAGTAGTAGGGAAAATGCTGGAATCCATTGTTAAGGAAGTGGTATCAGGGCACTTAGAAAATCATAACATGATTAGGCAGAGTCAACATGGTTTTATAAAGGTAAATTGTGTTTGACAAATTTATTCGAGTTTTTTGCGGATGTAACTAACAGGGTAGATAAAGGGGAACCAGTGGATGTAGTATATTTGGATATCCAAAAGGCATTTGATAAGGTGCCACATAAAAGGTTATTACACAAGATAAGGGCTCATGGGGTTGGGGGTAATATAGTAACATGGATAGAGGATTGGTTAATGGACAGAAAACAGAGAGTAGGGATAAACAGATCTTTTTCAGGTTGACAGACTGTAACTAGTGGGGTGCTGCAAGGATCAGTGTTGGGTCCTCAGCTATTTACAATCTATATTAATGACTTAGATGAAGGGACTGAGTGTAATGTATCCAAGTTTGCTGATGATACAAAGCTAGGTGGGAGAGTAAGCTGTGAGGAGAACACGAAGAGCCTGCAAAGGGATATAGATAGATTAAGTGAGTGGGCAGTAAGGTGGCAGATGGAGTATAATGTAGGGAAATGTGAGGTTATTCACTTTGGTAGGAAGAATAGAAAAACAGAATGGCCTAGAAATTCAGTATAGCCACTTTTGGGGCGGTAAAGTCGGGCGGCCGCTAAATTTTGCGCCCGGCGCAAAGTCGCGCCCCCTTCGCCGATATTCAGTCGCAACGCCCCAAGAGGTTGCTGCTGCGCTAAAACAGGTGATGCACGGCTATCTTTAGGCGCTAAGCTGGCGGTGCTGAGCGATACCCCCGAGGCCAGGCGCAGCGCAGGTGCGGCGAGTTCTTGATTGACGGCAGACACTCTGGCGCCGGTCATCTCTTAAAGGGAGAGGGTGGATTTGTTTGCCTGCCACGCCCTGCACACTGCAGCCCTCAACCTAGGCCTGACCACTTCAGCTTCACCTATACAACGTCCAGGACTATGGAGAAGGCCAGGGAGAGAGCGCAGCGCTTCAGCGATGGAGACCTGAGGGTGCTGGTTGGCGGAGTGGAGCGCAGGCGCCATGTTTTGTTCCCAGAAGGTGGCAAGAGGTCGCTGCCTAGCGCCTACCGGAAAGCCTGGAGGAAGGTGTCCAACAGGGTGTCTTCCAACAGCGTGGTTGCCAGGACTCCTGTGCAATGCCGGAAGAAGTTCAATGACCTCACTCGGGTTGTCAGGGTGAGTACCCTTTCCAGTGTCCTCCTCATCCTTGCATGTGCACCTCACATTATGGGCAAAGGGACCTGAAAGCCCTAATGGCCAGCCCTCATCCAGCAGCTATGGGACTGGCATGAAAATCAATTGCACATTCAGCACTTTACACACTGTCCAAGCTATTCGACCATGGGAGGCAGTGCAGACAAGATCAGGGCTACACACTGTACAAGCTATTCGACCATGGGAGGCAGTGCGGACAAGATCAGGGCTACACACTGTACAAGCTATTCGACCATGGGAGGCAGTGCAGGCAAGATCAGGGCTACACACTGTACAAGCTATTCGACCATGGGAGGCAGTGCAGACAAGATCAGGGCTACACACTGTACAAGCTATTCGACCATGGGAGGCAGTGCAGACAAGATCAGGGCTACACAATGTACTTAGAGGCCATCCTTTCTCTTGCAGGCCAAGGTTGCGCACAACCGGCGCAACCGCACTGACACCGGCGGAGGCCGTCCTGACCTCAAAGAGCTCTCTGACTTCGACCAGCGTGTGGAGCGCATTATGGGAGTCCGGCTGATTGGCCCCGTCGCCAGTTGAGATGCCGACCCTGTTCTGGGCACCAATGGTAAGGGCATCACCTTTTGGACCTCTCTCGTTCCACTTGCACATCAGATCAGCATCCTTTGCCACTGTCCGACCAATGCGGTGAATGGCACCACTCATGCCTCCCTCACTGCCGCCCTGTCCTCACTCTAAAGCTACTCTTCTGCCTTCCTGCTTTCAGATGGTGAATCGCCAGGTGAAGAGGCGGGCCCTCAAGCTGCCACTGTCAGCCCTTCGGAAGACGAGGAGGAGGAAGAGGAAGCCGGCCCATCAGTGCCACCCTCAGCCGCACCGGCCCATGGCGATGTAGGGGACACGTCTTCCCTGGAGGGGAGCCGGGGGGAAGGGTCGGAGGAGAGTGAAGCTCCGGGGCCCAGCGGCCTGCAGCAACGCGGGAGGGGTGGGGAAGCTCGGCGGACTTCTCCCTAGAGGGTGAGTGCGGCCTCCAGTCCTGCGATGGTCAGCGCAGAGGAGGTGCGCCTCCTAGAGGAAATGGCCGTCCAGGCTGAGCGCAGGCACACTGAGCTCATGGCTGCAGTGGCAAGGATGCCTGACTCCATAGAGTCACTGGCAAGGAGTGTGCAGGAATTCGGGGCAGCACAGGCCAGGAGTCTGCAACAATTCAGTGCAGCACAGGCCAGGAGTCTGGGACAATTCAATGCAGCACAGGCCAGGAGTGTGCAGGACATCAATGCAGCACAGGCCAGGAGTCTGCAGGACTTCGCGGCAGCACAGGCCAGGAGTCTGCAGGACTTCGCGGCAGCACAGTCGGCTTCTAGCCAAGTGCTCAGTCGTGCCGTCCATTCACTGGCTGGTGTCATGCGGACACAGACCAGGGCCACACGGGCACTAACTGCTGCCACCCTCGCTGGATCAGCCAGGCATCGCAAGGGCACTCGCCGCGCAGCAGCAGCCCAGCAGTCTGTCCTTCAGCTGTTTGCTGCGCATGCTGCAGTGCTGGCCCGTGCGAGTGCCAGTGTCTCAGGCGACCAGCGAGCACCTGCGATCTGCCAGGTTGCCACCATTCCTGCAGACGACACTGCCACTCCGCCATTGCAGTTGCCACGAGCTGCTGGACAGACTGCTGCCGCCCAGCCAGAGTTGGAGCAGTCAGCAGCCGGCCACTCCAAGGCCAGAGCTGGTGCAGGCCGACCCACAAGGGCATCTGCCGTCTCGCCATCTGTCCCTCAGCAGCCTTCCCCCAGCCTTGCTGCAGCCACTGGGCTCGCATTGAGGAGGAGCAGCAGGGCGGGCAGGGGCCAGGCAAGGATGCGCAAGGCATCGCCCTCGCAGACCAAAAAGTAGAGATGCACAAATGCCTGGTGCTTGTTGTAAGGCCGACACTGGTGCAGTTGTTTTTGTGTAAGGCCGAGACTGGTGTCTTTATTTCTTTATGTAAGGCCGAGACTGGTGTCTTTATTTCTTTATGTAAGGCCGAGACTGGTGTCTTTATTTCTTTATGTAAGGCCGAGACTGGTGTCTTTATTTCTTTTTGTAAGGCCGACGCTGGTGTCTTTCTTTCTTTTTGTAAGGCCGAGACTGGTAGTTTTGTGTTTTTGGAGGGGGCTTCTCCACATGAGCATGTAATGTGGGAAGGGCAGAGGTTTTCAATAAATTATTGTTGTTAAATTGCAGTGTGCATGGTTTTTTGGTTAAGTCCTGGTTGCCCTGCTCGGCTGACGGCTTGTGGAGCGGCTACATTCATCTGCTGACATTGGCACATGCCAGTCCCTGAGAGGGGGCCTAGAACTGACGTTCAATAAGCCGGCGACGGGCGGCCCTTGCACTTTGTGCCTCCCTCCTGTGCTGGTCCTCCTCCTCCTCCTCCTCCTCCTCAGGTGGTCCTCCAATCTGTGGTGGCAGTGGCTGAGTCCTGCGGATAGCCAGGTTGTGCAGCATGCAGCAAACGACCACGAAATGGGAGACTCGCTCCGGCGAATACTGTAGGGCTCCACCAGAACGATCCAGACAGCGGAACCGTTGCTTCAGGACGCCGATTGTTTGTTCGATGATGTTCCTGGTCGCTTGATGGCTCTCGTTGTATCTCTCTTCAGCAGGGGTGCTGGGCGCACAGAGCGGGGTCATCAGCCAGGTACACAAAGGATAGCCTTTGTCCCCGATAAGCCATCCGTGTGGGTGAGGCTGGGCCTAGAACATGTCTGCCACAGAAGTCTGTCGCAGGATGAAGGCATCGTGGCTGCTGCCTGGAAAGCGGGCATTGACAGCTAGGATGAGCTGCCTGTGGTCACACACCAGCTGTACATTCAGCGAATGGTAGCCCTTCCGGTTGCGGTAATCCTCGGCATTCTCCAGAGGTGCCCGCAAAGCCACATGCGTGCAGTCAATGGCGCCCTGCACCATGGGGAAGCCCACGAATGCTGCAAAGCCCATTGCACGCTGTTGCTGCTTGTCAAGGGCCATGGAGAAGGAGATGAACTGACATCTCCTTTGGAAAAGGGCATTGGTCACCTGGCGGATGCAGCAATGCACGGCGAACTGGGAGATGTTGGCAATGCCCCCAGTAGCGGCTTGGAAGGAGCCGGTGGCATAGAAGTTGAGAGCCACCGTCACCTTCACTGCCACCGACAGAGACGTCCTGCTCCTCAGCTGTGGCTGCAGATCACCGCCAAGCAGCTGGCAGATCTCTGTGACCACGTCCTTTCTGAATCGCAGCCTCCGAACACACTGCTCCTCAGACATGTTGAGATAGGAGAACTGCTGGCGGTATACCCTGGGTGGGTAAGGCCTCCTTTGCCGACGCCTGTTGCCCCCTCTCCGTCTAGCCAGGGCTGCCACTCTCTCACGGCGTCTGTGAGCCCTTTGGATGTAATTGAGAAAGCCTGCGTTGACACCCATTGCAGCCCCCATAATATGCTGGCAAACAATGAGATGTCAATGAAGGCAAAGACTAGTGGAAATCTGTGGCCTGAAGCCAGAAGTACCTGTCCGAGTGTTGGGCCAAAGCAGAAAGCTATCTACCTTGGTCTCTCTCCAAAGATCTGTTTCGCAAGAGGGAGTGCTGCAAAATGGCAGCCTTTTATATTGCAGGAGGAGTGCCCTTTAATTTGCGCCCCCCGCGCCCCGCATCGGCTGAGCACCGTTCCACTTAACAGTCGCTAGGGGCGTCAGGCGCACAATGGGGCGTTGCCACTGAAGTTCCGGTTGGGGGCGCACAAAGGGCGTTGCACGAGGAAATGACGTCATGATCTGCGCGCGCAGCTGGGCGCGCGCAAAGACTTTGCGCCGGCGCTAAATCTCGAGTGAAGTTGGGGCGAGGCGCAGTTCTCGCTGCGCCCGGGCGCTACCCGCCTAGCGCCCGACATCTACTCCTCCTAAGGCGCTAATGGCTGGCGCAACCAACTGAATTTCTAGGCCAATATCTTTTAAATGGTGAAAAACTTTTAAATGTTGGTGTTCAGAGAGATTTGGGTGTCCTCATGCAAGAAACACAAAAAGCTAGCATGCAGGTACAGCAAGCAATAAGGAAGGCAAATGGCATGTTAGCCTTTATTGCAAGGAGGTTGGAGTATAATAGTGAGGAAGTCTTGCTACAATTGTACAGGGACTTGGTGAGACCACACCTGGAGTACTGTGCACAGTTTTGGTCTCCTTATGTAAGGAAGGATATACTTGCCTTAGAGGCGGTGCAACGAAGGTTCACTGGATTGATTCCTGGGATGAGTGGGCTGTCCTATGATGAGAGATTGTGTAGAATGGGCCTATACTCTCTGGAGTTTAGAAGAATGAGAGGTGATCTCATTGAAACACACAAGATTCTGAAGGGGATTGACAGGGTAGATGCTAAGAGGTTGTTTCCCCTGGCTGGAGTGTCTAGAACTGGGGGGCATAGTCTCAGGATAGGCCATTTAAGACTGAGGTGAAGAGGAATTTCTTCACTCAGAGGGTTGTGAATCTTTGGAATTCTCTGTCCCAGAGGGCTGTGGATGCTGAGTCTTTGAGTATATTCAAGGCTGAGATCGATAGATTTTTGGACTCTAAGGGAATCAAGGGTTTTGGAGATCGGGTGGGAAAGTGGAGTTGAGGTGGATGATCAGCCATGATCTTATTGAATGGCGGAGCAGGCTCGAGTGGCCGTATGGCCTACTCCCACTCCTAGTTCTTATTCTTAAAGGCACAATATAAATGTAAGTTGTTGTTGTTTTTGTGAAGAAAACCTCCTGAATTTGTCTTAAATTTGTCGGTTGTTAGTTTAAACCTGAACCCCTTTGTCCTAGAGACATGGAGACATGGTTTCATTTGAAAGATATTCCAGATTTACCTTTTCCATACCATTTAATACCTTATATACCTCTGTAAGATAATGTCTCATTCATTTTCATGGCTTGAATGTCAACTTTGTGTCTCAGTGACCAAAACTCGATTTAGTGCTCACAGCCCTTTTGCAAGGTTCCAGTCTTTTAACTGGCATAACAGGTCTTCCATACCCATTCTATCCCCATGTCTTATCCATATTTGTTTGCAGTCATGTTTCTGTGATACCATTAGTTCTAATACGTTACTGTTCATTAAAAGAATGGCATTTAAAGTTTATCCTTTAACATTTCTTGTTCCTACTTGCTCACATGCCTATACTTATTTTGGGCTGCATTATTTCCTTCTATCACTTCTGCAAAGTTTCAACCCTCCTCTCTTCAAATCTGTTCTAAATTAATATGTGGGAAATCTTCAGATGCATAATGATCTGAATGATTTGAGCAAATAATTCTCAGAGATTTTCAATAATATAATACATCTTTCTTACATAAGGAACTGAAACATTACCACATGCTTGATTGGTGGTGGTGTTATTTACAATATACTTGTGCAGTAGAAATATCCTCCTAGAGAGTCTCTTGAACTCCTTGGGCTAAAAATTGGATTACACCCTAAAACGGGCACGGGGATCGTGATGCATGGTCGTCCCACACCCGTTGAAAGGAATGCAGGCAGCTCACGATCTTCGTGCTACCTGCTAATTATAATGATTGTAGCATTCAGCCCAGCACTGCTGAGTGGGGGAACACTCAGGGGCCCAAGTTCATGTGAGGGTAGCACCAACAAAACCTAACCTCCACTTCTTAAAGGCAGTTGGCATCTCTTAAAGGGGAGGTGCATTTTGCCTGCAGCAACTCATGCAACAGGCTGGGGGAGACAGTGAAAATATCACAGCAGGGGCGAGAGCATGCACCAAGGTTCTCTGATGCAATACTGGAGGCCTTCATGCTGGAGGTGGAAAGGAGGAGAGAGGTCCTGTTTCCACAGGGGGCCAGGAGACCCTCCAGGCAAACTTGAAAACGCCAATGGGGAAAGATAGCCATAGCTGTCAATGACAGTAGTGTCGCTCCAAGGAGTTGGCTTCAGTGCAGGAAGAAGTTTAATGATATCTCTCGAGTGGTCATGGTCAGTGAATTAATCTTCAAATGCCATATGCCCCATCTGCACCACTAGCCTCACACACGGCTCCTGGCTCAGGCTAAGGTAAGAGAGTTGCTCTTGGAAGACCCTAGGTGGATAAGGCCTCCTGCTGAGAGCCCTTCTCTCCTCCTCCTCCTACCTCTACGAGCAGCTTGTCCTCTTCTTTGCTGCCTCTGCTCCATCTCCCTGTCATGCAGCAGGCCAAGGGGTGTGAAAACTAGAGCACTCATGACTGGGAGCAAGAGATCTGACCAGACTCTTGAAGTCAAAAGCAAGGCCTTCTCCACTTTTGGCACCAGTCCCTGTCACCTCACCAACTTTAAACAACTCTAGAAATCTCCAAATAGTTCCACAAACTTACACAGAGCCAGTAGAAATCAATCAGCAACTAACCTTAGAATGGTTGCTGATCCCTTTAAATATTGCTGGTAGGGGTCTTTGCTGGTGCTGAACGCATGTTCAGCTGTGCGAGGTTAATACAGGGTGTTAGCTCCAGCGTTGACGAGCAAAATGGCAGCGCTGGCGCCAAATCAGCGTTGCATGCTGACTGACGTCACGATCTGTGCACTCTGCTAATGCCTGCCCTACCGCCTTCACCAAGATGGCATCCGGCACGGCATGCACCAGAAGTATGTGTGCGCGTGCCATGGACACCATTTTTGGCACAAAACGGCACCCGTAGCACCAAAAGATCAGGCAATATGGAGTCGAATTTTCCGTTGCTTGTCTTGATTAGTGGAGGTATACTACAGCAGCATCTGCAAAGAAAACAACATTGATGTGGTCAATTGAGACCTGGCAAGGTCCTTTGTAAGGAGAAGCCAATATATGTCTTCAAATCAAATTGTGGAGCATCTGATCCAAACTTCAGGCTGAGTAATGGCTTCAGATAACAGTCTTTGCTATTATGAAGTATAACTGGATAAGTCCTCAGGATGTCACGGCAGTAATTTTTTCTGGTAGTTGGGGTGACAGGAAAACAATTACTGCCAAGACATTCTTTTTGAGGCTAGGTGATAAAATTCAATCCATTTTGAAGCCCAGAGCCAGAGATTTGGTTTTAATAATGCTCTGAGCAGAGTGCCTTGTTGGAGGAGTTCTTTTAAGGTTCAGAAAGTGAAGCCCTCCTCAGAGCTGAGGATGCAGAAGAGAAAAAGTTATTGTAGCAGTTATCAAATGCAATGTATGTAGTGGAGGTGGTAGTTACTGAATGTGGAGATCTTGCAAGATGATACATGTTTTTAAACAATATAATCAGCACACATATATGAAAGGTAAAATCCTGAGGGGGGAGAAATTCAATTCACATTTGCTTGTTTTTAGGGTGTAAAATTGGTGTAAAACCGTTGAACTTTGGATTGTGATCTCCTGTGTCCGAACTATGCTGGAATTGTGTTGGTGGCCATATTGGATCGGGCAACTTTTAGTCACCCAAACGGCGACAGTGGAGGCCTCGTGAATATATTAAAATTAGGGTCCTGCGGCTGTTGAAGGACAGTTTTTCCAAATTGAACTGCAGGATTGCTGGATACATTAATTCTTTAACCCACCCATTAACCTTTGGCGCCAACTGTCAGGAAGGAGGCTGCACCAGTGTTATTTAAAGGGATCCTCTGCTGATTAGAGTAAGTCTCTGGTTGTTTTTGTAGACTGCTAAAGGGCTTTTAGGCCTTTTTTTTAGCTGTGTTGGCGGCTGTAACTGAGTTAAAAAAATTTGGGCAGTGACTTTCTGGAGCTGCAGGGCAGTCTCTGTGCAGGGAATTCTGCAAAAACTTATTCTCTGCCAATATGGATGTGCTGCTCAGTCTATCTGCCATTGGGGCTGGAGGATGAGGAGGAAAAGCAACAAGTCACAGCGCAGGGACCTGCAGCTGCTGGAAGAAGAGGGCAAAGGAGAGGAGGGCGTAGGAGGCCTTGCACCATGCGTAGCTACAGGAACAGACTATCTTGCCTGCTCTTAACTGAGGAGCAATATGTCTGGCGACTCCACTTTACAAGGGAGGCTGTGGGAGAACTATGTCAAATGCAAATCGGCTACCATGCTAATTTTGCCGCCCCCCCCACCCCGTTTTTGGTGCAAGTTGAATTTCTACCTGTATGTATGAAAAACCTGAACTGTAAATCTAATCAGTAGCCACATATTTTGTTGACTAAATATGAAAATGCATTGCATTGACAATTGTAAGTAAATTTGCCACTGGTTTCTCTGCTCAAATAGTTGAATGCCGGTGTCATAGAATCATAGAAAGTTACAGCACGGAAGGAGGCCATTTCGTGCCGGCCAACAAAGAACTATCCAGCCTAATCCCACTTCCCAGCTCTTAGGCCGTAGCCCTGCAGGTTACAGCATCCCAAGTGCACATCCAAGTACTTTTTAAATGTGGTTTGGGTTCCTGCCTCTACCACCCTTTCAGGCAGTGAGTTCCAGACCCCCACTACCCTCTGGGTGAAGAAATTTCCCCTCAAATCCCCTCTAAACCTTCCACCAATTACTTTGAATCTGTGCCCCCTGGTTATTGACCCCTCTGCTAAGGGAAATAGGTCCTTTCTATCCACTTTATCTAGGCCCCTCATAATTTTATACATCTCAATAAGGTCTTCCCTCAGCCTCCTCTGTTCCAAGGAAAACAAACCCAGCCTATCCAGTCTTTCCTCATAGCTAAGATTCTCTACTCCCGGCAACATCCTTGTAAATCTCCTCTGTACCCTCTCTAGTGCAATCACATCTTCCCTGTAATGTGGTGACCAGAACTGCACACAGTACTCTAGCTGAGGCCTAACTAGTGTTTTATACAGTTAAAGCATAACCTCCCTGCTCTTGTATTCTATGCCATGGCTAATAAAGGCAAGCATTCCGAATGCCTTCTTAACCACCTTATCTACCTGGCCTGCTACCTTCAGGGATCTGTGGACATGCACTCCAAGGTCCCTTTGTTCCTCTACACTACTCAGTGTCCTGCCATTTAATGTGTATTCCCTTTCCTTGTTAGCCCTCCCCAAATGAATTACCTCACATTTCTCTGGATTGAATTCCATTTGCCACTGTTCTGCCCACCTGACCAATTTATTGATATCTTCCTGCAGTCTACAGCTTTCTTCTTCAGTATCAACTGTGGTGTATGTAACCTGTTCCACCTTAAGAGAACTACCTTAAGAGATGTACTACTTTCTCTTGGCTGCTGTATACTGTAATACCGGTGGTGACCACACCGGTATATAAGTGTTGTGTAGGGATTTGCTGGGCAGTTCAGCCCTGACCTCCGAATAGTAAAGACCTGTTAAAGTTATTCTTGTGGTCTGTGTCCAGTGATTTATAATAAGCTTTACTGGGACACACAGACTTAACAGTGGCGACGAGTCCGATCTTACCCTGCGGCAGTTTTACATCCAAGGCAGCTTCGTCCTCAGAACGGGCGTCGAGAAGAGGCATCCGCCCTCATCATCCTGCTGAGCACCATCGCACGGGAGGCATCGAGAACCCGGGTTAAAAAGAAAATTCTGACCACGAAGCCCTCCATCAGCGACAGGCAGTGATCATCCCTTCTACCACGGTGGTGGGTAAGCCGATCAGCGACACGAGCAGAAAGTCGGCCGCGTTGACTGTGGAGTGGGGGAGGGAAAACGGAGGAAAAAGGGCGGAGAACTCGACCACGGCCGGTAAAAAAGGGCCGGGCTGCAATCGAGGCCGAGAGGCGCAGCGACTGGGGCAGCTTAAGGCACGAGAGCCGCGGAGAACTCAAACGCAGCCGGTGTAAAGGACCGGGCTGCAAGCGGGGCTGCGAGGCAAAGCAGCGTCGGGGAATTGAGAACCGCTGGGGAGGCGAGAACGGCAGCAGCACGGCAATCGCCATTGCAGCCAGCGGGGGAAGAAGGCAAACGTGGGAATCCGCCATTGTAGTCGGCGGGGGAAGAAGACGAGCGCGGGAAAGACCGCCAAGC
The DNA here is from genome assembly GCF_052327205.1 of Somniosus microcephalus. Taxonomy (NCBI): domain Eukaryota; kingdom Metazoa; phylum Chordata; class Chondrichthyes; order Squaliformes; family Somniosidae; genus Somniosus; species Somniosus microcephalus. Next base: position 111,216,143 of record NC_140998.1, on the reverse strand, counting down.
ACGGGAAGCCGCCATTTTAGTAGGCGGGGGAAGAAGACAAGCGCGGGAAGCCGCCATTTTGAGAAAAAGAAAAATTAAAAAAACTTGCAACGATGCCTAAACATGGGAACATTAATACCTTTGATAGCGATATCGAAGATTGGACCACGTATGTAGAACGCATGGAAGTTTATTGTAAAGCAAATAAGGTACCAGATGATGAGAAAGCACTAACCTTATTAAGCTCAATGGGTGCGAAGACATACGGGCTATTGAAGCACCTTCTATCACCAAATAAACCGGCGGATCAGACTTTCGCGAATATTGTTACTGTCCTGAAAAATCATTTAAACCCCACGCCGCTGATGATAGCGGAACGATTTAAATTTTACAGAAGAACGCAGCTGAAAGACGAAAGCAACGCTGAATTTTTAATTGAACTGCGTAAGCTAGCAAAGCACTGTCAGTTTGGAACAGGACTAGCAGATGCGCTGAGAGATAAATTTGTGTGTGGATTGTTAAAAGAAGGAACACAAAAGTGACTGCTTGAGGAGAATGATCTTACACTTGATAAAGCTGTCACTATTGCAGCATCGCACGAAGCCGCAGCGAGAGGCACGGCAGAAATGCAGCTACGGTCACCGGAACTCAGCACCAATCAAATGGTCTTGGGTACAGTAAAATGTTGTCGTTGTGGAAAGACAACGCACGATCAGAACCAGTGCTGGTTCAAAAATCAGGAATGCAGAAAATGTGGCAGGCTTGGTCACATAGCTAAAGTATGCCGGTCAGGAAAGAAGACCAGCAACAAAAAGTCACCACAGAAAAAGTACAGAAAGGTACACAAGGTGACAGAGAACAGTTTGAATGAACAGAAGTCAGATTCAGACTCCAGCAGTAATGAACTGGGTAGTCTAAGAGTACACAATGTTGGTAAGGAAGCAGACCTCCAAACAATTTGGGTCACACTTCAGATAGCAGGAGTCCAAGTGAAGATGGAATTGGACACTGGATCGGCATTGACGGTCATGAATAAGCAAGATTACAAAAGGTTATTCCCACATATTCCCCTACGGGATACGGAGATTGTATTGAAAACATACACGGGGCAAAGAGTATACCCCATCGGGAAGATAGAGGTAAAGGTGGTCCACAAGGGCAAAGAAAGCCGAGGAATGGACTTACATGTGCTACCTGAGGGAGGTCCACCACTACTGGGACGGGAGTGGATTAGGAAAATAAATATGGACTGGCATTCCTTAAAAGCACTAACGGTAGATTCCGGTAAAAAAGATGTCAAACCTAAACGATTGTCCAGAACATTGGACGATGCTAAAGAGGTGTTCCAACAGGGACTGGGAACACTGAGAGGAATTACAGCAAACATCAAGGTTGAAGAACATGCAAACCCAAAATTTTTCAAAGCCAGACCGGTACCTTATGCGATACGACCTGCTGTGGAAGCTGAGCTGGAAGGGCTAGAATGTTCAGGAGTACTGTCTAAGGTAGACTGGAGTGAGTGGGCCACGCCCATTGTTCCCGTCATGAAGCGTTCATCGAGCAACAAGCCGGGGGAACTGGGGAAGGTTCGCATCTGTGGAGATTTCAAGATCACTGTTAATCCGATACTTCACACGGTGCAGTATCCGCTTCCGCGGATTGAGGATATCTTCGCTTCGTTGTCTGGCGGGAAACACGTCACCAAGATAGACCTGGCGCAGGCGTACTTACAGATGGAAGTTGAGGAAGAGTCACGCCAGTATCTCACGATCAACACGCATAGAGGCTTGTACCGGTATAATAGACTGGTTTTTGGAGTGGCATCGGCTCCAGCAATTTGGCAGAGGGCCATGGAGCAGGTATTACAGGGAATTCCAGGCACACAATGTTACCTGGACGATATTTTGATTACAGGAGATGATGACGAGGAACACCTTGCAAATTTGGAACTGGTGCTCACCAGATTGAAAGAACATGGACTTCGAGTTAATCGCCAGAAATGTGAGTCCTTTCAGAAGCGGATCTCGTACTGTGGTCATGTCATTGACCAGGAGGGGCTTCATAAGTCTCCTGACAAGATCGAAGCTGTTGTGAAGTCTCCCGCTCTGGATAATGTATCCCAGTTGAGGTCGTTCCTAGGGTTGATTAACTATTACCATAAGTTTCTGCCAAATTTATCCACGGTGCTGCACCCACTGAACGCTCTTTTGCAGAAGGGAGTACCATGGAAGTGGAGCGAGGACTGTAAGAGGGCCTTTCACAAAAGCAAGGCATTGATCACCTCAGAGGAAGTGTTGGCTCACTTCAACCCAACGCTGCCTATTCGTTTGGCTTGTGATGCTTCTCCATATGGTATTGGGGCAGTACTCTCACACAAGTTGCCAAATGGCCTGGAGAGGCCAGTCGCGTTCGCATCCAGATCATTGACCTCCGCTGAGCGCAACTATGCTCAGATAGATAGGGAGGCTCTCAGCCTTGTGTGGGGAGTAAAGAAGTTTAATCATTACCTGCAGGGCCAAAAGTTTACGCTTCTGACAGACCACCAGCCGTTGGTATCCATTTTTAACCCTAAGAAGGGTGTTTCGGTGATGACAGCACAGAGACTCCAGAGATGGTCCCTTTTCCTAGGAGCACATCAATATCAGATTGAATTCAAAGGTACAAAGCAGCATGGTAATGCTGATGGGCTGTCGCGCCTGCCACTACCTACAGAGGAGGAGGCACCGACGGTTGACCTTGTTGAGTTATTTCACTCAACCATCATCGAATGTTTACCAGTCACCAATGCAAGTATTGAAAGAGAAACCAGGAACGACCCGACACTGTCCCGGGTCTACGAAGTGACAGTGAAGGGATGGCCAGCACATGGCAAGACGAGGCCAGCTGTCCGTCTGTCAAGGAACATTGATGTATGGAACAAGGGTGATTATTCCTCCTAAGTTAAGAGAGAGAGTTCTAAAGGAACTGCATGAAGGTCATCTGGGGGGAGTCAAGATGAAAAGCCTTGCTAGGGCTTATGTGTGGTGGCCGGGTATCGACCAACAGATAGAGGATCTGACGAAAAGCTGCTCAGGGTGCCAAAAAGTGCAAAATGCACCTCCGATTGCACCGCTGCATCCATGGGAATGGCCTTCAGCCCCTTGGCAACGTGTACATATTGACTTTGCTGGTCCATTCATGGACTCCATGTTTTTAATTGCGGTGGACGCACATTCTAAATGGCCAGAAGTGATTAAGATGACTACCACTACCTCGGAAAAGACGATCGCGGTGCTAAGAACGATATTTGCAAGAAATGGAGTGCCAGAACAAATATGTTCAGACAACGGACCGCAGTTCGTGTCAGAAGAATTCCAGAAATTCATGAAGAAGAATGGGGTGAAACATCATACCTCTGCCCCATATCATCCGGCTACAAACGGGTTGGCCGAGAGATTTGTACAAACGTTCAAAAAAGCAACAAAGGCCATGAGCGAAGATCAGATCCCACTACAACACAAGGGGGACAAATTCCTACTGGCATATCGAAACGCCACTCATGCAGTGACAAACCAAAGTCCTGCCATGATGTTCTATAACAGGAGGTTGCGGTCCAGGTTGGACTTGTTAAAACCAAATGTGCAGAGGGAAGTTGAAAACAAACAGTTCCAGCATATAAATAACAAGACCACTCGGAGTTTCGAAATAGGACAACCAGTGTTAGCCCGGGACTATAAAAACGAGAAATGGCAATCTGGAACAATTCGGGCCAGACAAGGACCCCTGATGTACACGGTAGATATTGGTGAAAATGTAATACGGCGTCATGCTGACCAACTGGTAGAATCGAGAATAAGGGTCGAACCTATGGTTACGGCAGAGACAACCGTGGAAGAAGTTAGTGAACCTGAAGCATCTACCTCAGAAGTGAATGTACCTGATGATGATGTCCAATCCATAAGAGACCAACTAGATGAGCCAACCCAGCAACGAGAATCAGAGACCCCTGAAAGGCGTTATCCAACTCGAATCAGGAGGCCTCCTCAGAGACTGAATCTTTGAACTGTTTTGCATGAAGTTGTATATATATATGTTATTATGTTATGTTAAATGGGGATATAACTGTTAAGCTAAAAAGGGAGGATTGTGGTGTATGTAACCTGTTCCACCTTAAGAGAACTACCTTAAGAGATGTACTACTTTCTCTTGGCTGCTGTATACTGTAATACCGGTGGTGACCACACCGGTATATAAGTGTTGTGTAGGGATTTGCTGGGCAGCTCAGCCCTGACCTCCGAATAGTAAAGACCTGTTAAAGTTATTCTTGTGGTCTGTGTCCAGTGATTTATAATAAGCTTTACTGGGACACACAGACTTAACATCAACCACACAGCCGATTTTAGTATCATCTGCAAACTTCTTAATCATACCCCCTATATTCAAATCTAGATCATTGATATATACCACAAAAAGCAAGGGACCTAGTACTGAGCCCTGCAGAACCCCACTGCAAACAGCCTTCCAGTCACAAAAACACCCATCAACCATTACCGTCTGCTTCAGGCCTCCGAGCCAGTTTTGAATCCAACTTGACACTTTGTCCTGGATCCCATGGGCTTTTAACTTTGTGACCAGTCTGCCATGTGGAACCTTATCAAAAGCCTAGCTAAAGTCCATATACACTACATCAAATGCACTACCCTCATCTACCCTCCTTGTTACCTCCTCTAAAAATTCAATCAAGTTTGTCAGACACAACCCTCCCTTAACAAATCCGTGCTGACTATCCTTGATTAATCCATGACTTTCTAAATGAAGATTTATCCTGTCCTTCAGAATTCTTTCCAATAATTGTCCCACCACCGAGGTTAGGCTGACTGGCCTGTAATTACTCGGTCTATTCTTTTCTCCCTTTTTAAACAAGGGTACCACATTAGCAGTCCTCCAGTCCTCCGGCACCACACCTGAAGCCAGAGAGGATTGGAAAATGATGGTCAGGGCCTCTGCTATTTCCTCTTTTGCTTCGCTTAACAGCCTGGGATACATTTCATCCGGGCCTGGGGATTTATCCACTTTTAAAGCTGCTAATCCCCTTAATACTGCCTCTCTCACTATGTTTATTTCATCTAATATTTCACACTTCTCCTCCCTGATAGCAATGTCTGCTTCACCCCTCTCCTTTGTGAAAACAGATGCAAAGTATTCATTAAGAACCCTACCGACATCTCCCGCCTCCACACACAGATTACCCTCATGATCTCTAATAGACCCTACCCTTCCTTTAGTTATCCTCTTACTCTTAATATATTTATAAAACATCTTTGGGTTTTCCTTGATTTTATTTGCCAAGAATTTTTCATGCTCTCTCTTTGCTTTCCTAATATCCTTTATAATTGCACCCCTGCACTTTCTGTACTCCTCTAAAGATTCTGCAGTATTTAGCCCTCGGTATCTGTCATACGCCTCCTTTTTTTTCTTTATCCTACTCTGTATGTCCCTAGACATCCAGGGGGCTCTAGATTTGTTAGTCCCACCTGGTGTGCTGTGGAGAAGAAAAACATGATTAAGGAAAGTCTCAATTTAACTTTTCCCCAGTAGTGTACATCAGAATGCCTTGAGCATGGACAATTTTTTTGGAGGATCTTCCTTTACAGCATTATTTTTAAAACCCTTGAAAGTATTTGTTAAAACAAGCCTTACCGTGTCATCTTACTTTTACTGGTTAAAGGAACTTTTTGAAATTAAATCCCTACACTGGAATTTCTTTCAAACATTCAGTTACAGTGAATTGCTGTGCTAGAAGAAATATGATCACCAATGATATACTGTAAATTCCTTTGTACATTTTGACAACAATAATACTTCCTTCTATATCTTTCATCAAGCTGTCAATAAATGACATTTGTAATGTAGAGGAAGGGTTTTTTTGTCAAAGTCTGCTGGACTAAGTTCAATTTTCATGGGTGGAGAATTTAAAGGTCAACATGGCAGCCTATTGGCTTTAAAACCTTTACAAAGTCAATATATTATCTGATTTTAAAATGTACACAAAAGCTACTTTATAGATGATTATGTGTGTTTTATTGTGACTTCACAGTAATGGTCTTCTTTGATGTTTTTTGAAAGGTGAGACTAGCATTAGGCAGCTTGCCTGGGGGTGGCCATTGAAAACTTTACATGATGCACGGAGCTCAAACAGCTCATAAAGAACAATAGTTCCTTACAGACATTATTACAACCCATCAGTCATTTGTTTACATTGTATCTGAGAAGTTGAAATAGGGTTTGTCAACTTTCTTTGTTGGGATAATGAAACAATAGCCACAACAAGGTTCAGGATCAAATTCTCACTATGCGTCTATTGCCACAGGTTATAAATAAGGTCGTTTTGATAACTGATGGATATCTATGAGCCTTAATTCTGATGTGCACCTTATTCATTTGTCAGAATTCTGAATGGGTTATGTGCATGATGTTTTCCTATAGTGTGCTTGATATAAGGATTACTTGACATTTGATGGACTATAATTACATCAAGTAGTGTTAACAGCATATATCTAACTAGATGTTTGGAACATTAATGGCCTAGAAATTGGGTATAGCCCCGCTTGAGGCGTTAGAACTGGCGATGCGCAAAGTTTATAGCCAGACGAAACTTATCGCCGCCTGGCGCGATATTGGGTTGCATCGCCCCCAAAGGGGATTGAGGCGCTAAATCAGCTGTTGCACAGTGCTCTTAAGGCGCAAAAGGTCAGGCGCTACTCAATATCGATGCGGACGGGCGCAGCGCAGGTGAACTCAATTACGGGAAAGCACGAGACCTACAGGCGCCAGCCGGCTCTTAAAGGGGCGGGTCAGTCAGACTGAGCTTAAACACCCAACGCCCTGTAGGCCTCAGATTCGGCGCTCGCCCTTGTCTGGCGTTAGAAACTTGTGCATTATGGAGAAGGTTAGGCAGAGAGCAGAACGCTTCAGCACTGAGGCTCTGGACCACTTGGTGGCTGCAGTTGAACACCGTCGAGAGGTCCTGTATCCGGATAATGGCAAGAGGCCAAATCAGAAGGCTTATCGACGATCTTGGAGGGAGGTTGCTGTGAGGGTGAATTCCAGCAGCATGGTGACCAGGACCCCTGTTCAGTGCAGGAAGAAATTCAACGACCTCACACGGATCGTTAGGGTGAGTGATGGTTTACCAAACTTGTGCTTCCCTCCATCTGCAGCTGACTTCGGGCAGCCTGCTGCAATGATGCGCCAATGGCCATCTGTCAGTATGCACCCATGGCCCTTTCTGGCCACACACATGGACAGACGTCTCAAGGCCTCATGTAAGGGCTCTTGCACCATGTGGGGCATGCGATGAGGTCTCAAGGCCTCATGTAAGGGCTCTTGCACCATGGGGGGCATGCGATGAGGTCTCAAGGCCTCATGTAAGGGCTCTTGCACCATGTGGGGCATGCGATGAGGTCTCAAGGCCTCATGTAAGGGCTCTTGCACCATGGGGGGCATGCGATGAGGTCTCAAGGCCTCATGTAACAGAACCTCCCCTTCTTTCCCCTGCAGTCCAAGATGGCACAGATTAGAAAGGAGCAGCGTCGAACCAGTGGCGGACCTGCACAAGTGGTCACTCTCACGGATCTGGAGGAGAGAGTGCACCAGATACTTGGAGGACGTCTGTCTGGTCCAGTGACCACTGCATCTGCCGACCCCATTACCGACAGCGAGGGTAAGACTCTCACCTTTTCCACCTGTTGCCTTCCACTTGGTCCCCCCGCCAGCATGCATCCTCAGTGTGCAGCCATGTCAGAGCCATGCCGCAATCTGGCATGCCTTTCAGGAAACCTCTCCTTTTGCTAAAGCCACTCTTCCACCTCCCACTTTCAGATGAAGCAGCACCAACTCGGGCTCAACGCGCTGAAGCTGCCAGTGCCAGTGCCACCGGAGGCGAGGACCAGGAGGAATCCGGACCAGCCGCTGCAGAATCCGGGGAGCGGAGGCATCTGCAGACTGGAGATAGTAGTCCCCTGGAGGGGAGGGGGGGTGGCTCTGAGGATGAACCAGTTGCCGGACCAAGCGGCATGGAGCAACGCAGGGGGGATAGGCAAGTTCGGCCACCGTCTCCCCGCAGGGCAAGGCAGGTCATCATGACTGCTGCACAGAGTGCAGATGAGGTCCGTCGCCCTCCAAACAAGCTCCCATTCCGATGCCAGTTGGTCAAAAGGCTTTTAGGTGTAGTGGTGCAAGTGCTTCGGACAGGGTTGAAGGTACCAAGTACTGTAAAGCTCAAATCCCAGAACTCCGCTCCACATTAGCTCGCCAACTCTCTCTAGCAGCGAGCGCAATGAGCAGGCCAAGTGGCAGAAGATTCTGCAGTAGAGCTGTCCCCTTTAAATAGCGCCCCCCTACTCCGAGAAGGGCCTGTTAGCCCTCCCTCGAACTGTCACTAATAGCGCTGGGCGCTAAGACTCCGGGCGCCACCCAATATGCGCTCAGGCGCTCCTAAAAGGCGTTGCACACTGAAATTATGTCATGAGCTGCTTGCGCTCGCGGGCGCGCGCAAACACTTACCGCAGGCGCTAAATGTGTAGTCAATATCTGAGTTGGCGCTATCTTCATAGCGTCCGCCCCAACATAGGGCGTCGCCCCAATTCTAGGTCTCTTTAGGCGCTCAGTGCCGGCGCTACCAACCCAATTTCTATTATTTCTAATAGCAACAGTTCTTAGGATAGAGGTACCAAGTACTGTAATAGTGACATAAGTGTAGAAAATAAGTTCCAGTAGGTTTTTTTTGGTGTGCTATGCAGAAACATCATTTCATTTTCTTCTTAACTCATTTATATCACTGATTAACAATCATTATTTGTCTCTGCTACTAGCATTATATAAACTTGACATATACCTATTGCAAAGTATCAGTAGTAATGGTGTAACATTAAATTCACCACTTTTTAAAGTAACTAAACAACTGTGTCAGACTACAACATAGTACTCATATTGACACACATGAGATTGTCCCTCTTCCCTACACAAATGTCGATGGCAACCTGGAAAAACAATTAAAATTGGAAAAGTGTGGCATCATTTTCTTTGCTGTTCTCACATGCCCTTAATGGGAACGACTCCACCGTTTATGTAAATCAGTATCTGCACACTAGTTGTGTTTCTCAAAAATAGTTAATATTACTGTTGAAACATCAATGTATATTTCCATAGTGCTTATTATGTGCAAAATATGTCTCAGGGTGCTTTATAGGGCAGTAGACACCTCAAAGCACTGGAGAGGTACCACCAACGCTGCCTCCGCAAGATCCTGCAAATCCATTGGCAGGATAGGCACACCAACATCAGTGTTCTTGCTCAGGCCAACATCTCCAGTATCGAAGCTCTGACCATGCTCAATCAGCTCCGATGGATGGGTCACCTTGTCCGCATGCCCGATATGAGACTCCCAAAACAAGCGCTCTACTCGGAGCTCCGGCACGGCAAGAGAGCCCCAGGTGGGCAGAGGAAACGCTTCAAGGACACCCTCAAAGCCTCCTTGAAAAAGTGCAACATCCCCACCGACACCTGGGAATCCCTGGCCCAAGACTGCACAAAGTGGAGGAGAAGCATCCGGGAAGGCGCTGAACACCTCGAGTCTCTTCGCCAGGAGCAAGCGGAAGCCAAGTGCAAGCAGCGCAAGGAGCACACGTCAACCCAAGCACCCCACCCACCCGCCCCTTCAACCACCGTCTGTCCCACCTGTGACAGAGACTGTAGGTCCCGCATTGGACTAATCAACCACCTGCGAGCTCATTTTTAATGTGGAAGCAAGTCATCCTCAGTTCCGAGGGACTGCCTAAGAAGAAGAAGGAGACACTGAGGGATAAAGAAGAGTTTCAGGAGGAAACAAAAGCACAGTTGAAAAAGAGGATCTTAAGGAGGTTTTTGAAAACAAAGAGGTGGCAAGGTGAAGATGCTGAGGAAAGGAGTTTCAGTGGGTGGGGGCAAGATGGTTGAAGGGGCACCTACCCACATTGGAGTTGAAGCAATCGGGAATTTTAAGTCGATTGGTATTGGAGGACCATGGGGTAAACACAGGGCAGGAAGAGATCGCGCGTGGAAGGATGGAGGGGCGAAGCCATGACGAATTTGAAGCTGAGGACCTGAATATTAAAGTTGATTTTCTAGGGCATAGAAAACTAGAGGATGACCTTAGCGAGGACAAGGATAATGGTGATGCAGGCCTTAGTGCAGGAAAGCGAGTAAGGAGAGCATTTTAGAAGATCACCTGCAAGGTAACAAAAGTGTGGATTAAGATTTTGGCAGCAGAGCAAGAGAGATATGGGTGGAGGTGGCTCAATATTGTGGAGGGAAATGAAAGTGGTCTTTGTAACTCCCAGTAGTATTTTATCATTTTTACTACCATGATATCTGATTATTTAATGGTAATGTAGTTAGCTTAATAGTTCCCGGCCGTAGAGCAGAGTAGCGATTGGGGTAAAATCAAGCAGTGTGTCAGGAAGGGACAAAGGCCTAGATATTTGCCCACTTTACCGCCACGAGTTTTCACCATGCTCCAGTCGAAAAATGGCAGTCGCCACTCTAGCGCCCTTCTCTGACGCGCGACTCGGCGGCCGATAGCAGCGCTGGCCCATGAAATGTAAATTAAGAAAGGGCAACACCAGTCAGTGTGCAACGCCGACTTAATGTCACATCAGTGAATTTGGACCATAGCACTGAATTCAGCACTGGGTCCTAAGCTCGCCATGAAAACACAGCGTTCAACAGATTGACAGAGATGCTGGGCTGGATTTTGCCAGCCCTGGGGAGGTGGGTTTGGAGGCAGGACTGCCGGGAAAATGGCAGAATTTGGGGGCTGGTGCCCATCCCGCCCCCAACCTGCCTCCGTGCCATCTTCCTGGGAGGCGGGTACCCGACCCGCGCCGGGTCTGACGGGAAGGGGATTAATGCCAATTAACTGCCTGTTAACAGGTAGTTAACAGGCAGTTTTTTGGCTAATCCCTATTTTGAGCCCTGAAGTGTGGGCTTCCCGATGGCTCTGAACCTCGCCAGGATCAGCGAGGCGGGCCGTCGGTCTGCGGGGGTCGGAGGGGCCGAGATGTCCAGTGTGCAGGTGAGTAATGGGTGCATGTGTGCAGAGGTAAGTGTGTGAGGTGTGTTTAAAGTGTTTTAATAAGTTTTACTTACCTTTACTTCTTCCTGCAGGCTTCCTCCCTTCAGGTCTCGGGAGTCCCTCAGCTCACTGGCACAGAAAGCAGAATGGCCGCTGAACTGTCAAAAGCTGCAGCCCTCTGCTTTCTGATTGAGTCTTGAGTAAAGACTCAACTTAGAAGACAGATTGTCAGTGTTTGACAGCTTCACAGAGCTGTCAAATGATGATATTTCATCTGTCAAAAGCTCTTGACAGATGAAATGGCACTCGCTGACGTCACCTGTAACTGGCTTTCCCTTAATTGGCCTGCTAAGCCCGCTGGGCAGGCTTAACAAGGCCAATCAAGGAAAAATAGCGTGGGTTGGCCACAAGTCGATGGAGGCGGGACTACAAGCCAAAAAGTGGGAGTCCCGCCTCCAAAAGCTCCCCATTGACAAAATCCAGCCCGCTGTCAGCACCTCTTAAAGGGACACACACATCTTTCAGGTAAGTTTGCATTTAAGCTTTTGGAATGGAATTTTTTAATTTTATTGAAGTACTGGGTTGGTGCAATACTTGTTAAAAGTTTTTTAAGTATGCAGGGGGTGCTGCTGGATGCTTGCAAGGCCACGGATGGTAAAGGAAAGCCTCTGAGAAGACAGAAAATGTTGGAAATACTCAGCAGGTAAGGCAACCTCCGTGGAGAGAGAAACAGAATTCATGTCTCAGGTCAAGATGCTGCCTGACTGCTGAGTATTTACAGCATTTTATGCTTTTATTTCAGATTTACTGCATCCGCTCGCAGAGAGAAGAGGAAGACGCAGAAGAGGAGGAAGCAGAAGGAAGGATGCAACCCAGACAGCCCCTTGCTGGCCGGGGTATCCGGGATGGAATCATCCGCCTGTGGTACCAGTGACCACAACCCCAATTCCCCTTTCAATATTTGTCCTACGCCTTACCTTATGCCTGTTACTGACCATCACAGCGTCCTCTTGGCCACAATGCTGAAATAAAAGCCACCACAAAGCAAACTTTCCAATCCAATTTTTTTATTCATTCATGGAATGTGGGCATCGCTGGCAAGGCCAGCATTTATTGGCCCATCCCTAGTTACCCTTGAGAAGGTGGCGGTGAGCTGCTTTCTTGAACTGCTGCAGTCCGTGTGGTGAAGGTCCTCCCACAGTGCTGCACAAATAGAGATAACTGGGTTTGATCTAGTAGCCATTATTAAGAGATGGTTGCAGGGTGGCCAGGGTACCTGACTTTTAGAAAAGATAGACAAAATGGAAAAGGAGGAGGTAGCCCTGATAATAAAGGGTGAGATAAAGACAGTAGTGAGAAAGGATTTTAGCTCAGAAAATCAGTATGTAGAATCCGTAGGGATGGTTTTGTAGGTTAGCTAAATTTAAAACAATCTGCTCAATTGAATGCATTCTTCACTTGGAAGTGATCAATTTTATTTTTTACAACCAGGGCTTGTGACTGTCAGTGGTCAACAGAGAAAGATTGAAAGATTTACAGCGCAGATGATCCTGCTGTCCTGGCTGGTGCAGGTAGTGTAATGAATTACTGTAGAAGATACTGAAAAGAAAAATGGAGATCCTGCCCATATTTAAGTAAGTATTTATTTAAAGCTATTTAAACAATATTATTTGTCATCTACCCATGTTTTTCTTGTGTGCAATGTCTGTCAAGAGCTGTTTTTATCCAAGCTACCCAAATATGCTTTTCACTTGCATTTGCCTTCACAGTTCACATCCTCCTGTCACAATAACAAATATAATGAATGGAAGCTGTTCTTTACACCTTGTGAAATAAAAAAAGTGTCAATAATAAATTTCAGTCCCTGCTCAGGTAAATTTGTAAAAAGAAGTGCTTTAGCAGGGCACATGAAAAGATTACAATTATGATTTTTTTTAAAATTTGGTTATAGGATGTGGGCGTCGCTGGCAAGGCCAGCATTTATTGCCCATCCCTAATTGCCCTTGAGAAAGTGGTGGTGAGACAACATCATTCATGACCGAGGCCGGGGCCCAGGAGCGAGGCCGGGACCCAGGAGTGAGGACGGGGCCCAGGAGCGAGGGTGGGACCGAGGAACGAGGCCAGGACCCAGGAGCGAGGACGGGGCCCAGGAGCGAGGGCGGGACCCAGGAGCGAGGACGGGACCCAGGAGCGAGGGCAGGACCCAGGAACGAGGACGGGACCCAGGAGCGAGGCCGGGACCCAGGAGCGAGGGCGGGACCCAGGAGCGAGGCCGGGACCCAGGAGCGAGGACGGGGCCCAGGAGCGAGGACGGGACCCAGGAGCGAGGGCGGGACCCAGGAGCGAGGACGGGGCCCAGGAGCGAGGACGGGACCCAGGAGCGAGGACGGGGCCCAGGAGCGAGGGCGGGGCCCAGGAGCGAGGACGGGACCCAGGAGCGAGGACGGGACCCAGGAGCGAGGACGGGACCCAGGAGCGAGGACGGGACCCAGGAGCGAGGGCGGGGCCCAGGAGCGAGGACGGGACCCAGGAGCGAGGGCGGGACCCAGGAGCGAGGATGGGGCCCAGGAGCGAGGACGGTGCCCAGGAGCGAGGGCGGTGCCCAGGAGCGAGGGCGGGGCCCAGGAGCGAGGGCGGGGCCCAGGAGCGAGGACGGTGCCCAGGAGCGAGGACGGTGCCCAGGAGCGAGGGCGGGACCCAGGAGCGAGGACGGGACCCAGGAGCGAGGACGGGACCCAGGAACGAGGACGGGACCCAGGAGCGAGGGCGGGACCCAGGAGCGAGGACGGGGCCCAGGAGCGAGGACGGGACCCAGGAGCGAGGACGGGGCCCAGGAGCGAGGACGGGGCCCAGGAGCGAGGACAGTGCCCAGGAGCGAGGACGGGGCCCAGGAGCGAGGACGGGGCCCAGGAGCGAGGACGGTGCCCAGGAGCGAGGACGGGGCCCAGGAGCGAGGACGGGGCCCAGGAGCGAGGACAGTGCCCAGGAGCGAGGACGGGGCCCAGGAGCGAGGACGGGACCCAGGAGCGAGGACGGGACCCAGGAGCGAGGGCGGGACCCAGGAGCGAGGACGGGACCCAGGAGCGAGGGCGGGACCCAGGAGCGAGGACGGGGCCCAGGAGCGAGGACGGGGCCCAGGAGCGAGGGCGGGGCCGGTGCCCAGGAGCGAGGACGGGGCCCAGGAGCGAGGGCGGGGCCCAGGAGCGAGGACGGGGCCCAGGAGCGAGGACGGGACCCAGGAGCGAGGACGGTGCCCAGGAGCGAGGACGGTGCCCAGGAGCGAGGACGGGGCCCAGGAGCGAGGACAAGACCCAGGAGCGAGGACGGGACCCAGGAGCGAGGACGGGGCCCAGGAGCGAGGGCGGGGCCCAGGAGCGAGGGCGGTGCCCAGGAGCGAGGACGGGGCCCAGGAGCGAGGGCAGGGCCCAGGAGCGAGGGCGGTGCCCAGGAGCGAGGACGGTGCCCAGGAGCGAGGACGGGGCCCAGGAGCGAGGACGGGGCCCAGGAGCGAGGACGGGGCCCAGGAGCGAGGACGGGGCCCAGGAGCGAGGACGGGGCCCAGGAGCGAGGACGGGACCCAGGAGCGAGGACGGGGCCCAGGAGCGAGGGCGGGGCCCAGGAGCGAGGGCGGGGCCCAGGAGCAAGGGCAGGGCCCAGAGGCGAGGAAGGGGCCCAGGAGCGAGGACGAGCCCAGCAGCGTGGTCGAGGCCCAGGAGTGGCGCAGCATGAACCAGCAGCGGGGTCGGGTCCCAGGGAAGGTGCAGCACGGGCCAACAGCGAGGTTGGGAGGACCACAGTGCATCCTACGAAACCCAGGCAGAGAGGTCCTGTGGGAAGGAGGGAGGAGGACAGTAGGAGTATATTTGTGTGTGTGTGCTAGGCCGATCTGGCAGAGCCTGGTCTCCAATTGTCTTGGATCCCCTTGCTATTGGACCAAGACCTTGCTCTGTCAAGCCCGTGTGGTAGCTGGTGTGCAACGGCCACCCCGCGATAAAAGGATTCACGCACAGGCATCTTCCACCCTTTAAAATGAAGTTCAGGACCTGGAACGTCAGGACCCTCATGGACAACCCCAACAGTGACAGACCAGAACGCCGTACTGCTATTGTTGCCCGGGAGCTCAGACGTTTCAACATAGACATCGCCGCCCTAAGCGAGACCCGGCGGCAGGGGAAGGCCAGCTCAAGGAACAAGGCGGCGGTTACACCTTCTTCTGGAAAGGCAAATCCGACGAAGAACGCCGCCTCCATGGGGTAGGTTTCGCCATAAAAAATGAACTAGTTGAACATCTCAGAGACTCCCCTTGTGGAATAAATGAACGCCTCATGACTCTAGGGCTCACCCTAGCCCAGAACCAGTGCACTACGGTCATCAGTGTGTATGCCCCAACACTGGAAGCCACAGACGAGACCAAAGAGGAATTCTACTCCAGCCTCGAACAATCCCTGTCCCGAATCCCAATGGGCGACAAGCTGATCCTCCTTGGCGACTTTAACGCCAGAGTTGGAAAGGGCACAGATCTCTGGGGAGGTGTGATCGGCAGAGAGCGGGTAGGGAAAACCAGTTCCAACGGTACCCTCCTCCTGATGAAATGCTTAGAACATGGCCTTGTCATAACCAACACATTGTTCCGTCAGAGAGACAAGTACAAGGCTTCATGGCACCACCCTAGCTCCAAGCACCGGCATCTGCTGGACTACGCCATCATCCAAGCGAGAGACCACAAGGATATCCGCATCACCTGCGCCATGACAGGAGCTGACGACTGCTGGGCAGACCACCGCCTAATTTGCTCTGTCATCTCCATCAATGTAGCCCCAAAACAGCGGCGGTAACAGAAACAATGCTGCAGGAAAATCAACGCTGGAGCACTCAAAGACCCTGCTAAGAAAGCCCTATTCAGCCTGTGCCTCACAACCAGCCTGATGACTCCTAGTGATTCAGAGACACAGAGTGTCCACAGCGCCTGGTCTGCACTCAAGGCCTCCATAATCAGCACCTGTGAAGAGATGCTTGGTCACTCGACCAGGAAACACCAAGACTGGTTCGATGAGAACGACCAGGAGATCCAGGAGCTAATAAGCCACAGGCACAAGGTATTCCTGATCTGGAAACAGCAACACAACTCAAGAGCAAGAAAGCAGCTCTACAGACGCTTGAAGGCTGAGGTCCAACAAAAAACTCGTGACCTAAAGAACAGACGGTGGGTTTAGAAAGCACAGGAGACCCAGCAGGTCGCCGAAAACCACGACGTGCGTGGATTCTTTAGTGCAGTCAAGACCACCTGCAACCCAAGCACCCAAGGTCCTACCCCACTGCAGGCCAAGAACGGAGAGATATTCATCAAGGACAGAGAGGCAGTCAGTGCCCGCTGGAAGGAGCAATTCGAAGATCTACTTAGCCGAGACTCTGTTTTCGATGCGAGTGTCCTCAACCCCATCCCGCAGCATGCTACCCGCCACCACCTCAGCACAACCCCAGCCTGGCATGAGGTTGAAAAGGCCATCCGACAACTGAAGAACAACAAAGCCTCAAGAGCAGATGGAATCCCCGCCGAGGCACTAAAGCATGGCGGAGAAGCACTATTGGTGTGAATGCATGAACTCATTTCTCTTATTTGGAAGGAGGAGAGAATGCCAGGAGATGCCATAATCGTGACCATCTTCAAGAAAGGTGACAAGGCCGATTGCGGTAATTACAGAGGAATTTACCTGCTGTCTGCCACAGGGAAAGCCATCGCAAGAATCCTCCTCAATCGCCTTCTCCCAGTGGCTGAAGAGCTCCTCCCAGAGTCGTAATGCAGATTCCGCCCACTAAGGGGCACAATGGACACGATCTTCACCGTGCATCAACTATAAGAGAAATACAGGGAACAGCACCAACTGCTGTACATGGCCTTCTTTGACCTCACAAAGGCCTTCGACACTGTCAACCGTGAGGGATTATGGAGTGTCCTCCTCAAATTCGGCTGCCCTCAAAAGTTTGTCACCATCCTCTGCCTGCTTCACGATGACATGCAAGCCATGATCTTGACCAATGGATCCATCACAGAACCAATTCACATATGGACCGGGGTCAAGCAAGGCTGTTTCATCGCACCAAAACTCTTCTCGATCTTCCTTGCTGCAATGCTCCATCTCACCCTCAGTAAGCTCCCCGCTGGAGTGGAGCTAATTTACAGAACAAACGGGAAACTGTTCAACCTCTGTCGCCTCCTGTCCAGATCCAAGGTCGTCCCATCATCTGTCATCGAAATACAGTATGCAGACGATGCTTGCATCTGCGCACAGTCGGAGGTCGAACTCCAAACCATCATCAATACCTTCACTGAAGCGTATGAGAGCATGCGCCTTACACTAAACATCTGTAGGACTGATGGGCCTTCAATAACCACAAAACTAGAAGTTATAGACTTAAACAAGTTGGCTTTTAATCATTAAGATCAGAGCTAACATCTCAACATGCCGACTGGTTCACAGGAATGAGTCATACAGATCCTGGGATCTTTATGTAAGAGAAGTCAGGGGCGGAGCCAAGAGCCAAGACCTGGAACCTCCCAGGTTAGTCGGGAAAGAGTAAGTGAAACTATACACAGTGGGGGAGGGTAATATACATGAGTGCAAAACGAATACAGGATCAAGACAAACAGATTTCATTACAAGGACAAAGGTCCTCTACCAACCTGCCCCCGCCGCACAATACTGCCCCCCGAAATCAAAATCCACGACGAGGCCTTGGACAACGTGGACCACTTTTCATACCTCGGGAGCCTACTGTCAGCAAGGGCAGACGTCGACGACAAAGTCCAACACCACCTTCAGTGTGCCAGTGCAGCCTTCAGTCACCTGAGGAAGAGAGTGTTTGAAGACCAGGACCTCAAACTCGGCACTAAGCTCATGGTCTACAGAGCAGTAGTGATACCCGCCTTGCTGTATGCCTCAGAGACATGGACCATGTACAGCAGGCACCTCAAAGCACTGGAGAGGTACCACCAAGGCTGCCTCCGCAAGACCCTGCAAATCCATTGGCAGGATAGGCGCACCAACGTCAGTGTTCTTGCTCAGGCCAACATCCCCAGCATCGAAGCTTTGACCATGCTCAATCAGCTCCGATGGGCGGGTCACATTGTCTGCATGCCCGATACAAGACTCCCAAAACAAGCGCTCTACTCGGAGCTCTGACACAGCAAGAGAGCCCCAGGTGGGCAGAGGAAATGCTTCAAGGACAACCTCAAAGCCTCCTTGAAAAAATGCAACATCCCCACCGACACCTGGGAATCCCTGGCCCAAGACCACATAAAGTGGAAGAGAAGCATCCGGGAAGGCGCCGAACACCTCGAGTCTCTTCACCGGGAGGAAACGGAAGCCAAGCGCAAACAGCGGAAGGAGCGCACATCAACCCAGGCTCCCCACCCACCCGCCCCTTCAACCACCATCTGCCCCACATGTGACAGAGACTGTAGGTCCCGCATTGGACACACCTGAGAACTCATTTTTAGTGTGGAAGCAAGTCACCCTCAGTTCCGAGGGACTGCCTAAGAAGAAGAGAAGAGCCGCCTTCTTGAACCGCTGCCGTCCGTGTGGTGAAGGTACTCCCACAGTGCTGTTAGGTAGGGAGTTTGAGGATTTTGACCCAGCGATGATGAAGAATCAGCGATATACTTCTAAGTTAGGATGGTGTGTGACTTGGAGGGGAACTTGGAGGTGGTGGTGTTCTTATACACCTGCTGCCCTTGTCCTTCTAGGTGGAAAAGGTCGCAGGTTTGGGAGGTGCTGCCGAAGAAGCCTTGGCGGGTTGCTGCAGTCCATCTTGTAGATGGTACTCACTGCAGCCACGGTACACTGGTGGTGGAGGGAATGAATGTTTAAGGTGGTGGATGGGTTGCCAATCAAGCAGGCTGCTTTTGTCCTGGATGGTGTCGAGCTTCTTGAGTGTTGTTGCAGCTGCACCCATTCAGGCAAGTGGAGAGTATTCCATCACACTCCTTACTTGTGCCTTGTAGATGGTGGAAAGGCTTTGGGGAGTCAGGAGGTGAGACACTCATCGCAGAATATCCAGCCTCTTACCTGCTCTTGTTGCCACAGTATTTATGTGGCTGGTCCAGTTAAGTTTCTGGTCAATGGTAACCCCCAGGATGTTGATGGTGAAGGATTCGGCAATGGTAATGCCCTCGAATGTCAAGGGGCGGTGGTTAGACTCTCGCTTGTTGGAGATAGTCATTGCCTGGCACTGCTGTGGCGCGAATGTTACCTGCCACTTATCAGCCCAATCCTGAACGTCATCCAAGTCCTGTTGCATACGGGCATGGACTGCTTCATTATCTGAGGAGTTGTGAATGGCGCTGAACACTGTGCAATCATCAACGAACATCCCCATTTCTGACCTTATGATGGAGGGAAGGTCATTGATGAAGCAGCTGAAGATGGTTGTGCCTAGGATACTGCCCTGAGGAACTCCTGCAGTGATGTCCTGGGGCTGTGATGATTGACCTTCAACCACCACAACCATCTTCCTTTGTGCTAGGAATGACTCCAGCCAGTGGAGCGTTTTCCCCCGATTCCCATTGACTTCAGTTTTACTAGGGCTCACTGGTGCCACATTTGGTCAAATGCTGCCTTGATTTCAAGGGCAGTTACTCTCACCTCACCTCTGGAATTCAACTCCTTTGTCCATGTTTGGACCAAGACTGTAATGAGGTTGGGAGCTGAGTGGTCTTGGCGGAACCCAAACTGGGCATCAGTGAGCAGGTTATTGGTGAGTAAGTGCTGCTTGATAACACTTTTCATGACACCTTCCATCACATTGCTGATGATTGAGAGTAGATGGGACGGTAATGGGCCGGATTGGATTTGTCCTGCTTTTTGTGGACAGGACATACCTGGGCAGTTTTCCACATTGTCGGATAGATGCCAGTGTTATAGCTGTACTGGAACAGCTTGGCTAGAGGTGCGGCTAGTTCTGGAGCACATGTCTTCAGCACGGTAGCTGGGATATTGTTGGGGCCTATAGCCTTTGCTGTATCCAGTGCTCTCAGCCGTTTCTTGATAACAGGTAGAGTGAATCGAATTGGCTGAAGACTGGCTTCTGTAATGGTGGGGACCTCAGGAGTCGGCCAATATGGATCATCCACTCGGCACTTCTGGCTGAAGATGGTTGCAAACGCTTCAGCCTTGTCTTTTGCACTGATGTGCTGGGCTCCACCATCATTGAGGATGGGGATATTCATGGAGCCTCCTCCTCCTGTTAGTTGTTTAATGGTCCACCACCATTTACGACTGGATGTGGCAGGACTGCAAAGCTTTGATCTGATCCGTTGATTTGTGGGATCGCTTAACCCTGTCTATAGCATTCTGCTTCTGCTTTTTAGCATGCATGTAGTCCTGTGTTGCAGCTTCCCCACGTTGGCACCTCATTTTTAGGTATGACTGGTGCTGCTCCTGGCATGCTCTTCTGCACTCCTCATTGAACCAGGGTTGGTCCCCTGGCTTGATAGTAATGGTAGAGTGAGGGATATGCCGGGCCATGAGGTTACAGATTGTGGTGGAATACAATTCTGCTGCTGCTGATGGACCACAGTGCCTCATGGATGCCCAGTTTTGAGCTGCTAGATCTGTTCTGAATCTATCCCATTTAACACAGTGGTAGTGCCACACAACACGATGGAGGGTGTCCTCTGTGTGAAGACGGGACTTTGTCTCCACAAGGACTGTGCGGTGGTCACTGCTACCAATACTGTCATGGACAGATGTACCTGTGACAGGTAGATTGGTGAGAAAGAGGTCAAGTAGATTTTTATCTCGTGTTGGTTCTCTCACCACCTGTCGCAGGCCCAGACTGACAGGTATGTCCTTCAAGACTCGGCCAGCTCGGTCAGTAGTGATACTACCAAGCTACTCTTGGTGATGTACATTGAAGTCCCCCACCCACAGTACATTCCATGTCCTTGCTGCTCTCAGTGCTTCTTCCAAGTGGTCTTCAACATAGAGGACTACTGATTCAACAGCTGAGGGAGGGCGGTAGGTGATCATTGGCAGGAGGTTTCCTTGCCTATGCTTGACCTGAAGCCATGAGATATCATGGAGTCCAGAGTCAATGTTGAGGACTCCCAGAGCTATTCCTTCCCGACTGTATACCACTGTGCCGCCAACCCTAGTGGGTCTGTCCTACCGGGAGGACAGGACATACCCAGGGATGGTGATGGAGGAGTTTGGGACATTGGCTGAAAGGTTTAATTCTGTGAATATGACTATGAAAGGCTGTTGCTTGACTAGACTGTGGGACAGCTCTCCCAATTTTGGCACAAGTCCCCAGATGTTGGTGAGGAGGACGTTTTAATTAAGAGCTATGGTTTTAAAATTGCTTGACATAGAAACATTCTGCTATTGATAAATTACTTTAGGATGCAGTGTTGTACACTCCACGTTGTTTTTTCTGAAAGTTTATACTGATGTATCTACCCTTGAATTTAGCTCCAGTCATTAACATTTAGTAATTCACTCTTCCCTGGCATTTTGCTAAATAAAATCTAGAGAGCAGCAAATGTGTAGACATGCAATAATTGACTATTTTGTAATGATTTAAAGGGATGTATATAATAGCTTTCACAACTTTTTGAAAAAGGTTAAAGGACAGCAGCCAAGAAATGAAAACCAATCAAGATAGCTTGCCCAATGGTAAAGATGATGTGTGAATGACCTATATAAACCTCAATGTCCCCAAGTTTGATTCTTCATTTGTACTGAGTTAGCTAATCTTAGCCTGAGTGGCTATAATAAACCTTGACACTTTGGACTAGGGTGAAGAAGATTCTTGTTCCTGATCACTATCCAGTATTCCCTATTGGATAGGCAAGAGGCTTAGCTAGGAGAGGCAAAGTCAGGCAAGGAGAGGATTAGAATCACCTGTGACTCTCCCCAGTGCTAAATAGCCTGCTAACTGTAAAGTCCGCGCCTTAATAATACACGGACTTCGGGAGAGCAGTTTAACAGGTACTTTACTGAACAAGAGGCAGCTTGAAACTGAAACTACAGAAGCCTGCTAGGTCCTTTTATACAGGGGTGGTCACTGCCGGTACTGCAGTCTAAGACCAGTTATTCCCTTAAAGGTACATACACAACAATTCCTCCCCTTTTAGATAAACAGTACATAACATTCATTTAACAACTAAATAATAACTAATTACAATTACAATTTTCTCAGTAATATATACATCAACGGAAATAGTCATTTATAAGTTCAGTCTTTGAGGAGGCTTCCTGATCCGGACTGGATAGCGCCTTTCTCGAGTATCCTGTTCTGGCGGTGGAGTCAATTCTGGCTCATTGTCATTGGTTGGTTCGTCAGCTTCCAATACCCCTGCTTCTGAGGTAGACGCAATCTGTACTTCGGGCTCATTACCAGGTGCACATGCTTGTGGTACAGGTTTGGCTCGTTCCTGTGACTCTAGAATCTGGTCAGCATGGCGTCTCACGATGCTCTCTCCAACGTCCACTGTGTACATTAGTGGTCCCTGCTGTGTGCATATCGTGCCTGGCTGCCATTTTTCTGTTCGGTAGTCGCGGGCCAAGACTGGTTGCCCTATCTTGAAGCTCCTGGTTGGCTTCTCATTTATGTGCTGGAACTGCTTATCCTCCACATCTCGTCTTATGTTTGGTTTGAGCAAATCCAAGCGACATCTTAGTCTCCGGTTGAAAAACAGTACGGCTGGAGTTTGGTTGGTTACTGCATGTGTTGCATTCCGGTAAGCAAACAGGAAGTTATCCACCTTGTGTTGCAGTGGTATGTCATCATTATACATTGCCTTTATGGCCTTTTTAAAGGTCTGAACAAACCTCTCAGCCAATCCATTTGTGGCTGGATGATATGGGGCAGATGTGTAATGTTTCACCCCATTATTCTTCAGGAACCTCCGGAAATCCTCAGACACAAACTGTGGGCCATTGTCGGAACAGATCTGTTCTGGCAACCCATTCCTGGCGAAGATGATCCTTAGGACTGCAATAGTTTTCTCCGTGGTGGTGGAGGACATTTTAATGACCTCTGGCCATTTCGAATGGGCATCCACAGCGATTAGAAACATTGAGTCCATAAGTGGACCAGCAAAATCAATGTGTACCCGTTGCCATGGAGATGAGGGCCACTCCCATGGATGTAGCGGGGCCTGTGGTGGAGCGTTTTGGACCTTCTGGCATCCTGTGCATCTCTTGGTCATATCCTCGATTTCTTTATCGATTCCCGGCCACCACACAAATGCCCTGGCTAGGCTCTTCATTTTTACCCCTCCCAGATGACCCTCATGAAGCTCATTGAGTAATCTATCTCTCAACTTGGGTGGAATTACCACTCGGGATCCACACATCAAGGTTCCCCGGCACACTGACAGCTGTTCCCTCCTTGGCGAGAATGCTGGCAACAGTGAGTCGCCATATGCTGGCCATCCCTTCACCGTCAAATCATAGACCCGAGAGAGTGTCGGGTCATTTCGGGTTTCCTTCTCAATACTTGCATTTGTAACAGGCAAACATTCGACTATGGTCGCATGGAATATCTCCACCGGGTCCACTGCAGGTGCTTCTTCTGCCGTAGGCAACGGTAGGCGCGACAGCCCATCAGCGTTTCCATGTTGTTTCGTACCTTTGTACTCTATGTCATACTGATGTGCCCCTAGAAAAAGTGACCATCTTTGCAGCCGTTGCGCCGCCATCACCGGAACGCTCTTCTTTGGGTTAAAAATTGAGACCAGGGTTGATGATCAGTCAGTAGGGTGAATTTCTGCCCGTGCAGATAGTGATTGAACTTCTTCACCCCCCACACCAGGCTGAGGGCCTCCCTGTCAATCTGGGCGTAGTTACACTCGGCTGAGGTTAGCGAGCGCGATGCAAAGGCTATTGGCCTCTCTGAACCGTCACGGAATTTGTGTGACAGTGTAATGTCCGTGTGTAATTGAGACACGGACTGCAAAAGTTGGTTATAACAGGTGTTTACTGAATGGAGACAAAACTGGAACTACTTTACAAAGTTACTTCACAGGCTTATATACAGGAGTGGTCACTACTGGTTCTGCAGTATACAGGGGCTGCAGAATATAGTTCCTTCTTCAAGGTACATACACTACAATTCCTCCCCTTTTAGCTAACCAGTACATAACATTCGATTAATAATTAAATAACATATTTACATTTACAGTTGCTATATACATTAGCTGAAGTTAATCAATTATAAATTCAGTCTTTGAGGAGGCTGTAAAGTCTGTGGGTTGTGCAGTTAATAAATACACAGACTTCAGAAGTAACAAACAAACAGGTCTTTACTATTCGAAGGTCCGGGCGAATCTGCCCCAGCAATCCTGCTACAACACTTATATACTGGTGTGGTCACTATCGGTATTACAGTATACAGAAGCCAAACAAATAGTGCCACACCTAAAGTAGTTCCCTTAAAGGTGAACGGTTACATTCAATAGTTCCCTTAAAGATAGACGGGTACATACACTACAATCCTCCTTTTTTAGCTTATTACTTACAGAGTCCCCGTTAAACATACATATCTTCAACTTCCTATAAAACAAATTACAGATATAATCTCGGTGGAGTCAATGTCATATAAAACAATTTACAAATATAATCTCGGTGGAAACTGTTCACAGGTTCAGTCTCTGCGAAAACAGTTCATAGATTCAGTCTCTGATCTTGACTCATTCCGAACAACATTTCTTTGGTGTAGCCGGTTCACCTGGCTAGCGTGACTCCTCCATAGCCTTTTTCTTGACGTAACAGCTTGAACTTTCGTCCTGTTGAACCAGCAGTGCGGACTTTTACAACCAACTGGCTGTCTTGACATTTTCCAGTTTTCCAACTGATTTAGCTCCTTTCGTAATGTCCCGCCTGGAATGGTAGAAGTGCTAATATTTTAGACAGTTATTATCTTCTGCTGCTTCTTTTTCTTTTCTGCCTTTTTGAAACTCTCGGAGCTCCTTTCTCGGCTGCCAGCTGTAGCGCCACCAATTCTCTATGTTCCTTAGACCTTAAGTGCTTCATCTGGATTTCAGCACTTTGAGAGTTTTCATCACAAGCTGGGCAGACCACATCCTCGTAATATTCAGTGTCACTCAACAGGTCATGGTAATATTCGGGTTTGTCCTGAGTTAGGCCCACTAGAGAGACTTCTTCTTCCTCCTCACCCGTCTGGACGTTAGCTGACGGTGGTTCCTTCCCTAAACATCTTTCTTGAAAAGCCTTCTTCATGCATTCATATTCATCCCGCTCTTCCTGGGTTATCTGCCATTCCTTCACGACGGACCTCATTTGTGAGTTCAATACCTTCCTTTCCATCGGTAATTGCGTTATCAGGCTATTTAACCCTTCAACTGCAGTAACGGTTTCCACATTCTTCTGTTCACCTTGACGTGATTCAACGTACTTTTGGCATCCTTGTAAAATTTGTGTTGCCACCTCAGCTATCTCCGTGACTTTTGAGAGCTCTGAACTCGTTCCCCCTGAAGATTGAAGCTCGTGTTCAGATTGTTCCCCTTGCAGAGTCTTGTCCTGCAGCATATGAAGGAGTTGGCTGACCGTTAACTCTTCCCTGGGAACACGGTGGATCAGAGTCTTCTCCATTTCATCCACCTCTTTCTCCAATACTTCCACCTTACGTTCCTCTTGAACTTTGGCTTTCAGCGCTCGGAAAAGTTGCGCCCTGATGCTCTCTAGTTCATGTTCAGGGACCATTCTTACAGTGTCCTGTTCTTCCACTGAAAGGATTCCCAGTTGAATCTGTTCCTCAAGTTGTTGAACCTCGGTCATTGCCACCTCATATTTGTCTTGGGTGTCCTTCAATGTTTTTATAAGTTCTTGGACATCCTGTCTTTCATGCTCTGCCATGATTTTCACCTCTAATTTCTCATCTATGGATGGAGCTTCTATCGATGAGTCTGTCTTGGCCTTGAGCTCATCAAAAATTTCCTGCAGCCTTTGGACTTCTTGCTCATGTTCAACCTTTAGTTGTTCATAAGCTTCTACTGAAACTAGCTTTTCGGAGGCTGCCGAGTTAACCCCCTCCAGAATTGTAGCCTGGGCCTGTTCATACTGTTCTTTCAACTTCTCACACTCTGCTTGTAAGGAGTCGTAGAGAAGAACTGGAATAAAATCCTGGCTCCCTGAAGATTCCTCTTCCTTTGGTTCATTCTGTAAATATTCTAGTTCCTGAACAGCATCAGGGGAATGTGATTGGTATTTGACCACGATGGCTCTATGGTCGCTCTCTGCTTGAGCTAGCTGTCTCTGTAGTCTTTCCAGGTTCTCCCATTCGGTGTCCCAGAACTTTTCCATATTTTTCATCTCTTGTATGAGATGGTCACTCAACTGTTCTAATTGTTGTCGTACTTTGACCTAAGTTTGAGTCCGAACTCGGTGTTCTTCCGTCGTGGATGAATCCTTTGCTTGAACAGGCTCAGAATTCCCTGTCAACCTGGAGTTCTGCTCTGCAGCTTTATTCTTCTTGGTAACATAAGTCCTTCTGCATGTCTGCATTTCCTTCCCCATCGTCGGCAAGTCCCTTTTAGCCTTGTCTTCCATATTTGCATTGGTCTTATCGTCATCCATTTCAGAATCTGAGCTGATAGCTTGCACCGAGTCCTCCCTCATTATGGCTTTTAGGTAGTGCCATTCCATATCTATTTTCTTAATCCACTCCCGTCCTAGAAGTGGTGGTCCTCCTTCAGGTATTACGTACAAATTCATTCTTGGGTGTTCTTTACCTCTATCTCTCACCTTGACTCTTATTTTCCCCATGGGGTATACGTTCTGCCCCGTGTATGTCTGTAATACAAACTTGGTATTTCTTAAAGGTATGTGAGAGAATAGCCGGTGGTAGTCCCTTCGGTTGATGACTGATAGAGCTGATCCAGTGTCCAGCTCCATTCTTACTTGGACTCCAGCTATTTTTAGTACGACCCAGATCGTTTGTAGATCCGTCTCTTTCCCCACATTGTGGATTCTCAGACTACCCAGCTCCTGGTTGTTTGGGTCTGAGTCTGAATTCTGTTCGTCTGCACTCTTCTCAGCCACCTGATGTACCTTGTTGTACTTTTCTTGTGGTGGCTTCCGTTGATTGTTGGTCTTTTTCCCGGACCGGCATACCTTCGCGATGTGACCCAGTTTGCCACATTTCCTACACTCTTGGTTCTTAAACCAGCATTGATTCTGGTCGTGCGTTGTCTTCCCACAACGATAGCATTTTGTTGTGCTCGCAGTAATTTGGTCCACCCCGAGTGCCGCCGCCTTTAGCTGCATTTCCGCCGTCCCTTTCGCTGTGGCTTCGTGTGACGCAGCTATGAGGACAGCCCTGTCCAGTGTGAGGTCGTTTTCTTCCAGTAGTCGCTTCTGCGTTCCTTCTTTGGACAATCCGCATACGAACTTGTCCCGCAGAGCCTCTGTCAGATTCCCTCCGAACTGGCAGTATTTCGCCAGCCTACGCAGCTCGACCAAGTATTCCGCATTGCTTTCGTCTTTCCTCTGCGTTCTTGCGTAGAATTTGAATCGTTCAGCCAGCATCAACGGTGTGGGGTTCAAGTGGTCCTTCAGCACAGCCACAATTTCTTCGAAGGTCTGATCCGTTGGTTTAGCTGGTGCTATTAGATGCTTCAAGAGCCCGTATGTTTTTGCCCCCATCGAGTTTAGCAATGTTATCGCCTTGTCGTCTTCCTCTATTTTGTTGGCTTCGCAATAGATCTCTATGCGTTCCACGTACGTGGCCCAGTCTTCTATTTCAGAATTAAAGTCGTTAATATTCCCTCGCTTAGGCATCTTTCTTCCCTTGGGAGCAGCACCAGTATTTCTTTAAGTATTCTTATTTACTTGTTTGTTTCTAAGATGGCGGTTTTCCCGCGAAATCGGCGGTTTCCCGCTCTTCCCTTCTCTCCCCGCCCACTTCAATGGCGGTATGTCAATCAAGATGGCGGTTTTCCCGCGAAAATGGCGGTTTCCCGCTTCTGGCGTCTTCTCCGCCTAATGGCGGCTTCCCGGGTTTCTTCCCGGTGGAAGGGGTACGCTTCCCCCACAGCGGACAGGTTCAGCCGCTGGCTGGCTACCGCACAGCTCCCCTTACTCGGCTATGTCTTTTCCTCCCGCCCGCACGGCTCTACCGGCGCTGGGTACACCCCGTTAACGGAGGACAGTTCAGCCGCTGGACTGGCTCTCGCGCAGTCTCTCTCTCTGTACCCGGCTCTGTCGCTCTCTCACCCGCACGTTCGGTGTTACCGGCCCTGGGTACCCCGTTGGTGGAGAACAGCTCAGCCGCTGGACTGGCTCTCGCGCAGTCTCTCACCCCGTTTTCGGCTGTGTCTCTCACCCACTCCCGCACGTTCGGTTTTGCCGGCTCTGAGTACCCCGTTGGTGGAGAACAGCTCAGCTGCTGGACTGGCTCCTCGCAGTCTCTCTCTCCGCACCCGGCTCTCACCCGCATGGTTCCCGTTCGCCTCCCCAGCCCTCTCACAGACCGGTGTTTCCCTCCCCGGCTGCGGCTGGGTTTCTCTTCCCGCGCCTACTCGCAGGCTCAGCGCTTCGTGGCTGCGGTCGCTGCCCGGATTTTTCCCGCCGATCGCGGTCCGGCTGTCACCCGACGCCGTTGGACCCGACTTTTGGCCGGCACAGCTCCCCCTTGACCGAGGTCGAGTGCTCTGCCCTTATCCTCCGGATACTTCTACACCTTCCCCTACTCACAGTCTCTTCGGCCGCCTTGTTTCTTGCTGGTCGGCTCACTCCGCACCGTAGCAGAAGGGTAGTCAGTGCCTGTTGCTGATACAGCTTTTGTTGTTAGTCTTCCTGCTTTCTGTTGTTGCAGCCTCGTGTTTTCTTTTGGTAGCACGACGAGGGCGGTTGTCTCTCTTCGACGCTCTTCGTTGCTTTTGGTAATCTTGCCGCAGGGTACGATCGGACTCGTCGCCACTGTAAAGTCTGTGGGTTGTGCAGTTAGTAAATACACAGACTTCAGAAGTAACAAACAAACAGGTCTTTACTATTCGAAGGTCCGGGCAAATCTGCCCCAGCAATCCTGCTACAACACTTATATACTGGTGTGGTCACTATCGGTATTACAGTATACAGAAGCCAAACAAATAGTGCCACACCTAAAGTAGTTCCCTTAAAGGTGAACGGTTACATTCAATAGTTCCCTTAAAGATAGACGGGTACATACACTACAGAGGCTTCCTGATTCTGTCCGGATAACGCCTCTTTGGGGTATCAGGTTCTTCTGGCAAAGTTAATTCGGGATCAACGTCGTTGTTTGGTTCGTCTGCTTCCAATATCACCGATTCTGAGGTAGATGCAATTGGTACTTCGGTTTCATCACCAGGTGTATAGGATCGTGGTGTAGATTTGACGTTTTCCAGTGACTCTAGAATCTGGTCAGCATGGTGTCTTACAATGCTCTCTCCAACGTCCACGGTATACATTAGAGGTCCTTGCCGTGTGCAGATCGTTCCTGGCTGCCATTTCTCTGTGCGGTAGTCCCGGGCCAAAACTGGTTGACCTATCTTGAAACTCCTGGTTGGCCTTTCATTCATATTCTGAAACTGCCTGTTCTCCACATCTCTTCTGATGTTTGGCTTAACCAAATGCAAGCGGCATCTTAGTCTTCGATTGAAGAACATCATGGCTGGAGTTTGGTTGGTAACCGCATGTGTCGCATTCCGGTAGGCAAACAAGAAGTTATCCACCTTGTGTTGTAGGGGTATGTTTTCATTACACATTGCCTTGATAGCCTTCTTGAATGTTTGAACGAACCTCTCAGCCAATCCATTGGTGGCTGGATGATATGGGGCAGATGTGTAATGCTTAACACCATTGTTCTTTAAGAACCTCCGGAACTCTTCAGACACAAACTGTGGTCCATTGTCGGAGCAAATCTGTTCAGGCAGCCCATTTCTGGCGAATATGGTTCGTAAGACTGTGATAGTTTTTTCTGTGGTGGTTGAGGACATTTTTATTACCTCTGGCCACTTTGAATGTGCATCCACCGCAATTAAAAACATTGAGTCCATAAATGGACCAGCAAAATCAATGTGTACCCTTTGCCATGGAGATGAGGGCCACTCCCATGGATGTAGAGGGGCTTGTGGTGGGGCGTTTTGGACCTTCTGGCATCCTGTACAGCTCTTGGTCATCTCTTCAATTTCTCTATCGATTCCCGGCCACCACACAAACGCTCTGGCTAAGTTCTTCATTTTTACCCCTCCCAGATGACCCTCATGAAGCTCATTGTGCACTCTATCCTTCAATTTGGGTGGAATTACTACTCTGGATCCACACATCAAGGTTCCTCGGCACACTGACAACTGTTCTCTTCTCAGCGAGAATGCTGGCAACAGTGGTTCGCCATGTGCTGGCCATCCCTTCACCATTAAATCATAGACCCTGGAGAGTGTCGGGTCATTTCGTGTTTCCTTTTCTATGTTTGCATTCGTCACAGGTAGACATTCGACTATGGTCGAGTGGAATATCTCCACAGGATCTACTGCAGGTGCTTCTTCCACCGTCGGCAACGGTAGGCGCGACAATCCATCAGCATTCCCATGCTGCTTAGTTCCTTTGTACTCGATGTCATATTGGTGTGCCCCTAGGAAAAGGGACCACCTCTGTAGCCGTTGTGCTGTCATTATCGGGACGCCCTTCTTAGGGTTGAAAATGGAGACAAGAGGTTGATGATCAGTTAGTAGAGTAAATTTCTGTCCGTGCAGGTAGTGATTGAACTTCTTCACCCCCCACACCAGGCTGAGGGCCTCTCTGTCAATCTGGGCGTAGTTACGCTCGGCTGCAGTTAATGAGCGTGACGCAAAAGCTATCGGCCTCTCTGAACCATCAAGGGATTTATGTGACAGTACCGCTCCAACGCCGTAGGGAGACGCATCACACGCCAGTCTTATCGGCAGTGATGGGTTGTAGTGAGCCAATACTTCTCTTTAAAGTGATCAGGCCTTTACACTTCTGAAAGGCCCGCTTACATTCATCGCTCCATTTCCATGCTACTTCAGTTTGTGGCAGGGCGTTCAGTGGGTGCAGAATTGTGGACAAATTCGGCAAAAACTTATGGTAGTAATTCACCAATCCGAGGAATGACCTCAGTTGCGACACATTTTCAGGCGCTGGAGCTTTAACTACTGCTTCAATTTTGTCAGGGGACTTATGTAACCCCTCTTCATCAATCACGTGGCCACAATACGATATTTGTTTCTTTAAAAACTCACACTTGGGGCGATTGGCTCATAGCCCATGTTCTCTTAGTCTAGTGAGCACCTGCTCTAGGTTGGCAAGGTGCTCACTGTCATTTTCACCTGTCACTAGGATGTTGTCCAAGTAACACTGAGTCCCCGGAATCCCTTGCAGGACTTGTTCCATCGCTCTTTTCCATATAGCCGGAGCTGATGCTACTCCGAATACCAATCGATTATACTGGCAAAGACCTTTGTGAGTGTTTATCGTGAGATATTTCCTAGAGGATTCTTCAACCTCCATCTGCAAATATGCTTGCGCTAGGTGAATTTTTGTAAAACGTTTCCTTCCAGATAGTGAGGCGAAAATATCTTCTATCCTCGGAAGAGGATACTGTACTGTGTGAAGGACTGGGTTCACAGTCACCTTGAAGTCCTCACAGATGCGAACCTTCCTTGGCTCCTCAGACTTATTGTTTAACGTTTTCTTCATGACAGGAACGATGGGTGTCGCCCACTCGCTCCAGTCTACCTTAAATAATGCGCCTGCATTCTCCAGATTCTCCAGCTCTGCCTCGACGGCTGGGCGAATTGCATACGGTACCGGTCTTGTTTTGAAAAACTTGGGAATTGCATTCTCTTCTATTTTTATTGAGGCGGTTACGCCTTTAAGAGTTCCCAGTCCTTGTTGAAATACTTCTTTAGCGTTAGCTAAGATTTTTGACATTCGTCCAGGTGTGATGTCATCATCCTTTTTACCAGCCACAGTCAGTGCCTGAATGGAGTGCCAGTCTAAACTTATCTTTCTGGTCCATTCACGTCCCAATAACGGTGGTCCACCATCTTGCAGTATGTACAGATACAATTTCTATATTTCCTTGCCGTTGTATTCGACAGGCACCCTTATTTTCCCTCTGGGGTATACTTTCTGCCCCGTCTTCAAGACAATGGATGTGTCTTTCAAGGGTATGTGTGAGAATAGCCGCTCGTAGTCTCGTCGATTCATGACGGTCAGGGCTGATCCTGTATCCAATTCCATTTTGACTTGGGACCCTGCTATCATGAGGGTGACCCAAATGGTTCGGTGATCCTCTTTTGTGATTACATTGTGTAGTTTGAGACAGCTTAGTCTCTTGTTCCCGGATTCACTATCGCTCTTCTGGTCTTCGGAACTACTGTCCGTCATCTTTTGTATTTTCCTGTACTTTTCCTTAGTAGTCTTTTTGTTGTCGTTAGTCTTCTTCCCGGACCTGCAAACTCGTGCAATGTGTCCCATCTTTCCGCATTGCCTGCATGTTTTGTCCTTGGACCAGCAGTCCTTCTGGTCATGGGTTGTTCTGCCGCAGCGATAACATTTTTCAAATCCCCGTGTCATTTCATGGGTGCCGTATTCCTGTGGCTTTTGCTGTATTTACGCAGCTCCCCTTGCTGCTGCTTCGTACGATACTGCCACGCTGAAAGCCTTATCTAGCGTCAGCTCTTTCTCTGAGAGTAACCTCTTCTGGGTTCCTTCACTCAGGAGTCCACAGACAAATTTGTCCCGTAGGGTATCTGCCAGTCCTGCTCCGAACTGGCAGTGCTTTGATAGCTTGCGTAGTTCCGTAAGGTAATCAGCATTGCTCTCATCTTTATGCTGATTTCTCTTGTCGAATTTAAATCCCTCAGCTATCAGCAGCGGTGTAGGATTTAGGTGTTCCTGTAGGATATCAACAATTTCGTTAAAACTCTTCTCCATCGGTTTGACTGGAGTGATCAGGTTCCGCAATAGGCCGTACATTCTTGCGCCCATTAAGTTTAGTAGTACCGATGCCTTTTTCTCATCGGCTACTTCATTTGCCTTGCAATATACTTCGACTCTTTCCACATACGTGGTCCAGTCTTCTATTGCATTATCGAAGCAGTGATATTGCCAGTCTTCGGCATCTTGGAGATCTAAGATGGCGCCTCCCGCGCTTTGCCTTCTTCCCCGATTGAACAAAATGGCGCCTCCCGCGCTTTGCCTTCTTCCCCGCTGGATTAAGATGGCGCCTCCCGCGCTTTCTGTCTTTTCCGCTGCTGCCAGCGCTGTTGCTGGCGTTTTTATGCCTTGATGGCGATGCCCTATGGTCTTCACGCACTTCCACCGCGCTGCTGCCAACGCCGCTCTCCGCGGTCCCCGTGGCAAACTGCAGCTCCTCGCGGCTTTCTGCGCTTGTAATTTCTTTTTCTTTTATTTTAATTACTGTTCCCGTCATCAGAGCAGACCCTATGGGACACTTCCCTCCCTCTTCTCGGGTCTGTATGCTGCCCGGCTTCATAGCACCGGCCGCGCCCTGTGTGCTCCACCCTCTCTCTCTCTCTCCTCTTCCCGACAATGCTGCTCGGCCCCGTTGAAAAGCCACCCGATCGAGCTCTAGCCCGCCGCAGCCCAGGAAGGATCAGTGTACTACCTGCCACCAGCCCGATTAGCTGGAACACCATAGACTGGATAACCAAGCCCAGCTCTCGACAGCCTCTCCTGCAAATCTTCGAATTCGATGAATCAGAGGGCGGTTGCCCACGGTCGACGCCCGTTTCTTCTGTTTGTTTTTTTTTTCTTTTTCGATTTCTTCCTTCTGGCTTCGACCTCTAATAACTTCGCTTCAGGGATGGATCCCCGTGAGGTGGTGCAGAACTGTAGGTAAGTTCGGATCTGTTCGTCGCCAATGTAATGTCCATGTGTAATTGAGACACGGACTGCAGAAGTTGGTTATAACAGGTGTTTACTGAATGGAGACAAAACTGGAACTACTATACAAAGTTACTACACAGGCTTATATACAGGGGTGGTCACTACTGGTACTGCAGTATACACGGGCTGCAGAATACAGTTCCTTCTTCAAGGTACATACACTACAGTCAGCACCGCTCCAATGCCGTAAGGTGACGCATCACATGCCAACCGAATCCGTAGTGTTGGGTTGTAGTGGGCCAATACTTCTTTTGAAGTGATTTGGCATTTACATTCCTGAAAGGCACGCTTGCACTCATCACTCCATTTCCATGTTACACCAGTTTGAAGGAGGGCGTTCAGTGGATGCAGAATTGTAGATAAATTCAGCAAGAACTTATGGTAGTAGTTCACCAACCCGAGGAACGACCTCAGTTGCGACACATTTTCTGGTGCTGGAGCCTTGACTACAGCCTCAATCTTGTCCGGTGACTTATGCAACCCTTCCTCATCAATCATGTGGCCACAATACAAGATTTGTCTCCTGAAGAACTCGCATTTGGGACGGTTGGCTCGTAGCCCATATTCCTGCAATCTCGTGAGCACCTGTTCCAGGTTGGCAAGGTGTTCATTGTCATTTTCGCCCGTAACCAGGATGTCGTCCAAATAACACTGGGTCCCCGGGATCCCTTGCAGGACTTGTTCCATTGCCCTCTGCCACATAGCCGGGGCCGATGCTACCCCAAATACCAGTCGATTGTACTGGTAAAGGCCTTTGTGAGTGTTTATCGTGAGGTATTTCCTAGATGCTTCTTCCACCTCCATTTGTAGATACGCTTGAGCAAGGTCAATCTTTGTAAAACGTTTCCCTCCAGATAGTGAGGCGAAAATATCTATACTGTACTGTGTGCAGGACTGGGTTCACAGTCACCTTGAAGTCCCCACAGATGCGAACCTTCCTTGGCTCCCCAGGCGTGCTGCTCAATGCTTTCTTCATTACAGGAACGATGGGTGTGGCCCACTCGCTCCAGTCCACCTTAGACAGCACCCCCGAATGCTCCAGACTCTCCAGTTCAGCTTCCACAGCTGGGCGTATCGCGTATGGCACCGGTCTGGCCTTGAAAAATTTTGGGGTTGCGTTACCCTCAATCTTTATGGTTGCCTTTACTCCTTTTAGAGTCCCAAGTCATTGTTGGAACACCTCTTCCGCGTCAGATAGAATTTGTGACAGACGTCCAGGTGCGACGTCATCATCTTTTTTGTCAGTCACAGTTAGTGCCAGAATGGAATGCCAATCCAATTGTAGTCTTCGGATCCATTCACGTCCCAATAATGGTGGTCCTCCATCTCATAGTATATACATGTATAGTTTCTGTGTTTCCTTTCCGTTATATTCAACTGGCACCCTTATTTTTCCTCTGGGGTAGACCTTTTGCCCCGTGTATGTCTTCAATAC
Organism: Somniosus microcephalus; assembly: GCF_052327205.1. Classification (NCBI taxonomy): domain Eukaryota; kingdom Metazoa; phylum Chordata; class Chondrichthyes; order Squaliformes; family Somniosidae; genus Somniosus; species Somniosus microcephalus. The sequence continues at coordinate 111,180,721 of NC_140998.1, read as the reverse complement.
AATGGACATGTCCTTTAAGGGTATGTGTGAGAATAGCTGCTCATAGTCTCGTCGATTCATGACAGTTAGGGTTGATCCTGTGTCCAATTCCATCTTCACTGGGGACCCTGCTATCATGAGGGTGACCCAAATGGTTCGGTGATCTTCTTTTGCGATCATGTTGTGTAACTTTAAACAACTTAGTCGCCTGCTCTTGGAGTCCTTATCACTCTCCTGATCTTCTGAACTACTATCTGTCAGTTTCTTTACTTTCCTGTACTGTTCCTTAGTAGTTCTTGTCGTGTTGGTCTTCTTTCCCGACCTGCAGACTCTTGCTATATGTCCCATTTTCCCGCATTGCCTGCATATTTTGTCTTTAAACCAGCAGTCCTTCTGCTCATGGGTTGTTCTGCCGCAGCGATAGCACTTTTCGGCTCCATACGCCATTTCGTTAGCGCTGTATTCTTGTGGTTTCTGTTGTATTTCCGCAGCTCCCTGTGCTGCTGCTTCGTAGGATACTGCCACGCTGAAAGCCTGTTCTAGCGTCAGGTCCTTTTTTGAAAGTAGTTGTTTCTGGGTTCCTTCACTCTGGAGCCCGCAGACAAACTTATCCCGTAAGGTGTCTGCCAGTCCTGCTCCGAACTGGCAGTGCTTCGATAACTTGCGTAGTTCCGTAAGATAGTCAGCATTGCTCTCATCTTTGTGCTGGTTTCTTTTATGGAACTTGAGTCTTTCTGCTATCAGCAGTGGTGTAGGGCTTAGATGTTCCTGTAAGATATGAACAATCTCCTCAAAACTTTTCTCCATTGGTTTAGCTGGGGTAATTAAATTCCGCAATAGGCTGTACGTACTCGCACCCATCAGATTTAACAATACCGACGCCCTCTTTCCATCAGCCACCTCATTTGCCTTGCAGTACACTTCGATTCTTTCTACATATGTGGCCCAGTCTTCTACCTCGTTGTCGAAAGCAGTGATACTGCCACTTTTCGGCATCTTGGGCGATCTAAAATGGCGCCTCCCGCGCTTTTGCTTCTTCCCCTTACTGCCACGCTGCTCCTAGCGTTCTACGGGGTAATGGCGGCGACCCGCAGCTTCGGCGCATCTCGCTTTCCTTCCCCCCCCCGTTTCGTTTCTCTCTGCTGTCCTGTTCTCGAGCACCGACCGCGCCCTGTGCGCTCCACCCTCTCCCTCTTGTTTTCTTTTCCTGGCGATGCTGCGCGGCCCGATTTGTAGAGCCGCTCGATCGAGCTTGAGCCCGCCGCAGTCCGGAAGGGTCAGCGCGCTACCTGCTTCCAGCACGATTCGCTGGAACCACAGTCTCTCCCGCAATTCTCCAAACACCGATGGATTCTTTGGGCGGTTGCCCTTGGTCGACGCCCGTTGCTCAGACTACGACCTTCCAGGACCTTACTTTCAGGCGAGATCCCCGTGAGATGATGCCACACTGCAGGTGAGTTCGAACTTACTTGTCGCCACTGTAAAGTCCGCGCCTTAATAATACACGGACTTCGGGAGAACAGTTTAACAGGTACTTTACTGAACAAGAGGCAGCTTGAAACTGAAACTACAGAAGCCTGCTTGGGCCTTTTATACAGGGGTGGTCTCTGCCGGTACTGCAGCCTAAGACCAGTTATTCCCTTAAAGGTACATGCACAACACTAACATTCAATGGGGGAAAAATTGGGTTGATTTACACCTGGGCGCTAATGGGGCGCAAAGAAACTAGCGCCTGGGCGCGGCGCCGCCAACGCCTCCCGTGAAATTCAGCGGGAGGTTAGCGGCGGTTGTAACCGTTAGCGCCCCACAGCGCTGCACCTCCGCCGATAACGTCATCGCTGTGCGCAGCACTCCACTCGCGCCCCGGCTGCGATCTTCGGTAGTGCCCCCCTGACTTACCACCGGACGCTATGTCCGACAGGGTCAAGGGGGCCAACTGCGGCTGGGGCGGCGCAAATTAAAGGAGAGGTGCCGGGCGGCCATATTTGTTGCTGGCCGCCTGCCAGCACCTGCCCCCGTTGCTGTCCCCGGCCTCCTGTGCAGCGCCCCCCACGGGGTGCCGGCTGCGCTCTGTGAGTCCGGCACTTCTCTTGAGTGCCGGGCTCTTTTGCCAGCACTCCGATCCCTGGGGACCCAGCTGGGCCCCAGGCCACGCTGCGCTAGGCCTCTCCCCTTTAATAAGGGGAGGAAGGCCTGCAGTACCACGGCACGACATGCCACAGAGCGTGGTGCTGCGGCACATAGCGCCGTGATATTCACTCTCAGCGCCCCAAGAGGGAGGCGGGGCTCTTCCAGTAGCGCCCCGCCTCCCTCTTGAGGCGCTACCAGTGACTTTCAGGCGCGGGAGTCCTAATTTTTTCGGGGGGCTACTTCAAAGTTAGCAACCCAATTTTTCCCCCAATATCTATACTCACAAAGGAAGAATGATACTTGGCTACAGCATTAGAAGTTGCAGGTGCTTGAGGAATAGTACCTCAGCAGGAGGCAATGTCTTCAGGAGAGAAAGGTGAGGAGAAGAATATGACAACAAAAATCTTTATTTGATAAACTATATGTTTTGTTTACTAGTGTTACTAAAACTTGCAGTTGTTTGATGTGGCAGAGCTTTAGTGATAAGGTAAGCATTATCTTTAGGTTCAAAAGGCCTGTTACGGCTATAAAACTCACTGAAGTGGTGTTTTGAATCAACCAAAGATGAGATTGTTCAATTGGCAGGGAAGCTTCACGATAACAGATGATTAGACCACCGAGGGTCCAATAAGTTCTCAGCTCACAGTGTATGACTAGTGGGGGAATGGATTACAATGGTTCTCCTCACATAGATGATACCATTCCTAAAACCCTAGGTATGTTAGATAGCTGACTCAATCTTGTACTTAATGTACTATCAGAGTAATTTTATCCCTCAACTTGAATCAGTCGCATGTACAACCATTAGTAGAACCATGATCCTTCGCTACTGTATACAAACCCTCAGACATCAGGACAATTCTTGGAATTCTTATCTTTCCAGAAAATTAGGCCGTGAAAGTCCCATGCTTAGCGCTGGCTGTTATGGCTGGTTTGAAGAAAAAAATAGCGCTTGCCACGCTTCTGCCGACATCTGATGTGGGCCGCACTGGTATCCATCTTGGGAAGGGCGATAGCGCGGCCGTTGCCTGCGTGCAGCAGAAGAATTCAAATGAGACAGATCGTGGCTTATAACGCTGATTTGACGCACCACCTGTCATTTTGGACGTCGCCACTCCACTGTACGCCCTCTCCTAAGCACACACAGCTGAACGTGCGTATCCTCCCAGGCTGGAGCAGGCAACATAGCTAACATATCGCAGTTCGCCACCCATCATTGCATCCGGGAGGTCAGAGAGGCTCTGTACTCCAGGAGAAGGGACTTCATTGTCTTCTCTCTGAACAGAGAGAATCATGAGGAGCGCGCATGTGGCTTTGCCAGGATATCGGGTGTCCCGATGGTGCAGGGCGCCATCGACTGCACACGTAACCATAACCGCAAAGGCTACCACTCTTTTACTGTGCAGTTGGTGTGCGAGCGCATCATGATGATGAATGCCTGGTATCCTGGCAGCAGTCATGATACCTTCATCCTGCGCCAGTCTGCTGTGCCAGCAATCTTCCAGCTGCCAGGTCAAACCCGAGGATGGCTGTTCAGCGACAAGGGCTATCCGTTCTACACCTGGCTGATGACACTCGTCCACAACCCAACCACTCGTGGCCAGCAATCATATAATGAGAGCCATGCTGCCACGAGGCATCTCATCAAGCAGACTATCGGGGTTCTGAAGCAATGGTTTCACTGTCTTGACAGTTTGGGAGGAGCTCTCCAGTATTCGCCAGAGAGGGTGTCCCAGTTCCTGGTGGTCTGCTGCATCCTCCACAACTTGGCCATTATGGAACACTACAGGTTCCACGACCACTTCAGGAGGAGGAGGAAGAGCAGGAGGAAGAGGAGGATGAGGAAGGGAGGATGCAACCTACAAATTCCCGTTCCGGACGGACTGTCCGTGAGCGCATCATCAGACTCCGGTTCCCCTGACTGAAACCCCAGATCCTCATTGCACAACACTTCCCCATCTTACTATCCCTCTGTCATAGAACATCACAACGTCCTGTTGGGCACAATGCTAAAATGAAAGCCACCACAAAACAAACATTCCAAACATAATTTATAAATGAATAATTTCAATCTAACATTACAAAGTCAACTAATCACCCTTGTACATTCCCTTAGTGTCTGTCTTTCATTTTCCTTTGCCTATTCCAGTGCTTGTACGTCATGCTACCCCAGTGGCTGCAGCATGACTGGCGGAAGGCTGCTGACTTTCTGTGGGGGACACTGCAGATGGCTTTGCAGGATGACCGCGAGCAGCTCTGGGCCTAGAATGCCAGGCTGTAGACTGCACCACCTTGGCACAGGTTGCAGCAGACTTTGCTGGCTCGCTGACAGGCAACTGCAATGGCACTGGTGGAGTGGCAGGGGTGGGACTATGAATGCTATCATCCTGAGAGAGGACAGCAAGTTCTTGCTCCACGGAGCCACTGAAATTCCCCCGGGGTGGCACCTCAGCATTCCTAGCCATCGTTTGGAGCACAGATTGCTGGACTGCTGTGAAATCCTGCAAGCCCCTTTGCACTCTTGTAAACCCAGCCATGATGGCAGTAGTCTGAGCTTGCTGGCAGCAAGCTGCATGGCAGAAGACTGAGCTTCCACTGCAGCGTTCAGACATCAGGTTGTTTTCGCTTGTGCTGCAATGGAAGCTGCGACATCGCCCATCACACCCAGCATCATAGTTGGGTCCACAAGTGCTCTATTAAGCTCCCCATCGCTTCCATCCTGGAAATCATGGGCTCTAAACTCCATGCTCCTTGAAAGTGACAAGAGGCTCTCTGGCAGGCCTGCCATTGCACCAAGCATTTCTCTGTGCATGCCCATCACCCTTCCTCTGAAGGCTGCCCCCTCTGTGGGTACAGGACCTGTCTCCTCCTGTACACCTCCAGTACCATGGCCTCCAGTGCTGCATCGGAGAACCGAGGTGCATGCTCTCTCCCCTGTTGAGACATATACTGCTCTAGCTCCACCAACAATGAGGTACTTCTGAATCAGAGCACCACTCCTTTAAGAAGTGCAGAACAACCTGTGACTCTGCAGGCAACCTTTAACCGGAGAGCAGACTGCACGGGATATTGGGGCCCCTGTTGAGTGCTGAGCCAACTAGCAGCGCGTTCAACACTGAGCTCAGCGCTCCAATCGTGGTAATGAGCAGGCAGCACGAATTTTGCATGCTGCCTGCGCTACTTTCAACGGGCGCAGATAGATTGTGCATTGCAATCCCCATGCCTGTTTTCTGGCCTAATCAAATGCAGCCCCCTTATTCTTTTGCACTAAGCTTTGGATTTAAATCCAATCCAAAGTAAAAGGTCAAGTTTGATTTTTTTTCAATCCTAAGTAGAAGCTCACTTTTTCGTGCCAGTATTCTTCTCCTCTTTCTCTCGTTAAGGCATTAACTTCTTGCTGGGGTATGGTTCCAAGGATGTAGTATACTCTCCATTACCTCATCTAAGTAACAGGTGTGAGCCTTGATGATAGTCAGGCTATTTCACATTGGAAGGGTGGGCATCATTATGTCCTCACATTCAGGGGTTGCTGGATAGTTATCAGGCACAGGAGGATAATTTTCTTTTTCCTAAACCAGAGGTCAATTGTAGCGTCCTTGCTCCTGACCCGGCTGAGATCAACTAACTTGGCACAGACCAGGGATCAAAGTGTATAGCTCAGCCACATACTTCAGTCTGAAAATTGAATCAGTGCATTGTACCTCTGTTGAAGTAATTACAGAGTCCATTGTTGGAGATTGCTGTTCCTATCGTGGTAGTAAGATAATGTAGTGTCTTACCATACGTTGCTATGTGTCATGTTGCCTGTCTACGCAGATCAGTTACTCAGTTCAGAGCTTCAGTGCTATGTGAACACAAAAAAACTTGGATCTAATGAGAAAATAAATGAATTTGTAACTGTTGTAAATCAGAATCCTATTTATAAACACTTTCATGAAAACAAGTGATGTTATGACCCACAGCTAAAAGTCATCTTGCACTGATGCTTCTTTTGGGGGGGTGGGAGTGGGGTAGGGGGGAAGATTCAATGTTGGAGATTCACACTAGGCTTGTAGAAACTAGTTAATCTGGCAAAAATCATAGCAGCTAATCAAAATTAATTTAGTATCTCCCAACACATTAACTGACTCTCCAATATCTTATACTCTACTGAGAAATTGTTTAGCAGGAATAAAATATTCTTTATACTTACTAAACTACCTGAGATTTTTGTGATGAGGTTTCTGCTTCAGGGATTAACTTGGATAGCTTTACTATGGTTTCCTCCATCCATGAGTGAGTATTTTATCCAGTGAGTCTCTTTGGTGTTCTTTGGCTGTAAAATGTATTGGGGTGTCCTGAGATCATGAAAGGTGCTATAAAAATGGAAGTTCTTTCTTTTCTTTCTTTGAACTTTTGTGCATTAAAGGCAATCTTTTGCTTATCATCCCTCTGTGTTTGTTGAGGCATTTTTAACAATCATCATTCTATGAATAAGTTCACTGCTCTGCATTAGATAGTGTTAATTACATTGCGCAGAAAGTGTATTTATCTTTTTTTAATAAATTGTCTGACTGAAGTAGGTGGTTCGAATTCTGTGAAATATAATGTTCTCTGTCTTCTTCTCGACTCCATGTTGTGTCTTTGGTGTGTCAACCACTGGCAGTATCGGATGTTTCATTTGTTAGTATACATTAGCAAATATACACATTGCAGCTCTTTTTGTGCATGCATGATTGTTATGTGCATGAGTCTGTTGCTGGCTCCTAAGGGAATGTAAGCAGGCCAGGTACCTCCCATTGGGAACTACTTTCCGCCTACCAGTGCTTTAATTTAAATGCCCAATTACTGTCAACGTTGCTGCTTTTCAGTATTTGACTGTTTCCATTTGAATGGTGCGTGAAGACATTTACTGCTGCATAGCTGTATAAAGTGTGTTAACGACCACAAGTTGGAATACCATCCACTGTGATCATTAATCACCATTGTGACTGTAGAATCAAAAATTAAACATGCTGACATCAACATAACATTTTAATATTAACTTATCCCAGCATTGACACTGCGGTGACATTTCTGTCACACTTTGTCACACAAATAACAAAATCAGAGCTATAAAGGAAGAGCTTTCATTTATATAGAACGTCCCAAAGTGCTTCACAACCAATGAAGCACTTTTGAAGTGTGGCCAATTGTAATGTATGGAAACATGAGAGCCAATTTGCACACTGTAAGGTCCCACAAACATCAGTGAGATAAATGATCAGATAATCCATTTTAGTGGCGTTGGTTAAGAGATTAATGTTGGCCAGGACATCATCGGGAAAACTCCCCTGCTTTTATTTGAATAGTGCCGTGGGATCTTTTATTCCACCGGAGAGAATAAATGAGACATCAGTTCATTGTCTCATCCAACAGTGCAGCACTGCCTCAGTACTACACTGAAATGTCAGCATAGATTTTGTGCTCAAGTCCTTGTAGTGGGGTGTTGAACCAATGACCTGCTGACTCAGAGGCAAGTGTGCTACCACTGAGCTAAGGCTGTCACATAATATAAAATGGATCATATCCCAGAGTAGAGTTATTGTCAAGAGAGTTATCTGCACTGCTAAATTTTTAAGTGTTTTTTACTGGACTACAGTGATTACTAGCAGATAAAATAATTTCCTCCAAGCATAAAACTGATGGCAGGGAGTTGATGGTGAAAGAAGAAAATTGGGTAATAGGAACAGGCTAGTTAAACTGCCAACTCATCTGATTTTCTGTTTTTAGAATACTGGGGGAGATGCTGCTAGAGGTTACCCTTACTGCTAAATCATTGTTACCTTTTTTTAACTGGTCCTGTCCTGTCAAACATAGCTAAAGTGTTGTCTTCAGTCAGATAAGACTCCAGCCACTTGTTCAAATGCTGTAAATGGTATTCAGTTGGGATTGTAAAAATGTATTTCAATCATTGCAGTCTTATTATTTGGATAGGTAAATTAGTGTCCATTTTTAGTGACGTTTCTTTTAACAATAGCAGTGAGGAGAAGGGTTTTCAATTTTACAGAACACCTCCTGAGGAGCTTAAATATGCTGATACCTGGCTCACAATACAAGAATGCATTCAATTCATAGCAAGTGATGCCCATCCTCCCCTGGTATCTATTGAACCTCCTGGGAACATTTAAATTTACTTTTGTCTCTTTTTAATGTTGTGACAGAATTGATGCTCCCATCAACTCTCTTATAACATTATAAATTAACAGCCCAGAATCTGTAGCATAAATCCTAGGTAATTTTTTGTTTCCAGTGACATTTTAAGATTATACCATTTGTTCCCTTTTGTCAGGGCAGTGAAAAGTTGACAGCTTGTGAACTGAATTTTGCTTGGTCCATGGTCACAGAATTATGGGAAGGTGTCAGCTGTGGCTCAGGTGTCAGGTATGGCTCATTGGTAGCATTCTCACCCCGAGTCAGAAGGTTGTAGGTTCAAGCCCCACTCCAGAGACTTGAGCTCAAAATCTAGGCTGACACTCCTGTGCTGTGCTGAGGGAGTGCTGCTCTGTCAAAGATGACCGTATTTCAGATGAGATGTTAAACCGAGGACCCGTTCCAAAGCACTATTTCGAAGAAGAGCGGGGGAGTTCTCCTTGGTGTCCTGACCAATATTTATTACTCAACCAATATCGCTAAAACAGATTGGCCTAGAAATTCACTATGGCCCCGCCAGCTGGCTAGCGCCCAAAAGTTAGCGCTGGGCGCGGAGCCAGTTGCGACCGTCAGATATTCAGTTTTTGCGCCCCAAGTCGGAACCGGGCGCTATTCCAGGGTGTGCCCGCCCCCGCTTGGGGCGCTGAAACTGAATATCAGCGCTCTAGGTGCCGCTGTGCCACGCGATGCGGTGCGGCAGGCTGCGGTACTGCAGGCCTCCTCCTTCTCTTAAGGTGGAGGTGCCTGCAACGGGGAGATCGCCGCTGGATTGTGCCGGCAAATGAGCCCGGCACCACGGAGAAGTGCCGGGCTCGCGGAAAGCAGCCGGCAATGCCGCGGGGGGGGTGGTGGAGGAGGCCGGGGAAGGAGGTGCGGGCAGGCGGCCGCCGAAAAAGCGGCCGGCCGCACCTCCACCTTTATGCGCTCCACTAAGGCTGCAGTAAGGCCCTGGTCTCTGGATGTTAGTAGCGGCCGCCACGGAGGAGGCGGCGGCAACTCAATATGGGCGTTGGGCCGGCATCGGGGCGGAAACGGGGCACTGCGCACACCGATGACGTCATCGGTGCCGGCGCAGCGCTACCGGCTACCGCCGCCATTACCGCCGAGCTCAATATCAGCGCAACCTCCTCTACTGGCGCAGAAGCCCTCTTTAGGCGGTAACTGGGCGCAAAGCTTGCAGCGCCTTACTGAATTTCTAGGCCATTATATGGTCATTATCACTTTGCAGTTTGTGGGACCATGCTCTGTGCAAACTACCGCATTTCCTACATTACAACAGTGATTACACTTCAAAAATAGTTCATTGGCTGCAAAGCACTATGAGACATCCTTAGGTCAGATAAGGCGTTATATAAATGCAAGTCAGCCTTTCTTTGAATTCAACCTGACAGGTCTTTTCAGGCAGTAGCCATTAAAGCAACTTCTAAGTAAAGTCTATGGGGCATAAATTGGATAAGGCCTGAAAACAGGCGCAGGGATCGCGATGCGCAATCTGCCCGTGCGCATTAAAAGTAGTGCAGGCAGCACACAAAATTCGTGCTGCCTGCTCATTAACATGATTGGAGCGCTGAGCCCAGCACTAAACATGCTGCTGGTTGGCTCAGTGCTCAGCAGGAGGACCAATATCGCAGGCAGTCTGCTCTCTATTTAAAGGTTGCCTGCAGAGTGAAAGGATGTCTGCACTTCTTAAAGGGGAGGTGCTTTGTGAGAGAAGTACTTCATTCTGACTGGAGCTGGAACTTAGCAATGTCTCAAGAGGGCAGAGAAAGGGCACCTCGGTTCTCTGATGCAGCACTGAAGGCCTTGGTGCAGGGGGGTCCATAGGAGGCCTTCCAGACACACTGTTCAAAGGGAGTGGAAGGAGATTGCTGAAGTGGTCAGTACCACCAGCCTTTTTCCAGGACATGGATCAAGTGACGGAAGCAGTTTAATGACTTCACACGAGTGGTCAAAGTGAGCGAATGCATCTTCAAATGCTATTTCCCTCCAACTGCATCACTAGCCTCACACACTGCTCAATGCAACACACCCCCATCACTCACCTACCAACAATCTCTAGCAATCATGACCCATACCTCCCAATCATAGCTTCACCTCACCCTCACACACTTACCACTGTTGCAAGCCTCACACCCACATCTCACATCTTGCACACATTGCCAGCTATTCAACCTTGACAGGCACATCACTCAAACACATTGCACCACAATCACTGACATACTTCCCTTTCTCTTGCAGGCCAAGGTGGCTCACAACCACCGTGAGCAGCAGCAGACAGGCGGGGGGGCAAACATGGCTGCAGAACCTGACCCAGTTGGAGGAGACAGTGGTGGAGATAATTGGAGGGGCCGTCACTGAGGCCGTGGCAGCCGGCGAGACTGAAAGCATTGATGATGACGGTATGCTCATTGTTATCCTTCTTCTCACATCCCACTTCCCCCTCATCCCACAATCCTTTCTCAATTACAAGCTGCTGATGGTGTAAGCATGCACATCTTGCTTTCCCCCTCCCCTCACCACAACCTAACCCTTGTGCCTTTCTCCTTTCAGATACCCAAGAACTGCCACCAGCCCAGCCTGTGCATGAAGAAGTAGAGGAGGAGAGTGATGGAGAAGAAGAGGCACCATCACTCGATCTGATACTCCCATGCGCCAGCTGAGAAAATGGCATTGCGCAAACTTTAGAGGGTAGCATAGAGGCGGGATCTGCATGTGGTGGGTCACCGGGCACAATTGAGCTGCAGCCAGGTCAGGGGGAAAGGGTAGCTCAGGTGTCAGCTCCCTGGAGGGCGAGGTCGCACACGAATTCTGCTGCAGAGCACTCAGATGAAGACTTCGATGGGGTAGCCCTCAGAAGAAGAGTGATGGGCATGCACACAGACATGCTTGGTGCAATGGAAGGCCTGCCAGAGAGTCTCTTGTCACTGTCAAGGAGCATGGAGGAGTGCAGCTCCAACATTGCACGGGGCTTTGCGCAGAGCTTGGAGCCCATGCTATCCAGGATGGAAGTGATGAGAAACTCCATTAGAGCACTTGTGAACCCAGCCATGATGCTGCGTGTGATGGGTGATGTCAAAGCTTCCATTGCAGCACAAGTGGAAGCGACCCAATGTCCGAGTGCTGCAGTGGAAGCTCAGACTTCTGTCACGCAAGCTCAGACTACTGCGATTGTGGCTGGGTTATGAGTGTGGAAAGGGGCTTGCAGGGTCTCACAGCAGTCCAGCAATCTGTGCTCCAACAGGTGGCTAGGAATGCTGAGGTGCCGCGCCGGGGGAGTGGCAGTGGCTCCATGGAGCAAGAACCTGCTGTCCTCTCTCAGGATGACAGTATTTGTACTTCCACCACTGTCACTCCGCCAGTGCCATTTCAGTTACCTGTCAGCCAGCCAGCCCAGATTGCTGCTGCTCATGCTGAGGCCATCTGGGGTAGCACGTCGTAGGAGCACTAGAATAGGCAAAGGAACACGAAAGACAGACACTAAGGGAGTGCACAAGAGTGATTAGTTGACTTTGTAATGTAATATTGGAATTAATCATTTATAAATTATGTTTGGAATGTTTGTTTTGTGATGGCTTTCATTTCCGCATTGTGCCAAAGAGGGTGCTGTGATGTTCCATGACAGGGATGGTAAGGTGGGAAAATTTTGAACAACGGGGATCTGGGGTTTCATTCAGGGGAACCAGAGTCTGATGAAGTGCACACAGACAGCCCGTCCAGAATGAGGATTTTCAGGCTGTCTCTTCCCTTCCTTCTCCTCCTCCTCCTCTTTCTCCTCTGCCTCCTCCTAATGTTCCTCTTCCTCCTCCTCCTGAGGATGCCTGCGCCCTCATGATGGCCAAGTTGTGGAGGATGCAGCAGACCACCACAAATTGGGACATCCACTCCAGCGAGTACTGGAGAGCTTCTCCTGAGCAGTCAAGGCAGCGGAACCGTTGCTTAAGCATCCCGATGGTCTGCTTAATGAGGTTCCTCATGGAAGCATGGCTGTCATTATATGATAGCTGGCCACGTGTGGTGGGGTTACAGAGGGGAGTCATCAGCCAGGTGTAGAGTGGGATAGCCCTTTTCTCAGAGCAGCCACCCTCGGGTTCAACTTGGTGGCTGGAAGATTGCTGGCACAGCGAACTGGCACAGGATGAAGGCATCATGACTGTTGCCAAGATACCGTGCATTCACCATCATGATGTGCTGGCTGTGGTCGCATACCAACTGCACATTAAGTGAGTGGTAGCCTTTGCGGTTATGGTACATCTCAGCATTTATATGTGGCGCCTGCAAAGCCACATATGTGCAGCCGATGGCACCCTGCACCACGGGGAAGCCCGAACTCATGGCAAAGCCAAGTGCGCGCTCCTCCTACTTCTCTCTGTTTAGAGAGAATAAAATGAAGTCCATTATCCTAGAATACAGAACCCCAGTGACCTCACTGCTCCAGCCTGGAAGGATCCACTGGCAAAAAACATTCAGGGCCATGGTCACCTTGAGGACCACTGGCAGCGCCATCGTCACCCTGCTCTGAGGCTGCAGGTCTGATTCTGAGGTGGCAGAGTTCTGTGACCACCTCCTTGGTGATGTGGAGCTACCGAACACACTGCTCCTGGCTTAGGTGCAGGAAGGAAAAGTGTTCCCTGAAAAACCCTAGGTATGTAAGGCCTCCTGCTGAGAGCCCTCCTCCCCCTCCCTCTGCGAGCAGCATGTCTTTGCTGCCTCTGCTCCATCTCCCTGTCATGCTGCTGCGCGAGGGGGACTGCGATTACAGCCTCCATGACTGGGAGCAAGTGGGGCAGTCAGAGGCCTTCCAGTTTCAGCCAGCACCTTCCCAACATTCAGCAGCACTCCCTACACACATTAACAATGTTTTAAATGGCTTCCAGCATATTGATATAAACTCCACAAGAGCCAGTAAAAGAGAAATAATCAACTTGCGAGTTGGATGTATCCCTATAAATAGCGCTGGTGGGGGGTCCTTGGTGCATTCAGGAGAGGGCTGTTTAGGAGAGGGCGTTGATTGGAACGATGACATCCAAAATGGGAATTTGTGCGTTAAATCAGCATTGCATACTGACTGACGTCACGATCTGCCTACTCTTCATACTGCCGGCACACGCATGTCCCGGCCACGCTATCACCCTCACCAAGATGGCGACCAGTGTGGGCCATGCCGGAAGTGGGTAGAAGTGAGGCGGCTGCCATTTTTTTCTCGATACTGGCCTTAACTGCCAGCGCTAAGGTGCCGAATTTCACAGTGTATGTGCTCTTAAAATGTTTGCTGTTCATGTAGAAAAACATTCTCAACCTACCCTGACCTTTTCTTTTGAGTAACAGAGAAGAGTGAATGTTTGAGGTTGAAGTCAGGGTGTCTCTACTTTGACAGGTAGGGGTAAAAATTCGTCTGGTACTATTTTCGGGCACAGACTCAGTGCTGCACAGACAGAGCATGCCTGAATCGGGAGTCCTGAGGCCCGAGACCTACTTGATATTGGGCCTCAGGCCTCGCTCTTGCTCCTCTTCTGAGGCGTGGCTCAGTAGATTGCGCTCTCGCCTCTGAGTCAGAAGGTTGTAGTTTCAAGTCCCACCCCATGAGACTTGAGCACAAAAATCTAGGCTGACACTCTAGTGCAGTGCTGAGGGAATGCTGCACTGTCGGAGGTGCCACCTTTCGGATGAGACGTTAAATCAAGGCCCCATCTGCTCTCTCAGGTGGATGTAAAAGATCCCATTGCACAATTTCGAAGAAGAGCAGGGGAGTTATCTCCGGTGTTCTGGCCAATATTTATCCCTCAATCAATATAAAAAAAACAGATTATCTGGTCATTATCTCATTGCTGTTTGTGGGAGCTTGCTGTGTGCAATTGGCTGCCGCATTTCCTACATTACAACAGTGACTACACTTCAAAAGTACTTCATTGGCTGTAAAGCGCTTTGGGACGCCCTGAGATGTTGAAAGGCGCTATTTAAATGTAAGTCTTTTTTCTCCTGGCTCCACGTCAATTTTTAAAAAATTAAACTTTTTGGGTGGCGGCCGCTGGCTTGGCTGCATCCACAATTAGAAAACCTGAGCAGATTAGGCCCAATGCCTGCTTCGCTCAGGACAGCCCAATTTCCCTGAGGGGTCCTTTAAATAGGCTTTAGGTCCCTCATTAGCATATGCAAGGGGTCTACAGCTTGTTTTGGCAGCCCCCCCCCCAGATAAATGAAGAATGGCCTGACCCAATTTTGGGTCAGATGTTTTTCAGGTGACCTTGGGTGTAGGGCTTTAGTCAGTGAAACATGGAAACGTAGAAACATAGAAGATAGGAGCAGGAGTAGGCCATTCAGCCCTTCGAGCCTGCTCCGCCATTCAATGAGATCATGGCTGATCATCCAAATTCAGTACCTTGTCCCTGCCTTCTCCCCATATCCCTTGATCCCTTTAGCCTCAAGAAATATCCAACTCTTTCTTGAATATATTTAATGAACTGGCCTCCACCGCCCTCTGTGGCAGAGAATTCCACAAGTTCACCACTCTCTGGGTGAAGAAATTCCTCCTCATTTCAGTCCTAAATGGCTTACCCCTTATCCTTAGACAATGACCCCTGGTTCTGGACTCCCCGGCCATCAGAAACATCCTTCCTGCATCTAGTCTGTCCAGACCTGACAGAATTTTATAGGTTTCAATGAGATCCCCTCTCAATCTTCTAAACTCCAGTGAGTATAAGCCCAATCGACACAATCTCTCCTCATACGTCATTCCTGCCATCCCAGGTATCAGCCTGGTGAATCTTCGCTGCACTCCTTCCATGGCAAGAACATCCTTCCTCAGGTAAGGTGATCAAAACTGCACACAATACTCAAGGTGCGGTCTCACCAAGGCCCTGTACAACTGTAGCAAGACATCCTTGTTCCTGTACTCGAACCCTCTTGCTACGAAGGCCAACATACCATTTGCCTTCTTAACCGCCTGCTGCACCTGCATGCTTACCTTCAGCGACTGGTGCACAATAACACCCAGGTCTCTTTGCACTTCCCCTTCTCCCAATCTATTGCCATTCAAATAATAATCTGCCTTCCTGTTTTTGCCACCAAAGTGGATAACCTCACATTTATCCACATTATAGTGCATTTGCCATGTTTCTGCCCAATCACCCAACCTGTCCAAATCGTACTGGAGTTTCACGACATCCTCCTCACAGCTTACCACCCGCCCCCCCCCCACCCAGCTTTGTGTCATCTGCAAATTTGGAGATATTACATCCAATTCCCTCGTCCAGATCATTAATATATATTGTGAACAGCTGGGGTCCTAGCACCGATCCTTGCGGTACCCCACTAGTCACTGCCTGCCACTCGGAAAACGACCCATTTATTCCAACTCTTTGCTTTCTGTCCGCCAACCAGTTCTCTATCCAAGTCAACACCTTGCCCCCAATCCCATGTGCCTTAATTTTGCACGCTAATCTCTTATGTGGGACCTTATCGAAAGCCTTCTGAAAGTCCAAATACACCACATCCACTGGTTCTCCCTTATCTATTTTACCAGTTACATCCTCAAAAAATTCCAGTAGATTAGTCAAGCGTGATTTACCTTTTGTAAATCCATGTTGACTTTGTCCGACCCTGTCACTGCTTTCCAAGTGCTCTGCTATTACATCTTTTATAATAGACTCTAGCATTTTCCCCACTACCGATGTCAGGTTTACCGGTCTATAATTCCCCGCTTTTTCTCTACCACCTTTTTTGAATAGTGGGGTAACATTAGCTACCCTCCAATCCATGGGTACCGTTCCAGAGTCTATCGAGTTCTGGAAGATGACCAGCAATGCATCTACTATCTCTAGGGCCACTTCCTTAAGTACCCTGGGATGTAGACCATCAGGCCCTGGGGATTTATCGGCCTTCCGTCCCATCAATTTTCCTAACACCATTTCCCTACAAATACTGATTTCTTTCAGTTCCTCCCTTTCATCAGACCCTATGTTCCCCGGCATCTCTGGGAGGTTATTTGTGTCCTCCTTTGTGAAGACAGAACCAAAGTATGTATTTAGTTGGTCTGCCATTTCCTTGTTTCCCATTATAAATTCCCCTGATTCTGACTGTAAGGGACCTATGCTTGACTTCACCAATCTTTTTCTCTTCACATATCTATAAAAGCTTTTACAGTCAGTTTTTATGTTCCCTGCTAGCTTACTCTCATATTCTATTTTCCCTTTCTTAATTAATCCCTTTGTCCTCCTTTGTTGACTCCTAAACTGCTCCCAATCCTCAGGATTATTGCTTTTTCTAGCCAATTTATATGTCCTCTCCTTGGATCTTATGCTATCCCTAATTTCCCTAGTTAGCCACGGTTGAGTCACCTTTTTTGTTTTATTTTTATGCCAAACTGGGATGAACAATTTCTGTAGCTCATCCATTCGGTCTTTGAATGTTTGCCATTGCCTATTCACCGTCAACCCTTTGAGTGCCATTCCCCAATCAATCCTACCCAACTCGCTCCTCAGACCATCGTAGTTTCCTTTATTTAAATTGAGGACCCTTGTCTCTGAGTCAACTACTTCATTCTCCATCTTAATGAAGAATTCGATCATATTATGATCGCTGCAACCCAAGGGGCCTCGTACAACAAGATTGCTAATTAATCCTTTCTCGTTACATAATACCCAGTCTAAGATGGCCTGTACCCATTTTACACCCGTGAAACGGGTGCAACGATTTCTACCCTGTGCACTCTACGAACTGTGTAATGAGGTATCGTATGTTTAAAGAACAATCCTAAAAATCACATCACAAAACTTGCAACTAAACTAATTACAGGAAACTCTTTTTTGTCCGGCACCAACGGGACCGGCGTGGTGCCGGTTTATCAAAAAGTCTGGATTACAGAGCGGTATAGTAAAAGGTACGAGAGCTCCGTACACAGCAACAAATCCAGGCTTCCCTGTTGCTTAGCAACAGGTGCAGGAACCCCGCCACAAGATCCAGGCATCCCTGTTGCTTAGCAACAGGTGCAGGAACCCTGGTTACACAGCCACAGATCCAGGAACGGCCACTAATATGAAGTAAAACTTACCTGAACCTACTCCTGAATTTTGCCAGTTAACAGAGATTTCCGGTTATTTAGGTGCCGGTAAATCGAGAGTTTCCTGTATACTGTTCTCAAACTGCACATATGCATTTGGCATGTAATCTACCTTATACAACACTGTATGCAAACAAACAAGGTTGAAACACAGTTAGCAGGTCCCATTTTCATCTGTTTACAGTATTTGAAATCTTATCTTCTGATAGCTTTTCTTTCACTCATGATAAGCTTAAAGGTTAACGCAACTATTTAAAGGTTTATTCCAAATATAATGAAAGACCCTTGACAATTCAGGTAGAAAAATGAATTATTCACTGCTTCAGTAGACATGATCTAGATATACGAGAATAGTGTACATTTTTATTGTTTTGTGTTTAACTGTGAAACCAAATATTGCTTCTTTCTTTGTTCTATATTTGTGAAGATCTTGTATTCATAAAACTGAAACCACACTTTATATAGCACAACTGATAATCACCAATTAATGCTTCTTGTTTCCCACGCTTTCTTAAAATTACATGTGAACTATTATGTTCCTCATTACAGCAGAATTGGTGAGCAGACAAAACTGCTTGAGGGAATGTAATGCCATGAAATTAGGTTTCTTCGATATATGTCACTTTACTCAAACATTCCACATTATTAAAGTGTAAATAACTATAATTCTACATAATACATAATAGTCAAGCTGCAAAACTAAAATTTCTACTGGCTTGCTAAAAACATGAATATAAGTCTATTAAGTATACTCTATAATTCGAATATATGTAATATAAAAAATGTTTTACAGCAGTATATGTGTCAATCCAACTTGAAGCTAATTGATTGTTTTTCATTTGAAAATGAATATATATATTTTAGCTGGTGTCATTTGATGTATGATAGTCCTATCACAGAATCACAGAAACCCCACAGTGCAGATAGAGGCCATTTCGGCCCATCGAGCCTGCACCGACACATATCCCACCCTATCCCCGTAACCCCACGTATTTAATCCCCCTAACACTAAGGGTCAATTTATCATAGCCAATCAACCTAACCTGCACATCTTTGGACTGTGGGAGGAAACCGTATTGAGAATTTTTGTTTCCTTTTAGTCCAATTATTTAAGTTCATATATCCAGTGCCTACCATGATTGGGTTGGGGGCAGAGAGGCAGGCAATTGTTATTGAAATCCCAGACCTATAACTTGTGGAACCACCATTCAATGGGGTATATCCTCGGTGTGGTCATTTTATGGTGAGTTGTGCTGCACATAAAGGGCTAAAAATTCGAGTACGCTGGAAACCTGTCGATAACAGTGCCAGCGAAGGCTAACAGTCACCCACCGAGAGAGCGCAGGCAGCACTGCTATTTTGGTGCTGCCTGCTAATTTACATCAGCGGTGCGTTGAATTTGTGGTGTAACGCGCTCTTTCCAGCGCTAAGCTCAGCAGGAGGCCGAAGGTCGTGTCTGTCTCCCGCTTGCAGTGAAGGGGAATGGGGAAGAAAGGAGCAAACCTGTTGGCCATGTACGGAACCATTGCCATACTTGTTACAAAAATATTACCTGCCAACTTTCGGATGAGACGTTAAATCGAGGTCCCATCTGCTCTCTCTCAGGTGGATGTGAAAGATCCCATGGCACTATTTTGAAGAAGAGCAGGGGAGTTATCCCTGGTGTCCTGGCCAATATTTATCCCTCAACCAACATCACTAAAACAGATTATCTGGTCATTATCACTTTGCTGTTTGTGGGAGCTTTCTGTGCGCAAATTGACTGCCGCGCTTACTACATTACAACAGTGACACCACTTCAAAATTACTTCATTGGCTGTAAAGCACTTTGGGACATCCAGTGATCGTGAAAGATGCTATATAAATGCAAATCTTTCTTTCATTGATGTTTGTTGATTTTTTTAATAGTTCATGAAATTAATGCCTCTGCATTCTCTGTAACACTAATCTTTCCCCAATGATTACTGTTGAAAGTGTTTAAATGTGTACTAATCGTGCCAGCTTTTAGTGAGTCTTGCATACTCGACACAAAATAATTATTTGATAAATAATTCGTTGTGGAATTTTAAATAAATTAATTATAATTCCTTAAAAACTTAAGCAGTTGAGCCCAGATTTGCTAGGAGGTGATGTTCTGGTGACACTGTCATAACGATAAAAGAGATCTTATCAGAGATGATCTTCAAACGTTGCAATGGAGTTCCAGGCAATCTGATGCTCTTTAGGAATTCGATTTCTTTATTTGCTGGGAATCTGCCGAGGGATTTGTAGTTTTGTGCAGGTGTTCAGTTCTGAACTAAAAGCTTGTTCCACAAGGTTTCACCCATTGATTTACTGTCAGTAGGATGGTCTTAGCTGGTTAAATTATGTGAAGTTCTTCAGTGGTCTGTGCTGGTAAACTCCGTGGTTTTAGCTGATTAAAATCCAACAGCGTAACTACAACAACAACAACTTTCTTTATATAGTGCCTTTAACATAGTAAAACGTCCCAAGGTGCTTCACAGGAGCGATTATCAAACAAAATTTGAACCCGAGTCACATAATGCGATATTAGGACGGGTCAAAGAGGTAGGTTTTAAGGAGCCTCCTAAAGGAGGAGAGAGAGGTAGAGAGGCGAAGAGGTTTAGGGAGGGAATTCCACAGCCTAGGGCCTAGGCAGCTGAAGGCACGACCACCAATGGTGGAGCGAAGAAAATCGGGGATGCGCAAGAGGCCAGAACTGGAGAAGTGCAGATGTCTCGGAGGGCTGTAGGGCTGGAAGAGGTTACAAAGATAGGGAGGGATGAGGCCATGGAGGGATTTGAGAACAAGGATGAGAATTTTAAAACTACAGAAAGTTCCATTCCAATTACCAATCTTTGGACTACTAGTCTCACTGTCTCAAGACTCTCTCTGATTACAAGTGGCTTACAAGTAACTTCAGTTCCCACGTTACGCCTTCTGAAGTGGCCTAACAAGCCACCAGTTGTAAACAATCACTGTGAAGTTAAACAACAGTCTACATTGTTGAACTCACAGATTCATATCTATTAGCCAAAATCACAGATTCCTCCATTACCATCCCTAGGTATGTCCTGTTCCACTGGCAGTGGTGGGGCACATTGGTATACAGTTGGGTAGGAGAGGCCCTGAGAATCTTCAATATTGACTCTGGACCCCATGAAGTCTCATGGCTTCAGGTCAAACAAGACCAAGGAAACCTGCTGATCACCACCAGTGCTTCTCCCTCCTCAACTGATGAAGTAGTACTCTTCCATGTTGTACACGACTTGGAGGAAGCTCTGAGGAAAGCAAGGGCACAGAATGTATCCTGAGTGATTCACCGCCAAGAGTGGCTCAGTAGTGCCACCATTGACCAAACTAACCTCGTTCTGAAGGACATAGCTGTAAGACTGGGCTGGCTCAGGTGGTGAGGGAACCAACATGAGGAAGTAACCTACTTGACCTCAGCCTCACCAACCTACCTGTCACAGACACACCTGTCCATGATCTACCTGCCTTGGTAGAAATGACAGCTGCAAATTTCATTGAAGGCACACTCTTGTGAGGACATCCTCTATCACGTAGTATGGTACTACCACTGTGCTAAGTGGAACAAACTAAGGACAAGTCTAACAGATATAACTGGGCATCCATGGGGTACTATGAACCAACAACAGCATTGAATTGCCACAATCTGTATCCTCATGGCCTGACACATTTCCCACTTCTTCAAGCCAGGGGACTAACATTATCTTAATCGGGAGTGTAGAAGAGCCTGCTAGGAGCAGTACCAGGTACATCTTAGAATGAGATATCATTTCTGTGCTGCAATCAAATTTGGCAGAAACCAATACTTCGATATCGAATGCAAACAACTCTGGCAGCTCATTCTCCCGAAATCGAGCATTTAAATGTTCACATAGTCTTGTAATGAAACAGAGAAAGTTGTTGTATCGATGGTATTGGCAAAAGATACCATTTCTTGTTACACTTTCTCACTCCAGTGAGCTTTTTCTCTCAGGTACTGGGCGCGCATTTTTTCAATTTTGGCCTTTGCACAGCGATAGGCTTCAATGACACCGAGACTACTTCTTTGAAAAATGTGGCACAGTTCAGACAATTCCCCCAAAACATCATCTAGCACAGTCAGTGCAATACGATACTGTGGATCTGTAAGCTTTTTGAAACAGTAGTTCGCTATAGGATCATTATTATTATTAATTTCCACCTTACAGAAGTCTATGAGTACATTATAATTTCTCAGAAGGGCACTTGCAGCACATTTACATGATAACCAGCACAATTTATTCAAAGGCCTAAATGATAATGCATCTACTTCCATGGCTTTGGCTAACTCCTGAAACTTAGCTTTCTTGAGAGATGATCTGCTAAATATTGCATATACAGTTCGTACTAGTGTTTCCACTTCTTTCATCATTGGTACATCATTCCAAGCAACATCGATTCCCAGATCTTCTCTATGAGCAACACAGTGTTGTTCTACTAAGTGTGGCACGCACTCTCTAAACTGGGCGGCTACACTGTTATGCCTACCTAGCATGACAGATGCGCCATCTGAAGTCAGCATCACCATTCTCTGTAGATCCAGATTGTGATCCATGCATAATCGCATCTGTAATTCTCCAAGCATTACGTGCACTTAACTGGACAATGCCAGCAAACACAACCTTGTTGCTGATATTGTTCTTGTTAAGTCTGTGTGTCCCAGTTATGCTTATTATAAATCACTGGACACAGACCACAAGAATAACTTTAACAGGTCTTTACTATTCAGAGGTCAGGGCTGAACTGCCCAGTAAATCACTACACAACGCTTATATACCGGTGTGGTCACCACCGGTACTACAGTATACAGCAGCCAAGAGAAAGTAGTACATCTCTTAAGGTAGTTCTCTTAAGGTGGAACAGGTTACATACACCACAATCCTCCCTTTTTAGCTTAACAGTTATATCCCCATTTAACATAACATAATAACATATATAGATATATATATATATACAACTTCATGCAAAACAGTTCAAAGATTCAGTCTCTGAGGAGGCCTCCTGATTCGAGTTGGATAACGCCTTTCAGGGGTCTCTGATTCTCGTTGCTGGGGTGACTCATCTAGTTGATCTCTTATGGATTGGACATCATCATCAGGTACATTCACTTCTGAGGTAGATGCTTCAGGTTCACTAACTTCTTCCACGGTTGTCTCTGCCGTAACCCTGGGTTCGACCCTTGTTCTCGATTCTACCAGTTGGTCAGCATGACGCCGTATTACATTTTCACCAATATCTACCGTGTACATCAGGGGTCCTTGTCTGGCCCAAATTGTTCCAGATTGCCATTTCTCGTTTTTATAGTCCCGCGCTAACACTGGTTGTCCTATTTCGAAACTCCGAGTGGTCCTGTTATTTATATGCTGGAACTGTTTGTTTTCAACTTCCCTCCGCACATTTGGTTTTAACAAGTCCAACCTGGACCGCAACCTCCTGTTATAGAACATCATGGCAGGACTTTGGTTTGTCACTGCATGAGTGGCGTTTCGATATGCCAGTAGGAATTTGTCCACCTTGTGTTGTAGTGGAATCTGATCTTTGCTCATGGCCTTTATTGCTTTTTTGAACGTTTGTACAAATCTCTCGGCCAACCCGTTTGTAGCCGGATGATATGAGGCAGAGGTATAATGTTTCACCCCATTCTTCTTCATGAATTTCTGGAATTCTTCTGACACGAACTGTGGTCCGTTGTCTGAACATATTTGTTCTGGCAATCCATTTCTTGCAAATATCGTTCTTAGCACCGCGATTGTCTTTTCCGAGGTAGTGGTAGTCATCTTAATCACTTCTGGCCATTTAGAATGTGCGTCCACCGCAATTAAAAACATGGAGTCCATGAATGGACCAGCAAAGTCAATATGTACACATTGCCATGGGGTTGAAGGCCATTCCCATGGATGCAGCGGTGCAATCGGAGGTGCATTTTGCACTTTTTGGCACCCTGAGCAGCTTTTCGTCAGATCCTCTATCTGTTGGTCGATACCCGGCCACCACACATAAGCCCTAGCAAGGCTTTTCATCTTGACTCCCCCCAGATGACCTTCATGCAGTTCCTTTAGAACTCTCTCTCTTAACTTAGGAGGAATAATCACCCTTGTTCCATACATCAATGTTCCTTGACAGACGGACAGCTGTTCTCGTCTTGCTGAGAATGCCGGTAACAGTGGATCACCATGTGCTGGCCATCCCTTCACTGTCACTTCGTAGACCCTGGACAGTGTCGGGTCGTTCCTGGTTTCCCTTTCAATACTTGCATTGGTGACTGGTAAACATTCGATGATGGTCGAGTGAAATAACTCAACAGGGTCAACCGTCGGTGCCTCCTCCTCTGTAGGTAGTGGCAGGCGCGACAGCCCATCAGCATTACCATGCTGCTTTGTACCTTTGAATTCGATCTGATATTGATGTGCCCCTAGGAAAAGGGACCATCTCTGGAGTCTCTGTGCTGTCATCACCGAAACACCCTTCTTAGGGTTAAAAATGGATACCAACGGCTGGTGGTCTGTCAGAAGCGTAAACTTTTGGCCCTGCAGGTAATGATTAAACTTCTTTACTCCCCACACAAGGCTGAGAGCCTCCCTATCTATCTGAGCATAGTTGCGCTCAGCGGAGGTCAATGATCTGGATGCGAACGCAACTGGCCTCTCCAGGCCATTTGGCAACTTGTGTGAGAGTACTGCCCCAATACCATATGGAGAAGCATCACAAGCCAAACGAATAGGCAGCGTTGGGTTGAAGTGAGCCAACACTTCCTCTGAGGTGATCAATGCCTTGCTTTTGCGAAAGGCCCTCTTACAGTCCTTGCTCCACTTCCATGGTACTCCCTTCTGCAAAAGAGCGTTCAGCGGGTGCAGCACCGTGGATAAATTTGGCAGAAACTTATGGTAATAGTTAATCAACCCTAGGAACGACCTCAACTGGGATACATTATCCGGAGCGGGAGCCTTCACAACAGGTTCGATCTTGTCAGGAGACTTATGAAGCCCCTCCTGGTCAATGACATGACCACAGTACGAGATCCGCTTCTGAAAGAACTCACATTTCTGGCGATTAACTCGAAGTCCATATTCTTTCAATCTGGTGAGCACCAGTTCCAAATTTGCAAGGTGTTCCTCGTCATCATCTCCTGTAATCAGAATATCGTCCAGGTAACATTGTGTGCCTGGAATTTCCTGTAATACCTGCTCCATGGCCCTCTGCCAAATTGCTGGAGCCGATGCCACTCCAAAAACCAGTCTATTATACCGGTACAAGCCTCTATGCGTGTTGATCGTGAGATACTGGCGTGACTCTTCCTCAACTTCCATCTGTAAGTACGCCTGCGCCAGGTCTATCTTGGTGAAGTGTTTCCCGCCAGACAACGAAGCGAAGATATCCTCAATCCGCGGAAGCGGATACTGCACCGTGTGAAGCACCGGATTAACAGTGATCTTGAAATCTCCACAGATGCGAACCTTCCCCGGTTCCCCCGGCTTGTTGCTCGATGAACGCTTCATGACGGGGACAATGGGCATGGCCCACTCACTCCAGTCTACCTTAGACAGTACTCCTGAACGTTCTAGCCCTTCCAGCTCAGCTTCCACAGCAGGTCGTATCGCATAAGGCATTGAAAAATTTCAGGTTTGCATGTTCTTCAACCTTGATGTTTGCCGTAATTCCTCTCAGTGTTCCCAGTCCCTGTTGGAACACCTCTTTAGCATCGTCCAATATTCTGGACAATCGTTTAGGTTTGACATCTTTTTTACCGGAATCTACCGTTAGTGCTTTTAAGGAATGCCAGTCCATATTTATTTTCCTAATCCACTCCCGTCCCAGTAGTGGTGGAGCTCCCTCAGGTAGCACATATAAGTCCATTCCTCAGCTTTCTTTGCCCTTGTGGACCACCTTTACCTCTATCTTCCCGATGGGGTATACTCTTTGCCCCGTGTATGTTTTCAATACAATCTCCGTATCCCGTAGGGGAATATATGGGAATAACCTTTTGTAATCTTGCTTATTCATGACCGTCAATGCCGATCCAGTGTCCAATTCCATCTTCACTTGGACTCCTGCTATCTGAAGTGTGACCCAGATTGTTTGGAGGTCTGCTTCATTACCAACATTGTGTACTCTTAGACTACCCAGTTCATTACTGCTGGAGTCTGAATTTGACTTCTGTTCGTTCGAACTGTTCTCTGTCACCTTGTGTACCTTTCTGTACTTTTTCTGTGGTGACTTTTTGTTGCTGGTCTTCTTTCCTGACCGGCATACTTTAGCTATGTGACCAAGCCTGCCACATTTTCTGCATTCCTGATTTTTGAACCAGCACTGGTTCTGATCGTGCGTTGTCTTTCCACAATGATAACATTTTACTGTACCCAAGACCATTTGATTGGTGCTGAGTTCCGGTGACCGTAGCTACATTTCTGCAGTGCCTCTCGCTGCGGCTTCGTGCGATGCTGCAATAGTGACAGCTTTATCAAGCGTAAGATCATTCTCCTCAAGCAGTCGCTTTTGTGTTCCTTCTTTTAACAATCCACACACAAATTTATCTCTCAGCGCATCTGCTAGTCCTGTTCCAAACTGACAGTACTTTGATAGCTTACGCAGTTCAATTAAAAATTCAGCGTTGCTTTCGTCTTTCAGCTGCGTTCTTCTGTAAAATTTAAATCGTTCTGCTATCATCAGCGGCGTGGGGTTTAAATGATTTTTCAGGACAGTAACAATATTCGCGAAAGTCTGATCCGCCGGTTTATTTGGTGATAGAAGGTGCTTCAATAGCCCGTATGTCTTCGCACCCATTGAGCTTAATAAGGTTAGTGCTTTCTCATCATCTGGTACCTTATTTGCTTTACAATAAACTTCCATGCGTTCTACATACGTGGTCCAATCTTCGATATCGCTATCAAAGGTATTAATGTTCCCATGTTTAGGCATCCTTGCAAGTTTTTAAATTTTTCTTTTTCTCAAAATGGCGGCTTCCCGCGCTTGTCTTCTTCCCCCACCTACTAAAATGGCGGCTTCCCGTGCTTGGCGGTCTTTCCCGTGCTCGTCTTCTTCCCCCGCTGACTACAATGGCGGATTCCCGCGTTTGCTTTCTTCCCCCGCTGGCTGCAATGGCGATTGCCGTGCTGCTGCCGTTCTCGCCTCCCCAGCGGTTCTCAATTCCCCGACGCTGCTTTTACTCCCCCGCGGTTCGCGTGGGCATTCACGCTTCCCCTGCTGTTGCGCCTCTCAGCCCCGCATGCAGCCCGGTCCTTTACACCGGCTGCGTTTGAGTTCTCCGCGGCTCTCGTGCCTTAAGCTGCCCCAGTCGCTGCGCCTCTCGGCCTCGATTGCAGCCCGGCCCTTTTCACCGGCCGTGGTCGAGTTCTCCGCCCTTTTTCCTCCGTTTTCCCTCCCCCACTCCACAGTCAACGCGGCCGACTTTCTGCTCGTGTCGCTGATCGGCTTACCTACCACCGTGGTAGAAGGGATGATCACTGCCTGTCGCTGATGGAGGGCTTCGTGGTCAGAATTTTTTTCTTTTTAACCCGGGTTCTCGATGCCTCCCGTGCGATGGTGCTCAGCAGGATGATGAGGGCGGATGCCTCTTCTCGACGCCCGTTCTGAGGACGAAGCTGCCTTGGATGTAAAACTGCCGCAGGGTAAGATCGGACTTGTCGCCACTGTTAAGTCTGTGTGTCCCAGTTATGCTTATTATAAATCACTGGACACAGACCACAAGAATAACTTTAACAGGTCTTTACTATTCGGAGGTCAGGGCTGAACTGCCCAGTAAATCACTACACAACGCTTATATACCTGTGTGGTCACCACCGGTACTACAGTATACAGCAGCCAAGAGAAAGTAGTACATCTCTTAAGGTAGTTCTCTTAAGGTGGAACAGGTTACATACACCACAGTTCTGCTCTCAAAATTTGATGAAAAGAATTAACATTTTATGCACAACTATGTCGGTGCTTTCGTCAACTAACAGCACATGAACTCAGGAATTCCGTAGAGCTTCCATTACCTCATTTTGCATTACAGCATTAATAGAATGCACGAATTCAAAGGCATAGTTCTTGCTCCTCCAGCTGGTAGGAACATTAACATATTTCACTATGTGGTCATTAGTTTTCTGCACCAACAACATGGATGCATTTATTTTTATAGCAAGGAGTAGATTGTCAATCAGAATTTTTACTTTGTCCAGATTTGTTTGCTGGTTTGCTTGCTAGCGTTTCCCCATTTCAATGCGCTTCCATCAGTTTTCAGCAGACTCTGCAAATAAACGCTGAATTCCAATGCCATTGGTCGCGTAAACTTTTAACTGCGTCAGTATGAGTTTTTTTGAACTTAGCGGCGTTTCAGATAGTCCAGTTTCCATTCAGTCCATCTTTTACCATTTGTAAGTTCTCCATTAACTTTGGCTTCAGAACGGAATTTACACACAACCCCGGCACTCACTGAGTACTGAAAAAATGTCTCCCAGTTTCAAAAGGCCCACACCAGAGACATCGGTTGTTTCCGTTTCCACAACTTCCGTTCAGTTTTCAATGCTCGCTCTGAGCCTCACATTGTTCAATGCTCCGATGTCATCCTCCGTCACTCCTTCTCACTCCGATGTCGGCCTCGGTCACTCCATCCTGCTCCGATGTCATCCTCCGTCACTCCTTCTCACTCCGATGTCCTCCTCGGTCACTCCTTCCCGCTCCGATGTCCTCCTCGGTCACTCCTTCCCGCTCCGATGTCCTCCTCGGTCAGTCCTTCCCGCTCCGATGTCCTCCTCGGTCACTGCTTCGGCTCAGATGTACTCCCCAGTCACTTCTTCCCGCTCCGATGTCCTCCTCGGTCACTCCTTCCCGCTCCGCTGTCCTCCTCGGTCACTCCTTCCCGCTCCGATGTCGGCCTCGGTCACTCATTCCCGCTCCGATGTCCCCCTCGGTCACTCCTTCCCGCTCCGATGTCCTCCTTGGTCACTCCTTCCCGCTCCGATGTCCTCCTCGGTCACTCCTTCCCGCTCCGATGTCCTCCTCGGTCACTCCTTCCCGCTCCGATGTCGTCATCGGTCACTCCTTCCCGCTCCGATGTCCTCCTCGGTCACTCCTTCCCGCTCCGATGTCCTCCTCGGTCACTCCTTCCCGCTCCGATGTCCACCTCGGTCAATCCTTCCTGCTCCGATGTCCTCCTCGGTCACTCCTTCCTGCTCAGATGTCGGCCTCGGTCACTCCTTCCCGCACCGATGTCCTCCGCTGTCACTCCATCCCGCTCCGATGTCCTCCTCGGTCACTCCTTCCTGCTCCGATGTCCTCCTCGGTCACTCCTTCCCGCTCCGATGTCCTCCTCGGTCACTCCTTCCCGCTCCGATGTCCCCCTCGGTCACTCCTTCCCGCTCCGATGTCCTCCTCGGTCACTCCTTCTCACTCTGATGTCCTCCTCGGTCACTCCTTCCACTCCGATGTACTCCTCGGTCACTCCTTCCCGCTTCGATGTCCTCCTCGGTCACTTGTTCCCGCTCCGATGTCGTCTGCGGTCACTCCTTCCCGCTCCGATGTCGTCCGCGGTCACTCCTTCCCGCTCCCATGTCCTCCTCGGTCACTCCTTCCCGCTCCGATGTCCTCCTCGGTCACTCCTTCTGCTCCGATGTACTCCTCGGTCACTCCTTCCCGCTTCGATGTCCTCCTCGGTCAGTCCTTCCCGCTCCGATGTCCTCCTCGGTCACACCTTCCCGCTTCGATGTCAGCCTCGGCCACTTCTTCCCGCTCTGATGTCCTCCTCGGTCACTCCTTCCCGCTCCAATGTCCTCCTCGGTCACTCCTTCCCGCTCCGATGTCCTCCTCGGTCACTCCTTCCCGCTCCGATGTCAGCCTCGGTCACTCCTTCCCGCTCCGATGTCGTCCGCGGTCACTTCTTCACGCTCCGATGTCCTCCTCGGTCACTCCTTCCCGCTCCGATGTCAGCCTCGGTCACTCCTTCCCGCTCCGATATCCTCCTCGGTCACTCCTTCCCGCTCCGATGTCCTCCTCGGTCATTCCTTCCCGCTCCGA
This sequence comes from Somniosus microcephalus, assembly GCF_052327205.1. Taxonomy (NCBI): domain Eukaryota; kingdom Metazoa; phylum Chordata; class Chondrichthyes; order Squaliformes; family Somniosidae; genus Somniosus; species Somniosus microcephalus. Next base: position 111,151,326 of record NC_140998.1, on the reverse strand, counting down.
TGTCCTCCTCGGTCACTACTTCCCGCTCCGATGTCAGCCTCGGTCACTCCTTCCTGCTCCGATGTCCTCCTCGGTCACTCCTTCCCACTCCGAGGTCCTCCTCGGTCACTCCTTCCCGCTCCGATGTCCTCCTTGGTCACTCCTTCCCTCTCCGATGTCGGCCTCGGTCACTCCTTCCTGCTCCGATGTCCTCCTCGGTCACTCCTTCCTGCTCCTCGGTCGGCCTCGGTCACTCCTTCCTGCTCCGATGTCAGCCTCGGTCACTCCTTCCCGCTCCTCGGTCGGCCTCGGTCACTCCTTCCTGCTCCGATGTCGGCCTCGGTCATTCCTTCCCAATCTGATGTACTCCTCGGTCACTCCTTCCCGCTCCGATGTCGTCCTCGGTCACTCCTTCCCGCTCCTCGGTCGGCCTCAGTTACACCTTCTCGCTCCGATGTCGTACTCGGTCACTCCTTTTCGCTCCGATGTCCTCCTCAGTCATTCCTTCCCACTCCGATGTCCCCCTCGGTCACTCCTTCCCGCTCCAATGTCCTCCTCGGTCACTCCTTCCCACTCCGATGTCCTCCTTGGTCACTGCTTCGGCTCAGATGTACTCCCCGGTCACTCCTTCTCGCTCCGATATCCTCCTCGGTCACTCCATCCCGCTCCGCTGTCCTCCTCGGTCACTCCTTCCCGCTCCGATGTCGGCCTCGGTCACTCCTTCCCGCTCCGATGTCCCCCTCGGTCACTCCTTCCCGCTCCGATGTCCTCCTCGGTCACTCCTTCCCGCTCCGATGTCCTCCTCGGTCACTCCTTCCCGCTCCGATGTCCCCCTCGGTCACTCCTTCCCGCTCTGATGTCCTCCTCGGTCACTCCTTCCCGCTCCGATGTCCTCCTCGGTCACTGCTTCCCGCTCCGATGTCCCCCTCGGTCACTCCTTCCCGCTCCGATGTCATCATCGGTCACTCCTTCCCGCTCCGATGTCCCCCTCGGTCACTCCTTCCCGCTCCGATGTCCACCTCGGTCAATCCTTCCTGCTCCGATGTCCTCCTCGGTCACTCCTTCCCGCTCCGATGTCCTCCTCGGTCACTCCTTCCCGCTCAGATGTCGGCCTCGTTCACTCCTTCCCGCTCCGATGTCCCCCTCGGTCACTCCTTCCCGCTCCGATGTCCTCCTCGGTCACTCCTTCTCACTCCGATGTCCTCCTCGGTCACTCCTTCCTGCCTCGATGACCTCCTCGGTCACTCCTTCCCGCTCCGATGTCGTCCGCGGTCTCTCCTTCCCACTCGGATGTCCTCCTCGTTCACTCCTTCCCGCTCCGATGTCAGCCTCGGTCATTCCTTCCCGCTCCGATGTCGTCCGCGGTCACTTCTTCCCGCGCCGATGTCCTCCTCGGTCACTCCTTCCCGCTCCGATGTCAGCCTCGGTCACTCCTTCCCGCTCTGATATCCTCCTCGGTCACTCCTTCCCACTCCGATGTCCTCCTCGGTCAATACTACCCGCTCCGATGTCCTCCTCGGTCACTACTTCCCGCTCCGATGTCAGCCTCGGTCACTCCTTCCCGCTCCGATGTCCCCCACGGACACTCCTTCCCGCTCCGATGTCCTCCTCGGTCATTCCTTCCCGCTCCGATGTCCTCCTGGGTCACACCTTCCCACTCCGAGGTCCTCCTCGGTCACTCCTTCCCGCTCCGATGTCCTCCTCGGTCACTGCTTCGGCTCAGATGTACTCCCCGGTCACTCCATCCCGCTCCGATTTCCTCCTCGGTCACTCCTTCCCGCTCCGATGTCCTCCTCGGTCATTCCTTCCCGCTCCGATGTCCTCCTGGGTCACTCCTTCCCACTCCGAGGTCCTCCTCGGTCACTCCCTCCCGCTCCAATGTCCTCCTCGGTTACTCCTTCCCGCTCCGATGTCCTCCTCGGTCATTCCTTCCCGCTCCGATGTCCACCTCGGTCAATCCTTCCTGCTCCGATGTCCTCCTCGGTCACTCCTTCCCGCTCCGATGTCCTCCTCGGTCACTCCTTCCCGCTCAGATGTCGGCCTCGGTCACTCCTTCCAGCACCGATGTCCTCCGCTGTCACTCCTTCCCGCACCGATGTCCTCCTCGGTCACTCCTTCCTGCTCCGATGTCCTCCTCGGTCACTCCTTCCCGCTCCGATTTCCTCCTCGGTCACTCCTTTCCGCTCCGATGTCCCCCTCGGTCACTCCTTCCCGCTCAGATGTCCTCCTCGGTCACTCCTTCTCACTCCGATGTCCTCCTCGGTCACTCCTTCCACTCCGATGTACTCCTCGGTCACTCCTTCTTGCTTCGATGTCCTCCTCGGTCACACGTTCCTGCTCCGATGTCGTCTGCGGTCACTCCTTCCCGCTCCGATGTCGTCCGCGGTCCCTCCTTCCCGCTCCGATGTCCTCCTCGGTCACTCCTTCCCGCTCCGATGTCCTCCTCGGTCACTCCTTCCGCTCCGCTGTCCTCCTCGGTCACTCCTTCCGCTCCGATGTCCTCCTCGGTCACTCCTTCCCGCTCCGATGTCAGCCTCGGTCACTCCTTCCCGCTCCGATGTCCTCCTCGGTCACTCCTTCCCACTCCGATGTCCTCCTCGGTCTCTCCATCCCGCTCCGATGTCCTCCTCGGTCACTCCTTCCCGCTCCGATGTCAGCCTCGGTCACTCCTTCCCGCTCCGATGTCGTCCGCGGTCAATTCTTCCCGCTTCGATATCCTCCTCGGTCACTCCTTCCCGCTCCGATGTCAGCCTCGGTCACTCCTTCCCGCTCCGATATCCTCCTCGGTCACTCCTTCCCGCTCCGATGTCCTCCTCGGTCACTACTTTCCGCTCCGATGTCAGCCTCGGTCACTCCTTCCTGCTCCGATGTCCTCCTCGGTCACTACTTCCCGCTCCGATGTCCCCCACGGACACTCCTTCCCGCTCCGATATCCTCCTCGGTCATTCCTTCCCGCTCCGATGACCTCCTGGGTCACTCCTTCCCACTCCGAGGTCCTCCTCGGTCACTCCTTCCCGATCCGATGTCCTCCTCGGTCACTCCTTCCCGCTCCGATGTCCCCCTCGGTCACTCCTTCCCGCTCCGATGTCCTCCTCGGTCACTCCTTCTCACTCCGATGTCCTCCTCGGTCACTCCTTCCACTCCGATGTACTCCTCGGTCACTCCTTCCCGCTTCGATGTCCTCCTCGGTCACTCGTTCCCGCTCCGATGTCGTCTGCGGTCACTCCTTCCTGCTCCGATGTCGTCCGCGGTCACTCCTTCCCGCTCTGATGTCCTCCTCGGTCACTCCTTCCCGCTCCGATGTCCTCCTCTGTCACTCCTTCCGCTCCGCTGTCATCCTCGGTCACTCCTTCCGCTCCGATGTACTCCTCGGTCACTCCTTCCCGCTCCTCGGTCGGCCTCGGTCACTCCTTCCTGCTCCGATGTCAGCCTCGGTCCCTCCTTCCCGCTCCTCGGTCGGCCTCGGTCACTCCTTCCTGCTCCGATGTCGGCCTCGGTCATTCCTTCCGAATCTGATGTACTCCTCGGTCACTCCTTCCCGCTCCGATGTCGTCCTCGGTCACTCCTTCCCGCTCCTCGGTCGGCCTCAGTTACGCCTTCTCGCTCCGATGTCGTCCTCGGTCACTCCTTCTCGCTCCGATGTCCTCCTCAGTCATTCCTTCCCACTCCGATGTCGTCCTCGGTCACTCCTTCCCGCTCCAATGTCCCCCTTGGTCACTCCTTCCCGCTCCGATGTCCTCCTCGGTCACTTCTTCCCGCTCCGATGTCCTCCTCGGTCACTCCTTCCTGCTCCGATGTCCTCCTAGGTCACTGCTTCGGCTCAGATGTACTCCCCGGTCACTCCTTACCGCTCCGATGTCCTCCTGGGTCACTCCTTCCCACTCCGCTGTCCTCCTCGGTCACTCCTTCCCGCTCCGATGTCGGCCTCGGTCACTCCTTCCCTCTCCGATGCCCCCCTCGGTCACTCCTTCCCGCTCCGATGTCCTCCTCGGTCACTCCTTCCCGCTCCGATGTCCTCCTTTGTCACTCCTTCCGCTCCGAAGTCCTCCTCGGTCACTCCTTCCCACTCCGATGTCGGCCTCGGTCACTCATTCCCGCTCCGATGCCCCCCTCAGTCACTCCTTCCCGCTCCGAAGTCCTCCTCGGTCACTCCTTCCCGCTCCGATGTCCTCCTCGGTCACTCCTTCCCGCTCCGATGTCCCCCTCGGTCACACCTTCCCGCTCCGATGTCCTCCTCGGTCACTCCTTCCCGCTCCGATGTCCTCCTCGGTCACTCCTTCCCGCTCCGATGTCGTCATCGGTCACTCCTTCCCGCTCCGATGTCCTCCTCAGTCACTCCTTCCCGCTCCGATGTCCTCCTCGGTCACTCCTTCCCGCTCCGATGTCCACCTCGGTCAATCCTTCCCGCTCCGATGTCCTCCTCGGTCACTCCTTCCCGCTCCGATGTCCTCCTCGGTCACTCCTTCCCGCTCCGATGTCCACCTCGGTCAATCCTTCCTGCTCCGATGTCCTCCTCGGTCACTCCTTCCCGCTCCGATTTCCTCCTCGGTCACTCCTTCCCGCTCCGATGTCCCCCTCGGTCACTCCTTCCCGCTCAGATGTCCTCCTCGGTCACTCCTTCTCACTCCGATGTCCTCCTCGGTCACTCCTTCCACTCCGATGTACTCCTCGGTCACTCCTTCTCGCTTCGATGTCCTCCTCGGTCACACGTTCCCGCTCCGATGTCGTCCACGGTCACTCCTTCCCGCTCCGATGTCGTCCGCGGTCACTCCTTCCCGCTCCGATGTCCTCCTCGGTCACTCCTTCCCGCTCCGATGTCCTCCTCGGTCACTCCTTCCGCTCCGCTGTCCTCCTCGGTCACTCCTTCCGCTCCGATGTCCTCCTCGGTCACTCCTTCCCGCTCCGATGTCAGCCTCGGTCACTCCTTCCCGCTCCGATGTCCTCCTCGGTCACTCCTTCCCACTCCGATGTCCTCCTCGGTCTCTCCATCCCGCTCCGATGTCCTCCTCGGTCACTCCTTCCCGCTCCGATGTCAGCCTCGGTCACTCCTTCCCGCTCCGATGTCGTCCGCGGTCAATTCTTCCCGCTTCGATATCCTCCTCGGTCACTCCTTCCCGCTCCGATGTCAGCCTCGGTCACTCCTTCCCGCTCCGATATCCTCCTCGGTCACTCCTTCCCGCTCCGATGTCCTCCTCGGTCACTACTTTCCGCTCCGATGTCAGTCTCGGTCACTCCTTCCTGCTCCGATGTCCACCTCGGTCACTACTTCCCGCTCCGATGTCCCCCACGGACACTCCTTCCCGCTCCGATGTCCTCCTCGGTCATTCCTTCCCGCTCCGATGACCTCCTGGGTCACTCCTTCCCACTCCGAGGTCCTCCTCGGTCACTCCTTCCCGCTCCGATGTCCTCCTCGGTCACTCCTTCCCGCTCCGATGGCGGCCTCGGTCACTCCTTCCTGCTCCGATGTCCTCCTCGGTCACTCCTTCCCGCTCCTCGGTCGGCCTCGGTCACTCCTTCCTGCTCCGATGTCAGCCTCGGTCACTCCTTCCCGCTCCTCGGTCGGCCTCGGTCACTCCTTCCTGCTCCGATGTCGGCCTCGGTCATTCCTTCCCAATCTGATGTACTCCTCGGTCACTCCTTCCCGCTCCGATGTCGTCCTCGGTCACTCCTTCCCGCTCCTCGGTCGGCCTCAGTTACGCCTTCTCGCTCCGATGTCGTCCTCGGTCACTCCTTCTCGCTCCGATATCCTCCTCAGTCATTCCTTCCCACTCCGATGTCGTCCTCGGTCACTCCTTCCCGCTCCAATGTCCTCCTCGGTCACTCCTTCCTGCTCCGATGTCCCCCTCGGTCACTCCTTCCCGCTCTGATGTCCTCCTCGGTCACTTCTTCCCGCTCCGATGTCCTCCTCGGTCACTACTTCCCGCTCCGATGTCCTCCTCGGTCACTCCTTCCTGCTCCGATGTCCTCCTCGGTCACTGCTTCGGCTCAGATGTACTCCCCGGTCACTGCTTCCCGCTCCGATGTCCTCCTGGGTCACTCCTTCCCACTCCGCTGTCCTCCTCGGTCACTCCTTCCCGCTCCGATGTCGGCCTCGGTCACTCCTTCCCGCTCCGATGTCCTCCTCGGTCACTCCTTCCCGCTCCGATGTCCTCCTTTGTCTCTCCTTCCGCTCCGAAGTCCTCCTCGGTCACTCCTTCCCACTCCGATGTCGGCCTCGGTCACTCCTTCCCGCTCCGATGCCCCCCTCAGTCACTCCTTCCTGCTCCGAAGTCCTCCTCGGTCACTCCTTCCCGCTCCGATGTCCTCCTCGGTCACTCCTTCCCGCTCCGATGTCCCCCTCGGTCACACCTTCCCGCTCCGATGTCCTCCTCGGTCACTCTTTCCCGCTCCGATGTCCTCCTCGGTCACTCCTTCCCGCTCCGATGTCGTCATCGGTCACTCCTTCCCGCTCCGATGTCCTCCTCAGTCACTCCTTCCCGCTCCGATGTCCTCCTCGGTCACTCCTTCCCGCTCCGATGTCCACCTCGGTCAATCCTTCCTGCTCCGATGTCCTCCTCGGTCACTCCTTCCCGCTCCGATGTCCTCCTCGGTCACTCCTTCCCGCTCAGATGTCGGCCTCGGTCACTCCTTCCAGCACTGATGTCCTCCGCTGTCACTCCTTCCCGCTCCGATGTCCTCCTCGGTCACTCCTTCCTGCTCCGATGTCCTCCTCGGTCACTCCTTCCCGCTCCGATTTCCTCCTCGGTCACTCCTTCCCGCTCCGATGTCCCCCTCGGTCACTCCTTCCCGCTCAGATGTCCTCCTCGGTCACTCCTTCTCACTCCGATGTCCTCCTCGGTCACTCCTTCCACTCCGATGTACTCCTCGGTCACTCCTTCTCGCTTCGATGTCCTCCTCGGTCACACGTTCCCGCTCCGATGTCGTCTGCGGTCACTCCTTCCCGCTCCGATGTCGTCCGCGGTCACTCCTTCCCGCTCTGATGTCCTCCTCGGTCACTCCTTCCCGCTCCGATGTCCTCCTCGGTCACTCCTTGCGCTCCGCTGTCCTCCTCAGTCACTCCTTCCGCTCCGATGTACTCCTCGGTCACTACTTCCCGCTTCGATGTCCTCCTCGGTCACTCCTTCCCGCTCCGATGTCCTCCTCGGTCACTCCTTCCCACTCCGATGTCAGCCTCGGTCACTCCTTCCCGCTCCGATGTCCTCCTCGGTCACTCCTTCCCGCTCCAATGTCCTCCTCGGTCACTCCTTCCCGCTCCGATGTTCTCCTCGGTCACTCCTTCCCGCTCCGATGTCAGACTCGGTCACTCCTTCCCGCTCCGATGTCAGACTCGGTCACTCCTTCCCGCTCCGATGTCGTCCGCGGTCACTTCTTCCCGCTCCGATGTCCTCCTCGGTCACTCCTTCCCGCTCCGATGTCCACCTCGGTCAATCCTTCCTGCTCCGATGTCCTCCTCGGTCACTCCTTCCCGCTCCGATGTCCTCCTCGGTCACTCCTTCCCGCTCCGATGTCCACCTCGGTCAATCCTTCCTGCTCCGATGTCCTCCTCGGTCACTCCTTCCCGCTCCGATTTCCTCCTCGGTCACTCCTTCCCGCTCCGATGTCCCCCTCGGTCACTCCTTCCCGCTCAGATGTCCTCCTCGGTCACTCCTTCTCACTCCGATGTCCTCCTCGGTCACTCCTTCCACTCCGATGTACTCCTCGGTCACTCCTTCTCGCTTCGATGTCCTCCTCGGTCACACGTTCCCGCTCCGATGTCGTCTGCGGTCACTCCTTCCCGCTCCGATGTCGTCCGCGGTCACTCCTTCCCGCTCCGATGTCCTCCTCGGTCACTCCTTCCCGCTCCGATGTCCTCCTCGGTCACTCCTTCCGCTCCGCTGTCCTCCTCGGTCACTCCTTCCGCTCCGATGTCCTCCTCGGTCACTCCTTCCCGCTCCGATGTCAGCCTCGGTCACTCCTTCCCGCTCCGATGTCCTCCTCGGTCACTCCTTCCCACTCCGATGTCCTCCTCGGTCTCTCCATCCCGCTCCGATGTCCTCCTCGGTCACTCCTTCCCGCTCCGATGTCAGCCTCGGTCACTCCTTCCCGCTCCGATGTCGTCCGCGGTCAATTCTTCCCGCTTCGATATCCTCCTCGGTCACTCCTTCCCGCTCCGATGTCAGCCTCGGTCACTCCTTCCCGCTCCGATATCCTCCTCGGTCACTCCTTCCCGCTCCGATGTCCTCCTCGGTCACTACTTTCCGCTCCGATGTCAGTCTCGGTCACTCCTTCCTGCTCCGATGTCCACCTCGGTCACTACTTCCCGCTCCGATGCCCCCCACGGACACTCCTTCCCGCTCCGATGTCCTCCTCGGTCATTCCTTCCCGCTCCGATGATCTCCTGGGTCACTCCTTCCCACTCCGAGGTCCTCCTCGGTCACTCCTTCCCGCTCCGATGTCCTCCTCGGTCACTCCTTCCCGCTCCGATGGCGGCCTCGGTCACTCCTTCCTGCTCCGATGTCCTCCTCGGTCACTCCTTCCCGCTCCTCGGTCGGCCTCGGTCACTCCTTCCTGCTCCGATGTCAGCCTCGGTCACTCCTTCCCGCTCCTCGGTCGGCCTCGGTCACTCCTTCCTGCTCCGATGTCGGCCTCGGTCATTCCTTCCCAATCTGATGTACTCCTCGGTCACTCCTTCCCGCTCCGATGTCGTCCTCGGTCACTCCTTCCCGCTCCTCGGTCGGCCTCAGTTACGCCTTCTCGCTCCGATGTCGTCCTCGGTCACTCCTTCTCGCTCCGATATCCTCCTCAGTCATTCCTTCCCACTCCGATGTCGTCCTCGGTCACTCCTTCCCGCTCCAATGTCCTCCTCGGTCACTCCTTCCTGCTCCGATGTCCCCCTCGGTCACTCCTTCCCGCTCCGATGTCCTCCTCGGTCACTTCTTCCCGCTCCGATGTCCTCCTCGGTCACTACTTCCCGCTCCGATGTCCTCCTCGGTCACTCCTTCCTGCTCCGATGTCCTCCTCGGTCACTGCTTCGGCTCAGATGTACTCCCCGGTCACTGCTTCCCGCTCCGATGTCCTCCTGGGTCACTCCTTCCCACTCCGCTGTCCTCCTCGGTCACTCCTTCCCGCTCCGATGTCGGCCTCGGTCACTCCTTCCCGCTCCGATGTCCTCCTCGGTCACTCCTTCCCGCTCCGATGTCCTCCTTTGTCTCTCCTTCCGCTCCGAAGTCCTCCTCGGTCACTCCTTCCCACTCCGATGTCGGCCTCGGTCACTCCTTCCCGCTCCGATGCCCCCCTCAGTCACTCCTTCCTGCTCCGAAGTCCTCCTCGGTCACTCCTTCCCGCTCCGATGTCCTCCTCGGTCACTCCTTCCCGCTCCGATGTCCCCCTCGGTCACACCTTCCCGCTCCGATGTCCTCCTCGGTCACTCTTTCCCGCTCCGATGTCCTCCTCGGTCACTCCTTCCCGCTCCGATGTCGTCATCGGTCACTCCTTCCCGCTCCGATGTCCTCCTCAGTCACTCCTTCCCGCTCCGATGTCCTCCTCGGTCACTCCTTCCCGCTCCGATGTCCACCTCGGTCAATCCTTCCTGCTCCGATGTCCTCCTCGGTCACTCCTTCCCGCTCCGATGTCCTCCTCGGTCACTCCTTCCCGCTCAGATGTCGGCCTCGGTCACTCCTTCCAGCACTGATGTCCTCCGCTGTCACTCCTTCCCGCTCCGATGTCCTCCTCGGTCACTCCTTCCTGCTCCGATGTCCTCCTCGGTCACTCCTTCCCGCTCCGATTTCCTCCTCGGTCACTCCTTCCCGCTCCGATGTCCCCCTCGGTCACTCCTTCCCGCTCAGATGTCCTCCTCGGTCACTCCTTCTCACTCCGATGTCCTCCTCGGTCACTCCTTCCACTCCGATGTACTCCTCGGTCACTCCTTCTCGCTTCGATGTCCTCCTCGGTCACACGTTCCCGCTCCGATGTCGTCTGCGGTCACTCCTTCCCGCTCCGATGTCGTCCGCGGTCACTCCTTCCCGCTCTGATGTCCTCCTCGGTCACTCCTTCCCGCTCCGATGTCCTCCTCGGTCACTCCTTGCGCTCCGCTGTCCTCCTCAGTCACTCCTTCCGCTCCGATGTACTCCTCGGTCACTACTTCCCGCTTCGATGTCCTCCTCGGTCACTCCTTCCCGCTCCGATGTCCTCCTCGGTCACTCCTTCCCGCTCAGATGTCCTCCTCGGTCACTCCTTCTCACTCCGATGTCCTCCTCGGTCACTCCTTCCACTCCGATGTACTCCTCGGTCACTCCTTCTCGCTTCGATGTCCTCCTCGGTCACACGTTCCCGCTCCGATGTCGTCTGCGGTCACTCCTTCCCGCTCCGATGTCGTCCGCGGTCACTCCTTCCCGCTCCGATGTCCTCCTCGGTCACTCCTTCCCGCTCCGATGTCCTCCTCGGTCACTCCTTCCGCTCCGCTGTCCTCCTCGGTCACTCCTTCCGCTCCGATGTCCTCCTCGGTCACTCCTTCCCGCTCCGATGTCAGCCTCGGTCACTCCTTCCCGCTCCGATGTCCTCCTCGGTCACTCCTTCCCACTCCGATGTCCTCCTCGGTCTCTCCATCCCGCTCCGATGTCCTCCTCGGTCACTCCTTCCCGCTCCGATGTCAGCCTCGGTCACTCCTTCCCGCTCCGATGTCGTCCGCGGTCAATTCTTCCCGCTTCGATATCCTCCTCGGTCACTCCTTCCCGCTCCGATGTCAGCCTCGGTCACTCCTTCCCGCTCCGATATCCTCCTCGGTCACTCCTTCCCGCTCCGATGTCCTCCTCGGTCACTACTTTCCGCTCCGATGTCAGTCTCGGTCACTCCTTCCTGCTCCGATGTCCACCTCGGTCACTACTTCCCGCTCCGATGCCCCCCACGGACACTCCTTCCCGCTCCGATGTCCTCCTCGGTCATTCCTTCCCGCTCCGATGATCTCCTGGGTCACTCCTTCCCACTCCGAGGTCCTCCTCGGTCACTCCTTCCCGCTCCGATGTCCTCCTCGGTCACTCCTTCCCGCTCCGATGGCGGCCTCGGTCACTCCTTCCTGCTCCGATGTCCTCCTCGGTCACTCCTTCCCGCTCCTCGGTCGGCCTCGGTCACTCCTTCCTGCTCCGATGTCAGCCTCGGTCACTCCTTCCCGCTCCTCGGTCGGCCTCGGTCACTCCTTCCTGCTCCGATGTCGGCCTCGGTCATTCCTTCCCAATCTGATGTACTCCTCGGTCACTCCTTCCCGCTCCGATGTCGTCCTCGGTCACTCCTTCCCGCTCCTCGGTCGGCCTCAGTTACGCCTTCTCGCTCCGATGTCGTCCTCGGTCACTCCTTCTCGCTCCGATATCCTCCTCAGTCATTCCTTCCCACTCCAATGTCGTCCTCGGTCACTCCTTCCCGCTCCAATGTCCTCCTCGGTCACTCCTTCCTGCTCCGATGTCCCCCTCGGTCATTCCTTCCCGCTCCGATGTCCTCCTCGGTCACTTCTTCCCGCTCCGATGTCCTCCTCGGTCACTACTTCCCGCTCCGATGTCCTCCTCGGTCACTCCTTCCTGCTCCGATGTCCTCCTCGGTCACTGCTTCGGCTCAGATGTACTCCCCGGTCACTGCTTCCCGCTCCGATGTCCTCCTGGGTCACTCCTTCCCACTCCGCTGTCCTCCTCGGTCACTCCTTCCCGCTCCGATGTCGGCCTCGGTCACTCCTTCCCGCTCCGATGCCCCCCTCGGTCACTCCTCCTCGGTCACTCCTTCCCGCTCCGATGTCCCTCCTTTGTCACTCCTTCCGCTCCGAAGTCCTCCTCGGTCACTCCTTCCCACTCCGATGTCGGCCTCGGTCACTCCTTCCCGCTCCGATGCCCCCCTCAGTCACTCCTTCCTGCTCCGAAGTCCTCCTCGGTCACTCCTTCCCGCTCCGATGTCCTCCTCGGTCACTCCTTCCCGCTCCGATGTCCCCCTCGGTCACACCTTCCCGCTCCGATGTCCTCCTCGGTCACTCTTTCCCGCTCCGATGTCCTCCTCGGTCACTCCTTCCCGCTCCGATGTCGTCATCGGTCACTCCTTCCCGCTCCGATGTCCTCCTCAGTCACTCCTTCCCGCTCCGATGTCCTCCTCGGTCACTCCTTCCCGCTCCGATGTCCACCTCGGTCAATCCTTCCTGCTCCGATGTCCTCCTCGGTCACTCCTTCCCGCTCCGATGTCCTCCTCGGTCACTCCTTCCCGCTCAGATGTCGGCCTCGGTCACTCCTTCCAGCACTGATGTCCTCCGCTGTCACTCCTTCCCGCTCCGATGTCCTCCTCGGTCACTCCTTCCTGCTCCGATGTCCTCCTCGGTCACTCCTTCCCGCTCCGATTTCCTCCTCGGTCACTCCTTCCCGCTCCGATGTCCCCCTCGGTCACTCCTTCCCGCTCAGATGTCCTCCTCGGTCACTCCTTCTCACTCCGATGTCCTCCTCGGTCACTCCTTCCACTCCGATGTACTCCTCGGTCACTCCTTCTCGCTTCGATGTCCTCCTCGGTCACACGTTCCCGCTCCGATGTCGTCTGCGGTCACTCCTTCCCGCTCCGATGTCGTCCGCGGTCACTCCTTCCCGCTCTGATGTCCTCCTCGGTCACTCCTTCCCGCTCCGATGTCCTCCTCGGTCACTCCTTGCGCTCCGCTGTCCTCCTCGGTCACTCCTTCCGCTCCGATGTACTCCTCGGTCACTACTTCCCGCTTCGATGTCCTCCTCGGTCACTCCTTCCCGCTCCGATGTCCTCCTCGGTCACTCCTTCCCACTCCGATGTCAGCCTCGGTCACTCCTTCCCGCTCCGATGTCCTCCTCGGTCACTCCTTCCCGCTCCAATGTCCTCCTCGGTCCGGTCACTCCTTCCCGCTCCGATGTTCTCCTCGGTCACTCCTTCCCGCTCCGATGTCAGACTCGGTCACTCCTTCCCGCTCCGATGTCGTCCGCGGTCACTTCTTCCCGCTCCGATGTCCTCCTCGGTCACTCCTTCCCGCTCCGATGTCAGCCTCGGTCACTCCTTCCCGCTCCGATATCCTCCTCGGTCACTCCTTCCCGCTCCGATATCCTCCTCGGTCACTACTTCCCGCTCCGATGTCAGCCTCGGTCACTCCTTCCTGCTCCGACATCCTCCTCGGTCACTCCTTCCCGCTCCGATGTCCCCCACGGACACTCCTTCCCGCTCTGATGTCCTCCCCGGTCATTCCTTCCCGCTCCGATGTCCTCCTGGGTCACGCCTTCCCACTCCGAGGTCCTCCTCGGTCACTCCTTCCCGCTCCGATGTCCTCCTCGGTCACTCCTTGCCGCTCCGATGTCGGCCTCGGTCACTCCTTCCTGCTCCGATGTCCTCCTCGGTCACTCCTTCCCGCACCTCGGTCGGCCTCGGTCACTCGTTCCTGCTCCGATGTCGGCCTCGGTCATTCCTTCCCAATCTGATGTACTCCTCGGTCACACCTTCCCGCTCCGATGTCCTCCTCGGTCACTCTTTCCCGCTCCGATGTCCTCCTCGGTCACTCCTTCCCGCTCCGATGTCGTCATCGGTCACTCCTTCCCGCTCCGATGTCCTCCTCAGTCACTCCTTCCCGCTCCGATGTCCTCCTCGGTCACTCCTTCCCGCTCCGATGTCCACCTCGGTCAATCCTTCCTGCTCCGATGTCCTCCTCGGTCACTCCTTCCCGCTCCGATGTCCTCCTCGGTCACTCCTTCCCGCTCAGATGTCGGCCTCGGTCACTCCTTCCAGCACTGATGTCCTCCGCTGTCACTCCTTCCCGCTCCGATGTCCTCCTCGGTCACTCCTTCCTGCTCCGATGTCCTCCTCGGTCACTCCTTCCCGCTCCGATTTCCTCCTCGGTCACTCCTTCCCGCTCCGATGTCCCCCTCGGTCACTCCTTCCCGCTCAGATGTCCTCCTCGGTCACTCCTTCTCACTCCGATGTCCTCCTCGGTCACTCCTTCCACTCCGATGTACTCCTCGGTCACTCCTTCTCGCTTCGATGTCCTCCTCGGTCACACGTTCCCGCTCCGATGTCGTCTGCGGTCACTCCTTCCCGCTCCGATGTCGTCCGCGGTCACTCCTTCCCGCTCTGATGTCCTCCTCGGTCACTCCTTCCCGCTCCGATGTCCTCCTCGGTCACTCCTTGCGCTCCGCTGTCCTCCTCAGTCACTCCTTCCGCTCCGATGTACTCCTCGGTCACTACTTCCCGCTTCGATGTCCTCCTCGGTCACTCCTTCCCGCTCCGATGTCCTCCTCGGTCACTCCTTCCCGCTCAGATGTCCTCCTCGGTCACTCCTTCTCACTCCGATGTCCTCCTCGGTCACTCCTTCCACTCCGATGTACTCCTCGGTCACTCCTTCTCGCTTCGATGTCCTCCTCGGTCACACGTTCCCGCTCCGATGTCGTCTGCGGTCACTCCTTCCCGCTCCGATGTCGTCCGCGGTCACTCCTTCCCGCTCCGATGTCCTCCTCGGTCACTCCTTCCCGCTCCGATGTCCTCCTCGGTCACTCCTTCCGCTCCGCTGTCCTCCTCGGTCACTCCTTCCGCTCCGATGTCCTCCTCGGTCACTCCTTCCCGCTCCGATGTCAGCCTCGGTCACTCCTTCCCGCTCCGATGTCCTCCTCGGTCACTCCTTCCCACTCCGATGTCCTCCTCGGTCTCTCCATCCCGCTCCGATGTCCTCCTCGGTCACTCCTTCCCGCTCCGATGTCAGCCTCGGTCACTCCTTCCCGCTCCGATGTCGTCCGCGGTCAATTCTTCCCGCTTCGATATCCTCCTCGGTCACTCCTTCCCGCTCCGATGTCAGCCTCGGTCACTCCTTCCCGCTCCGATATCCTCCTCGGTCACTCCTTCCCGCTCCGATGTCCTCCTCGGTCACTACTTTCCGCTCCGATGTCAGTCTCGGTCACTCCTTCCTGCTCCGATGTCCACCTCGGTCACTACTTCCCGCTCCGATGCCCCCCACGGACACTCCTTCCCGCTCCGATGTCCTCCTCGGTCATTCCTTCCCGCTCCGATGATCTCCTGGGTCACTCCTTCCCACTCCGAGGTCCTCCTCGGTCACTCCTTCCCGCTCCGATGTCCTCCTCGGTCACTCCTTCCCGCTCCGATGGCGGCCTCGGTCACTCCTTCCTGCTCCGATGTCCTCCTCGGTCACTCCTTCCCGCTCCTCGGTCGGCCTCGGTCACTCCTTCCTGCTCCGATGTCAGCCTCGGTCACTCCTTCCCGCTCCTCGGTCGGCCTCGGTCACTCCTTCCTGCTCCGATGTCGGCCTCGGTCATTCCTTCCCAATCTGATGTACTCCTCGGTCACTCCTTCCCGCTCCGATGTCGTCCTCGGTCACTCCTTCCCGCTCCTCGGTCGGCCTCAGTTACGCCTTCTCGCTCCGATGTCGTCCTCGGTCACTCCTTCTCGCTCCGATATCCTCCTCAGTCATTCCTTCCCACTCCAATGTCGTCCTCGGTCACTCCTTCCCGCTCCAATGTCCTCCTCGGTCACTCCTTCCTGCTCCGATGTCCCCCTCGGTCATTCCTTCCCGCTCCGATGTCCTCCTCGGTCACTTCTTCCCGCTCCGATGTCCTCCTCGGTCACTACTTCCCGCTCCGATGTCCTCCTCGGTCACTCCTTCCTGCTCCGATGTCCTCCTCGGTCACTGCTTCGGCTCAGATGTACTCCCCGGTCACTGCTTCCCGCTCCGATGTCCTCCTGGGTCACTCCTTCCCACTCCGCTGTCCTCCTCGGTCACTCCTTCCCGCTCCGATGTCGGCCTCGGTCACTCCTTCCCGCTCCGATGCCCCCCTCGGTCACTCCTCCTCGGTCACTCCTTCCCGCTCCGATGTCCTCCTTTGTCACTCCTTCCGCTCCGAAGTCCTCCTCGGTCACTCCTTCCCACTCCGATGTCGGCCTCGGTCACTCCTTCCCGCTCCGATGCCCCCCTCAGTCACTCCTTCCTGCTCCGAAGTCCTCCTCGGTCACTCCTTCCCGCTCCGATGTCCTCCTCGGTCACTCCTTCCCGCTCCGATGTCCCCCTCGGTCACACCTTCCCGCTCCGATGTCCTCCTCGGTCACTCTTTCCCGCTCCGATGTCCTCCTCGGTCACTCCTTCCCGCTCCGATGTCGTCATCGGTCACTCCTTCCCGCTCCGATGTCCTCCTCAGTCACTCCTTCCCGCTCCGATGTCCTCCTCGGTCACTCCTTCCCGCTCCGATGTCCACCTCGGTCAATCCTTCCTGCTCCGATGTCCTCCTCGGTCACTCCTTCCCGCTCCGATGTCCTCCTCGGTCACTCCTTCCCGCTCAGATGTCGGCCTCGGTCACTCCTTCCAGCACTGATGTCCTCCGCTGTCACTCCTTCCCGCTCCGATGTCCTCCTCGGTCACTCCTTCCTGCTCCGATGTCCTCCTCGGTCACTCCTTCCCGCTCCGATTTCCTCCTCGGTCACTCCTTCCCGCTCCGATGTCCCCCCTCGGTCACTCCTTCCCGCTCAGATGTCCTCCTCGGTCACTCCTTCTCACTCCGATGTCCTCCTCGGTCACTCCTTCCACTCCGATGTACTCCTCGGTCACTCCTTCTCGCTTCGATGTCCTCCTCGGTCACACGTTCCCGCTCCGATGTCGTCTGCGGTCACTCCTTCCCGCTCCGATGTCGTCCGCGGTCACTCCTTCCCGCTCTGATGTCCTCCTCGGTCACTCCTTCCCGCTCCGATGTCCTCCTCGGTCACTCCTTGCGCTCCGCTGTCCTCCTCGGTCACTCCTTCCGCTCCGATGTACTCCTCGGTCACTACTTCCCGCTTCGATGTCCTCCTCGGTCACTCCTTCCCGCTCCGATGTCCTCCTCGGTCACTCCTTCCCACTCCGATGTCAGCCTCGGTCACTCCTTCCCGCTCCGATGTCCTCCTCGGTCACTCCTTCCCGCTCCAATGTCCTCCTCGGTCACTCCTTCCCGCTCCGATGTTCTCCTCGGTCACTCCTTCCCGCTCCGATGTCAGACTCGGTCACTCCTTCCCGCTCCGATGTCGTCCGCGGTCACTTCTTCCCGCTCCGATGTCCTCCTCGGTCACTCCTTCCCGCTCCGATGTCAGCCTCGGTCACTCCTTCCCGCTCCGATATCCTCCTCGGTCACTCCTTCCCACTCCGATGTCCTGCTCGGTCAATACTTCCCACTCCGATATCCTCCTCGGTCACTACTTCCCGCTCCGATGTCAGCCTCGGTCACTCCTTCCTGCTCCGACATCCTCCTCGGTCACTCCTTCCCGCTCCGATGTCCCCCACGGACACTCCTTCCCGCTCTGATGTCCTCCCCGGTCATTCCTTCCCGCTCCGATGTCCTCCTGGGTCACGCCTTCCCACTCCGAGGTCCTCCTCGGTCACTCCTTCCCGCTCCGATGTCCTCCTCGGTCACTCCTTGCCGCTCCGATGTCGGCCTCGGTCACTCCTTCCTGCTCCGATGTCCTCCTCGGTCACTCCTTCCCGCACCTCGGTCGGCCTCGGTCACTCGTTCCTGCTCCGATGTCGGCCTCGGTCATTCCTTCCCAATCTGATGTACTCCTCGGTCACTCCTTCCCGCTCCGATGTCGTCCTCGGTCACTCCTTCCCGCTCCTCGGTCGGCCTCAGTTACTCCTTCCCGCTCCGATGTCCTCCTCAGTCATTCCTTCTCGCTCCGATGTCCTCCTCGGTCACTCCTTCCCGCTCTTCGGTCGGCTTCGGTTACTCCATCCCGCTCCGATGTCCTCCTCGGTCAATCCAACCCGCTCCGATGTCCTCCTCGGTCACTCCTTCCTGCTCCGATGATCCCCACGGACACACCTTTCCGCTCCGATGTCCTCCTCGGTCACTCCTTCCCGCTCCGATGCCCTCCTCGGTCATTCCTTCCCGCTCCGATGCCCTCCTCGGTCATTCCTTCCCGCTCCGATGACCTCCTGGGCCACTCCTTCCCGCTCCGATGCCCTCCTCGGTCACTCCTTCCCGCACCGATGTCGGCCTCGGTCACTCCTTCCTGCTCCGATGTCCTCCTCGGTCACTCCTTCCCGCTCCGATGTCCACCTCGGTCAATCCTTCCTGCTCCGATGTCCTCCTCGGTCACTCCTTCCCGCTCCGATGTCCTCCTCGGTCACTCCTTCCCGCTCAGATGTCGGCCTCGGTCACTCCTTCCAGCACTGATGTCCTCCGCTGTCACTCCTTCCCGCTCCGATGTCCTCCTCGGTCACTCCTTCCTGCTCCGATGTCCTCCTCGGTCACTCCTTCCCGCTCCGATTTCCTCCTCGGTCACTCCTTCCCGCTCCGATGTCCCCCTCGGTCACTCCTTCCCGCTCAGATGTCCTCCTCGGTCACTCCTTCTCACTCCGATGTCCTCCTCGGTCACTCCATCCACTCCGATGTACTCCTCGGTCACTCCTTCTCGCTTCGATGTCCTCCTCGGTCACACGTTCCCGCTCCGATGTCGTCTGCGGTCACTCCTTCCCGCTCCGATGTCGTCCGCGGTCACTCCTTCCCGCTCTGATGTCCTCCTCGGTCACTCCTTCCCGCTCCGATGTCCTCCTCGGTCACTCCTTGCGCTCCGCTGTCCTCCTCGGTCACTCCTTCCGCTCCGATGTACTCCTCGGTCACTACTTCCCGCTTCGATGTCCTCCTCGGTCACTCCTTCCCGCTCCGATGTCCTCCTCGGTCACTCCTTCCCACTCCGATGTCAGCCTCGGTCACTCCTTCCCGCTCCGATGTCCTCCTCGGTCACTCCTTCCCGCTCCAATGTCCTCCTCGGTCACTCCTTCCCGCTCCGATGTTCTCCTCGGTCACTCCTTCCCGCTCCGATGTCAGACTCGGTCACTCCTTCCCGCTCCGATGTCAGACTCGGTCACTCCTTCCCGCTCCGATGTCGTCCGCGGTCACTTCTTCCCGCTCCGATGTCCTCCTCGGTCACTCCTTCCCGCTCCGATGTCCACCTCGGTCAATCCTTCCTGCTCCGATGTCCTCCTCGGTCACTCCTTCCCGCTCCGATGTCCTCCTCGGTCACTCCTTCCCGCTCCGATGTCCACCTCGGTCAATCCTTCCTGCTCCGATGTCCTCCTCGGTCACTCCTTCCCGCTCCGATTTCCTCCTCGGTCACTCCTTCCCGCTCCGATGTCCCCCTCGGTCACTCCTTCCCGCTCAGATGTCCTCCTCGGTCACTCCTTCTCACTCCGATGTCCTCCTCGGTCACTCCTTCCACTCCGATGTACTCCTCGGTCACTCCTTCTCGCTTCGATGTCCTCCTCGGTCACACGTTCCCGCTCCGATGTCGTCTGCGGTCACTCCTTCCCGCTCCGATGTCGTCCGCGGTCACTCCTTCCCGCTCCGATGTCCTCCTCGGTCACTCCTTCCCGCTCCGATGTCCTCCTCGGTCACTCCTTCCGCTCCGCTGTCCTCCTCGGTCACTCCTTCCGCTCCGATGTCCTCCTCGGTCACTCCTTCCCGCTCCGATGTCAGCCTCGGTCACTCCTTCCCGCTCCGATGTCCTCCTCGGTCACTCCTTCCCACTCCGATGTCCTCCTCGGTCTCTCCATCCCGCTCCGATGTCCTCCTCGGTCACTCCTTCCCGCTCCGATGTCAGCCTCGGTCACTCCTTCCCGCTCCGATGTCGTCCGCGGTCAATTCTTCCCGCTTCGATATCCTCCTCGGTCACTCCTTCCCGCTCCGATGTCAGCCTCGGTCACTCCTTCCCGCTCCGATATCCTCCTCGGTCACTCCTTCCCGCTCCGATGTCCTCCTCGGTCACTACTTTCCGCTCCGATGTCAGTCTCGGTCACTCCTTCCTGCTCCGATGTCCACCTCGGTCACTACTTCCCGCTCCGATGTCCCCCACGGACACTCCTTCCCGCTCCGATGTCCTCCTCGGTCATTCCTTCCCGCTCCGATGACCTCCTGGGTCACTCCTTCCCACTCCTCGGTCCTCCTCGGTCACTCCTTCCCGCTCCGATGTCCTCCTCGGTCACTCCTTCCCGCTCCGATGGCGGCCTCGGTCACTCCTTCCTGCTCCGATGTCCTCCTCGGTCACTCCTTCCCGCTCCTCGGTCGGCCTCGGTCACTCCTTCCTGCTCCGATGTCAGCCTCGGTCACTCCTTCCCGCTGCTCGGTCGGCCTCGGTCACTCCTTCCTGCTCCGATGTCGGCCTCGGTCATTCCTTCCCAATCTGATGTACTCCTCGGTCACTCCTTCCCGCTCCGATGTCGTCCTCGGTCACTCCTTCCCGCTCCTCGGTCGGCCTCAGTTACGCCTTCTCGCTCCGATGTCGTCCTCGGTCACTCCTTCTCGCTCCGATATCCTCCTCAGTCATTCCTTCCCACTCCGATGTCGTCCTCGGTCACTCCTTCCCGCTCCAATGTCCTCCTCGGTCACTCCTTCCTGCTCCGATGTCCCCCTCGGTCACTCCTTCCCGCTCCGATGTCCTCCTCGGTCACTTCTTCCCGCTCCGATGTCCTCCTCGGTCACTACTTCCCGCTCCGATGTCCTCCTCGGTCACTCCTTCCTGCTCCGATGTCCTCCTCGGTCACTGCTTCGGCTCAGATGTACTCCCCGGTCACTGCTTCCCGCTCCGATGTCCTCCTGGGTCACTCCTTCCCACTCCGCTGTCCTCCTCGGTCACTCCTTCCCGCTCCGATGTCGGCCTCGGTCACTCCTTCCCGCTCCGATGCCCCCTCGGTCACTCCTTCCCGCTCCGATGTCCTCCTCGGTCACTCCTTCCCGCTCCGATGTCCTCCTTTGTCACTCCTTCCGCTCCGAAGTCCTCCTCGGTCACTCCTTCCCACTCCGATGTCGGCCTCGGTCACTCCTTCCCGCTCCGATGCCCCCCTCAGTCACTCCTTCCTGCTCCGAAGTCCTCCTCGGTCACTCCTTCCCGCTCCGATGTCCTCCTCGGTCACTCCTTCCCGCTCCGATGTCCCCCTCGGTCACACCTTCCCGCTCCGATGTCCTCCTCGGTCACTCTTTCCCGCTCCGATGTCCTCCTCGGTCACTCCTTCCCGCTCCGATGTCGTCATCGGTCACTCCTTCCCGCTCCGATGTCCTCCTCAGTCACTCCTTCCCGCTCCGATGTCCTCCTCGGTCACTCCTTCCCGCTCCGATGTCCACCTCGGTCAATCCTTCCTGCTCCGATGTCCTCCTCGGTCACTCCTTCCCGCTCCGATGTCCTCCTCGGTCACTCCTTCCCGCTCAGATGTCGGCCTCGGTCACTCCTTCCAGCACTGAGGTCCTCCGCTGTCACTCCTTCCCGCTCCGATGTCCTCCTCGGTCACTCCTTCCTGCTCCGATGTCCTCCTCGGTCACTCCTTCCCGCTCCGATTTCCTCCTCGGTCACTCCTTCCCGCTCCGATGTCCCCCTCGGTCACTCCTTCCCGCTCAGATGTCCTCCTCGGTCACTCCTTCTCACTCCGATGTCCTCCTCGGTCACTCCTTCCACTCCGATGTACTCCTCGGTCACTCCTTCTCGCTTCGATGTCCTCCTCGGTCACACGTTCCCACTCCGATGTCGTCTGCGGTCACTCCTTCCCGCTCCGATGTCGTCCGCGGTCACTCCTTCCCGCTCTGATGTCCTCCTCGGTCACTCCTTCCCGCTCCGATGTCCTCCTCGGTCACTCCTTGCGCTCCGCTGTCCTCCTCGGTCACTCCTTCCGCTCCGATGTACTCCTCGGTCACTACTTCCCGCTTCGATGTCCTCCTCGGTCACTCCTTCCCGCTCCGATGTCCTCCTCGGTCACTCCTTCCCACTCCGATGTCAGCCTCGGTCACTCCTTCCCACTCCGATGTCCTCCTCGGTCACTCCTTCCCGCTCCAATGTCCTCCTCGGTCACTCCTTCCCGCTCCGATGTTCTCCTCGGTCACTCCTTCCCGCTCCAATGTCAGACTCGGTCACTCCTTCCCGCTCCGATGTCGTCCGCGGTCACTTCTTCCCGCTCCGATGTCCTCCTCGGTCACTCCTTCCCGCTCCGATGTCAGCCTCGGTCACTCCTTCCCGCTCCGATATCCTCCTCGGTCACTCCTTCCCACTCCGATGTCCTGCTCGGTCAATACTTCCCACTCCGATATCCTCCTCGGTCACTACTTCCCGCTCCGATGTCAGCCTCGGTCACTCCTTCCTGCTCCGACATCCTCCTCGGTCACTCCTTCCCGCTCCGATGTCCCCCCACGGACACTCCTTCCCGCTCCGATGTCCTCCCCGGTCATTCCTTCCCGCTCCGATGTCCTCCTGGGTCACGCCTTCCCACTCCGAGGTCCTCCTCGGTCACTACTTCCCGCTCCGATGTCCTCCTCGGTCACTCCTTGCCGCTCCGATGTCGGCCTCGGTCACTCCTTCCTGCTCCGATGTCCTCCTCGGTCACTCCTTCCCGCACCTCGGTCGGCCTCGGTCACTCGTTCCTGCTCCGATGTCGGCCTCGGTCATTCCTTCCCAATCTGATGTACTCCTCGGTCACTCCTTCCCGCTCCGATGTCGTCCTCGGTCACTCCTTCCCGCTCCTCGGTCGGCCTCAGTTACTCCTTCCCGCTCCGATGTCCTCCTCAGTCATTCCTTCTCACTCCGATGTCCTCCTCGGTCACTCCTTCCCGCTCTTCGGTCGGCTTCGGTTACTCCATCCCGCTCCGATGTCCTCCTCGGTCAATCCAACCCGCTCCGATGTCCTCCTTGGTCACTCCTTCCTGCTCCGATGATCCCCACGGACACACCTTTCCGCTCCGATGTCCTCCTCGGTCACTCCTTCCCCGCTCCGATGACCTCCTGGGCCACTCCTTCCCACTCCGAGGTCCTCCTCAGTCACTCCTTCCCGCTCCGATGTCCTCCTCGGTCACTCCTTCCCGCACCGATGTCGGCCTCGGTCACTCCTTCCTGCTCCGATGTCCTCCTCGGTCACTCCTTCCCGCTCCTCGGTTGGCCTCGGTCACTCCTTCCTGCTCCGATGTCAGCCTCGGTCACTCCTTCCAGCTCCTCGGTCGGCCTCGGTCACTTCTTCCTGGTCCGATGTCGGCCTCGGTCAGCCCTTCCCAATCTGATGTACTCCTCGGTCACTCCTTCCCGCTCCGATGTCATCCTCGGTCACTCCTTCTCACTCTGATGTCGTCGTCGGTCACTCCTTCCCGCTCCAATGTCCCCCTTGGTCACTCCTTTCCGCTTCAATGTCCCCCTTGATCACTCCTTCCCGCTCCAATGTCCTCCTCGGTCACTCCTTCCTGCTCCGATGTCCCCCTTGGTCACTCCTTTCCGCTCCGATGTCCTCCTCGGTCACTGCTTCCCGCTCCGATGTCCTCCCTCGGTCACTCCTTCCCGTCCGATGTCCTCCTCGGTCACTCCTTCCCGCTCCGATGTCCTCCTCGGTCACTCCTTCCCGCTCCGATGTCGGCCTCGGTCACTCCTTCCCGCTCCGATGTCCCCCTCGGTCACTCCATCCCGCTCCGACATCATCCTCGGTCACTCCTTCCCGCTCCGATGTCCTCCTCGGTCACTCCTTCCCGCTCCGATGTCCCCCTCGGTCACACCTTCCCGCTCCGATGTCCTCCTCGGTCACTCCTTCCCGCTCCGATGTCGTCATCGGTCACTCCTTCCCGCTCCGATGTCCTCCTCGGTCACTCCTTCCCGCTCCGATGTCCTCTTCGGCGACTCCTTCCCGCTCAGATGTCGGCCTCGGTCACTCCTTCCCGCACCGATGTCCTCCGCTGTCAATCCTTCCAGCTCCGATGTCCTCCTCGGTCACTCCTTCCTGCTACGATGTCCTCCTCGGTCACTCCTTCCCGCTCCGATGTCCTCCTCGGTCACTCCTTCCCGCTCCGATGTCCCGCTCGGTCACTCCTTCCCGCTCCGATGTCCTCCTCGGTCACTCCTTCCCGCTCCGATGTCCTCCTCGGTCTCTCCTTCCACTCCGATGTACTCCTCGGTCACTCCTTCGCGCTTCGATGTCCTCCTCGGTCACTCGTTCCCGCTCCGATGTCGTCTGCGGTCACTCCTTCCTGCTCCGATGTTTTCCGCGGTCACTCCTTCCCGCTCTGATGTCCTCCTCGGTCACTCCTTCCCGCTCCGATGTCCTCCTCGGTCACTCCTTCCGCTCCGCTGTCATCCTCGGTCACTCCTTCCGCTCCGATGTACTCCTCGGTCACTCCTTCCCGCTTCGATGTACTCCTCGGTCACTCCTTCCCGCTCCGATGTCGGCCTCGGTCACTCCTTCCCGCTCCGATGTCCTCCTCGGTCACTGCTTCGGCTCAGATGTACTCCCCGGTCACTCCATCCCGCTCCGATGTCCTCCTCGGTCACTCCTTCCCGCTCCGCTGTCCTCCTCGGTCACTCCTTCCCGCTCCGATGTCAGCCTCGGTCACTCCTTCCCGCTCCGATGTCCCCCTCGGTCACTCCTTCCCGCTCCGATGTCCTCCTCGGTCACTCCTTCCCGCTCCGATGTCCTCCTCGGTCACTCCTTCCCGCTCCGATGTCCCCCTCGGTCACACCTTCCCGCTCCGATGTCCTCCTCGGTCACTCCTTCCTGCTCCGATATCCTCCTCGGTCACTCCTTCCCGCTCCGATGTCGTCATCGGTCACTCCTTCCCTCTCCGATGTCCTCCTCGATCACTCCTTCCCGCTCCGATGTCCTCCTCGGTCACTCCTTCCCGCTCCAATGTCCACCTCGGTCAATCCTTCCCGCTCCGATGTCCTCTTCGGTCACTCCTTCCCGCTCCGATGTCCTCCTCGGGCACTCCTTCCCGCTACGATGTCCCCCTCGGTCACTCCGTCCCGCTCCGATGTCCTCCTCGGTCACTCCTTCCCGCTCCGATGTCCTCCTCGGTCACTCCTTCCCGCTCCGATGTCCCCCTCGGTCACACCTTCCCGCTCCGATGTCCTCCTCGGTCACTCCTTCCCGCTCCGATGTCGTCATCGGTCACTGCTTCCCGCTCCGATGTCCTCCTCGGTCACTCCTTCCCGCTCCGATGTCCTCCTCGGTCACTCCTTCCCGCTCCGATGTCCACCTCGGTCAATCCTTCCTGCTCCGATGTCCTCCTCGGTCACTCCTTCCCGCTCCGATGTCGGCCTCGGTCGCTCCTTCCCGCACCGATGTCCTCCTCGGTCACTCCTTCCCGCTCCGATGTCAGACTCGGTCACTCCTTCCTGCTCCGATGTCGTCCGCGGTCACTTCTTCCCGCTCCGATGGCCTCCTCGGTCACTCCTTCCCGCTCCGATGTCAGCCTCGGTCACTCCTTCCCGCTCCGATATCCTCCTCGGTCACTCCTTCCCACTCCGATGTCCTGCTCGGTCAATACTTCCCACTCCGATGTCCTCCTCGGTCACTACTTCCCGCTCCGATGTCAGCCTCGGTCACTCCTTCCTGCTCCGACATCCTCCTCGGTCACTCCTTCCCGCTCCGATGTCCTCCTCGGTCACTCCTTCCCGCTCCGCTGTCCTCCTCGGTCACTCCTTCCCGCTCCGATGTCAGCCTCGGTCACTCCTTCCCGCTCCGATGTCCCCCTCGGTCACTCCTTCCCGCTCCGATGTCCTCCTCGGTCACTCCTTCCCGCTCCGATGTCCTCCTCGGTCACTCCTTCCCGCTCCGATGTGGTCACACCTTCCCGCTCCGATGTCCTCCTCGGTCACTCCTTCCTGCTCCGATATCCTCCTCGGTCACTCCTTCCCGCTCCGATGTCGTCATCGGTCACTCCTTCCCTCTCCGATGTCCTCCTCGATCACTCCTTCCCGCTCCGATGTCCTCCTCGGTCACTCCTTCCCGCTCCGATGTCCACCTCGGTCAATCCTTCCCGCTCCGATGTCCTCTTCGGTCACTCCTTCCCGCTCCGATGTCCTCCTCGGGCACTCCTTCCCGCTACGATGTCCCCCTCGGTCACTCCGTCCCGCTCCGATGTCCTCCTCGGTCACTCCTTCCCGCTCCGATGTCCTCCTCGGTCACTCCTTCCCGCTCCGATGTCCCCCTCGGTCACACCTTCCCGCTCCGATGTCCTCCTCGGTCACTCCTTCCCGCTCCGATGTCGTCATCGGTCACTGCTTCCCGCTCCGATGTCCTCCTCGGTCACTCCTTCCCGCTCCGATGTCCTCCTCGGTCACTCCTTCCCGCTCCGATGTCCACCTCGGTCAATCCTTCCTGCTCCGATGTCCTCCTCGGTCACTCCTTCCCGCTCCGATGTCGGCCTCGGTCGCTCCTTCCCGCACCGATGTCCTCCTCGGTCACTCCTTCCCGCTCCGATGTCAGACTCGGTCACTCCTTCCTGCTCCGATGTCGTCCGCGGTCACTTCTTCCCGCTCCGATGGCCTCCTCGGTCACTCCTTCCCGCTCCGATGTCAGCCTCGGTCACTCCTTCCCGCTCCGATATCCTCCTCGGTCACTCCTTCCCACTCCGATGTCCTGCTCGGTCAATACTTCCCACTCCGATGTCCTCCTCGGTCACTACTTCCCGCTCCGATGTCAGCCTCGGTCACTCCTTCCTGCTCCGACATCCTCCTCGGTCACTCCTTCCCGCTCCGATGTCCCCCACGGACACTCCTTCCCGCTCTGATGTCCTCCCCGGTCATTCCTTCCCGCTCCGATGTCCTCCTGGGTCACTCCTTCCCACTCCGAGGTCCTCCTCGGTCACTCCTTCCCGCTCCGATGTCCTCCTCGGTCACTCCTTGCCGCTCCGATGTCGGCCTCGGTCACTCCTTCCTGCTCCGATGTCCTCCTCGGTCACTCCTTCCCGCACCTCGGTCGGCCTCGGTCACTCGTTCCTGCTCCGATGTCGGCCTCGGTCATTCCTTCCCAATCTGATGTACTCCTCGGTCACTCCTTCCCGCTCCGATGTCGTCCTCGGTCACTCCTTCCCGCTCCTCGGTCGGCTCAGTGACTCCTTCCCGCTCCGATGTCCTCCTCAGTCATTCCTTCTCGCTCCGATGTCCTCCTCGGTCACTCCTTCCCGCTCTTCGGTCGGCTTCGGTTACTCCATCCCGCTCCGATGTCCTCCTCGGTCAATCCATCCCGCTCCGATGACCTCCTGGGCCACTCCTTCCCACTCCGAGGTCCTCCTCAGTCACTCCTTCCCGCTCCGATGTCCTCCTCGGTCACTCCTTCCCGCTCCGATGTCGGCCTCGGTCACTCCTTCCTGCTCCGATGTCCTCCTCGGTCACTCCTTCCCGCTCCTCGGTTGGCCTCGGTCACTCCTTCCTGCTCCGATGTCAGCCTCGGTCACTCCTTCCAGCTCCTCGGTCGGCCTCGGTCACTCCTTCCTGGTCCGATGTCGCCTCGGTCAGCCCTTCCCAATCTGATGTACTCCTCGGTCACTCCTTCCCGCTCCGATGTCGGCCTCGGTCACTCCTTCCTGCTCCGATGTCAGCCTCGGTCACTCCTTCCAGCTCCTCGGTCGGCCTCGGTCACTTCTTCCTGGTCCGATGTCGGCCTCGGTCAGCCCTTCCCAATCTGATGTACTCCTCGGTCACTCCTTCCCGCTCCAATGTCATCCTCGGTCACTCCTTCTCGCTCTGATGTCGTCGTCGGTCACTCCTTCACGCTCCGATGTCCCCCTTGGTCACTCCTTTCCGCTCCGATGTCCTCCTCGGTCACTGCTTCCCGCTCCGATGTCCTCCTCGGTCACTCCTTCCCGTCCGATGTCCTCCTCGGTCACTCCTTCCCGCTCCGATGTCCTCCTCGGTCACTGCTTCGGCTCAGATGTACTCCCCGGTCACTCCTTCCCGCTCCGATGTCCTCCTCGGTCACTCCTTCCCGCTCCGCTGTCCTCCTCGGTCACTCCTTCCGCTCCGATGTCAGCCTCGGTCACTCCTTCCCGCTCCGATGTCCCCTCGGTCACTCCATCCCGCTCCGACGTCCTCCTCGGTCACTCCTTCCCGCTCCGATGTCCTCTCGGTCACTCCTTCCCGCTCCGATGTCGTCATCGGTCACTCCTTCCCGCTCCGATGTCCTCCTCGGTCACTCCTTCCCGCTCCGATGTCCTCTTCGGCCACTCCTTCCCGCTCAGATGTCGGCCTCGGTCACTCCTTCCCGCACCGATGTCCTCCGCTGTCAATCCTTCCAGCTCCGATGTCCTCCTCGGTCACTCCTTCCTGCTACGATATCCTCCTCGGTCACTCCTTCCCGCTCCGATGTCCTCCTCGGTCACTCCTTCCCGCTCCGATGTCCCGCTCGGTCACTCCTTCCCGCTCCGATGTCCTCCTCGGTCACTCCTTCTCGCTCCGATGTCCTCCTCGGTCACTCCTTCCACTCCGATGTACTCCTCGGTCACTCCTTCGCGCTTCGATGTCCTCCTCGGTCACTCGTTCCCGCTCCGATGTCGTCTGCGGTCACTCCTTCCTGCTCCGATGTCGTCCGCGGTCACTCCTTCCCGCTCTGATGTCCTCCTCGGTCACTCCTTCCCGCTCCGATGTCCTCCTCGGTCACTCCTTCCGCTCCGCTGTCATCCTCGGTCACTCCTTCCGCTCCGATGTACTCCTCGGTCACTCCTTCCCGCTTAGATGTCCTCCTCGGTCACTCCTTCCGCTCTGATGTCCTCCTCGGTCACTACTTCCCGCTCCGATGTCAGCCTCGGTCACTCCATCCCACTCCGATGTCCTCCTCGGTCACTCCTTCCCGCTCCGATGTCGGCCTCGTCACGCCTTCCCGCTCCGATGTCCTCCTCGGTCACTGCTTCGGCTCAGATGTACTCCCGGTCACTCCATCCCGCTCCGATGTCCTCCTCGGTCACTCCTTCCCGCTCCGCTGTCCTCCTCGGTCACTCCTTCCCGCTCCGATGTCGGCCTCGGTCACTCCTTCCCGCTCCGATGTCCCCCTCGGTCACTCCTTCCCGCTCCGATGTCCTCCTCGGTCACTCCTTCCCGCTCCGATGTCCTCCTCGGTCACTCCTTCCCGCTCCGATGTCCCCCTCGGTCACACCTTCCCGCTCCGATGTCCTCCTCGGTCACTCCTTCCCGCTCCGATATCCTCCTCGGTCACTCCTTCCCGCTCCGATGTCGTCATCGGTCACTCCTTCCCTCTCCGATGTCCTCCTCGATCACTCCTTCCCGCTCCGATGTCCTCCTCGGTCACTCCTTCCCGCTCCAATGTCCACCTCGGTCAATCCTTCCTGCTCCGATGTCCTCTTCGGTCACTCCTTCCCGCTCCGATGTCCTCCTCGGTCACTCCTTCCCGCTCCGATGTCCCCCTCGGTCACTCCGTCCCGCTCCGATGTCCTCCTCGGTCACTCCTTCCCGCTCCGATGTCCTCCTCGGTCACTCCTTCCCGCTCCGATGTCCCCCTCGGTCACACCTTCCCGCTCCGATGTCCTCCTCGGTCACTCCTTCCCGCTCCGATGTCCTCCTCGGTCACTGCTTCCCGCTCCGATGTCGTCATCGGTCACTCCTTCCCGCTCCGATATCCTCCTCGGTCACTCCTTCCCGCTCCGATGTCCTCCTCGGTCACTCCTTCCCGCTCCGATGTCCAAATCGGTCAATCCTTCCTGCTCCGATGTCCTCCTCGGTCACTCCTTCCCGCTCCGATGTCGGCCTCGGTCCCTCCTTCCCGCACCGATGTCCTCCGCTGTCACTCCTTCCCGCTCCGATGTCCTCCTCGTTCACTCCTTCGTGCTCCAATGTCCTCCTCGGTCACTCCTTCCCGCTCCGATGTCCTCCTCGGTCACTCCTTCCCGCTCCGATGTCCCCCTCGGTCACTCCTTCCCGCTCCGATGTCCTCCTCGGTCACTCCTTCTCACTCCGATTTCCTCCTCGGTCACTCCTTCCACTCCGATGTACTCCTCGGTCACTCCTTCCCGCTTCGATGTCCTCCTCGGTCACTCATTCCCGCTCCGATGTCGTCTGCGGTCACTCCTTCCCGCTCCGATGTCGTCCGCGGTCACTCCATCCTGCTCTGATGTCCTCCTCTGTCACTCCTTCCCGCTCCGATGTCCTCCTTGGTCACTCCTTCCGCTCCGCTGTCCTCCTCGGTCACTCCTTCCGCTCCGATGTACTCCTCGGTCACTCCTTCCCGCTTCGATGTCCTCCTTGGTCACTCCTTCCCGCTCCGATGTCCTCCTCGGTCAATCCTTCCCGCTCCGATGTCAGCCTCGGTCACTCCTTCCCGCTCCGATGTCCTCCTCGGTCACTCCATCCCGCTCCAATGTCCTCCTCGGTCACTCCTTCCCGCTCCGATGTCCTCCTCGGTCACTCCTTCCCGCTCCGATGTCAGCCTCGGTCACTCCATCCCGCTGCGATGTCGTCCGCGGTCACTTCTTCGCGCTCCGATGTCCTCCTCGGTCACTCCTTCCGCTCCGATGTCAGCCTCGGTCACTCCTTCCCGCTCCGATATCCTCCTCGGTCACTCCTTCCCACTCCGATGTCCTCCTCGGTCAATACTTCCCCCTCCGTTGGCCTCCTCATTCACTACTTCCCGCTCCGATGTCATCCTCGGTCACTCCTTCCTGCTCCGACATCCTCCTCGGTCACTCCTTCCCGCTCCGATGTCCCCCACGGACACTCCTTCCCGGACACTCCTTCCCGCTCTGATGTCCTCCTCGGTCATTCCTTCCCGCTCCGATGTCCTCCTGGGTCACTCCTTCCCACTCCGAGGTCCTCCTCGGTCACTCCTTCCCGCTCCGATGTCCTCCTCGGTCACTCCTTCCCGCTCCGATGTCGGCCTCGGTCACTCCTTCCTGCTCCGATGTCCTCCTCGGTCACTCCTTCCCGCACCTCGGTCGGCCTCGGTCACTCGTTCCTGCTCCGATGTCGGCCTCGGTCATTCCTTCCCAATCTGATGTACTCCTCGGTCACTCCTTCCCGCTCCGATGTCGTCCTCGGTCACTATTTCCCGCTCCTCGGTCGGCCTCAGTTACTCCTTCCCGCTCCGATGTCCTCCTCAGTCATTCCTTCTCGCTCCGATGTCCTCCTCGGTCACTCCTTCCCGCTCTTCGGTCGGCTTCGGTTACTCCATCCCGCTCCGATGTCCTCCTCGGTCACTCCATCCCGCTCCGATGTCCTCCTCGGTCACTCCTTCCTGCTCCGATGATCCCCACGGACACTCCTTCCCGCTCCGATGTCCTCCTCGGTCACTCCTTCCCGCTCCGATGTCCTCCTCGGTCATTCCTTCCCGCTCCGATGACCTCCTGGGTCACTCCTTCCCACTCCGAGGTCCTCCTCGGTCACTCCTTCCCGCTCCGATGTCCTCCTCGGTCACTCCTTCCCGCTCCGATGTCGGCCTCCGTCACTCCTTCCTGCTCCGAAGTCCTCCTCGGTCACTCCTTCCCGCTCCGATGTCGGCCTCGGTCACTCCTTCCTGCTCCGATGTCCTCCTCGGTCACTCCTTCCCGCTCCTCGGTTGGCCTCGGTCACTCCTTCCTGCTCCGATGTCAGCCTCGGTCTCTCCTTCCAGCTCCTCGGTCGGCCTCGGTCACTCCTTCCTGCTCCGATGTCGTCCTCGGTCAGCCCTTCCCAATCTGATGTACTCCTCGGTCACTCCTTCCCGCTCCGATGTCATCCTCGGTCACTCCTTCTCGCTTCGATGTCGTCGTCGGTCACTCCTTCCCGCTCCAATGTCCTCCTTGGTCACTCCTTTCCGCTCCGATGTCCTCCTCGGTCACTCCTTCCCGCTCCGATGTCCTCCTCGGTCACTCCTTCCCGCTCCGATGTCATCCTCGGTCACTCCTTCTCGCTCCGATGTCGTCGTCGGTCACTCCTTCCTGCTCCGATGTCCCCCTTGGTCACTCCTTTCCGCTCCGATGTCCTCCTCGGTCACTCCTTCCCGCTCCGATGTCCTCCTCGGTCACTCCTTCCCGCTCCGATGTCCTCCTCGGTCACTCCTTCCCGCTCCGATGTCCTCCTCGGTCACTGCTTCAGCACAGATGTACTCCCCGGTCACTCCTTACCGCTCCGATGTCCTCCTCGGTCACTCCTTCCCGCTCCGCTGTCCTCCTCGGTCACTCCTTCCCGCTCCGATGTCGTCCTCGGTCACTCCTTCCCGCTCCGATGTCCCCCTCGGTCACTCCTTCCCGCTCCGATGTCCTCGTCGGTCACTCCTTCCCGCTCTGATGTCCACCTCGGTCACTCCTTCCCGCTCCGATGTCCCCCTCGGTCACACCTTCCCGCTCCGATGTCCTCCTCGGTCACTCCTTCCCGCTCCGATGTCCTCCTCGGTCACTCCTTCCCGCTCCGATGTCATCATCGGTCACTCCTTCCCGCTCTGATGTCCTCCTCGGTCACTCCTTCCCGCTCCGATGTCCTCCTCGGTCACTCCTTCCCGCTCAGATGTCGGCCTCGGTCACTCCTTCCCGCACCGATGTCCTCCGCTGTCAATCCTTCCCGCTCCGATGTCCTCCTCGGTCA
Source organism: Somniosus microcephalus (assembly GCF_052327205.1). Taxonomy (NCBI): domain Eukaryota; kingdom Metazoa; phylum Chordata; class Chondrichthyes; order Squaliformes; family Somniosidae; genus Somniosus; species Somniosus microcephalus. The sequence goes on along the minus strand of NC_140998.1, from coordinate 111,119,076 downwards.
CTCCTTCCTGCTCCGATGTCCTCCTCGGTCACTCCTTCCCGCTCCGATGTCCTCCTCGGTCACTCCTTCCCGCTCCGATGTCCCCCTCGGTCACTCCTTCCCGCTCCGATGTCCTCCTCGGTCACTCCTTCTCACTCCGATGTCCTCCTCGGTCACTCCTTCCCGCTTCGATGTCCTCTTCGGTCACTCCTTCCCGCTCCGATGTCCTCCTCGGTCACTCCTTCCCGCTGCGATGTGCTCCTCGGTCTCTCCTTCCCGCTCCGATGTCGTCATCGGTCACTCCTTCCCGCTCCGATGTCCTCCTCGGTCACTCCTTCCCGCTCCGATGTCCTCTTCGGCCACTCCTTCCCGCTCCGATGTCCTCCTCGGTCACTCCTTCCCGCTCCGATGTCCTCCTCGGTCACTCCTTCTCGCTCCGATGTCCTCCTCGGTCACTCCTTCCACTCCGATGTACTCCTCGGTCACTCCTTCCCGCTTCGATGTCCTCCTCGGTCACTCGTTCCCGCTCCGATGTCGTCTGCGGTCAGTCCTTCCTGCTCCGATGTCGTCCGCGGTCACTCCTTCCCGCTCTGGTGTCCTCCTCGGTCACTCCTTCCCGCTCCGATGTCCTCCTCCGTCACTCCTTCCGCTCCGCTGTCATCCTCGGTCACTCCTTCCGCTCCGATGTACTCGGTCACTCCTTCCTGCTTCGATGTCCTCCTCGGTCACTCCTTCCCGCTCTGATGTCCTCCTCGGTCACGACTTCCCGCTCCGATGTCAGCCTCGGTCACTCCTTCCCGCTCCGATGTCCTCCTCGGTCACTCCTTCCCGCTCCGATGTCGGCCTAGGTCACTCCTTCCCGCTCCGATGTCCTCCTCGGTCACTGCTTCGGCTCAGATGTACTCCCCGGTCACTCCTTCCCTCTCCGATGTCCTCCTCGGTCACTCCTTCCCGCTCCGCTGTCCTCCTCGGTCACTACTTCCCGCTCCGATGTCGGCCTCGGTCACTCCTTCCTGCTCCGATGTCCCCCTCGGTCACTCCTTCCCGCTCCGATGTCCTCCTCGGCACTCCTTCCCGCTCCGATGTCGTCATCGGTCACTCCTTCCCGCTCCGATGTCCTCCTCGGTCACTCCTTCCCGCTCCGATGTCCTCCTCGGTCACTCCTTCCCGCTCCACTGTCCACCTCGGTCAATCCTTCCTGCTCCGATGTCCTCTTCGGTCACTCCTTCCCGCTCCGATGTCCTCCTCGGTCACTCCTTCCCGCTCAGATGTCGGCCTCGGTCACTCCTTCCCGCTCCGATGTCCCCCTCGGTCACTCCTTCCCGCTCCGATGTCCTCCTCGGTCACTCCTTCCCGCTCCGATGTCCCCCTCGGTCACTCCTTCCCGCTCCGATGTCCTCCTCGGTCACTCCTTCACGCTCCGATGTCCTCCTCGGTCACTCCTTCCCGCTCCGATGTCCCCCTCGGTCACACCTTCCCGCTCCGATGTCCTCCTCGGTCACTCCTTCCCGCTCCGATGTCCTCCTCGGTCACTCCTTCCCGCTCCGATGTCGTCATCGGTCACTTCTTCCCGCTCCGATGTCCTCCTCGGTCACTCCTTCCCGCTCCGATGTCCTCCTCGGTCACTCCTTCCCGCTCCGATGTCCACCTCGGTCAATCCTTCCTGCTCCGATGTCCTCCGCGGTCACTCCTTCCCGCTCCGATGTCGGCCTCGGTCGCTCCTTCCCGCACCGATGTCCTCTGCTTTCACTCCTTCCCGCTCCGATGTCCTCCTCGGTCACTCCTTCTTCGTCCGATGTCCTCCTCGGTCACTCCTTCCCGCTCCGATGTCCTCCTCGGTCACTCCTTCCCGCTCCGATGACCCCCTCGGTCACTCCTTCCCGCTCCGATGTCCTCCTCGGTCACTCCTTCTCACTCCGATTTCCTCCTCGGTCACTCCTTCCACACCGATGTACTCCTCGGTCACTCCTTCCCGTTTCGATGTCCTCCTCGGTCACTCATTCCCGCTCCGATGTCATCTGCGGTCACTCCTTCCCGCTCCGATGTCGTCCGCGGTCACTCCTTCCTGCTCTGATGTCCTCCTCGGTCGCTCCTTCCCGCTCCGATGTCCTCCTTGGTCACTCCTTCCGCTCCGCTGTCCTCCTCGGTCACTCCTTCCGCTCCGATGTACTCCTCGGTCACTCCTTCCCGCTTCGATGTCCTCCTCGGCCACTCCTTCCCGCTCCGATGTCCTCCTCGGTCACTCCTACCCGCTCCGATGTCAGCCTCGGTCACTCCTTCCCGCTCCGATGTCCTCCTCGGTCACTCCATCCCACTCCAATGTCCTCCTCGGTCACTCCTTCCCGCTCCGATGTCCACCTCGGTCACTCCTTCCCGCTCCGATGTCAGCCTCGGTCACTCCTTCCCGCTCCGATGTCGTCCGCGGTCACTTCTTCCCGCTCCGATGTCCTCCTCGGTCACTCCATCCCGCTCCGATGTCTGCCTCGGTCACTCCTTCCCGCTCCGATATCCTCCTCGGTCACTCCTTCCCACTCCGATGTCCTCCTCGGTCAATACTTCCCGCTCCGATGGCCTCCTCGGTCACTACTTCCCGCTGCGATGTCATCCTCGGTCACTCCTTCCTGCTCCGACATCCTCCTCGGTCACTCCTTCCCGCTCCGATGTCCCCCACGGAAACTCCTTCCCGCTCTGATGTCCTCCTCGGTCACTCCTTCACGCTCCGATGTCCTCCTCGGTCACTCCTTCCCGCTCCGATGTCCCCCTCGGTCACACCTTCCCGCTCCGATGTCCTCCTCGGTCACTCCTTCCCGCTCCGATGTCCTCCTCGGTCACTCCTTCCCGCTCCGATGTCGTCATCGGTCACTTCTTCCCGCTCCGATGTCCTCCTCGGTCACTCCTTCCCGCTCCGATGTCCTCCTCGGTCACTCCTTCCTGCTCCGATGTCCACCTCGGTCAATCCTTCCTGCTCCGATGTCCTCCGCGGTCACTCCTTCCCGCTCCGATGTCGGCCTCGGTCGCTCCTTCCCGCACCGATGTCCTCTGCTTTCACTCCTTCCCGCTCCGATGTCCTCCTCGGTCACTCCTTCTTCGTCCGATGTCCTCCTCGGTCACTCCTTCCCGCTCCGATGTCCTCCTCGGTCACTCCTTCCCGCTCCGATGACCCCCTCGGTCACTCCTTCCCGCTCCGATGTCCTCCTCGGTCACTCCTTCTCACTCCGATTTCCTCCTCGGTCACTCCTTCCACACCGATGTACTCCTCGGTCACTCCTTCCCGTTTCGATGTCCTCCTCGGTCACTCATTCCCGCTCCGATGTCATCTGCGGTCACTCCTTCCCGCTCCGATGTCGTCCGCGGTCACTCCTTCCTGCTCTGATGTCCTCCTCGGTCGCTCCTTCCCGCTCCGATGTCCTCCTTGGTCACTCCTTCCGCTCCGCTGTCCTCCTCGGTCACTCCTTCCGCTCCGATGTACTCCTCGGTCACTCCTTCCCGCTTCGATGTCCTCCTCGGCCACTCCTTCCCGCTCCGATGTCCTCCTCGGTCACTCCTACCCGCTCCGATGTCAGCCTCGGTCACTCCTTCCCGCTCCGATGTCCTCCTCGGTCACTCCATCCCACTCCAATGTCCTCCTCGGTCACTCCTTCCCGCTCCGATGTCCTCCTCGGTCACTCCTTCCCGCTCCGATGTCAGCCTCGGTCACTCCTTCCCGCTCCGATGTCGTCCGCGGTCACTTCTTCCCGCTCCGATGTCCTCCTCGGTCACTCCATCCCGCTCCGATGTCTGCCTCGGTCACTCCTTCCCGCTCCGATATCCTCCTCGGTCACTCCTTCCCACTCCGATGTCCTCCTCGGTCAATACTTCCCGCTCCGATGGCCTCCTCGGTCACTACTTCCCGCTGCGATGTCATCCTCGGTCACTCCTTCCTGTTCCGACATCCTCCTCGGTCACTCCTTCCCGCTCCGATGTCCCCCACGGAAACTCCTTCCCGCTCTGATGTCCTCCTCGGTCATTCCTTCCCGCTCCGATGTCCTCCTGGGTCACTCCTTCCCACTCCGAGGTCCTCCTCGGTCACTCCTTCCCGCTCCGATGTCCTCCTCGGTCACCCCTTCCCGCTCCGATGTCGGCCTCGGTCACTCCTTCCTGCTTGGATGTCCTCCTCGGTCACTCCTTCCCGCACCTCGGTCGGCCTCGGTCACTCGTTTCTGCTCCGATGTCGGCCTCGGTCATTCCTTCCCAATCTGATGTACTCCTCGGTCACTCCTTCCCGCTCCGATGTCGTCCTCGGTCACTCCTTCCCGCTCCTCGGTCGGCCTCAGTTACTCCTTCCCGCTCCGATGTCCTCCTCAGTCATTCCTTCTCGCTCCGATGTCCTCCTCGGTCACTCCATCCCGCTCCGATGTCCTCCTCGGTCACTCCTTCCTGCTCCGATGATCCCCACGGACACTCCTTCCCGCTCCGATGTCCTCCTCGGGCACTCCTTCCCGCTCCGATATCCTCCTCGGTCATTCCTTCCCGCTCCGATGACCTCCTGGGTCACTCCTTCCCACTCCGAGGTCCTCCTCGGTCACTCCTTCCCGCTCCGATGTCCTCCTCGGTCACTCCTTCCCGCTCCGATGTCGGCCTCGGTCACTCCTTCCTGCTCCGATGTCCTCCTCGGTCACTCCTTCCCGCTCCGATGTCGGCCTCGGTCACTCCTTCCTACTCTGATGTCCTCCTCGGTCACTCCTTCCCGCTCCTCGGTTGGCCTCGGTCACTCCTTCCTGCTCCGATGTCAGCCTCGGTCTCTCCTTCCAGCTCCTCGGTCGGCCTCGGTCACTCCTTCCTGCTCCGATTTCGGCCTCGGTCAGCCCTTCCCCATCTGATGTACTCCTCGGTCACTCCTTTCCGCTCCGATATCATCCTCCGTCACTCCTTCTCACTCCGATGTCCTCCTCGGTCACTCCTTCCCGCTCCGATGTCCTCCTCGGTCACTCCTTCCCGCTCCGATGTCCCCCACGGAAACTCCTTCCCGCTCTGATGTCCTCCTCGGTCATTCCTTCCCGCTCCGATGTCCTCCTGGGTCACTCCTTCCCACTCCGAGGTCCTCCTCGGTCACTCCTTCCCGCTCCGATGTCCTCCTCGGTCACCCCTTCCCGCTCCGATGTCGGCCTCGGTCACTCCTTCCTGCTTGGATGTCCTCCTCGGTCACTCCTTCCCGCACCTCGGTCGGCCTCGGTCACTCGTTTCTGCTCCGATGTCGGCCTCGGTCATTCCTTCCCAATCTGATGTACTCCTCGGTCACTCCTTCCCGCTCCGATGTCGTCCTCGGTCACTCCTTCCCGCTCCTCGGTCGGCCTCAGTTACTCCTTCCCGCTCCGATGTCCTCCTCAGTCATTCCTTCTCGCTCCGATGTCCTCCTCGGTCACTCCATCCCGCTCCGATGTCCTCCTCGGTCACTCCTTCCTGCTCCGATGATCCCCACGGACACTCCTTCCCGCTCCGATGTCCTCCTCGGGCACTCCTTCCCGCTCCGATGTCCTCCTCGGTCATTCCTTCCCGCTCCGATGACCTCCTGGGTCACTCCTTCCCACTCCGAGGTCCTCCTCGGTCACTCCTTCCCGCTCCGATGTCCTCCTCGGTCACTCCTTCCCGCCCGGATGTCGGCCTCGGTCACTCCTTCCTGCTCCGATGTCCTCCTCGGTCACTCCTTCCCGCTCCGATGTCGGCCTCGGTCACTCCTTCCTACTCTGATGTCCTCCTCGGTCACTCCTTCCCGCTCCTCGGTTGGCCTCGGTCACTCCTTCCTGCTCCGATGTCAGCCTCGGTCTCTCCTTCCAGCTCCTCGGTCGGCCTCGGTCACTCCTTCCTGCTCCGATGTCGTCGTCGGTCACTCCTTCCCACTCCAATGACCTACTTGGTCACTCCTTCCTGCTCCGATGTCCCCCTTGGTCACTCCTTTCCGCTGAGATGTCCTCCTCGGTCACTCCTTCCCGCTCCGATGTCCTCCTCGGTCACTCCTTCCCGCTCCGATGTCCTCCTCGGTCACTCCTTCCCGCTCCGATGTCCTCCTCGGTCACTGCTTCGGCTCAGATGTACTCCCCGGTCACTCCGTCCCGCTCCGATGTCCTCCTCGGTCACTCCTTCCCGCTCCGCTGTCCTCCTCGGTCACTCCTTCCCGCTCCGATGTCGGCCTCGGTCACTCCTTCCCGCTCCGATGTCCCCCTCGGTCACTCCTTCCCGCTCCGATGTCCTCCTCGGTCACTCCTTCCCGCTCCGATGTCCACCTCGGTCACTCCTTCCCGCTCCGATGTCCCCCTCGGTCACACCTGCCCGCTCCGATGTCCTCCTCGGTCACTCCTTCCCGCTCCGATATCCTCCTCGGTCACTCCTTCCCGCTCCGATGTCGTCATCGGTCACTCCTTCCCGCTCCGATGTCCTCCTCGGTCACTCCTTCCCGCTCCGATATCCTCTTCGGTCACTCCTTCCCGCTCCGATGTCCTCCTCGGTCACTCCTTCCCGCTCAGATGTCGGCCTCGGTCACTCCTTCCCGCACCGATGTCATCCGCTGTTAGTCCTTCCCGCTCCGATGTCCTCCTCGGTCACTCCTTCCTGCTCCGATGTCCTCCTCGGTCACTCCTTCCCGCTCCGATGTCCTCCTCGGTCACTCCTTCCCGCTTCGATGTCCTCCTCGGCCACTCCTTCCCGCTCCGATGTCCTCCTCGGTCACTCCTACCCGCTCCGATGTCAGCCTCGGTCACTCCTTCCCGCTCCGATGTCCTCCTCGGTCACTCCATCCCACTCCAATGTCCTCCTCGGTCACTCCTTCCCGCTCCGATGTCCTCCTCGGTCACTCCTTCCCGCTCCGATGTCAGCCTCGGTCACTCCTTCCCGCTCCGATGTCGTCCGCGGTCACTTCTTCCCGCTCCGATGTCCTCCTCGGTCACTCCATCCCGCTCCGATGTCTGCCTCGGTCACTCCTTCCCGCTCCGATATCCTCCTCGGTCACTCCTTCCCACTCCGATGTCCTCCTCGGTCAATACTTCCCGCTCCGATGGCCTCCTCGGTCACTACTTCCCGCTGCGATGTCATCCTCGGTCACTCCTTCCTGCTCCGACATCCTCCTCGGTCACTCCTTCCCGCTCCGATGTCCCCCACGGAAACTCCTTCCCGCTCTGATGTCCTCCTCGGTCATTCCTTCCCGCTCCGATGTCCTCCTGGGTCACTCCTTCCCACTCCGAGGTCCTCCTCGGTCACTCCTTCCCGCTCCGATGTCCTCCTCGGTCACCCCTTCCCGCTCCGATGTCGGCCTCGGTCACTCCTTCCTGCTTGGATGTCCTCCTCGGTCACTCCTTCCCGCACCTCGGTCGGCCTCGGTCACTCGTTTCTGCTCCGATGTCGGCCTCGGTCATTCCTTCCCAATCTGATGTACTCCTCGGTCACTCCTTCCCGCTCCGATGTCGTCCTCGGTCACTCCTTCCCGCTCCTCGGTCGGCCTCAGTTACTCCTTCCCGCTCCGATGTCCTCCTCAGTCATTCCTTCTCGCTCCGATGTCCTCCTCGGTCACTCCATCCCGCTCCGATGTCCTCCTCGGTCACTCCTTCCTGCTCCGATGATCCCCACGGACACTCCTTCCCGCTCCGATGTCCTCCTCGGGCACTCCTTCCCGCTCCGATATCCTCCTCGGTCATTCCTTCCCGCTCCGATGACCTCCTGGGTCACTCCTTCCCACTCCGAGGTCCTCCTCGGTCACTCCTTCCCGCTCCGATGTCCTCCTCGGTCACTCCTTCCCGCTCCGATGTCGGCCTCGGTCACTCCTTCCTGCTCCGATGTCCTCCTCGGTCACTCCTTCCCGCTCCGATGTCGGCCTCGGTCACTCCTTCCTACTCTGATGTCCTCCTCGGTCACTCCTTCCCGCTCCTCGGTTGGCCTCGGTCACTCCTTCCTGCTCCGATGTCAGCCTCGGTCTCTCCTTCCAGCTCCTCGGTCGGCCTCGGTCACTCCTTCCTGCTCCGATTTCGGCCTCGGTCAGCCCTTCCCCATCTGATGTACTCCTCGGTCACTCCTTTCCGCTCCGATATCATCCTCCGTCACTCCTTCTCACTCCGATGTCCTCCTCGGTCACTCCTTCCCGCTCCGATGTCCTCCTCGGTCACTCCTTCCCGCTCCGATGTCCCCCACGGAAACTCCTTCCCGCTCTGATGTCCTCCTCGGTCATTCCTTCCCGCTCCGATGTCCTCCTGGGTCACTCCTTCCCACTCCGAGGTCCTCCTCGGTCACTCCTTCCCGCTCCGATGTCCTCCTCGGTCACCCCTTCCCGCTCCGATGTCGGCCTCGGTCACTCCTTCCTGCTTGGATGTCCTCCTCGGTCACTCCTTCCCGCACCTCGGTCGGCCTCGGTCACTCGTTTCTGCTCCGATGTCGGCCTCGGTCATTCCTTCCCAATCTGATGTACTCCTCGGTCACTCCTTCCCGCTCCGATGTCGTCCTCGGTCACTCCTTCCCGCTCCTCGGTCGGCCTCAGTTACTCCTTCCCGCTCCGATGTCCTCCTCAGTCATTCCTTCTCGCTCCGATGTCCTCCTCGGTCACTCCATCCCGCTCCGATGTCCTCCTCGGTCACTCCTTCCTGCTCCGATGATCCCCACGGACACTCCTTCCCGCTCCGATGTCCTCCTCGGGCACTCCTTCCCGCTCCGATGTCCTCCTCGGTCATTCCTTCCCGCTCCGATGACCTCCTGGGTCACTCCTTCCCACTCCGAGGTCCTCCTCGGTCACTCCTTCCCGCTCCGATGTCCTCCTCGGTCACTCCTTCCCGCCCGGATGTCGGCCTCGGTCACTCCTTCCTGCTCCGATGTCCTCCTCGGTCACTCCTTCCCGCTCCGATGTCGGCCTCGGTCACTCCTTCCTACTCTGATGTCCTCCTCGGTCACTCCTTCCCGCTCCTCGGTTGGCCTCGGTCACTCCTTCCTGCTCCGATGTCAGCCTCGGTCTCTCCTTCCAGCTCCTCGGTCGGCCTCGGTCACTCCTTCCTGCTCCGATGTCGTCGTCGGTCACTCCTTCCCACTCCAATGACCTACTTGGTCACTCCTTCCTGCTCCGATGTCCCCCTTGGTCACTCCTTTCCGCTGAGATGTCCTCCTCGGTCACTCCTTCCCGCTCCGATGTCCTCCTCGGTCACTCCTTCCCGCTCCGATGTCCTCCTCGGTCACTCCTTCCCGCTCCGATGTCCTCCTCGGTCACTGCTTCGGCTCAGATGTACTCCCCGGTCACTCCGTCCCGCTCCGATGTCCTCCTCGGTCACTCCTTCCCGCTCCGCTGTCCTCCTCGGTCACTCCTTCCCGCTCCGATGTCGGCCTCGGTCACTCCTTCCCGCTCCGATGTCCCCCTCGGTCACTCCTTCCCGCTCCGATGTCCTCCTCGGTCACTCCTTCCCGCTCCGATGTCCACCTCGGTCACTCCTTCCCGCTCCGATGTCCCCCTCGGTCACACCTGCCCGCTCCGATGTCCTCCTCGGTCACTCCTTCCCGCTCCGATATCCTCCTCGGTCACTCCTTCCCGCTCCGATGTCGTCATCGGTCACTCCTTCCCGCTCCGATGTCCTCCTCGGTCACTCCTTCCCGCTCCGATGTCCTCTTCGGTCACTCCTTCCCGCTCCGATGTCCTCCTCGGTCACTCCTTCCCGCTCAGATGTCGGCCTCGGTCACTCCTTCCCGCACCGATGTCATCCGCTGTTAGTCCTTCCCGCTCCGATGTCCTCCTCGGTCACTCCTTCCTGCTCCGATGTCCTCCTCGGTCACTCCTTCCCGCTCCGATGTCCTCCTCGGTCACTCCTTCACGCTCCGATGTCCCCCTCGGTCACTCCTTCCCGCTCCGATGTCCTCCTCGGTCACTCCTTCTTACTCCGATGTCCTCCTCGGTCACTCCTTCCCGCTTCGATGTCCTCCTCGGTCACTCCTTCCCGCTCCGATGTCCTCCTCGGTCACTCCTTCCCGCTCCGATGTCAGCCTCGGTTACTCCTGCCCGCTCCGATGTCCTCCTCGGTCACTCCTTCCCGCTCCGATGTCGGCCTCGGTCACTCCTTCCCGCTCCGATGTCCTCCTCGGCCACTGCTTCGGCTCAGATGTACTCCCCGGTCACTCCTTCCCGCTCCGATGTCCTCCTCGGTCACTCCTTCCCGCTCCGCTGTCATCCTCGGTCACTCCTTCCCGCTCCGATGTCAGCCTCGGTCACTCCTTCCCGCTCCGATGTCCCCCTCGGTCACTCCTTCCCGCTCCGATATCAGCCTCGGTCACTCCTTCTCGTTCCGATGTCCGCCGCGGTCACTCGTTCCCGCTCCTCGGTCGGCCTCGATCACTCCTTCCCACTCCAATGTCGGCCTCGGTCACTCGTTCCCACTCCGATGTCCTCCTCGGTCACTCCTTCCTGCACCGATGTCCTCCTCGGTCACTCGTTCCCGCTGCGATATCCTCCTCGGTCACTTCTTCCCTATCCGATGTTCTCCTCGGTCACTCATTCCCAATCCGATGTCCTCCTCGGTCAATCGTTCCCACTCCGATGTCCTCCTCATTCACTCATCCCCGCTCCGATATTGTTCTCGGTCACTCCTTCCCGCTCCGATGTCGTCCTCGGTCACTCCATCCCACTCCGAAGTCCTCCTCTGTCACTCCTTCCTGCTCCGATGTTGGCCTCGGTCACTCCTTCCCGCTCCGATGTCCTCCTCGGTCACTCCTTCCCGCTCCGATGTCAGCCTCGGTCACTCCTTCCCGCTCTGATATCCTCCTCGGTCACTCCTTCCCACTCCGATGTCCTCCTCGGTCACTCCTTCGCGCTCCGATGTCAGCCTCGGTCACTCCTTCCCGCTCCGATGTCCTCCTCGGTCACTCCTTCCCGCTCCGATGTCACCCTCGGTCACTCCTTCCCGCTCCGATGTCCTCCTCGGTCAAGCCTTCCTGCTCCGATGTCCGCCTAGGTCACTCCTTCCCGCTCCGATGTCGGCCTCGATCACTCCTTCCTGCTCCAATGTCCTCCTTGGTCACTCCTTCTCGCTCCAATGTCCCCCTCGGTCACTCCTTCCCGCTCCGCTGTCCTCCTTGGTCACTCCTTCCCGCTCCGATGTCCCCCTCGGTCACTCCTTCCCGCTCCGATGTCCTCCTCGGTCACTCCTTCCCGCTCCGATGTCAGCCTCGGCCACTCCTTCCCGCTCCAATGTCGGCTTCGATCACTCCTTCCCACTCCGATGTCCGCCGCGGTCACTCCTTCCTGCTGCTCGGTCGGCCTCGATCACTCTTTCCCACTTCAGTGTCCTCCTTGGTCACTCCTTCCCGCTCCGATATCCTCCTCGGTCACTCCTTACCGCTCCAATGTCCTCCTCGGTCAGTCCTTCCCAATCCGATGTCCTCCTCGGTCACTCCTTCCCACTCCGATGTCCTCCTCGGTCACTCCTTCCCGCTCCAATGTCGGCGTCGGTCATTCCTTCCTGCTCCGATGTCCTCCTCGGTCACTACTTCCCGCTCCGATGTCAGCCTCGGTCAATCCTTCCCGCTCCGACGTCGTCCGCGGTCACTCCTTCCCGTTCCGATGTCCTCCTCAGTCACTCATCCCCGCTCCGATGTCCTCCTCTGTCACTACTTCCCGCTCCGATGTCAGCCTCGGTCACTACTTCCCGCTCCGACGTCGTCCGCGGTCACTCCTTCCCGCTCCGCTGTCCTCCTCGGTCACTCCTTCCCGCTCCGATGTCAGCCTCGGTCACTCCTTCCCGCTCTGATATCCTCCTCGGTCACTCCTTCCCACTCCGATGTCCTCCTCGGTCACTCCTTCGCGCTCCGATGTCAGCCTCGGTCACTCCTTCCCGCTCCGATGGCCTCCTCGGTCACTCCTTCCCGCTCCGATGTCACCCTCGGTCACTCCTTCCCGCTCCGATGTCCTCCTCGGTCAAGCCTTCCTGCTCCGATGTCTGCCTAGGTCACTCCTTCCCGCTCCGATGTCGGCCTCGATTACTCCTTCCTGCTCCAATGTCCTCCTTGGTCACTCCTTCTCGCTCCAATGTCCCCCTCGGTCACTCCTTCCCGCTCCGCTGTCCTCCTTGGTCACTCCTTCCCGCTCCGATGTCACCCTCGGTCACTCCTTCCCGCTCCGATGTCCCCCTCGGTCACTCCTTCCCGCTCCGATGTCCTCCTCGGTCACTCCCTCCCGCTCCGATGTCAGCCTCGGTCACTCCTTCCCACTCCAATGTCGGCTTCGATCACTCCTTCCCACTCCGATGTCCGCCGCGGTCACTCCTTCCTGCTGCTCGGTCGGCCTCGATCACTCTTTCCCACTCCAGTGTCCTCCTTGGTCACTCCTTCCCGCTCCGATATCCTCCTCGGTCACTCCTTACCGCTCCAATGTCCTCCTCGGTCAGTCCTTCCCAATCCGATGTCCTCCTCGGTCACTCCTTCCCACTCCGATGTCCTCCTCGGTCACTCCTTCCCGCTCCAATGTCGGCGTCGGTCACTCCTTCCTGCTCCGATGTCCTCCTCGGTCACTACTTCCCGCTCCGATGTCAGCCTCGGTCAATCCTTCCCGCTCCGACGTCGTCCGCGGTCACTCCTTCCCGCTCCGATGTCCTCCTCAGTCACTCATCCCCGCTCCGATGTCCTCCTCGGTCACTCGTTCCCGCTCCGATGTCAGCCTCGGTCACTCCTTCCCGCTCCGTTATCCTCCTCGGTCACTCCTTCCCGCTTCGATGTCCTCCTCGGTCACTCCTTCCCGCTCCGATGTCGTCATCGGTCAATCCTTCCCGCTCCGATGTCCTCCTCGGTCACTCCTTCCCGCTCCGATGTCCACCTCGGTCAATCCTTCCTGCTCCGATGTCCTCTTCGGTCACTCCTTCCCGCTCCGATGTCCTCCTCGGTAAGTCCTTCCCGCTCAGATGTCGGCCTCGGTCACTCCTTCCCGCACCGATCTCCTCCGCTGTCACTCCTTCCCGCTCCGATGTCCTCCTCGGTCACTCCTTCCTGCTCCGATGTCCTCCTCGGTCACTCCTTCCCGCTCCGATATCCTCCTCGGTCACTCCTTCCCGCTCCGATGTCCCCCTCGGTCACTCCTTCCCGCTCCGATGTCCTCCTCGGTCACTCCTTCTCACTCCGATGTCCTCCTCGGTCACTCCTTCCACTCCGATGTACTCCTCGGTCACTCCTTCCCGCTTCGATGTCCTCCTCGGTCACTCGTTCCCGCTCCGATGTCGTCTGCGGTCACTCCTTCCTGCTCCGATGTCGTCCGCGGTCACTCCTTCCCGCTCTGATGTCCTCCTCGGTCACTCCTTCCCGCTCCGATGTCCTCCTCGGTCACTCCTTCCGCTCCGCTGTCATCCTCGGTCACTCCTTCTGCTCCGATGTACTCCTCGGTCACTCCTTCCCGCTTCGATATCCTCCTCGGTCACTCCTTCCCGCTCCGATGTCCTCCTCGGTCACTCCTTCATGCTCCGATGTCAGCCTCGGTCACTCCTTCCCGCTCCGATGTCCTCCTCGGTCACTCCTTCCCGCTCCAATGTCCTCCTCGGTCACTCCTTCCCGCTCCGATGTCCTCCTCGGTCACTCCTTCCCGCTCCGATATCAGCCTCGGTCACTCCTTCCCGCTCCGATGTCGTCCTCGGTCACTCCTTCCCGCTCCGATGTCCTCCTCGGTCACTTCTTCCCGCTCCGATGTCAGCCTCGGTCACTCCTTCCCGCTCCGATATCCTCCTCGGTCACTCCTTCCCGCTCCGATATCCTCCTCGGTCACTCCTTCCCACTCTGATGTCCTCCTCGGTCAATAATTCCCGCTCCGATGTCCTCCTCGGTCACTACTTCCCGCTCCGATGTCAGCCTCGGTCACTCCTTCCTGCTCCGATGTCCTCCTCGGTCACTCCTTCCCGCTCCGATGTCCCCCACGGACACTCCTTCCCGCTCCGATGTCCTCCTCGGTCATTCCTTCCCGCTCCGATGTCCTCCTGGGTCACTCCTTCCCACTCCGAGGTCCTCCTCGGTCACTCCTTCCCGCTCCGATGTCCTCCTCGGTCACTCCTTCCCGCTCCAATGTCGGCCTCGGTCACTCCTTCCTGCTCCGATCTCCTCCTCGGTCACTCCTTCCCGCTCCTCGGTCGGCCTCGGTCACACGTTCCTGCTCCGATGTCAGCCTCGGTCACTCCTTCCTGCTCCTCGGTCGGCCTCGGTCACACGTTCCTGCTCCGATGTCGGCCTCGGTCATTCCTTCCCAATCTGATGTACTCCTCGGTCACTCCTTCCCGATCCGATGTCGTCCTCGGTCACTCCTTCCTGCTCCTCGTTCGGCCTCAGTTACTCCTTCTCGCTCCGATGTCGTCCTCGGTCACTCCTTCTCGCTCCGATGTCCTCCTCAGTCATTCCTTCTCGCTCCGATGTCCTCCTCGGTCACTCCTTCCCGCTCTTCGGTCGGCTTCGGTTACTCCATCCCGCTCCGATGTCCTCCTCGGTCACTCCATCCCGCACCGATGTCCTCCTCGGTCACGCCTTCCCGCTCCGATGTCCCCCTCGGTCACTCCTTCCCGATCCGATGTCCTCCTCGGTCACTCCTTCCCGCTCCGATGTCCTCCTCGGTCACTCCTTCAAACTCAGATGTCGTCCTCGGTCACTCCTTCTCGCTCCGATGTCGGCCTCGGTCACTCCTTCCTGCTCCGATGTCCTCCTCGGTCACTCTTTCCCACTCCGATGTCCTCCTCGGTCACTCCTTCAAACTCCGATGTCGACCTCGGTCACTCCTTCCCGCTCCGATGTCCTCCTCAGTCACTCCTTCCCACTCCGATGTCCTCCTCGGTCACTCCTTCCCGCTCCGATGTCCTCCTCGGTCACTCCTTCCCGCTCCGATGTCCCCCTTTGTCACTCCTTCCGCTCCGAAGTCCTCCTCGGTCACTCCTTCCCACTCCGATGTCCTCCTCGGTCACTCCTTCCCGCTCCAATGTCCTCCTCGGTTACTCCTTCCCGCTCCGGTGTCATCCTCGGTCACTCCTTCTCGCTCCGATGTCCTACTCGGTCAATCCTTCCCGCTCTGATGTCCTCCTCGGTCACTCCTTCCGCTCCGATCTCCTCGGACACTCCTTCCCGCTCCGATGTCCTCCTCGGTCACTCCATCCCGCTGCGATGCCCTCCTCGGTCACTCCTTCCCGCTCCGATTTCCTCCTCGGTCACTCCTTCCTTCTCCGATATCCTCCTCGGTCACTCCTTCCTGCTCCGATGTCCCCCTTGGTCACTCCTTCCCGCTCAGACGTCCTCCTCGGTCACTCCTTCCCGCTCCGATGTCCTCCTCGGTCACTCCTTCCTGCTCCGATGTCCTCCTCGGTCACTGCTTCGGCTCAGATGGACTCCCGGTCACTCCTTCCCGCTCCAATGTCCTCCTCGGTCACTTCTTCCCGCTCCGCTGTCCTCCTCGGTCATTCCTTCCCGCACCGATGTCGGCCTCGGTCACTCCTTCCCGCTCCGATGTCCACCTCGGTCACTCCTTCCCGCTCCGATGTCCTCCACGGTTACTCCTTCCCGCTCCGATGTCCTCCTCGGTCACTCCTTCCCGCTCCGATGTCCCCCTCGGTCACTCCTTCCCGCTCCGATATCCACCTCGGTCAATCCTTCCTGCTCCGATGTCCTCCTCGGTCACTCCTTCCTGCTCCGATGTCCTCCTCGGTCACTCCTTCCCGCTCCGATGTCCTCCTTGGTCACTCCTTCCCGCTCCGATGTCCCCCTCGGTCACTCCTTCCCGCTCCGATGTCCTCCTCGGTCACTCCCTCTCACTCCGATGTCCTCCTCGCTCACTCCTTCCCGCTCCGATGTCCACCTCGGTCACTCCTTCCCGCGCCGATGTCCTCCTCGGTTACTCCTTCCCGCTCCGATGTCCTCCTCGGTCTCTCCTTCCCGCTCCGATGTCCCCCTCG
Organism: Somniosus microcephalus; assembly: GCF_052327205.1. Lineage (NCBI taxonomy): Eukaryota > Metazoa > Chordata > Chondrichthyes > Squaliformes > Somniosidae > Somniosus > Somniosus microcephalus. The sequence continues at coordinate 111,103,204 of NC_140998.1, read as the reverse complement.
GTCACTCCTTCCCGCTCCGATGTCCTCCTTGGTCACTCCTTCCCGCTCCGATGTCCTCCTCGGTCACTCCTTCCCGCTCAGATGTCGTCATCGGTCACTCCTTCCCGCTCCGATGTCCTCCTCGGTCACTCCTTCCCGCTCCGAAGTCCACCTCGGTCAATCCTTCCTGCTCCGATGTCCTCCTCGGTCACTCCTTCCTGCTCCGATGTCCTCCTCGGTCACTCCTTCCCGCTCCGATGTCCTCCTAGGTCACTCCTTCCCGCTCCGATGTCCCCCTCGGTCACTCCTTCCCGCTCCGATGTCCTCCTCGGTCACTCCTTCTCACTCCGATGTCAGCCTCGGTCACTCCTTCCCGCTCCGATGTCCCCCTCGGTCACTCCTTCCCGCTTCGATGTCCTCCTCGGTCACTCGTTCCCGCTCCGATGTCGTCTGCGGTCACTCCTTCCTGCTCCGATGTCAGCCTCGGTCACTCCTTCCCGCTCCGATGTCCTCCTCGGTCACTCCTTCCCGCTCCGATGTCCTCCTTGGTCACTCCTTCCCGCTCCGATGTCCTCCTCGGTCACTCCTTCCCGCTCCGATGTCCTCCTCGGTCACTCCTTCCCGCTCCGATGTCAGCCTCGGTCACTCCTTCCCGCACCGATGTCCTCCTCGGTCACTCCTTCCCGCTCCGATGTCCTCCTCGGTCACTCTTTCCCGCTCCGATGTCCTCCTCGGTCACTCCTTCCCGCTCCGATGTCAGCCTCGTTCACTCCTTCCCGCTCCGATTTCGTCCGCGGTAACTTCTTCCCGCTCCGCTGTCCTCCTCGGTCACTCCTTCCCACTCCGATGTCCTCCTCGGTCACTCCTTCCCGCTCTGATGTCCTCCTCGGTCACTCCTTCCCGTTCTGATGTCCTCCTCGGTCACTCCTTCCTGCTCCGATGTCCTCCTCGGTCACTCATTCCCGCTCCGATATCGGCCTCGATCACTCCTTCCCGCTCCGATATCCTCCTCGGTCACTCCTTCCCGCTCCGATGGCCGCCGTGGTCACTCCTTCCCGCTCCGATGTCCTCCTCGAGCACTCCTTCCTGCACCAATGTCCTCCTCGGTCGCTCCTTCCCACTCCGAGGTCCGCCGCGGTCACTCCTTCCCGCTGCTCGGTCAGCCTCGATCACTCCTTCCCACTCCAATGTCCTCCTCGGTCACTCCTTCCCGCTCCGATATCGTCCTCAGTCACTCCTTCCAGCTCCGATGTCCTCCTCGGTCACTCCTTCCCAATCTGATGTCCTCCTTGGTCACTCCTTCCCACTCCGATGTCCTCCTCAGTCACTCCTTCCCGCTCCGATATCCTCCTCGGTCACTCCTTCCCGCTCGGATGTCATCCTCGGTCACTTCTTCCCACTCCGAAGTCCTCCTCGGTCACACCTTCCCGCTGCGATGTCCTCCTCGGTCAGTCCTTCCCGCTCCGATGTCCTCCTCGGTTACTCCTTCCCGCTCCGATATCGGCCTCGGGCACTCCTTCCCGCTCCGATGTCCTCCTCGGTCACTCCTTCTCGCTCCGATGTCCTCCTCGGTCACTCCATCCCACACCGATGTCCTCCTCGGTCACTCCTTCCCGCTCCAATGTCGGCCTCGGTCACTCCTTCCTGCTCCGATGTCCTCCTCGGCCACTACTTCCCGCTCCGATGTCAGCCTCGGTCACTACTTCCCGCTCCGACCTCGTCCGCGGTCACTCCTTCCCGCTCCGATGTCCTCCTCGGTCAGTCGTTCCCGCTCCGAAGTCGTCTGCGGTCACTCCTTCCCGCTCCGATGTCAGCCTCGGTCACTCCTTCCCGCTCCGATGTCCTCCTCGGTCACTCCTTCCCGCTCCGATGTCCTCCTCGGTCACTCCTTCCCGCTCCGATGTCCTCCTCGGTCACTCCTTCCCGCTCCGATGTCCTCCTCGGTCACTCCTTCCCGCTCTGATGTCAGCCTCGGTCACTCCTTCCCGCTCCGATGTCCTCCTCGGTCACACCTTCCCGCTCCGATGTCCTCCTCGGTCACTCCTTCCCGCTCCGATGCCCTCCTCGGTCACTCCTTCCCGATCCGATGTCAGCCTCGTTCACTCCTTCCCGCTCCGATTTCGTCCGCGGTCACTTCTTCCCGCTCCGCTGTCCTCCTCGGTCACTCCTTCCCACTCCGATGTCCTCCTCGGTCAATACTTCCCGCTCCGATGTCCTCCTCGGTCACTACTTCCCGCTCCGATGTCCTCCTCGGTCACTCCTTCCCGCTCTGATGTCCTCCTCGGTCACTCCTTCCCGTTCTGATGTCCTCCTCGGTCACTCCTTTCTGCTCCGATGTCCTCCTTGGTCACTCATTCCCGCTCCGATATCGGCCTCGATCACTCCTTCCCGCTCCGATGTCCTCCTCGGTCACTCCTTCCCGCTCCGATGGCCGCCTCGGTCACTCCTTCCCGCTCCGATGTCCTCCTCGATCACTCCTTCCTGCACCAATGTCCTCCTCGGTCGCTCCTTCCCACTCCGAGGTCTGCCGCGGTCACTCCTTCCCGCTGCTCGGTCAGCCTCGATCACTCCTTCCCACTCCAATGTCCTCCTCGGTCACTCCTTCACGCTCCGATATCGTCCTCAGTCACTCCTTCCCGCTCCGATGTCCTCCTCGGTCACTCCTTCCCAATCTGATGTCCTCCTTGGTCACTCCTTCCCACTCCGATGTCCTCCTCAGTCACTCCTTCCCGCTCCGATATCCTCCTCGGTCACTCCTTCCCGCTCGGATGTCATCCTCGGTCACTTCTTCCCACTCCGAAGTCCTCCTCGGTCACACCTTCCCGCTGCGATGTTCTCCTCGGTCAGTCCTTCCCGCTCCGATGTCCTCCTCGGTTACTCCTTCCCGCTCCGATATCGGCCTCGGGCACTCCTTCCCGCTCCGATGTCCTCCTCGGTCACTCCTTCTCGCTCCGATGTCCTCCTCGGTCACTCCATCCCACATCGATGTCCTCCTCGGTCACTCCTTCCCGCTCCAATGTCGGCCTCGGTCACTCCTTCCTGCTCCGATGTCCTCCTCGGCCACTACTTCCCGCTCCGATGTCAGCCTCGGTCACTACTTCCCGCTCCGACCTCGTCCGCGGTCACTCCTTCCCGCTCCGATGTCCTCCTCGATCACTCCTTCCCGCTCCGATGTCAGCCTCGGTCACACCTTCCCGCTCTGATAGCCTCCTCGGTCACTCCTTCCTGCTCCGATGTCCTCCTTGGTCACTCCTTCCCGCTCCGATGTCAGCCTCGGTCACTCCTTCCCGCTCCGATGTCCTCCTCGGTTACTCCTTCCCGCTCCGATGTCACCTTCGGTCACACCTTCCTGCTCCGATGTCTTCCTCGGTCACTCCTTCCCGCTCTGATGTCCTCCTCGGTCACTCCTTCCCACTCTGATGTCCTCCTCGGTCACCCTTCCCGCTCCAATGTCCTCCTCGGTCACTCCTTTCCGCTCCGATATCGGCCTCGATCACTCCTTCCCGCTCCGATGTCGTCCTCGGTCACTCCTTCCCGCTCCGATGTCCTCCTCGGTCACTCTTTCCCACTCCGATGTCCTACTCGGTCACTCCTTCAAACTCCGATGTCGACCTCGGTCACTCCTTCCCGCTCCGATGTCCTCCTCAGTCACTCCTTCCCACTCCGATGTCCTCCTCGGTCATTCCTTCCCGCTCCGATGTCCTCCTCGGTCACTCCTTCCCGCTCCGATGTCCTCCTTTGTCACTCCTTCCGCTCCGATGTCCTCCTCGGTCACTCCTTCCCACTCCGATGTCCTCCTCGGTCACTCCTTCCCGCTCCAATGTCCTCCTCGGTTACTCCTTACCGCTCCGGTGTCATCCTCGGTCACTCCTTCTCGCTCCGATGTCCTCCTCGGTCACTCCTTCCCGCTCTGATGTCCTCCTCGGTCACTCCTTCCCGCTCCGATCTCCTCGGACACTCCTTCCCGCTCCGATGACCTCCTCGGTCACTCCATCCCGCTGCGATGCCCTCCTCGGTCACTCCTTCCCGCTCCGATTTCCTCGTCGGTCACTCCATCCTGCTCCGATGTCCTCCTCGGTCACTCCTTCCTGCTCCGATGTCCCCTTTGGTCACTCCTTCCCGCTCAGACGTCCTCCTCGGTCACTCCTTCCCGCTCCGATGTCCTCCTCGGTCACTCCTTCCCGCTCCGATGTCCTCCTCGGTCACTGCTTCGGCTCAGATGTACTCCCGGTCACTCCTTCCCGCTCCGATGTCCTCCTCGGTCACTCCTTCCCGCTCCGCTATCCTCCTCGGTCATTCCTTCCCGCACCGATGTCGGCCTCGGTCACTCCTTCCCGCACCGATGTCCACCTCGGTCACTCCTTCCCGCTCCTATGTCCTCCTCGGTTACTCCTTCCCGCTCCGATGTCCTCCTCGGTCACTCCTTCCCGCTCCGATGTCCCCCTCGGTCACTCCTTCCCGCTCCGATGTCCTCCTTGGTCACTCCTTCCCGCTCCGATGTCCTCCTCGGTCACTCCTTCCCGCTCCGATATCCACCTCGGTCACTCCTTCCCGCTCCGATATCCACCTCGGTCAATCCTTCCTGCTCCGATGTCCTCCTCGGTCACTCCTTCCCGCTCCGATGTCCTCCTCGGTCACTCCTTCCCGCTCAGATGTCGGCCTCGGTCACTCCTTCCCGCACCGATATCCTCCGCTGTCACTCCTTCCCAATTCGATGTCCTCCTCGGTCACTCCTTCCTGCTCCGATGTCCTCCTCGGTCACTCCTTCCCGCTCCGATGTCCTCCTTGGTCACTCCTTCCCGCTCCGATGTCCCCCTCAGTCAATTCTTCCCGCTCCGATGTCCTCCTCGGTCACTCCTTCTCACTCCGATGTCCTCCTCGGTCACTCCTTCCCGCTTCGATGTCCTCCTCGGTCACTCGTTCCCGCTCCGATGACGTCTGCGGTCACTCCTTCCCGCTCCGATGTCGTCTGCGGACATTCCTTCCCGCTCCGATGTCCTCCTCTGTCACTCCTTCCCGCTCCGATGTCCTCCTCGGTCACTCCTTCCGCTCCGCTGTCCTCCTCGGTCACTCCTTCCGCTCCGATGTGCTCCTCGGTCACTCCTTCCCGCTTCGATGTCCTCCTCGGTCACTCCTTCCCGCTCCGATGTCCTCCTCGGTCACTACTTCCCGCTCCGATTTCGTCCGCGTTCACTTCTTCCCGCTCCGCTGTCCTCCTCGGTCACTCCTTCCCACTGCGATGTCCTCCTCGGTCAATATTTCCCGCTCCGATGTCCTCCTCGGTCACTACTTCCCGCTCCGATGTCAGCCTCGGTCACTCCTTCCCGCTCCGTTGAAGGCCTCGGTCAATCATTCCCGCTCCGATGTCCTCCTCGGTCACTCCTTCCCGCTCCGATATCAGCCTCGGTCACTCCTTGCCGCTCCGATATCAGCCTCGGTCACTCCTTCCCGCTCCAATGTCCGCCTCAGTCACTCCTTCCCACTCCGATGTCAGCCTCGGTCTCTCCTTCCCGCTCCGATGTCCTCCTCGGTCAGTCCTTCCCGCTCCGATGTCCCCCACGGTCACTCCTTCCCACTCTGATATCCTCCTTGGCCACTCCTTCCCACTCCGATGTCCTCCTCGGTCACTCCTTCCCACTCCGATGTCCTCCTCGGTCACTCCTTCCCGCTCCAATGTCGGCCTCGGTCACTCCTTCCTGCTCCGATGTCCTCCTCTGTCACTACTTCCCGCTCCGATGTCAGCCTTGGTCACTACTTCCCGCTCCGACGTCGTCCGCGGTCACTCCTTCCCACTCCGATGTCCTCCTCGGTCACTCCTTCCCACTCCGATGTCCTCCTCTGTCACTACTTCCCGCTCCGATGTCAGCCTCGGTCACTACTTCCCGCTCCGATATCCACCTCGGTCACTCCTTCCCGCTCCGATATCCACCTCGGTCAATCCTTCCTGCTCCGATGTCCTCCTCGGTCACTCCTTCCCGCTCCGATGTCCTCCTCGGTCACTCCTTCCCGCTCAGATGTCGGCCTCGGTCACTCCTTCCCGCACCGATATCCTCCGCTGTCACTCCTTCCCAATTCGATGTCCTCCTCGGTCACTCCTTCCTGCTCCGATGTCCTCCTCGGTCACTCCTTCCCGCTCCGATGTCCTCCTTGGTCACTCCTTCCCGCTCCGATGTCCCCCTCAGTCAATTCTTCCCGCTCCGATGTCCTCCTCGGTCACTCCTTCTCACTCCGATGTCCTCCTCGGTCACTCCTTCCCGCTTCGATGTCCTCCTCGGTCACTCGTTCCCGCTCCGATGACGTCTGCGGTCACTCCTTCCCGCTCCGATGTCGTCTGCGGACATTCCTTCCCGCTCCGATGTCCTCCTCTGTCACTCCTTCCCGCTCCGATGTCCTCCTCGGTCACTCCTTCCGCTCCGCTGTCCTCCTCGGTCACTCCTTCCGCTCCGATGTGCTCCTCGGTCACTCCTTCCCGCTTCGATGTCCTCCTCGGTCACTCCTTCCCGCTCCGATGTCCTCCTCGGTCACTACTTCCCGCTCCGATTTCGTCCGCGTTCACTTCTTCCCGCTCCGCTGTCCTCCTCGGTCACTCCTTCCCACTGCGATGTCCTCCTCGGTCAATATTTCCCGCTCCGATGTCCTCCTCGGTCACTACTTCCCGCTCCGATGTCAGCCTCGGTCACTCCTTCCCGCTCCGTTGAAGGCCTCGGTCAATCATTCCCGCTCCGATGTCCTCCTCGGTCACTCCTTCCCGCTCCGATATCAGCCTCGGTCACTCCTTGCCGCTCCGATATCAGCCTCGGTCACTCCTTCCCGCTCCAATGTCCGCCTCAGTCACTCCTTCCCACTCCGATGTCAGCCTCGGTCTCTCCTTCCCGCTCCGATGTCCTCCTCGGTCAGTCCTTCCCGCTCCGATGTCCCCCACGGTCACTCCTTCCCACTCTGATATCCTCCTTGGCCACTCCTTCCCACTCCGATGTCCTCCTCGGTCACTCCTTCCCACTCCGATGTCCTCCTCGGTCACTCCTTCCCGCTCCAATGTCGGCCTCGGTCACTCCTTCCTGCTCCGATGTCCTCCTCTGTCACTACTTCCCGCTCCGATGTCAGCCTTGGTCACTACTTCCCGCTCCGACGTCGTCCGCGGTCACTCCTTCCCACTCCGATGTCCTCCTCGGTCACTCCTTCCCACTCCGATGTCCTCCTCTGTCACTACTTCCCGCTCCGATGTCAGCCTCGGTCACTACTTCCCGCTCCGACGTCGTCCGCGGTCACTCCTTCCCACTCCGATGTCCTCCTCGGTCACTCCTTCCCGCTCCGATGTCAGCCTCGGTCACTCCTTCCCGCTCTGATATCCTCCTCGGTCACTCCGTCCCACTCCGATGTCCTCCTCGGTCACTCCTTCGCGCTCCGATATCAGCCTCGGTCACTCCTTCCCGCTCCGATGTCCTCCTCGGTCAATCCTTCCCGCTCCGATGTCACCCTCGGTCACTCCTTCCCGCTCCGATGTCCTCCTCGGTCAAGCCTTCCTGCTCCGATGTCCGCCTCGGTCACTCCTTCCCGCTCCGATGTCGGCCTCGATCACTCCTTCCTCCTCCAATGTCCTCCTTGGTCACTCCTTCTCACTCCAATGTCCCCCTCGGTCACTCCTTCCCGCTCCGCTGTCCTCCTCGGTCACTCATTCCCGCTCCGATGTCCTCCTCGGTCACTCCTTCCCGCTCCGATGTCCTCCTCGGTCACTCCTTCCCGCTCCGATGTCAGCCTTGGTCACTCCTTCCCGCTCCAATGTCGGCTTCGGTCACTCCTTCCCACTCCGATGACCGCCGCGGTCACTCTTTCCCGCTGCTCGGTCGGCCTCGATCACTCTTTCCCACTCCAGTCTCCTCCTTGGTCACTCCTTCCCGCTCCGATATCCTCCTCGGTCACTCCTTCCCACTCCGATGTCCTTCTCGGCCACTCCTTCCCAATCCGATGTTCTCCTCGGTCACTCCTTCCCACTCCGATGTCCACCTCCGACACTCCTTCCCGCTCCAATATCGGCCTCGGTCACTCCTTCCTGCTCCGATGTCCTCCTCGGTCACTACTTCCCGCTCCGATGTCAGCCTCGGTCAATCCTTCCCGCTCCGACGTCGTCCGCGGTCACTACTTCCCGCTCCGATGTCCTCCTCGGTCACTCATTCCCGCTCCGATGTCAGCCTCGGTCACTCCTTCCCGCTCCGTTATCCTCCTCGGTCACTCCTTCCCGCTCCGATTTCCTCCTCGGTCACTCCTTCGCTCTCCGATGTCAGCCTTGGTCACTCCTTCCCGCTCCGATGTCCTCCTCGGTCACTCCTTCCCGCTCCGATGTCACCCTCGGTCAATCCTTCCCGATCCGATGTCCTCCTCGGTCACTCCTTCCCGCTCTGATGTCCTCCTCGGTCACTCCTTCCTGCTCCGATGTCCTCCTCGTTCACTCATTGCCGCTCCGATATCGGCCTCGATCACTCCTTCCCGCTGCGATGTCCTCCTCGGTCACACCTTCCCGCTCCGATGGCCGCCTCGGTCACTCCTTCCCGCTCCGATGTCCTCCTCGATCACTCCTTCCTGCACCAATGTCCTCCTCGGTCACTCCTTCCCACTCCGATGTCCGCCGCGGTCACTCCTTCCCGCTGCTCGGTCAGCCTCGATCACTCCTTCCCACTCCAATATCCTCCTCGGTCACTCCTTCCGCTCCGATGTACTCCTCGGTCACTCCTTCCCGCTTCGATGTCCTCCTCGGTCACTCCTTCCCGCTCCGATGTCCTCCTCGGTCACTCCTTCCCGCTCCGATGTCAGCCTCGGTCACTCCTTCCCGCTCCCATGTCCTCCTCGGTCACTCCTTCCCGCTCCAGTGTCCTCCTCGGTCACTCCTTCCCGCTCCGATGTCCTCCTCGGTCACTCCTTCCCGCTCTGATGTCAGCCTCGGTCACTCCTTCCCGCTCCGATGTCATCCGCGGTCACTTCTTCCCGCTCCGATATCCTCCTCGGTCACTCCTTCCCGCTCCGATGTCCTCCTCGGTCAATACTTCCCGCTCCGATGACCTCCTCGGTCACTCCTTCTCGCTCCAATGTCCTTCTCCATCACTCCTTACCGCTCCGATGTCCTCCTCGGTCACTCCATCCCGCTGCGATGTCAGCCTCGGTCACTCCTTTCCGCTCCAATGTCGGCCTCGGTCACTCCTTCCCGCTCCGATGAAGGCCTCGGTCAATCATTCCCGCTCCGATTTCCTCCTCGGTCACTCCTTCCCGCTCCGATATCAGCCTCGGTCACTCCTTCCCGTTCCGATGTCCGCCGCGGTCACTCGTTCCCGCTCCTCAGTTGGCCTCGATCACTCCTTCCCACTCCAATGTCGGCCTCGGTCACTCGTTCCCACTCCGATGTCCTCCTCGGTCACTCCTTCCTGCTCCGATGTCCTCCTCGGTCACTCATTCCCGCTCCGATATCCTCCTCGGTCACTCCTTCCCTATCCGATGTTCTCCTCGGTCACTCATTCCCAATCCGATGTCCTCCTCGGTCAATCCTTCCCACTCCGATGTCCTCCTCATTCACTCATCCCCGCTCCGATATTGTTCTCGGTCACTCCTTCCCGCTCCGATGTCGTCCTCGGTCACTCCATCCCACTACGAAGTCCTCCTCGGTCACTCCTTCCCGCTCCGATGTTGGCCTCGGTCACTCCTTCCCGCTCCGATGTCCTCCTCGGTCACTCCTTCCCGCTCCGATGTCCCCCTCCGTCACTACTTCCCGCTCCGATGTCAGCCTCGGTAACTCCTTCCCGCTCCAATGTCCTCCTCGGTCACTCCTTCCCGCTCCAATATCCTCCTCGGTCACTCCTTCCCGCTCCAATATCCTCCTCGGTCACTCCTTCCCGCTCCGATGTCCCCCTCGGTCACTCCTTCCTGCTCCGATGTCTTCCTAGGTCACTCCTTCCCGCTCCGATGTCGGCCTCGATCACTCCTTCCCACTCCGATGTCCTCCTCAGTCACTCCTTCCCGCTCCGATGTCGGCCTCGATCACTCCTTCCCACTCCGATGTCCTCCTCAGTCACTCCTTCCCGCTCCGATGTCTGCCTCGGTCACTCCTTCCCGCTCCGATGAAGGCCTCGGTCAATCATTCCCGCTCCGATTTCCTCCTCGGTCACTCCTTCCCGCTCCGATATCAGCCTCGGTCACTCCTTCCCGTTCCGATATCAGCCTCGGTCACTCCTTCCAGCTCCAATGTCCGCCTCGGTCACTCCTTCCCACTCCGATGTCAGCCTCGGTCTCTCCTTCCCGCTCCCATGTCCTCCTCGGTCACTCCTTCCCGCTCCGATGTCCCCCACGGTCACTCCTTCCCACTCCGATGTCCTCCTTGGCCACTCCTTCCCACTCTGATGTCCTCCTCGGTCACTCCTTTCCACTCCGATGTCCTCCTCTGTCACTACTTCCCGCTCCGATGTCAGCCTCGGTCACTACTTCCCGCTCCGACGTCGTCCGCGGTCACTCCGTCCCGCTCCGATGTCCTCCTCGGTCACTCCTTCCCGCTCCGATGTCAGCCTCGGTCACTCCTTCCCGCTCTGATATCCTCCTCGGTCACTCCTTCCCACTCCGATGTCCTCCTCGGTCACTCCTTCGCGCTCCGATGTCAGCCTCGGTCACTCCTTCCCGCTCCGATGTCCTCCTCGGTCACTCCTTCCTGCTCCGATGTCACCCTCGGTCACTCCTTCCTGCTCCGATGTCCTCCTCGGTCAAGCCTTCCTGCTCCGATGTCCGCCTCGGTCACTCCTTCCCGCTCCGATGTCGGCCTCGATCACTCCTTCCTGCTCCAATGTCCTCCTTGGTCACTCCTTCTCGCTCCAATGTCCCCCTCGGTCACTCCTTCCCGCTCCGCTGTCCTCCTCGGTCACTCCTTCCCGCTCCGATGTCCTCCTCGGTCACTCCTTCCCGCTCCGATGTCCTCCTCGGTCACTCCTTCCCGCTCCGATGTCAGCCTCGGTCACTCCTCCCCGCTCCAATGTCGGCTTCGATCACTCCTTCCCACTCCGATGTCCGCCGCGGTCACACCTTCCTGCTGCTCGGTCGGCCTCGATCACTCTTTCCCACTCCAGTGTCCTCCTTGGTCACTCCTTCCCGCTCCGATATCCTCCTCGGTCACTCCTTACCGCTCTGATGTCCTCCTCGGTCAGTCCTTCCCAATCCGATGTCCTCCTCGGTCACTCCTTCCCACTCCGATGTCCTCCTCGGTCACTCCTTCCCGCTCCAATGTCGGCGTCGGTCACTCCTTCCTGCTCCGATGTCCTCCTCGGTCACTACTTCCCGCTCCGATGTCAGCCTCGGTCAATCCTTCCCGCTCCGACGTCGTCCGCGGTCACTCCTTCCCGCTCCGATGTCCTCCTCAGTCACTCATCCCCGCTCCGATGTCCTCCTCGGTCACTCCTTCCCGCTCCTATGTCAGCCTCGGTCACTCCTTCCCGCTCCGTTATCCTCCTCGGTCACTCCTTCCCGCTCCGATGTCCTCCTCGGTCACTCCTTCCCGCTCCGATGTCGTCATCGGTCACTCCTTCCCGCTCTGATGTCCTTCTCGGTCACTCCTTCCCGCTCCGATGTCCTCCTCGGTCACTCCTTCCCGCTCCGATGTCCACCTCGGTCAATCCTTCCTGCTCCGATGTCCTCTTCGGTCACTCCTTCCCGCTCCGATGTCCTCCTCGGTAACTCCTTCCCGCTCAGATGTCGGCCTCGGTCACTCCTTCCCGCACCGATGTCCTCCGCTGTCAATCCTTCCCGCTCCGATGTCCTCCTCGGTCACTCCTTCCTGCTCCGATATCCTCCTCTGTCACTACTTCCCGCTCCGATGTCAGCCTCGGTCACTACTTCCCGCTCCGACGTCGTCCGCGGTCACTCCTTCCCGCTCCGATGTCCTCCTCGGTCACTCCTTCCCGCTCCGATGTCAGCCTCGGTCACTCCTTCCCGCTCTGATATCCTCCTCGGTCACTCCTTCCCACTCCGATGTCCTCCTCGGTCACTCCTTCGCGCTCCGATGTCAGCCTCGGTCACTCCTTCCCGCTCCGATGTCCTCCTCGGTCACTCCTTCCCGCTCCGATGTCACCCTCGGTCACTCCTTCCTGCTCCGATGTCCTCCTCGGTCAAGCCTTCCTGCTCCGATGTCCGCCTCGGTCACTCCTTCCCGCTCCGATGTCGGCCTCGATCACTCCTTCCTGCTCCAATGTCCTCCTTGGTCACTCCTTCTCGCTCCAATGTCCCCCTCGGTCACTCCATCCCGCTCCGCTGTCCTCCTCGGTCACTCCTTCCCGCTCCGATGTCCTCCTCGGTCACTCCTTCCCGCTCCGATGTCCTCCTCGGTCACTCCTTCCCGCTCCGATGTCAGCCTCGGTCACTCCTCCCCGCTCCAATGTCGGCTTCGATCACTCCTTCCCACTCCGATGTCCGCCGCGGTCACTCCTTCCTGCTGCTCGGTCGGCCTCGATCACTCTTTCCCACTCCAGTGTCCTCCTTGGTCACTCCTTCCCGCTCCGATATCCTCCTCGGTCACTCCTTACCGCTCTGATGTCCTCCTCGGTCAGTCCTTCCCAATCCGATGTCCTCCTCGGTCACTCCTTCCCACTCCGATGTCCTCCTCGGTCACTCCTTCCCGCTCCAATGTCGGCGTCGGTCACTCCTTCCTGCTCCGATGTCCTCCTCGGTCACTACTTCCCGCTCCGATGTCAGCCTCTGTCAATCCTTCCCGCTCCGACGTCGTCCGCGGTCACTCCTTCCCGCTCCGATGTCCTCCTCAGTCACTCATCCCCGCTCCGATGTCCTCATCGGTCACGCCTTCCCGCTCCTATGTCAGCCTCGGTCACTCCTTCCCGCTCCGTTATCCTCCTCGGTCACTCCTTCCCGCTCCGATGTCCTCCTCGGTCACTCCTTCCCGCTCCGATGTCGTCATCGGTCACTCCTTCCCGCTCCGATGTCCTTCTCGGTCACTCCTTCCCGCTCCGATGTCCTCCTCGGTCACTCCTTCCCGCTCCGATGTCCACCTCGGTCAATCCTTCCTGCTCCGATGTCCTCTTCGGTCACTCCTTCCCGCTCCGATGTCCTCCTCGGTAACTCCTTCCCGCTCAGATGTCGGCCTCGGTCACTCCTTCCCGCACCGATGTCCTCCGCTGTCAATCCTTCCCGCTCCGATGTCCTCCTCGGTCTCTCCTTCCTGCTCCGATGTCCTCCTCGGTCACTCCTTCCCGCTCCGATGTCCTCCTCGGTCACTCCTTCCCGCTCCGATGTCCCCCTCGGTCACTCCTTCCCGCTCCGATGTCCTCCTCGGTCACTCCTTCTCACTCCGATGTCCTCCTCGGTCACTCCTTCCACTCCGATGTACTCCTCGGTCACTCCTTCCCGCTTCGATGTCCTCCTCGGTCACTCGTTCCCGCTCCGATGTCGTCTGCGGTCACTCCTTCCTGCTCCGATGTCGTCCGCGGTCACTCCTTCCCGCTCTGATGTCCTCCTCGGTCACTCCTTCCCGCTCCGATGTCCTCCTCTGTCACTCCTTCCGCTCCGCTGTCATCCTCGGTCACTCCTTCCGCTCCGATGTACTCCTCGGTCACTCCTTCCCGCTTCGATGTCCTCCTCGGTCACTCCTTCCCGCTCCGATGTCCTCCTCGGTCACTCCTTCCCACTCCGATGTCAGCCTCGGTCACTCCTTCCCGCTCCGATGTCCTCCTCGGTCACTCGTTCCCGCTCCGATATCCTCCTCGGTCACTCCTTCCCGCTCCGATGTCCTCCTCGGTCATTCCTTCCCGCTCCGATATCAGCCTCGGTCACTCCTTCCCGATCCGATGTCGTCCGCGGTCACTTCATCCCGCTCCGATGTCCTCCTCGGTCACTCCATTCCGCTCCGATGTCAGCCTCGGTCAGTCCTTCCCGCTCCGATATCCTCCTCGGTCACTCCTTCCCACTCCGATGTCCTCCTCGGTCAATACTTCCCGCTCCGATGTCCTCCTCGGTCACTACTTCCCGCTCCGATGTCAGCCTCGGTCACTCCTTCCTGCTCCGATGTCCTCCTCGGTCACTCCTTCCCGCTCCGATGTCCCCCACGGACACTCCTTCCCACTCCGAGGTCCTCCTCGGTCACTCCTTCCCGCTCCGATGTCCTCCTCGGTCACTGCTTCCCGCTCCGATGTCGGCCTCGGTCACTCCTTCCTGCTCCGATGTCCTCCTCGGTCACTCCTTCCCGCTCCTCGGTCGGCCTCGGTCACACGTTCCTGCTCCGATGTCAGCCTCGGTCACTCCTTCCCGCTCCTCGGTCGGCCTCGGTCACTCGTTCCTGCTCCGATGTCGGCCTCGGTCATTCATTCCCAATCTGATGTACTCCTCGGTCACTCCTTCCCGATCCGATGTCGTCCTCGGTCACTCCTTCCTGCTCCTCGGTCGGCCTCAGTTACTCCTTCTCGCTCCGATGTCGTCCTCGGTCACTCCTTCTCGCTCCGATGTCCTCCTCGGTCACTCCTTCCCGCTCTTCGGTCGGCTTCGGTTACTCCATCCCGCTCCGATGTCCTCCTCGGTCACTCCATCCCGCTCCGATGTCCTCCTCGGTCACGCCTTCCCGCTCCGATGTCCCCCTCGGTCACTCCTTCCCGCTCCGATGTCCTCCTCGGTCACTCCTTCCCGCTCCGATGTCCTCCTCGGTCACTCCTTCAAACTCAGATGTCGCCCTCGGTCACTCCTTCCCACTCCGATATCCTCCTCAGTCACTCCTTCCCACTCCGATGTCCTCCTCGGTCACTCCTTCCCGCTCCGATGTCCTCCTCGGTCACTCCTTCCCGCTCCGATGTCCTCCTTTGTCACTCCTTCCGCTCCGATGTCCTCCTCGGTCACTCCTTCCCACTCCGATGTCCTCCTCGGTCACTCCTTCCCGCTCCAATGTCCGCCTCGGTTACTCCATCCCGCTCCGGTGTCATCCTCGGTCACTCCTTCTCGCTCCGATGTCCTCCTCGGTCACTCCTTCCCGCTCTGATGTCCTCCTCGGTCACTCCTTTCCGCTCCGATCTCCTCGGACACTCCTTCCTGCTCCGATGTCCTCCTCGGTCACTCCATCCCGCTGCGATGCCCTCCTCGTTCACTCCTTCCCGCTCCGATTTCCTCCTCGGTCACTCCTTCCTGCTCCGATGTCCTCCTCGGTCACTCCTTCCTGCTCCGATGGCCCCCTTGGTCACTCCTTCCCGCTCAGACGTCCTCCTCGGTCACTCCTTCCCGCTCCGATGTCCTCCTCGGTCACTCCTTCCCGCTCCGATGTCCTCCTCGGTCATTGCTTCGGCTCAGATGTACTCCCGGTCACTCCTTCCCGTTCCGATGTTCTCCTCGGTCACTGCTTCCCGCTCCGCTGTCCTCCTCGGTCATTCCTTCCCGCACCGATGTCGGCCTCGGTCACTCCTTCCCGCTCCGATGTCCACCTCGGTCACTCCTTCCCGCTCCGATGTCCTCCTCGGTTACTCCTTCCCGCTCCGATGTCCTCCTCGGTCACTCCTTCCCGCTCCGATGTCCCCCTCCGTCACTCCTTCCCGCTCCGATGTCCTCCTTGGTCACTCCTTCCCGCTCCGATGTCCTCCTCGGTCACTCCTTCCCGCTCAGATGTCGTCATCGGTCACTCCTTCCCGCTCCGATGTCCTCCTCGGTCACTCCTTCCCGCTCCGATGTCCTCCTCGGTCACTCCTTCCCGCTCCGATATCCACCTCGGTCAATCCTTCCTGCTCCGATGTCCTCCTCGGTCACTCCTTCCCGCTCCGATGTCCTCCTCGGTCACTCCTTCCCGCACCGATATCCTCCGCTGTCACTCCTTCCCAATCCGATGTCCTCCTCGGTCACTCCTTCCTGCTCCGATGTCCTCCTCGGTCACTCCTTCCCGCTCCGATGTCCTCCTTGGTCACTCCTTCCCGCTCCGATGTCCCCCTCGGTCACTCCTTCCCGCTCCGATGTCCTCCTCGGTCACTCCTTCTCACTCCAATGTCCTCCTCACTCACTCGTTCCACTCCGATGTACTCCTCGGTCACTCCTTCCCGCTTCGATGTCCTCCTCGGTCCCTCGTTCCCGCTCCGATGTTGTCTGCGGTCACTCCTTCCCGCTCCGATGTCGCCTGCGGTCACTCCTTCCCGCTCCGATGTCCTCCTCTGTCACTCCTTCCCGCTCCGATGTCCTCCTTGGTCACTCCTTCCGCTCCGCTGTCCTCCTCGGTCACTCATTCCGCTCCGATGTACTCCTCGGTCACTCCTTCCCGCTTCGATGTCCTCCTCGGTCACTCCTTCCCGCTCCGATGGCCGCCTCGGTCACTCCTTCCCGCTCCGATGTCCTCCTCGATCACTCCTTCCTGCACCAATGTCCTCCTCGGTCGCTCCTTCCCACTCCGAGGTCCGCCGCGGTCACTCCTTCCCGCTGCTCGGTCGGCCTCGATCACTCCTTCCCACTCCAATGTCCTCCTCGGTCACTCCTTCCCGCTCCGATATCGTCCTCAGTCACTCCTTCCCGCTCCGATGTCCTCCTCGGTCACTCCTTCCCAATCCGATGTCCTCCTTGGTCACTCCTTCCCACTCCGATGTCCTCCTCAGTCACACCTTCCCGCTCCGATATCCTCCTCGGTCACTCCTTCCCGCTCGGATGTCATCCTCGGTCACTCCTTCCCACTCCGAAGTCCTCCTCGGTCACACCTTCCCGCTGCGATGTCCTCCTCGGTCAGTCCTTCCCACTCCGATGTCCTCCTCGGTTACTCCTTCCCGCTCCGATATCGGCCTCGGGCACTCCTTCCCGCTCCGATGTCCTCCTCGGTCACTCCTTCTCGCTCCGATTTCCTCCTCGGTCACTCCATCCCACACCGATGTCCTCCTCGGTCACTCCTTCCCGCTCCAATGTCGGCCTCGGTCACTCCTTCCTGCTCCGATGTCCTCCTCGGCCACTACTTCCCGCTCCGACGTCAGCCTCGGTCACTACTTCCCGCTCCGACCTCGTCCGCGGTCACTCCTTCCCGCTCCGATGTCCTCCTCGGTCACTCCTTCCCGCTCCGATGTCAGCCTCGGTCACTCCTTCCCGCTCTGATAGCCTCCTCGGTCACTCCTTCCTGCTCCGATGTCCTCCTCGGTCACTCCTTCGTGCTCCGATGTCAGCCTCGGTCACTCCTTCCCGCTCCGATGTCCTCCTCGGTCACTCCTTCCCGCTCCGATGTCACCCTCGGTCACACCTTCCTGCTCCGATGTCTTCCTTGGTCACTCCTTCCTGCTCTGATGTCCTCCTCGGTCGCTCCTTCCCGCTCTGATGTCCTCCTCGGTCACTCCTTCCCGCTCCGATGTCCTCCTCGGTCACTCCTTCCCGCTCCGATATCGGCCTCGATCACTCCTTCCCGCTCCGATGTCGTCCTCGGTCACTCCTTCCCGCTCCGATGTCCTCCTCGGTCAAGCCTTCCCGCTCCGATGTCGGCCTCGGTCACTCCTTCCCGCTCCGATGTCGGCCTCGATCACTCCTTCCTGTTCCAATGTCCTCCTCGGTCACTCCTTCTCGCTCCAATATCCCCCTCGGTCACTCCTTCCCGCTCCGATGTCCTCCTCGGTCACTCCTACCTGCTCCGATGTCCTCCTCGGTCACTCCTTCCCACTCCGATGTCAGCCTCGGTCACTCCTTCCCGCTCCAATGTCGGCCTCGGTCACTCCTTCCTGCTCCGATGTCCTCCTCGGTCACTACTTCCCGCACCGATGTCAGCCTCGGTTAATCCTTCCCGCTCCGACCTCGTCCGCTGTCACTCCTTCCCGCTCCGATGTCCTCCTCGGTCACTCCATCCCGCTCCGATGTCAGCCTCGGTCACTCCTTCCCGCTCCGTTATCCTCCTTGGTCTCTCCTTCCCGCTCCGATGTCCTCCTCAGTCACTCCTTCGCGCTCCGATGTCAGCCTCGGTCACTCCTTCCCGCTCCGATGTCCTCCTCGGTCACTCCTTCCCGCTCCGATGTCCTCCTCGGTCACTCCTTCCCGCTCCGATGTCCTCCTCGGTCACTCCTTCAAACTCAGATGTCGTCCTCGGTCACTCCTTCTCGCTCCGATGTCGGCCTCGGTCACTCCTTCCTGCTCCGATGTCCTCCTCGGTCACTCCTTCCCGCTCCGATGTCCTCCTTGGTCACTCCTTCCCGCTCCGATGTCCCCCTCGGTCACTCCTTCCCGCTCCGATGTCCTCCTCGGTCACTCCTTCTCACTCCAATGTCCTCCTCACTCACTCGTTCCACTCCGATGTACTCCTCGGTCACTCCTTCCCGCTTCGATGTCCTCCTCGGTCACTCGTTCCCGCTCCGACGTCGTCTGCGGTCACTCCTTCCCGCTCAGAAGTCGTCATCGGTCACTCCTTCCCGCTCCGATGTCCTCCTCGGTCACTCCTTCCCGCTCCGATGTCCTCCTCGGTCACTCCTTCCCGCTCCGATATCCACCTCGGTCAATCCTTCCTGCTCCGATGTCCTCCTCGGTCACTCCTTCCCGCTCCGATGTCCTCCTCGGTCACTCCTTCCCGCTCAGATGTTGGCCTCGGTCACTCCTTCCCGCACCGATATCCTCCGCTGTCACTCCTTCCCAATTCGATGTCCTCCTCGGTCACTCCTTCCTGCTCCGATGTCCTCCTCGGTCACTCCTTCCCGCTCCGATGTCCTCCTTGGTCACTCCTTCCCGCTCCGATGTCCCCCTCAGTCAATCCTTCCCGCTCCGATGTCCTCCTCGGTCACTCCTTCTCACTCCGATGTCCTCCTCGGTCACTCCTTCCACTCCGATGTACTCCTCGGTCACTCCTTCCCGCTTCGATGTCCTCCTCGGTCACTCGTTCCCGCTCCGATGACGTCTGCGGTCACTCCTTCCCGCTCCGATGTCGCCTGCGGACATTCCTTCCCGCTCCGATGTCCTCCTCTGTCACTCCTTCCCGCTCCGATGTCCTCCTCGGTCACTCCTTCCGCTCCGCTGTCCTCCTCGGTCACTCCTTCCGCTCCGATGTGCTCCTCGGTCACTCCTTCCCGCTTCGATGTCCTCCTCGGTCACTCCTTCCCGCTCCGATGTCCTCCTCGGTCACTACTTCCCGCTCCGATTTCGTCCGCGGTCACTTCTTCCCGCTCCGATGTCCTCATCGGTCACTACTTCCCGCTCCGATGTCAGCCTCGGTCACTCCTTCCCGCTCCGTTGAAGGCCTCGGTCAATCATTCCCGCTCCGATGTCCTCCTCGGTCACTCCTTCCCGCTCCGATATCAGCCTCGGTCACTCCTTGCCGCTCCGATATCAGCCTCGGTCACTCCTTCCCGCTCCAATGTCCGCCTCAGTCACTCCTTCCCACTCCGATGTCAGCCTCGGTCTCTCCTTCCCGCTCCGATGTCCTCCTCGGTCAGTCCTTCCCGCTCCAATGTCCCCCACGGTCACTCCTTCCCACTCTGATATCCTCCTTGGCCACTCCTTCCCACTCCGATGTCCTCCTCGGTCACTCCTTCCCACTCCGATGTCCTCCTCGGTCACTCCTTCCCGCTCCAATGTCGGCCTCGGTCACTCCTTCCTGCTCCGATGTCCTCCTCTGTCACTACTTCCCGCTCCGATGTCAGCCTTGGTCACTACTTCCCGCTCCGACGTCGTCCGCGGTCACTCCTTCCCACTCCGATGTCCTCCTCGGTCACTCCTTCCCACTCCGATGTCCTCCTCTGTCACTACTTCCCGCTCCGATGTCAGCCTCGGTCACTACTTCCCGCTCCGACGTCGTCCGCGGTCACTCCTTCCCACTCCGATGTCCTCCTCGGTCACTCCTTCCCGCTCCGATGTCAGCCTCGGTCACTCCTTCCCGCTCTGATATCCTCCTCGGTCACTCCGTCCCACTCCGATGTCCTCCTCGGTCACTCCTTCGCGCTCCGATATCAGCCTCGGTCACTCCTTCCCGCTCCGATGTCCTCCTCGGTCAATCCTTCCCGCTCCGATGTCACCCTCGGTCACTCCTTCCCGCTCCGATGTCCTCCTCGGTCAAGCCTTCCTGCTCCGATGTCCGCCTCGGTCACTCCTTCCCGCTCCGATGTCGGCCTCGATCACTCCTTCCTCCTCCAATGTCCTCCTTGGTCACTCCTTCTCACTCCAATGTCCCCCTCGGTCACTCCTTCCCGCTCCGCTGTCCTCCTCGGTCACTCATTCCCGCTCCGATGTCCTCCTCGGTCACTCCTTCCCGCTCCGATGTCCTCCTCGGTCACTCCTTCCCGCTCCGATGTCAGCCTTGGTCACTCCTTCCCGCTCCAATGTCGGCTTCGGTCACTCCTTCCCACTCCGATGACCGCCGCGGTCACTCTTTCCCGCTGCTCGGTCGGCCTCGATCACTCCTTCCTCCTCCAATGTCCTCCTTGGTCACTCCTTCTCACTCCAATGTCCCCCTCGGTCACTCCTTCCCGCTCCGCTGTCCTTCTCGGCCACTCCTTCCCAATCCGATGTTCTCCTCGGTCACTCCTTCCCACTCCGATGTCCACCTCCGACACTCCTTCCCGCTCCAATATCGGCCTCGGTCACTCCTTCCTGCTCCGATGTCCTCCTCGGTCACTACTTCCCGCTCCGATGTCAGCCTCGGTCAATCCTTCCCGCTCCGACGTCGTCCGCGGTCACTACTTCCCGCTCCGATGTCCTCCTCGGTCACTCATTCCCGCTCCGATGTCAGCCTCGGTCACTCCTTCCCGCTCCGTTATCCTCCTCGGTCACTCCTTCCCGCTCCGATTTCCTCCTCGGTCACTCCTTCGCTCTCCGATGTCAGCCTTGGTCACTCCTTCCCGCTCCGATGTCCTCCTCGGTCACTCCTTCCCGCTCCGATGTCACCCTCGGTCAATCCTTCCCGATCCGATGTCCTCCTCGGTCACTCCTTCCCGCTCTGATGTCCTCCTCGGTCACTCCTTCCTGCTCCGATGTCCTCCTCGTTCACTCATTGCCGCTCCGATATCGGCCTCGATCACTCCTTCCCGCTGCGATGTCCTCCTCGGTCACACCTTCCCGCTCCGATGGCCGCCTCGGTCACTCCTTCCCGCTCCGATGTCCTCCTCGATCACTCCTTCCTGCACCAATGTCCTCCTCGGTCACTCCTTCCCACTCCGATGTCCGCCGCGGTCACTCCTTCCCGCTGCTCGGTCAGCCTCGATCACTCCTTCTCACTCCGATGTCCTCCTCGGTCACTCCTTCCGCTCCGATGTACTCCTCGGTCACTCCTTCCCGCTTCGATGTCCTCCTCGGTCACTCCTTCCCGCTCCGATGTCCTCCTCGGTCACTCCTTCCCGCTCCGATGTCAGCCTCGGTCACTCCTTCCCGCTCCCATGTCCTCCTCGGTCACTCCTTCCCGCTCCAGTGTCCTCCTCGGTCACTCCTTCCCGCTCCGATGTCCTCCTCGGTCACTCCTTCCCGCTCTGATGTCAGCCTCGGTCACTCCTTCCCGCTCCGATGTCGTCCGCGGTCACTTCTTCCCGCTCCGATGTCCTCCTCGGTCACTCCTTCCCGCTCCGATGTCCTCCTCGGTCAATACTTCCCGCTCCGATGACCTCCTCGGTCACTCCTTCTCGCTCCAATGTCCTTCTCCATCACTCCTTACCGCTCCGATGTCCTCCTCGGTCACTCCATCCCGCTGCGATGTCAGCCTCGGTCACTCCTTTCCGCTCCAATGTCGGCCTCGGTCACTCCTTCCCGCTCCGATGAAGGCCTCGGTCAATCATTCCCGCTCCGATTTCCTCCTCGGTCACTCCTTCCCGCTCCGATATCAGCCTCGGTCACTCCTTCCCGTTCCGATGTCCGCCGCGGTCACTCGTTCCCGCTCCTCAGTTGGCCTCGATCACTCCTTCCCACTCCAATGTCGGCCTCGGTCACTCGTTCCCACTCCGATGTCCTCCTCGGTCACTCCTTCCTGCTCCGATGTCCTCCTCGGTCACTCATTCCCGCTCCGATATCCTCCTCGGTCACTCCTTCCCTATCCGATGTTCTCCTCGGTCACTCATTCCCAATCCGATGTCCTCCTCGGTCAATCCTTCCCACTCCGATGTCCTCCTCATTCACTCATCCCCGCTACGATATTGTTCTCGGTCACTCCTTCCCGCTCCGATGTCGTCCTCGGTCACTCCATCCCACTACGAAGTCCTCCTCGGTCACTCCTTCCCGCTCCGATGTTGGCCTCGGTCACTCCTTCCCGCTCCGATGTCCTCCTCGGTCACTCCTTCCCGCTCCGATGTCCCCCTCCGTCACTCCTTCCCGCTCCGATATCGGCCTTGGTCACTCCTTCCCGCTCCGATGTCCCCCTCCGTCACTACTTCCCGCTCCGATGTCAGCCTCGGTAACTCCTTCCCGCTCCAATGTCCTCCTCGGTCACTCCTTCCCGCTCCAATATCCTCCTCGGTCACTCCTTCCCGCTCCAATATCCTCCTCGGTCACTCCTTCCCGCTCCGATGTCCCCCTCGGTCACTCCTTCCTGCTCCGATGTCCTCCTAGGTCACTCCTTCCCGCTCCGATGTCGGCCTCGATCACTCCTTCCCACTCCGATGTCCTCCTCAGTCACTCCTTCCCGCTCCGATGTCGGCCTCGGTCACTCCTTCCCGCTCCGATGAAGGCCTCGGTCAATCATTCCCGCTCCGATTTCCTCCTCGGTCACTCCTTCCCGCTCCGATATCAGCCTCGGTCACTCCTTCCCGTTCCGATATCAGCCTCGGTCACACCTTCCAGCTCCAATGTCCGCCTCGATCACTCCTTCCCACTCCGATGTCAGCCTCGGTCTCTCCTTCCCGCTCCCATGTCCTCCTCGGTCACTCCTTCCCGCTCCAATGTCCCCCACGGTCACTCCTTCCCACTCCGATGTCCTCCTTGGCCACTCCTTCCCACTCTGATGTCCTCCTCGGTCACTCCTTTCCACTCCGATGTCCTCCTCTGTCACTACTTCCCGCTCCGATGTCAGCCTCGGTCACTACTTCCCGCTCCGACGTCGTCCGCGGTCACTCCTTCCCGCTCCGATGTCCTCCTCGGTCACTCCTTCCCGCTCCGATGTCAGCCTCGGTCACTCCTTCCCGCTCTGATATCCTCCTCGGTCACTCCTTCCCACTCCGATGTCCTCCTCGGTCACTCCTTCGCGCTCCGATGTCAGCCTCGGTCACTCCTTCCCGCTCTGATGTCCTCCTCGGTCACTCCTTCCCGCTCCGATGTCACCCTCGGTCACTCCTTCCTGCTCCGATGTCCTCCTCGGTCAAGCCTTCCTGCTCCGATGTCCGCCTCGGTCACTCCTTCCCGCTCCGATGTCGGCCTCGATCACTCCTTCCTGCTCCAATGTCCTCCTTGGTCACTCCTTCTCGCTCCAATGTCCCCCTCGGTCACTCCTTCCCGCTCCGCTGTCCTCCTCGGTCACTCCTTCCCGCTCCGATGTCCTCCTCGGTCACTCCTTCCCGCTCCGATGTCCTCCTCGGTCACTCCTTCCCGTTCCGATGTCAGCCTCGGTCACTCCTCCCCGCTCCAATGTCGGCTTCGATCACTCCTTCCCACTCCGATGTCCGCCGCGGTCACACCTTCCTGCTGCTCGGTCGGCCTCGATCACTCTTTCCCACTCCAGTGTCCTCCTTGGTCACTCCTTCCCGCTCCGATATCCTCCTCGGTCACTCCTTACCGCTCTGATGTCCTCCTCGGTCAGTCCTTCCCAATCCGATGTCCTCCTCGGTCACTCCTTCCCACTCCGATGTCCTCCTCGGTCACTCCTTCCCGCTCCAATGTCGGCGTCGGTCACTCCTTCCTGCTCCGATGTCCTCCTCGGTCACTACTTCCCGCTCCGATGTCAGCCTCGGTCAATCCTTCCCGCTCCGACGTCGTCCGCGGTCACTCCTTCCCGCTCCGATGTCCTCCTCAGTCACTCATCCCCGCTCCGATGTCCTCCTCGGTCACTCCTTCCCGCTCCTATGTCAGCCTCGGTCACTCCTTCCCGCTCCGTTATCCTCCTCGGTCACTCCTTCCCGCTCCGATGTCCTCCTCGGTCACTCCTTCCCGCTCCGATGTCGTCATCGGTCACTCCTTCCCGCTCCGATGTCCTTCTCGGTCACTCCTTCCCGCTCCGATGTCCTCCTCGGTCACTCCTTCCAGCTCCGATGTCCACCTCGGTCAATCCTTCCTGCTCCGATGTCCTCTTCGGTCACTCCTTCCCGCTCCGATGTCCTCCTCGGTAACTCCTTCCCGCTCAGATGTCGGCCTCGGTCACTCCTTCCCGCACCGATGTCCTCCGCTGTCAATCCTTCCCGCTCCGATGTCCTCCTCGGTCACTCCTTCCTGCTCCGATATCCTCCTCTGTCACTACTTCCCGCTCCGATGTCAGCCTCGGTCACTACTTCCCGCTCCGACGTCGTCCGCGGTCACTCCTTCCCGCTCCGATGTCCTCCTCGGTCACTCCTTCCCGCTCCGATGTCAGCCTCGGTCACTCCTTCCCGCTCTGATATCCTCCTCGGTCACTCCTTCCCACTCCGATGTCCTCCTCGGTCACTCCTTCGCGCTCCGATGTCAGCCTCGGTCACTCCTTCCCGCTCCGATGTCCTCCTCGGTCACTCCTTCCCGCTCCGATGTCACCCTCGGTCACTCCTTCCTGCTCCGATGTCCTCCTCGGTCAAGCCTTCCTGCTCCGATGTCCGCCTCGGTCACTCCTTCCCGCTCCGATGTCGGCCTCGATCACTCCTTCCTGCTCCAATGTCCTCCTTGGTCACTCCTTCTCGCTCCAATGTCCCCCTCGGTCACTCCATCCCGCTCCGCTGTCCTCCTCGGTCACTCCTTCCCGCTCCGATGTCCTCCTCGGTCACTCCTTCCCGCTCCGATGTCCTCCTCGGTCACTCCTTCCCGCTCCGATGTCAGTCTCGGTCACTCCTCCCCGCTCCAATGTCGGCTTCGATCACTCCTTCCCACTCCGATGTCCGCCGCGGTCACTCCTTCCTGCTGCTCGGTCGGCCTCGATCACTCTTTCCCACTCCAGTGTCCTCCTTGGTCACTCCTTCCCGCTCCGATATCCTCCTCGGTCACTCCTTACCGCTCTGATGTCCTCCTCGGTCAGTCCTTCCCAATCCGATGTCCTCCTCGGTCACTCCTTCCCACTCCGATGTCCTCCTCGGTCACTCCTTCCCGCTCCAATGTCGGCGTCGGTCACTCCTTCCTGCTCCGATGTCCTCCTCGGTCACTACTTCCCGCTCCGATGTCAGCCTCGGTCAATCCTTCCCGCTCCGACGTCGTCCGCGGTCACTCCTTCCCGCTCCGATGTCCTCCTCAGTCACTCATCCCCGCTCCGATGTCCTCCTCGGTCACGCCTTCCCGCTCCTATGTCAGCCTCGGTCACTCCTTCCCGCTCCGTTATCCTCCTCGGTCACTCCTTCCCGCTCCGATGTCCTACTCGGTCACTCCTTCCCGCTCCGATGTCGTCATCGGTCACTCCTTCCCGCTCCGATGTCCTTCTCGGTCACTCCTTCCCGCTCCGATGTCCTCCTCGGTCACTCCTTCCCGCTCCGATGTCCACCTCGGTCAATCCTTCCTGCTCCGATGTCCTCTTCGGTCACTCCTTCCCGCTCCGATGTCCTCCTCGGTAAATCCTTCCCGCTCAGATGTCGGCCTCGGTCACTCCTTCCCGCACCGATGTCCTCCGCTGTCAATCCTTCCCGCTCCGATGTCCTCCTCGGTCACTCCTTCCTGCTCCGATGTCCTCCTCGGTCACTCCTTCCCGCTCCGATGTCCTCCTCGGTCACTCCTTCCCGCTCCGATGTCCCCCTCGGTCACTCCTTCCCGCTCCGATGTCCTCCTCGGTCACTCCTTCTCACTCCGATGTCCTCCTCGGTCACTCCTTCCACTCCGATGTACTCCTCGGTCACTCCTTCCCGCTTCGATGTCCTCCTCGGTCACTCGTTCCCGCTCCGATGTCGTCTGCGGTCACTCCTTCCTGCTCCGATGTCGTCCGCGGTCACTCCTTCCCGCTCTGATGTCCTCCTCGGTCACTCCTTCCCGCTCCGATGTCCTCCTCTGTCACTCCTTCCGCTCCGCTGTCATCCTCGGTCACTCCTTCCGCTCCGATGTACTCCTCGGTCACTCCTTCCCGCTTCGATGTCCTCCTCGGTCACTCCTTCCCGCTCCGATGTCCTCCTCGGTCACTCCTTCCCACTCCGATGTCAGCCTCGGTCACTCCTTCCCGCTCCGATGTCCTCCTCGGTCACTCGTTCCCGCTCCGATATCCTCCTCGGTCACTCCTTCCCGCTCCGATGTCCTCCTCGGTCATTCCTTCCCGCTCCGATATCAGCCTCGGTCACTCCTTCCCGATCCGATGTCGTCCGCGGTCACTTCATCCCGCTCCGATGTCCTCCTCGGTCACTCCATTCCGCTCCGATGTCAGCCTCGGTCAGTCCTTCCCGCTCCGATATCCTCCTCGGTCACTCCTTCCCACTCCGATGTCCTCCTCGGTCAATACTTCCCGCTCCGATGTCCTCCTCGGTCACTACTTCCCGCTCCGATGTCAGCCTCGGTCACTCCTTCCTGCTCCGATGTCCTCCTCGGTCACTCCTTCCCGCTCCGATGTCCCCCACGGACACTCCTTCCCACTCCGAGGTCCTCCTCGGTCACTCCTTCCCGCTCCGATGTCCTCCTCGGTCACTGCTTCCCGCTCCGATGTCGGCCTCGGTCACTCCTTCCTGCTCCGATGTCCTCCTCGGTCACTCCTTCCCGCTCCTCGGTCGGCCTCGGTCACACGTTCCTGCTCCGATGTCAGCCTCGGTCACTCCTTCCCGCTCCTCGGTCGGCCTCGGTCACTCGTTCCTGCTCCGATGTCGGCCTCGGTCATTCCTTCCCAATCTGATGTACTCCTCGGTCACTCCTTCCCGATCCGATGTCGTCCTCGGTCACTCCTTCCTGCTCCTCAGTCGGCCTCAGTTACTCCTTCTCGCTCCGATGTCGTCCTCGGTCACTCCTTCTCGCTCCGATGTCCTCCTCAGTCATTCCTTCTCGCTCCGATGTCCTCCTCGGTCACTCCTTCCCGCTCTTCGGTCGGCTTCGGTTACTCCATCCCGCTCCGATGTCCTCCTCGGTCACTCCATCCCGCTCCGATGTCCTCCTCGGTCACGCCTTCCCGCTCCGATGTCCCCCTCGGTCACTCCTTCCCGCTCCGATGTCCTCCTCGGTCACTCCTTCCCGCTCCGATGTCCTCCTCGGTCACTCCTTCAAACTCAGATGTCGCCCTCGGTCACTCCTTCTCGCTCCGATGTCGGCCTCGGTCACTCCTTCCTGCTCCGATGTCCTCCTCGGTCACTCTTTCCAACTCCGATGTCCTCCTCGGTCACTCCTTCAACCTCCGATATCGACCTCGGTCACTCCTTCCCACTCCGATATCCTCCTCAGTCACTCCTTCCCACTCCGATGTCCTCCTCGGTCACTCCTTCCCGCTCCGATGTCCTCCTCGGTCACTCCTTCCCGCTCCGATGTCCTCCTTTGTCACTCCTTCCGCTCCGATGTCCTCCTCGGTCACTCCTTCCCGCTCCAATGTCCTCCTCGGTCACTCCTTCCCGCTCCAATGTCCTCCTCGGTTACTCCATCCCGCTCCGGTGTCATCCTCGGTCACTCCTTCTCGCTCCGATGTCCTCCTCGGTCACTCCTTCCCGCTCTGATGTCCTCCTCGGTCACTCCTTTCCGCTCCGATCTCCTCGGACACTCCTTCCTGCTCCGATGTCCTCCTCGGTCACTCCATCCCGCTGCGATGCCCTCCTCGTTCACTCCTTCCCGCTCCGATTTCCTCCTCGGTCACTCCTTCCTGCTCCGATGTCCTCCTCGGTCACTCCTTCCTGCTCCGATGGCCCCCTTGGTCACTCCTTCCCGCTCAGACGTCCTCCTCGGTCACTCCTTCCCGCTCCGATGTCCTCCTCGGTCACTCCTTCCCGCTCCGATGTCCTCCTCGGTCATTGCTTCGGCTCAGATGTACTCCCGGTCACTCCTTCCCGCTCCGATGTTCTCCTCGGTCACTGCTTCCCGCTCCGCTGTCCTCCTCGGTCATTCCTTCCCGCACCGATGTCGGCCTCGGTCACTCCTTCCCGCTCCGATGTCCACCTCGGTCACTCCTTCCCGCTCCGATGTCCTCCTCGGTTACTCCTTCCCGCTCCGATGTCCTCCTCGGTCACTCCTTCCCGCTCCGATGTCCTCCTCGGTCACTCCTTCCCGCTCAGATGTCGTCATCGGTCACTCCTTCCCGCTCCGATGTCCTCCTCGGTCACTCCTTCCCGCTCCGATGTCCTCCTCGGTCACTCCTTCCCGCTCCGATATCCACCTCGGTCAATCCTTCCTGCTCCGATGTCCTCCTCGGTCACTCCTTCCCGCTCCGATGTCCTCCTCGGTCACTCCTTCCCGCACCGATATCCTCCGCTGTCACTCCTTCCCAATCCGATGTCCTCCTCGGTCACTCCTTCCTGCTCCGATGTCCTCCTCGGTCACTCCTTCCCGCTCCGATGTCCTCCTTGGTCACTCCTTCCCGCTCCGATGTCCCCCTCGGTCACTCCTTCCCGCTCCGATGTCCTCCTCGGTCACTCCTTCTCACTCCAATGTCCTCCTCACTCACTCGTTCCACTCCGATGTACTCCTCGGTCACTCCTTCCCGCTTCGATGTCCTCCTCGGTCCCTCGTTCCCGCTCCGATGTCCTCCTTGGTCACTCCTTCCGCTCCGCTGTCCTCCTCGGTCACTCATTCCGCTCCGATGTACTCCTCGGTCACTCATTCCGCTCCGATGTCAGCCTCGGTCACTCCTTCCCGCTCCGATGTCCTCCTCGGTCACTCGTTCCCGCTCCGATATCCTCCTCGGTCACTCCTTCCCGCTCCGATGTCCTCCTCGGTCATTCCTTCCCGCTCCGATATCAGCCTCGGTCACTCCTTCCCGATCCGATGTCGTCCGCGGTCACTTCATCCCGCTCCGATGTCCTCCTCGGTCACTCCATTCCGCTCCGATGTCAGCCTCGGTCAGTCCTTCCCGCTCCGATATCCTCCTCGGTCACTCCTTCCCACTCCGATGTCCTCCTCGGTCAATACTTCCCGCTCCGATGTCCTCCTCGGTCACTACTTCCCGCTCCGATGTCAGCCTCGGTCACTCCTTCCTGCTCCGATGTCCTCCTCGGTCACTCCTTCCCGCTCCGATGTCCCCCACGGACACTCCTTCCCACTCCGAGGTCCTCCTCGGTCACTCCTTCCCGCTCCGATGTCCTCCTCGGTCACTGCTTCCCGCTCCGATGTCGGCCTCGGTCACTCCTTCCTGCTCCGATGTCCTCCTCGGTCACTCCTTCCCGCTCCTCGGTCGGCCTCGGTCACACGTTCCTGCTCCGATGTCAGCCTCGGTCACTCCTTCCCGCTCCTCGGTCGGCCTCGGTCACTCGTTCCTGCTCCGATGTCGGCCTCGGTCATTCCTTCCCAATCTGATGTACTCCTCGGTCACTCCTTCCCGATCCGATGTCGTCCTCGGTCACTCCTTCCTGCTCCTCAGTCGGCCTCAGTTACTCCTTCTCGCTCCGATGTCGTCCTCGGTCACTCCTTCTCGCTCCGATGTCCTCCTCAGTCATTCCTTCTCGCTCCGATGTCCTCCTCGGTCACTCCTTCCCGCTCTTCGGTCGGCTTCGGTTACTCCATCCCGCTCCGATGTCCTCCTCGGTCACTCCATCCCGCTCCGATGTCCTCCTCGGTCACGCCTTCCCGCTCCGATGTCCCCCTCGGTCACTCCTTCCCGCTCCGATGTCCTCCTCGGTCACTCCTTCCCGCTCCGATGTCCTCCTCGGTCACTCCTTCAAACTCAGATGTCGCCCTCGGTCACTCCTTCTCGCTCCGATGTCGGCCTCGGTCACTCCTTCCTGCTCCGATGTCCTCCTCGGTCACTCTTTCCAACTCCGATGTCCTCCTCGGTCACTCCTTCAACCTCCGATATCGACCTCGGTCACTCCTTCCCACTCCGATATCCTCCTCAGTCACTCCTTCCCACTCCGATGTCCTCCTCGGTCACTCCTTCCCGCTCCGATGTCCTCCTCGGTCACTCCTTCCCGCTCCGATGTCCTCCTTTGTCACTCCTTCCGCTCCGATGTCCTCCTCGGTCACTCCTTCCCGCTCCAATGTCCTCCTCGGTCACTCCTTCCCGCTCCAATGTCCTCCTCGGTTACTCCATCCCGCTCCGGTGTCATCCTCGGTCACTCCTTCTCGCTCCGATGTCCTCCTCGGTCACTCCTTCCCGCTCTGATGTCCTCCTCGGTCACTCCTTTCCGCTCCGATCTCCTCGGACACTCCTTCCTGCTCCGATGTCCTCCTCGGTCACTCCATCCCGCTGCGATGCCCTCCTCGTTCACTCCTTCCCGCTCCGATTTCCTCCTCGGTCACTCCTTCCTGCTCCGATGTCCTCCTCGGTCACTCCTTCCTGCTCCGATGGCCCCCTTGGTCACTCCTTCCCGCTCAGACGTCCTCCTCGGTCACTCCTTCCCGCTCCGATGTCCTCCTCGGTCACTCCTTCCCGCTCCGATGTCCTCCTCGGTCATTGCTTCGGCTCAGATGTACTCCCGGTCACTCCTTCCCGCTCCGATGTTCTCCTCGGTCACTGCTTCCCGCTCCGCTGTCCTCCTCGGTCATTCCTTCCCGCACCGATGTCGGCCTCGGTCACTCCTTCCCGCTCCGATGTCCACCTCGGTCACTCCTTCCCGCTCCGATGTCCTCCTCGGTTACTCCTTCCCGCTCCGATGTCCTCCTCGGTCACTCCTTCCCGCTCCGATGTCCTCCTCGGTCACTCCTTCCCGCTCAGATGTCGTCATCGGTCACTCCTTCCCGCTCCGATGTCCTCCTCGGTCACTCCTTCCCGCTCCGATGTCCTCCTCGGTCACTCCTTCCCGCTCCGATATCCACCTCGGTCAATCCTTCCTGCTCCGATGTCCTCCTCGGTCACTCCTTCCCGCTCCGATGTCCTCCTCGGTCACTCCTTCCCGCACCGATATCCTCCGCTGTCACTCCTTCCCAATCCGATGTCCTCCTCGGTCACTCCTTCCTGCTCCGATGTCCTCCTCGGTCACTCCTTCCCGCTCCGATGTCCTCCTTGGTCACTCCTTCCCGCTCCGATGTCCCCCTCGGTCACTCCTTCCCGCTCCGATGTCCTCCTCGGTCACTCCTTCTCACTCCAATGTCCTCCTCACTCACTCGTTCCACTCCGATGTACTCCTCGGTCACTCCTTCCCGCTTCGATGTCCTCCTCGGTCCCTCGTTCCCGCTCCGATGTCGCCTGCGGTCACTCCTTCCCGCTCCGATGTCCTCCTCTGTCACTCCTTCCCGCTCCGATGTCCTCCTTGGTCACTCCTTCCGCTCCGCTGTCCTCCTCGGTCACTCATTCCGCTCCGATGTACTCCTCGGTCACTCCTTCCCGCTCCGATGTCCTCCTCGATCACTCCTTCCCACTCCGATGTCCTCCTCGGTCACTCCTTCCCGCTCCGATGGCCGCCTCGGTCACTCCTTCCCGCTCCGATGTCCTCCTCGATCACTCCTTCCTGCACCAATGTCCTCCTCGGTCGCTCCTTCCCACTCCGAGGTCCGCCGCGGTCACTCCTTCCCGCTGCTCGGTCGGCCTCGATCACTCCTTCCCACTCCAATGTCCTCCTCGGTCACTCCTTCCCGCTCCGATATCGTCCTCAGTCACTCCTTCCCGCTCCGATGTCCTCCTCGGTCACTCCTTCCCAATCCGATGTCCTCCTTGGTCACTCCTTCCCACTCCGATGTCCTCCTCAGTCACTCCTTCCCGCTCCGATATCCTCCTCGGTCACTCCTTCCCGCTCGGATGTCATCCTCGGTCACTCCTTCCCACTCCGAAGTCCTCCTCGGTCACACCTTCCCGCTGCGATGTCCTCCTCGGTCAGTCCTTCCCACTCCGATGTCCTCCTCGGTTACTCCTTCCCGCTCCGATATCGGCCTCGGGCACTCCTTCCCGCTCCGATGTCCTCCTCGGTCACTCCTTCTCGCTCCGATGTCCTCCTCGGTCACTCCATCCCACACCGATGTCCTCCTCGGTCACTCCTTCCCGCTCCAAAGTCGGCCTCGGTCACTCCTTCCTGCTCCGATGTCCTCCTCGGCCACTACTTCCCGCTCCGACGTCAGCCTCGGTCACTACTTCCCGCTCCGACCTCGTCCGCGGTCACTCCTTCCCGCTCCGATGTCCTCCTCGGTCACTCCTTCCCGCTCCGATGTCAGCCTCGGTCACTCCTTCCCGCTCTGATAGCCTCCTCGGTCACTCCTTCCTGCTCCGATGTCCTCCTCGGTCACTCCTTCGTGCTCCGATGTCAGCCTCGGTCACTCCTTCCCGCTCCGATGTCCTCCTCGGTCACTCCTTCCCGCTCCGATGTCCTCCTCGGTCACTCCTTCCCGCTCCGATGTCATCCTCGGTCACACCTTCCTGCTCCGATGTCTTCCTTGGTCACTCCTTCCTGCTCTGATGTCCTCCTCGGTCGCTCCTTCCCGCTCTGATGTCCTCCTCGGTCACTCCTTCCCGCTCCGATGTCCTCCTCGGTCACTCCTTCCCGCTCCGATATCGGCCTCGATCACTCCTTCCCGCTCCGATGTCGTCCTCGGTCACTCCTTCCCGCTCCGATGTCCTCCTCGGTCAAGCCTTCCCGCTCCGATGTCGGCCTCGGTCACTCCTTCCCGCTCCGATGTCGGCCTCGATCACTCCTTCCTGTTCCAATGTCCTCCTCGGTCACTCCTTCTCGCTCCAATATCCCCCTCGGTCACTCCTTCCCGCTCCGATGTCCTCCTCGGTCACTCCTACCTGCTCCGATGTCCTCCTCGGTCACTCCTTCCCACTCCGATGTCAGCCTCGGTCACTCCTTCCCGCTCCAATGTCGGCCTCGGTCACTCCTTCCTGCTCCGATGTCCTCCTCGGTCACTACTTCCCGCACCGATGTCAGCCTCGGTTAATCCTTCCCGCTCCGACCTCGTCCGCTGTCACTCCTTCCCGCTCCGATGTCCTCCTCGGTCACTCCATCCCGCTCCGATGTCAGCCTCGGTCACTCCTTCCCGCTCCGTTATCCTCCTTGGTCTCTCCTTCCCGCTCCGATGTCCTCCTCAGTCACTCCTTCGCGCTCCGATGTCAGCCTCGGTCACTCCTTCCCGCTCCGATGTCCTCCTCGGTCACTCCTTCCCGCTCCGATGTCCTCCTCGGTCACTCCTTCCCGCTCCGATGTCCTCCTCGGTCACTCCTTCAAACTCAGATGTCGTCCTCGGTCACTCCTTCTCGCTCCGATGTCGGCCTCGGTCACTCCTTCCTGCTCCGATGTCCTCCTCGGTCACTCCTTCCCGCTCCGATGTCCTCCTTGGTCACTCCTTCCCGCTCCGATGTCCCCCTCGGTCACTCCTTCCCGCTCCGATGTCCTCCTCGGTCACTCCTTCTCACTCCAATGTCCTCCTCACTCACTCGTTCCACTCCGATGTACTCCTCGGTCACTCCTTCCCGCTTCGATGTCCTCCTCGGTCACTCGTTCCCGCTCCGATGTCGTCTGCGGTCACTCCTTCCCGCTCCGATGTCGCCTGCGGTCACTCCTTCCCGCTCCGATGTCCTCCTCTGTCACTCCTTCCCGCTCCGATGTCCTCCTTGGTCACTCCTTCCGCTCCGCTGTCCTCCTCGGTCACTCATTCCGCTCCGATGTACTCCTCGGTCACTCCTTCCCGCTTCGATGTCCTCCTCGGTCACTCCTTCCCGCTCCGATGTCCTCCTCGATCACTCCTTCCCACTCCGATGTCCTCCTCGGTCACTCCTTCCCGCTCCGATGGCCGCCTCGGTCACTCCTTCCCGCTCCGATGTCCTCCTCGATCACTCCTTCCTGCACCAATGTCCTCCTCGGTCGCTCCTTCCCACTCCGAGGTCCGCCGCGGTCACTCCTTCCCGCTGCTCGGTCGGCCTCGATCACTCCTTCCCACTCCAATGTCCTCCTCGGTCACTCCTTCCCGCTCTGATATCGTCCTCAGTCACTCCTTCCCGCTCCGATGTCCTCCTCGGTCACTCCTTCCCAATCCGATGTCCTCCTTGGTCACTCCTTCCCACTCCGATGTCCTCCTCAGTCACTCCTTCCCGCTCCGATATCCTCCTCGGTCACTCCTTCCCGCTCGGATGTCATCCTCGGTCACTCCTTCCCACTCCGAAGTCCTCCTCGGTCACACCTTCCCGCTGCGATGTCCTCCTCGGTCAGTCCTTCCCACTCCGATGTCCTCCTCGGTTACTCCTTCCCGCTCCGATATCGGCCTCGGGCACTCCTTCCCGCTCCGATGTCCTCCTCGGTCACTCCTTCTCGCTCCGATGTCCTCCTCGGTCACTACTTCCCGCTCCAACGTCAGCCTCGGTCACTACTTCCCGCTCCGACCTCGTCCGCGGTCACTCCTTCCCGCTCCGATGTCCTCCTCGGTCACTCCTTCCCGCTCCGATGTCAGCCTCGGTCACTCCTTCCCGCTCTGATAGCCTCCTCGGTCACTCCTTCCTGCTCCGATGTCCTCCTCGGTCACTCCTTCCCGCTCCGATGTCACCCTCGGTCACACCTTCCTGCTCCGATGTCTTCCTTGGTCACTCCTTCCCGCTCTGATGTCCTCCTCGGTCGCTCCTTCCCGCTCTGATGTCCTCCTCGGTCACTCCTTCCCGCTCCGATGTCCTCCTCGGTCACTCCTTCCCGCTCCGATATCGGCCTCGATCACTCCTTCCCGCTCCGATGTCGTCCTCGGTCACTCCTTCCCGCTCCGATGTCCTCCTCGGTCAAGCCTTCCCGCTCCGATGTCGGCCTCGGTCACTCCTTCCCGCTCCGATGTCGGCCTCGATCACTCCTTCCTGCTCCAATGTCCTCCTCGGTCACTCCTTCTCGCTCCAATATCCCCCTCGGTCACTCCTTCCCGCTCCGATGTCCTCCTCGGTCACTCCTTCCTGCTCCGATGTCCTCCTCGGTCACTCCTTCCCACTCCGATGTCAGCCTCGGTCACTCCTTCCCGCTCCAATGTCGGCCTCGGTCACTCCTTCCCACTCCGATATCCGCCGCGGTCACTCCTTCCCGCTGCTCGGTCGGCCTCGATCACTCCTTCCCACTCCAATGTCCTCCTCGGTCACTCCTTCCCGCTCCGATATCCTCCTTGGTCACTCCTTCCCGCTCCGATGTCAACCTCGGTCACTCCTTCCCAACCCGATGTCCTCCTCGGTCACTCCTTCCCACTCCGATATCCTCCTCGGTGACTCCTTCCCGCTCCGATGTCCTCCTCGGTCACTCCTTCCCGCTCCGATGTCCTCCTCGGTCACTCCTTCAAACTCAGATGTCGTCCTCGGTCACTCCTTCTCGCTCCGATGTCAGCCTCGGTCACTCATTCCTGCTCCGATGTCCTCCTCGGTCACTCTTTCCCACTCCGATGTCCTCCTCGGTCACTCCTTCAAACTCCGATGTCGACCTCGGTCACTCCTTCCGACTCCGATGTCCTCCTCGGTCACTCCTTCCCGCTCCGATGTCCTCCTAGGTCACTCCTTCCCGCTCCGATGTCCTCCTTTGTCACTCCTTCCGCTCCGATGTCCTCCTCGGTCACTCCTTCCCACTCCGAAGTCCTCATCGGTCACTCCTTCCCGCTCCAATGTCCTCCTCGGTTACTCCTTCCCGCTCCGGTGTAATCCTCGGTCACTCCTTCTCGCTCCGATGTCCTCCTCGGCCACTCCTTCCCGCTCTGATGTCCTCCTCGGTCACTCCTTCCCGCTCCGATCTCCTCGGACACTCCTTCCCGCTCCGATGTCCTCCTCGGTCACTCCATTCCGCTGCGATGCCCTCCTCGGTCACTCCTTCCCGCTCCGATTTCCTCCTCGGTCACTCCTTCCTGCTCCGATGTCCTCCTCGGTCACTCCTTCCTGCTCCGATGTCCCCCTTGGTCACTCCTTCCCGCTCAGACGTCCTCCTCGGTCACTCCTTCCCGCTCCGATGTCCTCCTCGGTCACTCCTTCCCGCTCCGATGTCCTCCTCGGTCACTGCTTCGGCTCAGGTGTACTCCCGGTCACTCCTTCCCGCTCCGATGTCCTCCTCGGTCACTCCTTCCCGCTCCGCTGTCCTCCTCGGTCATTTCTTCCCGCACCGATGTCGGCCTCGGTCACTCCTTCCCGCTCCGATGTCCACCTCGGTCACTCCTTCCCGCTGCGATGTCCTCCTCGGTTAATCCTTCCCGCTCCGATGTCCTCCTCGGTCACTCCTTCCCGCACCGATGTCCCCCTCGGTCACTCCTTCCCGCTCCGATGTCCTCCTTGGTCACTCCTTCCCGCTCCGATGTCCTCCTCGGTCACTCCTTCCCGCTCAGATGTCGTCATCGGTCACTCCTTCCCGCTCCGATGTCCTCCTCGATCACTCCTTCCCGCTCCGATGTCCTCCTCGGTCACGCCTTCTCGGTCCGATATCCACCTCGGTCAATCCTTCCTGCTCCGATGTCCTCCTCGGTCACTCCTTCCCGCTCCGATGTCCTCCTCGGTCACTCCTTCCCGCTCCGATGTCAGCCTCGGTCACTCCTTCCCGCTCTGATAGCCTCCTCGGTCACTCCTTCCTGCTCCGATGTCATCCTCGGTCACTCCTTCGTGCTCCGATGTCAGCCTCGGTCACTCCTTCCCGCTCCGATGTCCTCCTCGGTCACTCCTTCCCGCTCCGATGTCACCCTCGGTCACACCTTCCTGCTCCGATGTCTTCCTCTGTCTCTCCTTCCCGCTCTGATGTCCTCCTCGGTCACTCCTTCCCGCTCTGATGTCCTCCTCGGTCACTCCTTCCCGCTCCGATGTCCTCCTCGGTCACTCCTTCCCGCTCCGATATCGGCCTCGATCACTTCTTCCCGCTCCGATGTCGTCCTCGGTCACTCCTTCCCGCTCCGATGTCCTCCTCGGTCAAGCCTTCCCACTCCGATGTCAGCCTCGGTCACTCCTTCCCGCTCCAATGTCGGCCTCGGTCACTCCTTCCCACTCCGATGTCCGCCGCGGTCACTCCTTCCCGCTGCTCGGTCGGCCTCGATCACTCCTTCCCACTCCAATGTCCTCCTCTGTCACTCCTTCCCGCTCCGATATCCTCCTCGGTCACTCCTTCCCGCTCCGATGTCATCCTCGGTCACTCCTTCCCAATCTGATGTCCTCCTCGGTCACTCCTTCCCACTCCGATGTCCTCCTCGGTCAGCCCTTCCCGCTCCAATGTCGGCCTCGGTCACTCCTTCCTGCTCCGATGTCCTCCTCGGTCACTACTTCCCGCACTGATGTCAGCCTCGGTTACTCCTTCCCGCTCCGACCTCGTCCGCTGTCACTCCTTCCCGCTCCGATGTCCTCCTCGGTCACTCCATCGCGCTCCGATGTCAACCTCGGTCACTCCTTCCCGCTCCGTTATCCTCCTCGGTCTCTCCTTCCCGCTCCGATGTCCTCCTCAGTCACTCCTTCGCGCTCCGATGTCAGCCTCGGTCACTCCTTCCCGCTCCGATGTCCTCCTCGGTCACTCCTTCCCGCTTCGATGTCCTCCTCGGTCACTCCTTCCCGCTCCGATGTCCTCCTCGGTCACTCCTTCAAACTCAGATGTCGTCCTCGGTCACTCCTTCTCGCTCCGATGTCGGCCTCGGTCACTCCTTCCTGCTCCGATGTCCTCCTCGGTCACTCTTTCCCACTCCGATGTCCTCCTCGGTCACTCCTTCCCGCTCCGATGTCCTCCTCGGTCACTCTTTCCCACTCCGATGTCCTCCTCCGTCACTCCTTCCCGCTCCGATGTCCTCCTAGGCCACTCCTTCCCGCTCCGATGTCCTCCTTTGTCACTCCTTCTGCTCCGATGTCCTCCTCGGTCACTGCTTCCCACTCCGATGTCCTCCTCGGTCACTCCTTCCCGCTCCAATGTCCTCCTCGGTTACTCGTTCCCGCTCCGGTGTCATCCTCGGTCACTTCTTCTCGCTCCGATGTCCTCCTCGGCCACTCCTTCCCGCTCTGATGTCCTCCTCGGTCACTCCTTCCCGCTCCGATCTCCTCGGACACTCCTTCCCGCTCCGATGTCCTCCTCGGTCACTCCATTCCGCTGCGATGCCCTCCTCGGTCACTCCTTCCCGCTCCGGTTTCCTCCTCGGTCACTCCTTCCTGCTCCGATGTCCTCCTCGGTCACTCCTTCCTGCTCCGATGTCCCCCTTGGTCACTCCTTCCCGCTCAGACGTCCTCCTCGGTCACTCCTTCCCGCTCCGATGTCCTCCTCGGTCACTCCTTCCCGCTCCGATGTCCTCCTCGGTCACTGCTTCGGCTCAGGTGTACTCCCGGTCACTCCTTCCCGCTCCGATGTCCTCCTCGGTCATTCCTTCCCGCACCGATGTCGGCCTCGGTCACTCCATCCCGCTCCGATGTCCACCTCGGTCACTCCTTCCCGCTCCGATGTCCTCCTCGGTTAATCCTTCCCGCTCCGATGTCCTCCTCGGTCACTCCTTCCCGCACCGATGTCCCCCTCGGTCACTCCTTCCCGCTTCGATGTCCTCCTTGGTCACTCCTTCCCGCTCCGATGTCCCCCACGGACACTCCTTCCCACTCCGAGGTCCTCCTCGGTCACTCCTTCCCGCTCCGATGTCCTCCTCGGTCACTGCTTCCCGCTCCGATGTCGGCCTCGGTCACTCCTTCCTGCTCCGATGTCCTCCTCGGTCACTCCTTCCCGCTCCTCGGTCGGCCTCGGTCACACGTTCCTGCTCCGATGTCAGCCTCGGTCACTCCTTCCCGCTCCTCGGTCGGCCTCGGTCACTCGTTCCTGCTCCGATGTCGGCCTCGGTCATTCCTTCCCAATCTGATGTACTCCTCGGTCACTCCTTCCCGATCCGATGTCGTCCTCGGTCACTCCTTCCTGCTCCTCAGTCGGCCTCAGTTACTCCTTCTCGCTCCGATGTCGTCCTCGGTCACTCCTTCTCGCTCCGATGTCCTCCTCAGTCATTCCTTCTCGCTCCGATGTCCTCCTCGGTCACTCCTTCCCGCTCTTCGGTCAGCTTCGGTTACTCCATCCCGCTCCGATGTCCTCCTCGGTCACTCCATCCCGCTCCGATGTCCTCCTCGGTCACGCCTTCCCGCTCCGATGTCCCCCTCGGTCACTCCTTCCCGCTCCGATGTCCTCCTCGGTCACTCCTTCCCGCTCCGATGTCCTCCTCGGTCACTCCTTCAAACTCAGATGTCGCCCTCGGTCACTCCTTCTCGCTCCGATGTCGGCCTCGGTCACTCCTTCCTGCTCCGATGTCCTCCTCGGTCACTCTTTCCAACTCCGATGTCCTCCTCGGTCACTCCTTCAACCTCCGATATCGACCTCGGTCACTCCTTCCCACTCCGATATCCTCCTCAGTCACTCCTTCCCACTCCGATGTCCTCCTCGGTCACTCCTTCCCGCTCCGATGTCCTCCTCGGTCACTCCTTCCCGCTCCGATGTCCTCCTTTGTCACTCCTTCCGCTCCGATGTCCTCCTCGGTCACTCCTTCCCGCTCCAATGTCCTCCTCGGTCACTCCTTCCCGCTCCAATGTCCTCCTCGGTTACTCCATCCCGCTCCGGTGTCATCCTCGGTCACTCCTTCTCGCTCCGATGTCCTCCTCGGTCACTCCTTCCCGCTCTGATGTCCTCCTCGGTCACTCCTTTCCGCTCCGATCTCCTCGGACACTCCTTCCTGCTCCGATGTCCTCCTCGGTCACTCCATCCCGCTGCGATGCCCTCCTCGTTCACTCCTTCCCGCTCCGATTTCCTCCTCGGTCACTCCTTCCTGCTCCGATGTCCTCCTCGGTCACTCCTTCCTGCTCCGATGGCCCCCTTGGTCACTCCTTCCCGCTCAGACGTCCTCCTCGGTCACTCCTTCCCGCTCCGATGTCCTCCTCGGTCACTCCTTCCCGCTCCGATGTCCTCCTCGGTCATTGCTTCGGCTCAGATGTACTCCCGGTCACTCCTTCCCGCTCCGATGTTCTCCTCGGTCACTGCTTCCCGCTCCGCTGTCCTCCTCGGTCATTCCTTCCCGCACCGATGTTGGCCTCGGTCACTCCTTCCCGCTCCGATGTCCACCTCGGTCACTCCTTCCCGCTCCGATGTCCTCCTCGGTTACTCCTTCCCGCTCCGATGTCCTCCTCGGTCACTCCTTCCCGCTCCGATGTCCCCCTCCGTCACTCCTTCCCGCTCCGATGTCCTCCTTGGTCACTCCTTCCCGCTCCGATGTCCTCCTCGGTCACTCCTTCCCGCTCAGATGTCGTCATCGGTCACTCCTTCCCGCTCCGATGTCCTCCTCGGTCACTCCTTCCCGCTCCGATGTCCTCCTCGGTCACTCCTTCCCGCTCCGATATCCACCTCGGTCAATCCTTCCTGCTCCGATGTCCTCCTCGGTCACTCCTTCCCGCTCCGATGTCCTCCTCGGTCACTCCTTCCCGCACCGATATCCTCCGCTGTCACTCCTTCCCAATCCGATGTCCTCCTCGGTCACTCCTTCCTGCTCCGATGTCCTCCTCGGTCACTCCTTCCCGCTCCGATGTCCTCCTTGGTCACTCCTTCCCGCTCCGATGTCCCCCTCGGTCACTCCTTCCCGCTCCGATGTCCTCCTCGGTCACTCCTTCTCACTCCAATGTCCTCCTCACTCACTCGTTCCACTCCGATGTACTCCTCGGTCACTCCTTCCCGCTTCGATGTCCTCCTCGGTCCCTCGTTCCCGCTCCGATGTTGTCTGCGGTCACTCCTTCCCGCTCCGATGTCGCCTGCGGTCACTCCTTCCCGCTCCGATGTCCTCCTCTGTCACTCCTTCCCGCTCCGATGTCCTCCTTGGTCACTCCTTCCGCTCCGCTGTCCTCCTCGGTCACTCATTCCGCTCCGATGTACTCCTCGGTCACTCCTTCCCGCTCCGATGTCCTCCTCGATCACTCCTTCCCACTCCGATGTCCTCCTCGGTCACTCCTTCCCGCTCCGATGGCCGCCTCGGTCACTCCTTCCCGCTCCGATGTCCTCCTCGATCACTCCTTCCTGCACCAATGTCCTCCTCGGTCGCTCCTTCCCACTCCGAGGTCCGCCGCGGTCACTCCTTCCCGCTGCTCGGTCGGCCTCGATCACTCCTTCCCACTCCAATGTCCTCCTCGGTCACTCCTTCCCGCTCCGATATCGTCCTCAGTCACTCCTTCCCGCTCCGATGTCCTCCTCGGTCACTCCTTCCCAATCCGATGTCCTCCTTGGTCACTCCTTCCCACTCCGATGTCCTCCTCAGTCACTCCTTCCCGCTCCGATATCCTCCTCGGTCACTCCTTCCCGCTCGGATGTCATCCTCGGTCACTCCTTCCCACTCCGAAGTCCTCCTCGGTCACACCTTCCCGCTGCGATGTCCTCCTCGGTCAGTCCTTCCCACTCCGATGTCCTCCTCGGTTACTCCTTCCCGCTCCGATATCGGCCTCGGGCACTCCTTCCCGCTCCGATGTCCTCCTCGGTCACTCCTTCTCGCTCCGATGTCCTCCTCGGTCACTCCATCCCACACCGATGTCCTCCTCGGTCACTCCTTCCCGCTCCAATGTCGGCCTCGGTCACTCCTTCCTGCTCCGATGTCCTCCTCGGCCACTACTTCCCGCTCCGACGTCAGCCTCGGTCACTACTTCCCGCTCCGACCTCGTCCGCGGTCACTCCTTCCCGCTCCGATGTCCTCCTCGGTCACTCCTTCCCGCTCCGATGTCAGCCTCGGTCACTCCTTCCCGCTCTGATAGCCTCCTCGGTCACTCCTTCCTGCTCCGATGTCCTCCTCGGTCACTCCTTCGTGCTCCGATGTCAGCCTCGGTCACTCCTTCCCGCTCCGATGTCCTCCTCGGTCACTCCTTCCCGCTCCGATGTCCTCCTCGGTCACTCCTTCCCGCTCCGATGTCATCCTCGGTCACACCTTCCTGCTCCGATGTCTTCCTTGGTCACTCCTTCCTGCTCTGATGTCCTCCTCGGTCGCTCCTTCCCGCTCTGATGTCCTCCTCGGTCACTCCTTCCCGCTCCGATGTCCTCCTCGGTCACTCCTTCCCGCTCCGATATCGGCCTCGATCACTCCTTCCCGCTCCGATGTCTTCCTCGGTCACTCCTGCCCGCTCCGATGTCCTCCTCGGTCAAGCCTTCCCGCTCCGATGTCGGCCTCGGTCACTCCTTCCCGCTCCGATGTCGGCCTCGATCACTCCTTCCTGTTCCAATGTCCTCCTCGGTCACTCCTTCTCGCTCCAATATCCCCCTCGGTCACTCCTTCCCGCTCCGATGTCCTCCTCGGTCACTCCTACCTGCTCCGATGTCCTCCTCGGTCACTCCTTCCCACTCCGATGTCAGCCTCGGTCACTCCTTCCCGCTCCAATGTCGGCCTCGGTCACTCCTTCCTGCTCCGATGTCCTCCTCGGTCACTACTTCCCGCACCGATGTCAGCCTCGGTTAATCCTTCCCGCTCCGACCTCGTCCGCTGTCACTCCTTCCCGCTCCGATGTCCTCCTCGGTCACTCCATCCCGCTCCGATGTCAGCCTCGGTCACTCCTTCCCGCTCCGTTATCCTCCTTGGTCTCTCCTTCCCGCTCCGATGTCCTCCTCAGTCACTCCTTCGCGCTCCGATGTCAGCCTCGGTCACTCCTTCCCGCTCCGATGTCCTCCTCGGTCACTCCTTCCCGCTCCGATGTCCTCCTCGGTCACTCCTTCCCGCTCCGATGTCCTCCTCGGTCACTCCTTCAAACTCAGATGTCGTCCTCGGTCACTCCTTCTCGCTCCGATGTCGGCCTCGGTCACTCCTTCCCGCTCCGATGTCCTCCTCGGTCACTCCTTCCCGCTCCGATGTCCTCCTTGGTCACTCCTTCCCGCTCCGATGTCCCCCTCGGTCACTCCTTCCCGCTCCGATGTCCTCCTCGGTCACTCCTTCTCACTCCAATGTCCTCCTCACTCACTCGTTCCACTCCGATGTACTCCTCGGTCACTCCTTCCCGCTTCGATGTCCTCCTCGGTCACTCGTTCCCGCTCCGATGTCGTCTGCGGTCACTCCTTCCCGCTCCGATGTCGCCTGCGGTCACTCCTTCCCGCTCCGATGTCCTCCTCTGTCACTCCTTCCCGCTCCGATGTCCTCCTTGGTCACTCCTTCCGCTCCGCTGTCCTCCTCGGTCACTCATTCCGCTCCGATGTACTCCTCGGTCACTCCTTCCCGCTTCGATGTCCTCCTCGGTCACTCCTTCCCGCTCCGATGTCCTCCTCGATCACTCCTTCCCACTCCGATGTCCTCCTCGGTCACTCCTTCCCGCTCCGATGGCCGCCTCGGTCACTCCTTCCCGCTCCGATGTCCTCCTCGATCACTCCTTCCTGCACCAATGTCCTCCTCGGTCGCTCCTTCCCACTCCGAGGTCCGCCGCGGTCACTCCTTCCCGCTGCTCGGTCGGCCTCGATCACTCCTTCCCACTCCAATGTCCTCCTCGGTCACTCCTTCCCGCTCTGATATCGTCCTCAGTCACTCCTTCCCGCTCCGATGTCCTCCTCGGTCACTCCTTCCCAATCCGATGTCCTCCTTGGTCACTCCTTCCCACTCCGATGTCCTCCTCAGTCACTCCTTCCCGCTCCGATATCCTCCTCGGTCACTCCTTCCCGCTCGGATGTCATCCTCGGTCACTCCTTCCCACTCCGAAGTCCTCCTCGGTCACACCTTCCCGCTGCGATGTCCTCCTCGGTCAGTCCTTCCCACTCCGATGTCCTCCTCGGTTACTCCTTCCCGCTCCGATATCGGCCTCGGGCACTCCTTCCCGCTCCGATGTCCTCCTCGGTCACTCCTTCTCGCTCCGATGTCCTCCTCGGTCACTCCATCCCATACCGATGTCCTCCTCGGTCACTCCTCCCGCTCCAATGTCGGCCTCGGTCACTCCTTCCTGCTCCGATGTCCTCCTCGGCCACTACTTCCCGCTCCAACGTCAGCCTCGGTCACTACTTCCCGCTCCGACCTCGTCCG
Organism: Somniosus microcephalus; assembly: GCF_052327205.1. Taxonomy (NCBI): domain Eukaryota; kingdom Metazoa; phylum Chordata; class Chondrichthyes; order Squaliformes; family Somniosidae; genus Somniosus; species Somniosus microcephalus. The sequence goes on along the minus strand of NC_140998.1, from coordinate 111,059,296 downwards.
CGGTCACTCCTTCCCGCTCCGATGTCCTCCTCGGTCACTCCTTCCCGCTCCGATGTCAGCCTCGGTCACTCCTTCCCGCTCTGATAGCCTCCTCGGTCACTCCTTCCTGCTCCGATGTCCTCCTCGGTCACTCCTTCCCGCTCCGATGTCACCCTCGGTCACACCTTCCTGCTCCGATGTCTTCCTTGGTCACTCCTTCCCGCTCTGATGTCCTCCTCGGTCGCTCCTTCCCGCTCTGATGTCCTCCTCGGTCACTCCTTCCCGCTCCGATGTCCTCCTCGGTCACTCCTTCCCGCTCCGATATCGGCCTCGATCACTCCTTCCCGCTCCGATGTCGTCCTCGGTCACTCCTTCCCGCTCCGATGTCCTCCTCGGTCAAGCCTTCCCGCTCCGATGTCGGCCTCGGTCACTCCTTCCCGCTCCGATGTCGGCCTCGATCACTCCTTCCTGCTCCAATGTCCTCCTCGGTCACTCCTTCTCGCTCCAATATCCCCCTCGGTCACTCCTTCCCGCTCCGATGTCCTCCTCGGTCACTCCTTCCTGCTCCGATGTCCTCCTCGGTCACTCCTTCCCACTCCGATGTCAGCCTCGGTCACTCCTTCCCGCTCCAATGTCGGCCTCGGTCACTCCTTCCCACTCCGATATCCGCCGCGGTCACTCCTTCCCGCTGCTCGGTCGGCCTCGATCACTCCTTCCCACTCCAATGTCCTCCTCGGTCACTCCTTCCCGCTCCGATATCCTCCTTGGTCACTCCTTCCCGCTCCGATGTCAACCTCGGTCACTCCTTCCCAACCCGATGTCCTCCTCGGTCACTCCTTCCCACTCCGATATCCTCCTCGGTCACTCCTTCCCGCTCCGATGTCCTCCTCGGTCACTCCTTCCCGCTCCGATGTCCTCCTCAGTCACTCCTTCAAACTCAGATGTCGTCCTCGGTCACTCCTTCTCGCTCCGATGTCAGCCTCGGTCACTCATTCCTGCTCCGATGTCCTCCTCGGTCACTCTTTCCCACTCCGATGTCCTCCTCGGTCACTCCTTCAAACTCCGATGTCGACCTCGGTCACTCCTTCCGACTCCGATGTCCTCCTCGGTCACTCCTTCCCGCTCCGATGTCCTCCTAGGTCACTCCTTCCCGCTCCGATGTCCTCCTTTGTCACTCCTTCCGCTCCGATGTCCTCCTCGGTCACTCCTTCCCACTCCGAAGTCCTCATCGGTCACTCCTTCCCGCTCCAATGTCCTCCTCGGTTACTCCTTCCCGCTCCGGTGTAATCCTCGGTCACTCCTTCTCGCTCCGATGTCCTCCTCGGCCACTCCTTCCCGCTCTGATGTCCTCCTCGGTCACTCCTTCCCGCTCCGATCTCCTCGGACACTCCTTCCCGCTCCGATGTCCTCCTCGGTCACTCCATTCCGCTGCGATGCCCTCCTCGGTCACTCCTTCCCGCTCCGATTTCCTCCTCGGTCACTCCTTCCTGCTCCGATGTCCTCCTCGGTCACTCCTTCCTGCTCCGATGTCCCCCTTGGTCACTCCTTCCCGCTCAGACGTCCTCCTCGGTCACTCCTTCCCGCTCCGATGTCCTCCTCGGTCACTCCTTCCCGCTCCGATGTCCTCCTCGGTCACTGCTTCGGCTCAGGTGTACTCCCGGTCACTCCTTCCCGCTCCGATGTCCTCCTCGGTCACTCCTTCCCGCTCCGCTGTCCTCCTCGGTCATTTCTTCCCGCACCGATGTCGGCCTCGGTCACTCCTTCCCGCTCAGACGTCCTCCTCGGTCACTCCTTCCCGCTCCGATGTCCTCCTCGGTCACTCCTTCCCGCTCCGATGTCCTCCTCGGTCACTGCTTCGGCTCAGGTGTACTCCCGGTCACTCCTTCCCGCTCCGATGTCCTCCTCGGTCACTCCTTCCCGCTCCGCTGTCCTCCTCGGTCATTTCTTCCCGCACCGATGTCGGCCTCGGTCACTCCTTCCCGCTCCGATGTCCACCTCGGTCACTCCTTCCCGCTGCGATGTCCTCCTCGGTTAATCCTTCCCGCTCCGATGTCCTCCTCGGTCACTCCTTCCCGCACCGATGTCCCCCTCGGTCACTCCTTCCCGCTCCGATGTCCTCCTTGGTCACTCCTTCCCGCTCCGATGTCCTCCTCGGTCACTCCTTCCCGCTCAGATGTCGTCATCGGTCACTCCTTCCCGCTCCGATGTCCTCCTCGATCACTCCTTCCCGCTCCGATGTCCTCCTCGGTCACGCCTTCTCGGTCCGATATCCACCTCGGTCAATCCTTCCTGCTCCGATGTCCTCCTCGGTCACTCCTTCCCGCTCCGATGTCCTCCTCGGTCACTCCTTCCCGCTCCGATGTCAGCCTCGGTCACTCCTTCCCGCTCTGATAGCCTCCTCGGTCACTCCTTCCTGCTCCGATGTCATCCTCGGTCACTCCTTCGTGCTCCGATGTCAGCCTCGGTCACTCCTTCCCGCTCCGATGTCCTCCTCGGTCACTCCTTCCCGCTCCGATGTCACCCTCGGTCACACCTTCCTGCTCCGATGTCTTCCTCTGTCTCTCCTTCCCGCTCTGATGTCCTCCTCGGTCACTCCTTCCCGCTCTGATGTCCTCCTCGGTCACTCCTTCCCGCTCCGATGTCCTCCTCGGTCACTCCTTCCCGCTCCGATATCGGCCTCGATCACTTCTTCCCGCTCCGATGTCGTCCTCGGTCACTCCTTCCCGCTCCGATGTCCTCCTCGGTCAAGCCTTCCCACTCCGATGTCAGCCTCGGTCACTCCTTCCCGCTCCAATGTCGGCCTCGGTCACTCCTTCCCACTCCGATGTCCGCCGCGGTCACTCCTTCCCGCTGCTCGGTCGGCCTCGATCACTCCTTCCCACTCCAATGTCCTCCTCGGTCACTCCTTCCCGCTCCGATATCCTCCTCGGTCACTCCTTCCCGCTCCGATGTCATCCTCGGTCACTCCTTCCCAATCTGATGTCCTCCTCGGTCACTCCTTCCCACTCCGATGTCCTCCTCGGTCAGCCCTTCCCGCTCCAATGTCGGCCTCGGTCACTCCTTCCTGCTCCGATGTCCTCCTCGGTCACTACTTCCCGCACTGATGTCAGCCTCGGTTACTCCTTCCCGCTCCGACCTCGTCCGCTGTCACTCCTTCCCGCTCCGATGTCCTCCTCGGTCACTCCATCGCGCTCCGATGTCAACCTCGGTCACTCCTTCCCGCTCCGTTATCCTCCTCGGTCTCTCCTTCCCGCTCCGATGTCCTCCTCAGTCACTCCTTCGCGCTCCGATGTCAGCCTCGGTCACTCCTTCCCGCTCCGATGTCCTCCTCGGTCACTCCTTCCCGCTCCGATGTCCTCCTCGGTCACTCCTTCCCGCTCCGATGTCCTCCTCGGTCACTCCTTCAAACTCAGATGTCGTCCTCGGTCACTCCTTCTCGCTCCGATGTCGGCCTCGGTCACTCCTTCCTGCTCCGATGTCCTCCTCGGTCACTCTTTCCCACTCCGATGTCCTCCTCGGTCACTCCTTCCCGCTCCGATGTCCTCCTCGGTCACTCTTTCCCACTCCGATGTCCTCCTCCGTCACTCCTTCAAACTCCGATGTCGACCTCGGTCACTTCTTCCCGCTCCGATGTCCTCCTCGGTCACTCCTTCCCGCTCCGATGTCCTCCTAGGCCACTCCTTCCCGCTCCGATGTCCTCCTTTGTCACTCCTTCTGCTCCGATGTCCTCCTCGGTCACTCCTTCCCACTCCGATGTCCTCCTCGGTCACTCCTTCCCGCTCCAATGTCCTCCTCGGTTACTCGTTCCCGCTCCGGTGTCATCCTCGGTCACTTCTTCTCGCTCCGATGTCCTCCTCGGCCACTCCTTCCCGCTCTGATGTCCTCCTCGGTCACTCCTTCCCGCTCCGATCTCCTCGGACACTCCTTCCCGCTCCGATGTCCTCCTCGGTCACTCCATTCCGCTGCGATGCCCTCCTCGGTCACTCCTTCCCGCTCCGGTTTCCTCCTCGGTCACTCCTTCCTGCTCCGATGTCCTCCTCGGTCACTCCTTCCTGCTCCGATGTCCCCCTTGGTCACTCCTTCCCGCTCAGACGTCCTCCTCGGTCACTCCTTCCCGCTCCGATGTCCTCCTCGGTCACTCCTTCCCGCTCCGATGTCCTCCACGGTCACTGCTTCGGCTCAGGTGTACTCCCGGTCACTCCTTCCCGCTCCGATGTCCTCCTCGGTCATTCCTTCCCGCACCGATGTCGGCCTCGGTCACTCCATCCCGCTCCGATGTCCACCTCGGTCACTCCTTCCCGCTCCGATGTCCTCCTCGGTTAATCCTTCCCGCGCCGATGTCCTCCTCGGTCACTCCTTACCGCACCGATGTCCCCCTCGGTCACTCCTTCCCGCTCCGATGTCCTCCTTGGTCACTCCTTCCCGCTCCGATGTCCTCCTCGGTCACTCCTTCCCGCTCAGATGTCGTCATCGGTCACTCCTTCCCGCTCCGATGTCCTCCTCGGTCACTCCTTCCCGCACCGATGTCCGACCTCGGTCACGCCTTCTCGCTCCGATATCCACCTCGGTCAATCCTTCCTGCTCCGATGTCCTCCTCGGTCACTCCTTCCCGCTCCGATGTCCTCCTCGGTCACTCCTTCCCGCTCAGATGTCGGCCTCGGTCACTCCTTCCCGCACCGATATCCTCCGCTGTCACTCCTTCCCAATCCGATGTCCTCCTCGGTCACTCATTCCTGCTCCGATGTCCTCCTCGGTCACTCCTTCCCGCTCCGATGTCCTCCTCGGTCACTCCTTCCCGCTCCGATGTCCCCCTCGGTCACGCCTTCCCGCTCCGATGTCCTCCTCGGTCACTCCTTCTCACTCCGATGTCCTCCTCGCTCACTCCTTCCACTCCGATGTACTCCTCGGTCACTCCTTCCCGCTTCGATGTGCTCCTCGGTCACTCGTTCACGCTCCGATGTCGTCTGCGGTCACTCCTTCCCGCTCCGATGTCGCCTGCGGTCACTCCTTCCCGCTCCGATGTCCTCCTCTGTCACTCCTTCCCGCTCCGATGTCCTCCTTGGTCACTCCTTCCGCTCCGCTGTCCTCCTCGGTCACTCATTCCCGCTTCGATGTCCTCCTCGGTCACTCCTTCCCGCTCCGATGTCCTCCTCGGTCACTCCTTCCCACTCCGATGTCAGCCTCGGTCACTCCTTCCCGCTCCGATATCCTCCTCGGTCACTCCTTCCCGCTCCGATGTCCTCCTCGTTCACTCCTTCCCGCTCCGATGTCCTCCTCGGTCACTCCTTCCGGCTCCGATGTCAGCCTCGGTCACTCCTTCCCGCTCCGATTTCGTCCGCGGTCACTTCTTCCCGCTCCGCTGTCCTCCTCGGTCACTCCTTCCCACTCCGATGTCCTCCTCGGTCAATACTTCCCGCTCCGATGTCCTCCTCGGTCACTACTTCCCGCTCCGATGTCCTCCTCGGTCACTCCTTCCCGCTCGGTTGTCCTCCTCGGTCACTCCTTCCCGCTCTGATGTCCTCCTCGGTCACTCCTTCCTGCTCCGATGTCCTCCTCGGTCACTCATTCCCGCTCCGATATCGGCCTCGATCACTCCTTCCCGCTCCGATGTCCTCCTCGGTCACTCCTTCCCGCTCCGATGGCCGCCTCGGTCACTCCTTCCCGCTCCGATGTCCTCCTCGATCACTCCTTCCTGCACCAATGTCCTCCTCGGTCGCTCCTTCCCACTCCGAGGTCCGCTGCGGTCACTCCTTCCCGCTGCTCGGTCGGCCTCGATCACTCCTTCCCACTCCAATGTCCTCCTCGGTCACTCCTTCCCGCTCCGATATCGTCCTCAGTCACTCCTTCCCGCTCCGATGTCCTCCTCGGTCGCTCCTTCCCAATCCGATGTCCTCCTTAGTCTCTCCTTCCCACTCCGATGTCCTCCTCAGTCACTCCTTCCCGCTCCGATATCCTCCTCGGTCACTCCTTCCCGCTCGGATGTCATCCTCGGTCACTCCTTCCCACTCCGAAGTCCTCCTCGGTTACACCTTCCCGCTGCGATGTCCTCCTCGGTCAGTCCTTCCCGCTCCGATGTCCTCCTCGGTTATTCCTTCCCGCACCGATATCGGCCTCGGGCACTCCTTCCCGCTCCGATGTCCTCCTCGGTCACTCCTTCTCGCTCCGATGTCCTCCTCGGTCACTCCATCCCACACCGATGTCCTCCTCGGTCACTCCTTCCCGCTCTAATGTCGGCCTCGGTCACTCCTTCCTGCTCCGATGTCCTCCTCGGCCACTACTTCCCGCTCCGATGTCAGCCTCGGTCACTACTTCCCGCTCCGACCTCGTCCGCGGTCACTCCTTCCCGCTCCGATGTCCTCCTCGATCACTCCTTCCCGCTCCGATGTCAGCCTCGGTCACTCCTTCCCGCTCTGATAGCCTCCTCGGTCACTCCTTCCTGCTCCGATGCCCTCCTCGGCCACTCCTTCGTTCTCCGATGTCAGCCTCGGTCACTCCTTCCCGCTCCGATGTCCTCCTCTGTCACTCCTTCCCGCTCCGATGTCCTCCTTGGTCACGCCTTCCGCTCCGCTGTCCTCCTCGGTCACTCATTCCCGCTTCGATGTCCACCTCGGTCACTCCTTCCCGCTCCGATGTCCTCCTCGGTTACTCCTTCCCGCTCCGATGTCAGCCTCGGTCACTCCTTCCCGCTCCGATGTCCTCCTCGGTCACTCCTTCCCGCTCCAATGTCCTCCTCGTTCACTCCTTCCCGCTCCGATGTCCTCCTCGGTCACTCCTTCCCGCTCCGCTGTCCTCCTCGGTCACTCCTTCCCACTCCGATGTCCTCCTCGGTCACTACTTCCCGCTCCGATGTCCTCCTCGGTCACTACTTCCCGCTCCGCTGTCCTCCTCGGTCACTCCTTCCCACTCCGATGTCCTCCTCGGTCAATACTTCCCGCTCCGATGTCCTCCTCGGTCACTACTTCCCGCTCTGTTGTCCTCCTCGGTCACTCCTTTCCGCTCTGATGTTCTCCTCGGTCACTCCTTCCTGCTCCGATGTCCTCCTCGGTCACTCATTCCCGCTCCGATATCGGCCTCGATCACTCCTTCCCGCTCCGATGTCCTCCTCGGTCACTCCTTCCCGCTCCGATGGCCGCCTCAGTCACTCCTTCCCGCTCCGATGTCCTCCTCGATCACTCCTTCCTGCACCAATGTCCTCCTCGGTCGCTCCTTCCCACTCCGAGGTCCGCCGCGGTCACTCCTTCCCGCTGCTCGGTCGGCCTCGATCACTCCTTCCCACTCCAATGTCCTCCTCGGTCACTCCTTCCCGCTCCGATATCGTCCTCAGTCACTCCTTCCCGCTCCGATGTCCTCCTCGGTCACTCCTTCCCAATCCGATGTCCTCCTTGGTCTCTCCTTCCCACTCCGATGTCCTCCTCAGTCACTCCTTCCCGCTCCAATATCCTCCTCGGTCACTCCTTCCCGCTCGGATGTCATCCTCGGTCACTCCTTCCCACTCCGAAGTCCTCCTCGGTCACACCTTCCCGCTGCGATGTCCTCCTCGGTCAGTCCTTCCCGCTCCGATATCCTCCTCGGTTACTCCTTCCCGTTCCGATATCGGCCTCGGGCACTCCTTCCCGCTCCGATGTCCTCCTCGGTCACTCCTTCTCGCTCCGATGTCCTCCTCGGTCACTCCATCCCACACCGATGTCCTCCTCGGTCACTCCTTCCCGCTCCAATGTCGGCCTCGGTCACTCCTTCCTGCTCCGATGTCCTCCTCGGCCACTACTTCCCGCTCCGATGTCAGCCTCGGTCACTACTTCCCGCTCCGACCTCGTCCGCGGTCACTCCTTCCCGCTCCGATGTCCTCCTCGATCACTCCTTCCCGCTCCGATGTCAGCCTCGGTCACTCCTTCCCGCTCTGATAGCCTCCTCGGTCACTCCTTCCTGCTCCGATGTCCTCCTCGGTCACTCCTTCGTGCTCCGATGTCAGCCTCGGTCACTCCTTCCCGCTCTGATGTCCTCCTCGGTCACTCCTTCCCGCTCTGATGTCCTCCTCGGTCACTCCTTCCCGCTCCGATGTCCTCCTCGGTCACTCCTTCCCGCTCCGATATCGGCCTCGATCACTCCTTCCCGCTCTGATGTCGTCCTCGGTCACTCCTTCCCGCTCCGATGTCCTCCTCGGTCAAGACTTCCCACTCCGATGTCGGCCTCGGTCACTCCTTCCCGCTCCGATGTCGGCCTCGATCACTCCTTCCTGCTCCAATGTCCTCCTCGGTCACTCCTTCTCGCTCCAATATCCCCCTCGGTCACTCCTTCCTGCTCCGATGTCCTCCTCGGTCACTCCTTCCCACTCCGATGTCAGCCTCGGTCACTCCTTCCCGCTCCAATGTCGGCCTCGGTCACTCCTTCCCACTCCGATGTCCGCCGCGGTCATTCCTTCCCGCTGCTCGGTCGGCCTCGATCACTCCTTCCCACTCCAATGTCCTCCTCGGTCACTCCTTCCCGCTCCGACATCCTCCTCGGTCACTCCTTCCCGCTCCGATGTCATCCTTGGTCACTCCTTCCCAATCCGATGTCATCCTCGGTCACTCCTTCCCACTCCGATGTCCTCCTCGGTCACTCCTTCCCGCTCCAATGTCGGCCTCGGTCACTCCTTCCTCCTCCGATGTCCTCCTCGGTCACTACTTCCCGCACCGATGTCAGCCTCGGTTACTCCTTCCCGCTCCGACTTCGTCCGCTGTCACTCCTTCCCGCTCTGATGTCCTCCTCGGTCACTCCATCCCGCTCCGATGTCAGCCTCGGTCACTCCTTCCCGCTCCGTTATCCTCCTCGGTCTCTCCTTCCCGCTCCGATGTCCTCATCAGTCACTCCTTCGCGCTCCGATGTCAGCCTCGGTCACTCCTTCCCGCTCCGATGTCCTCCTCGGTCACTCCTTCCCGCTCCGATGTCAGCCTCGGTCACTCCTTCCCGCTCCGATGTCCTCCTAGGTCACTCCTTCCCGCTCTGATGTCCTCCTCGGTCACTCCTTCCCGCTCTGATGTCCTCCTCGGTCACTCCTTCCTGCTCCGATGTCCTCCTCGGTCACTCATTCCCGCTCCGATATCGGCCTCGATCACTCCTTCCCGCTCCGATGTCCTCCTCGGTCACTCTTTCCCGCTCCGATGGCCGCCTCGGTCACTCCTTCCCGCTCCGATGTCCTCCTCGATCACTCCTTTCTGCACCAATGTCCTCCTCGGTCACTCCTTCCCACTCCGATGTCCGCCGCGATCACTCCTTCCCGCTGCTCGGTCAGCCTCGATCACTCCTTCCCACTCCAATGTCATCCTCGGTCCCTCCTTCCCGCCCCGATATCCTCCTCGGTCACTCCTTCCCGCTCCGATGTCCTCCTCGGTCACTCCTTCCCAATCCGATGTCCTCCTTGGTCACTCCTTCCCACTCCGATGTCCTCCTCAGTCACTCCTTCCCGCTCCGATATCCTCCTCGGTCACTCCTTCCCGCTCCGATGTCATCCTCGGTCACTCCTTCCCACTCCGAAGTCCTCCTCGGTCACTCCTTCCCGCTGCGATGTCCTCCTCGGTCACTCCTTCCCGCTCCGATGTCCTCCTCGGTTACACCTTCCCGCTCCGATATCGGCCTCGGGCACTCCTTCCCGCTCCGATGTCCTCCTCGGTCACTCCTTCTTGCTCCGATGTCCTCCTCGGTCACTCCTTCCCACTCCGATGTCCTCCTCGGTCACTCCTTCCCGCTCCAATGTCGGCTTCGGTCACTCCTTCCTGCTCCGAAGTCCTCCTCGATCACTACTTCCCGCTCCGATGTCAGCCTCGGTCACTACTTCCCGCTCCGACCTCGTCCGCGGTCACTCCTTCCCGCTCCGATGTCCTCCTCGGTCACTCCTTCCCGCTCCGATGTCAGCTTCGGTCACTCCTTCCCGCTCTGATAGCCTCCTCGGTCACTCCTTCCTGCTCCGATGCCCTCCTCGTTCACTCCTTCGTGCTCCGATGTCAGCCTCGGTCACTCCTTCCCGCTCCGATGTCCTCCTCGGTCACTCCTTCCCGCTCCGTTGTCACCCTCGGTCACACCTTCCCGCTCCGATGTCCTCCTCGGTCACTCCTTCCCGCTCTGATGTCCTCCTCGGTCACTCCTTCCCGCTCCGATATCGGCCTCGATCACTCCTTCCCGCTCCGATGTCCTCCTCGGTCACTCCTTCCCGCTCCGATGTCCTCCTCGGTCAAGCCTTCCCGCTCCGATGTCCGCCTCGGTCACTCCTTCCCGCTCCGATGTCGGCCTCGATCACTCCTTCCTGCTCCAATGTCCTCCTCGGTCACTCCTTCTCGCTGCAATATCCCCCTCGGTCACTCCTTCCCGCTCCGATGTCCTCCTCGGTCACTCCTTCCCGCTCCGATGTCAGCCTCGGTCACTCCTTCCCGCTCTGATAGCCTCCTCGGTCACTCCTTCCTGCTCCGATGTCCTCCTCGGTCACTCCTTCGTGCTCCGATGTCAGCCTCGGTCACTCCTTCCCGCTCCGATGTCCTCCTCGCTCACTCCTTCCCGCTCCGATGTCACCCTCGGCCACACCTTCCCGCTCTGATGTCTTCCTCGGTCACTCCTTCCCGCTCTGATGTCCTCCTCGGTCACTCCTTCCCTCCCTGATGTCCTCCTCGGTCACTTCTTCCCGCTCCGGTGTCCTCCTCGGTCACTCCTTCCCGCTCCGATATCGGCCTCGATCACTCCTTCCCGCTCCGATGTCCTCCTCGGTCACTCCTTCCCACTCCGATGTCCGCCGCGGTCACGCCTTCCCGCTGCTCGGTTGGCCTCGATCACTCCTTCCCGCTCCGATATCCTCCTCGGTCACTCCTTCCCGCTCCGATGTCATCCTCGGTCACTCCTTCCCACACCGAAGTCCTCCTCGGTCACTCCTTCCCGCTGCGATGTCCTCCTCGGTCACTCCTTCCCGCTCCGATGTCCTCCTCGGTTACTCCTTCCCGCTCCGATATCGGCCTCGGGCACTCCTTCCCGCTCCGATGTCCTCCTCGGTCACTCCTTCTTGATCCGATGTCCTCCTCGGTCACTCCTTCCCACTCCGATGTCCTCCTCGGTCACTCCTTCCCGCTCCGATGTCAGCCTCGGTCACTACTTTCCGCTCCGACCTCGTCCGCGGTCACTCCTTCCCGCTCCGATGTCCTCCATGGTCACTCCTTCCCGCTCCGATGTCAGCCTCGGTCACTCCTTCCCGCTCCGATGTCAGCCTCGGTCACTCCTTCCCGCTCCGATGTCACCCTCGGTCACACCTTCCCGCTCCGATGTCCTCCTCGGTCACTCCTTCCCGCTCCGATGTCCTCCTCGGTCACTCCTTCCCGCTCCGATATCGGCCTCGATCACTCCTTCCCGCTCTGATGTCCTCCTCGGTCACTCCTTCCCGCTCCGATGTCCTCCTCGGTCAAGCCTTCCCGCTCCGATGTCCGCCTCGGTCACTCCTTCCCGCTCCGATGTCGGCCTCGATCACTCCTTCCTGCTCCAATGTCCTCCTCGGTCACTCCTTCTCGCTCCAATATCCCCCTCGGTCACTCCTTCCCGCTCCGATGTCCTCCTCGGTCACTCCTTCCCGCTCTGATAGCCTCCTCGGTCACTCCTTCCTGCTCCGATGTCCTCCTCGGTCACTCCTTCCCACTCCGATGTCAGCCTCGATCACTCCTTCCCGCTCCAATGTCGGCCTCGGTCACTCCTTCCCACTCCGATGTCCGCCGCGGTCACTCCTTCCCGCTGCTCGGTCGGCCTCGATCACTCCTTCCCACTCCAATGTCCTCCTCGCTCACTCCTTCCCGATCCGATATCCTCCTCGGTCACTCCTTCCCGCTCCGATGTCATCCTTGGTCACTCCTTCCCAATCCGATGTCATCCTCGGTCACTCCTTCCCACTCCGATGTCCTCCTCGGTCACTCCTTCCCGCTCCAATGTCGGCCTCGGTCACTCCTTCCTCCTCCGATGTCCTCCTCGGTCACTACTTCCCGCACCGATGTCAGCCTCGGTTACTCCTTCCCGCTCCGACTTCGTCCGCTGTCACTCCTTCCCGCTCTGATGTCCTCCTCGGTCACTCCATCCCGCTCCGATGTCAGCCTCGGTCACTCCTTCCCGCTCCGTTATCCTCCTCGGTCTCTCCTTCCCGCTCCGATGTCCTCATCAGTCACTCCTTCGCGCTCCGATGTCAGCCTCGGTCACTCCTTCCCGCTCCGATGTCCTCCTCGGTCACTCCTTCCCGCTCCGATGTCAGCCTCGGTCACTCCTTCCCGCTCCGATGTCCTCCTAGGTCACTCCTTCCCGCTCTGATGTCCTCCTCGGTCACTCCTTCCCGCTCTGATGTCCTCCTCGGTCACTCCTTCCTGCTCCGATGTCCTCCTCGGTCACTCATTCCCGCTCCGATATCGGCCTCGATCACTCCTTCCCGCTCCGATGTCCTCCTCGGTCACTCTTTCCCGCTCCGATGGCCGCCTCGGTCACTCCTTCCCGCTCCGATGTCCTCCTCGATCACTCCTTTCTGCACCAATGTCCTCCTCGGTCACTCCTTCCCACTCCGATGTCCGCCGCGATCACTCCTTCCCGCTGCTCGGTCAGCCTCGATCACTCCTTCCCACTCCAATGTCATCCTCGGTCCCTCCTTCCCGCCCCGATATCCTCCTCGGTCACTCCTTCCCGCTCCGATGTCCTCCTCGGTCACTCCTTCCCAATCCGATGTCCTCCTTGGTCACTCCTTCCCACTCCGATGTCCTCCTCAGTCACTCCTTCCCGCTCCGATATCCTCCTCGGTCACTCCTTCCCGCTCCGATGTCATCCTCGGTCACTCCTTCCCACTCCGAAGTCCTCCTCGGTCACTCCTTCCCGCTGCGATGTCCTCCTCGGTCACTCCTTCCCGCTCCGATGTCCTCCTCGGTTACACCTTCCCGCTCCGATATCGGCCTCGGGCACTCCTTCCCGCTCCGATGTCCTCCTCGGTCACTCCTTCTTGCTCCGATGTCCTCCTCGGTCACTCCTTCCCACTCCGATGTCCTCCTCGGTCACTCCTTCCCGCTCCAATGTCGGCTTCGGTCACTCCTTCCTGCTCCGAAGTCCTCCTCGATCACTACTTCCCGCTCCGATGTCAGCCTCGGTCACTACTTCCCGCTCCGACCTCGTCCGCGGTCACTCCTTCCCGCTCCGATGTCCTCCTCGGTCACTCCTTCCCGCTCCGATGTCAGCTTCGGTCACTCCTTCCCGCTCTGATAGCCTCCTCGGTCACTCCTTCCTGCTCCGATGCCCTCCTCGTTCACTCCTTCGTGCTCCGATGTCAGCCTCGGTCACTCCTTCCCGCTCCGATGTCCTCCTCGGTCACTCCTTCCCGCTCCGTTGTCACCCTCGGTCACACCTTCCCGCTCCGATGTCCTCCTCGGTCACTCCTTCCCGCTCTGATGTCCTCCTCGGTCACTCCTTCCCGCTCCGATATCGGCCTCGATCACTCCTTCCCGCTCCGATGTCCTCCTCGGTCACTCCTTCCCGCTCCGATGTCCTCCTCGGTCAAGCCTTCCCGCTCCGATGTCCGCCTCGGTCACTCCTTCCCGCTCCGATGTCGGCCTCGATCACTCCTTCCTGCTCCAATGTCCTCCTCGGTCACTCCTTCTCGCTGCAATATCCCCCTCGGTCACTCCTTCCCGCTCCGATGTCCTCCTCGGTCACTCCTTCCCGCTCCGATGTCAGCCTCGGTCACTCCTTCCCGCTCTGATAGCCTCCTCGGTCACTCCTTCCTGCTCCGATGTCCTCCTCGGTCACTCCTTCGTGCTCCGATGTCAGCCTCGGTCACTCCTTCCCGCTCCGATGTCCTCCTCGCTCACTCCTTCCCGCTCCGATGTCACCCTCGGCCACACCTTCCCGCTCTGATGTCTTCCTCGGTCACTCCTTCCCGCTCTGATGTCCTCCTCGGTCACTCCTTCCCTCCCTGATGTCCTCCTCGGTCACTTCTTCCCGCTCCGGTGTCCTCCTCGGTCACTCCTTCCCGCTCCGATATCGGCCTCGATCACTCCTTCCCGCTCCGATGTCCTCCTCGGTCACTCCTTCCCACTCCGATGTCCGCCGCGGTCACGCCTTCCCGCTGCTCGGTTGGCCTCGATCACTCCTTCCCGCTCCGATATCCTCCTCGGTCACTCCTTCCCGCTCCGATGTCATCCTCGGTCACTCCTTCCCACACCGAAGTCCTCCTCGGTCACTCCTTCCCGCTGCGATGTCCTCCTCGGTCACTCCTTCCCGCTCCGATGTCCTCCTCGGTTACTCCTTCCCGCTCCGATATCGGCCTCGGGCACTCCTTCCCGCTCCGATGTCCTCCTCGGTCACTCCTTCTTGATCCGATGTCCTCCTCGGTCACTCCTTCCCACTCCGATGTCCTCCTCGGTCACTCCTTCCCGCTCCGATGTCAGCCTCGGTCACTACTTTCCGCTCCGACCTCGTCCGCGGTCACTCCTTCCCGCTCCGATGTCCTCCATGGTCACTCCTTCCCGCTCCGATGTCAGCCTCGGTCACTCCTTCCCGCTCCGATGTCAGCCTCGGTCACTCCTTCCCGCTCCGATGTCACCCTCGGTCACACCTTCCCGCTCCGATGTCCTCCTCGGTCACTCCTTCCCGCTCCGATGTCCTCCTCGGTCACTCCTTCCCGCTCCGATATCGGCCTCGATCACTCCTTCCCGCTCTGATGTCCTCCTCGGTCACTCCTTCCCGCTCCGATGTCCTCCTCGGTCAAGCCTTCCCGCTCCGATGTCCGCCTCGGTCACTCCTTCCCGCTCCGATGTCGGCCTCGATCACTCCTTCCTGCTCCAATGTCCTCCTCGGTCACTCCTTCTCGCTCCAATATCCCCCTCGGTCACTCCTTCCCGCTCCGATGTCCTCCTCGGTCACTCCTTCCCGCTCTGATAGCCTCCTCGGTCACTCCTTCCTGCTCCGATGTCCTCCTCGGTCACTCCTTCCCACTCCGATGTCAGCCTCGATCACTCCTTCCCGCTCCAATGTCGGCCTCGGTCACTCCTTCCCACTCCGATGTCCGCCGCGGTCACTCCTTCCCGCTGCTCGGTCGGCCTCGATCACTCCTTCCCACTCCAATGTCCTCCTCGCTCACTCCTTCCCGATCCGATATCCTCCTCGGTCACTCCTTCCCGCTCCGATGTCATCCTCGGTCAATCCTTCCCAATCCGATGTCCTCCTCGGTCACTCCTTCCCACTCCGATGTCCTCCTCGGTCACTCCTTCCCGCTCCAGTGTCGGCCTCGGTCACTCCTTCCTGCTCCGATGTCCTCCTCGGTCACTACTTCCCGCACCGATGTCAGCCTCGGTTACTCCTTCCTGCTCCGACGTCGTCCGCGGTCACTACTTCCCGCTCCGATGTCCTCCTCGGTCACTCCTTCCCGCTCCGATGTCAGCCTCGGTCACTCCTTCCCGCTTCGTTATCCACCTCGGTCTCTCCTTCCCGCTCCGATGTCCTCCTCAGTCACTCATTCGCGCTCCGATATCAGCCTCGGTCACTCCTTCCCGCTCCGATGTCCTCCTCGGTCACTCCTTCCCGCTCCGATGTCAGCCTCGGTCACTCCTTCCCACTCCGATGTCCTCCTAGGTCACTCCTTCCCGCTCTGATGTCCTCCTCGGTCACTCCTTCCCGCTCTGATGTCCTCCTCGGTCACTCCTTCCTGCTCCGATGTCGTCCTCGGTCACTCATTCCCGCTCCGATATCGGCCTCGATCACTCCTTCCCGCTCCGATATCCTCCTCAGTCACGCCTTCCCGCTCCGATGTCCTCCTTGGTCACTTCTTCCTGCTCCGATGTCCTCCTCGGTCACTCTTTCCCACTCAGATGTCAGCCTCGGTCACTCCTTCCCGCTCCAATGTCGGCCTCGGTCACTCCTTCCCGCTCCGATGTCCGCCGCGGTCACTCCTTCCCGCTGCTCGGTCGGCCTCGATCACTCCTTCCCACTCCGATGTCATCCTCGGTCACTCCTTCCCAATCCGATGTCCTCCTCGGTCACTTCTTCCCACTCCGATATCCTCCTCGGTCACTCCTTCCCGCTCCAATGTCGGCCTCGGTCACTCCTTCCTGCTCCGATATCCTCCTCGGTCACTACTTCCCGCACCGATGTCAGCCTCGGTTACTCCTTCCCGCTCCGACGTCGTCCGCGGTCACTCCTTCCCGCTCCGATGTCCTCCTCGGTCACTCCTTCCCGCTCCGATGTCAGCCTCGGTCACTCCTTCCCGCTCCGTTATCCTCCTCGGTCTCTCCTTCCCACTCCGATGTCCTCCTCAGTCACTCCTTCGCGCTCCGATGTCAGCCTCGATCACTCCTTCCCGCTCCGATGTCCTACTCGGTCACTCCTTCCTGCTCCGATGTCAGCCTCGGTCACTCCTTCCCGCTCCGATGTCCTCCTAGGTCACTCCTTCCCGCTCTGATGTCCTCCTCGGTCACTCCTTCCTGCTCCGATGTCCTCCTCGGTCACGCCTTCCCGCTCCGATGGCCGCCTCGGTCACTCCTTCCCGCTCCGATGTTGGCCTCGATCACTCCTTCCTGCACCAATGTCCTCCTCGGTCACTCCTTTCCACTCCGATGTCCGCCGCGGTCACTCCATCCCGCTGCTCGGTCGGCCTCGATCACTCCTTCCCACTCCAATGTCCTCCTCGGTCACTCCTTCCCGCTCCGATATCCTCCTCGGTCACTCCTTCCCGCTCCGATGTCCTCCTCGGTCACTCCTTCCCAATCCGATGTCCTCCTTGGTCACTCCTTCCCACTCCGATGTCCTCCTCAGTCACTCCTTCCCGCTCCGATATCCTCCTCGGTCACTCCTTCCCGCTCCGATGTCATCCTCCGTCACTCCTTCCCACTCCGAAGTCCTCCTCGGTCACTCCTTCCCGCTCCGATGTTGGCTTCGGTCACTCCTTCCCGCTTCGATGTCCTCCTCGGTTACTCCTTCCCGCTCCGATATCGGCCTCGGTCACTCCTTCCCGCTCCGATGTCCTCCTAGGTCACTCCTTCTCGCTCCGATGTCCTCCTCGCTCACTCCTTCCTGGTCCGATGTCCTCCTCGGTCATTGCTTCCCGCTCCGATGACCTCCTCGGTCACTCCTTCTCGCTCCGATGTCCTCCTCGGTCACTCCTTCCTGCTCCAATGTCCTCCTCGGTCACTCCTTCCCACTCCGATGTCCTCCTCGGTCATTCCTTCCCGCTCCGATATCCTCATCGGTCACTCATTCCCACTCTGATGTCCCCCTCGGTCACTCCTTCCTGCTCCGATGTCCTCCTCGGTCACCACTTCCCGCTCCGATGTCGGCCTCGATCACTCCTTCCCGCTCCGATGTCCTCCTCGGTCACTCATTCCCGCTCCGATGTCGGCCTTGGTCACTCCTTCCTGCTGCAATGTCCTCCTCGGTCACTCCTTCCCGCTCCGATATCGTCCTCGGTCACTCCTTCCTGCTCCGATATCCTCCTCTGTCACTCCATCCCAATCCGATGTCCCCCTCGGTAACTCCTTCCAACTTGGATATCCTCCTCGGTCACTCCTTCCCTCTCTGATGTCCTCCTCGGTCACTCCTTCCCGCTCCGATGTCCCCCTCGGTCACTCCTTTCCTCTCAGATGTCCTCCTCGGTCACTCCTTCCCGCTCCGATGTCCTCCTCGGTCACTCCTTCCCGCTCCGATGTCCCCCTCGGTCACTCCTTCCCTCTCCGATGTCCTCTTCGGTCACTCCTTCTCGCTCCAATATCCCCCTCGGTCACTCCTTCCCGCTCCGATGTCCTTCTCGGACACTCCTTCCCGCTCCGATGTCCTCCTCGGTCACCCCTTCCCGCTCCGATATCAGCCTCGGTCACTCCTTCCCGCACCGATATCCTCCTCGGTCACTCCTTCCCACTCCGATGTCCTCCTCGGTCATTCCTTCCCGCTGCGATGTCCTCCTCGGTCACTCCTTCCCGCTCCGATGTCCCCCTCAGTCACTCCTTCCCGCTCTGATGTCCTCCTCGATCACTCCTTCCCGCTCCAATGTCCTCGGTCACTCCTTACCGCTCCGATGTCCTCCTCGGTCACTCCTTCCTGCTCCAGTGTCCTCCTCGGTCACTCCTTCCTGCTCCAATGTCCTCCTCGGTCACTCCTTCCCGCTCCGATGTCGGCCTCGGTCACTCCTTCCCGCTCCGATGTCATCCTCGGTCACTCCTTCCCGCTCCGATGTCCTCCTCGGTCACTCCTTCCCGCTCCGATGTCGGCCTCGGTCACTCCTTCCCGCTCCGATGTCCTCCTCGGTCACTCCTTCCTGCTCCGATGTCCTCCTCGGTCACTCCTTCCCGCTCCGATGTCCTCCTCGGTTACTCCTTCCCGCTCCGATGTCCTCCTCGGTCACTCCTTCCTGCTCCAATGTCCTCCTCGGTCACTCCTTCCCGCTCCGATGTCGGCCTCGGTCACTCCTTCCCGCTCTAATATCCTCTTCGGTCACTCCTTCCTGCTCTGATATCCTCCTTGGTCACTCCTTCCCGCTCCGATGTCCCCCTCGGTCACTCCTTCCCGCTCCAATGTCAGCCTCGGTCACTCATTCCCGTTCTGATGTCTACCTTTATCTCCTTCCTACCCGCTCCAATGTCGTATTTCCACTTTTTTGGTCTCGCCCTTTGATTGGTTGCTTCAAATAATACTGTTCCAATGCTATTTTGTCAATTCAAATTTCAAATAATGCTGCTATTGGCCAATGTGCAGAGCCTCTTCAATGTACTATGCAGGACATGTCGGATCGTTGTATGGCTGCACGCATGCAGCTTAGATGGAACATTGACCATATCAACACTGTGGCTACAAGGGCAGGGCAGAGGCTGGGTTCTGTATGACGAGTGGCTCATCTCCTGACCTCTTAAAGCCTAACCACCATCTACAAGACTCAAGTCAGGGTTGTGATGGAATGCTTACCTGAGTCCAGCCTCAACAATGCTCAGTCCAGGACAGGGCAGTTCACTTAAATGGCTCCATATCCACCCTGTCCATCTCCAGCATACTGTGGCTGCAGTATGTACAATCTACAGGATGCACTGCAACAACTCACCAAGGTTACTTCAACAGCACCTCTCTCCCCTGTGAGCTCTACCATCAAGAAGGACAAGAGCAGCAATGCCATGGAGACACCACCACCTACAAATTTCCCTCCAAGTCGCACACCATTCTCACTTGGACATATATTGCAGTTCCTCCATCATCAATGGGTTAATATTAGAATCATAGAAATTTACGGCACAGAAGGCGGCCATTTGGTCCATCATGTCTGTTCCGGCCGAAGAGCTGTCCAGCCTAATCCCACTTTTCAGCTCTTGGTCCATAGCCTTGTAGGTTACGGCACTTCAAGTGCATATCCAAGTACTTTTTAAATGTGATGAGGGTTTCTGCCTCTACCACCCTTTCAGGCAGTGAGTTCCAGACCCCCACTACCCTCTAGGTGAATAAAGTTCTCCTCAACTCCCCTTTAATCCTTCTACCCATTACTTTAAATCTATGACCCCTGGTTATTGACTTCTCTGCTAAGGGAAATAGGTTCTTCCTATGCACTCGATCTAGGCCCCTCATAATTTTATGAACCTCAATTAAATCTCCCCTCAGCCTCCTCTGTTCCAAAGAAAACAACCCCAACTTATCCAATCTTTCCTTATAGCTAAAATTCTCCTGTCCTGGCAACATCCTCGTAAATCTCCTCTGTACCCTCTCTAGGGCAATCACATCTTTCCTGTAATGTGGTGACTAGAACTGTATGCAGTACTCTAGCTGTGGCCTAAATAGTGTTTTATATAGTTCAAGCATAATCTCCCTGCTCTTACATTCTATGCCTCGGCTAATAAAGGAAAGTATCCTGTATGCCTTCTTAACCACCTTATCTACCTGTCCTGCTACATTCAGGGATCTGTGGACATGCACTCCAAAGTTTCTCTATTCCTCTACACTTCTCAGTATCCTACCATTTATTGTGTATTCCCTTGCCTTGTTACTCATCCCCAAATGCATTACTTCACACTTCTCTGGATTGAATGCCATCTGTCACTTTTCTGCCCCTCTGACCAGTCCATTGATATCTTCCTGCAGTCTCCAGCTATCTTCCTCACTATCAACCACACGGTCAATTTTTGTATCATCTGCAAACTTCTTAATCATGGCCCCTACATTGAAGTCTAAATCATTGATATATACCACAAAAAGCAAGGGACCTAGTACTGAGCCCTGTGGAACCCCTCTGGAAACAGTCTTCCAGTCACAAAAACACCGGTTGACCATTAACCTTTGCTTCCTGCCACTGAGCCAATTTTGCATCCAACTTGCCACTTTCCTTTGGATCCTATGGGCTTTTACTTTTCTGACCTGTCTGCCTTGTTAAAATCCATATAGACTACATCAAATGCACTACCCTCATCGACCCTCCTTGTTACCTCCTCAAAAAATTCAATCAAGTTAGTCAGACATGACCTTCCCTTGACAAATCCATGCTGACTGTCCTCGATTAATCCATGCCTTTCTAAATGATGATTAATACTGTCCCTCAGAATTTTTTCCAATTATTTGCCCACCACCAAGGTTAGGTTGACTGGTCTATAATTATCCGGTCTATCCCTTTCTCCCTTTTTAAACAATGGTAGAACATTAGCAGTCCTCCAGTTCTCTGGCACCACACGTGTAGCCAGAGAGGATTGCATAATGATGGTCAGAGCCTCCGCTATTTCCTCCCTTGCTGCTCTTAACAGCCTGGGATACATTTCATCCCGGCCTGGAGATTTATCTACTTTCAAAGATGCTAAATCCCTTAATACTTCTTCTCTCACTATGTTTATCTCATTTAATATTCCACACTCCTTCTCCTCATCATCCCTCTCTTTTGTGAAGACAGACACAAAGCCAGTCAGAACCATACCCACGTCTTCTGCCTCCACACGCAGATTACCTTTTTTTGTCTCTAATAGGCCCTACTCTTTCTTTAGTTATCCTCTTGCTATTTATGTATTTATAAAACATCTTTGGGTTTTCCTTGATGTTATTTGCCCATTTTTTTTCATGTCCTCTCTTTGCTTTCCTAATTTCGTTTTTAATTTCACCCCTGCACTTTTGGTACTCCTGCTCTCGGTATCTGACGTAAGCTTTGCTTTTTTTCCTTATCTTATCCTGTGTGCCCCTTGACATCCAGGGGGCTCTAGATTTGGGAGTCCCATCCTTTTTCTTTGTGGGTGCACATTTGCTCTGAACCCTCACTATCTCCTCCTTGAATGCCTCCCACTGTTCGGACACTGATTTACCTTCAAGTTTCCTGTTGTGTTTGTACCGCTATACACAACTACATAAAATAATAAAGCAGCAGAGATTGAGAGTAACTTCAAGTGATCTTTACTGGTTAACTGGAACTTCGGCACTGACTATACAAATCGATATGCGTCTGTTATATACGCTCGCAACTAAGGATGTACATCCACAAAACAAAGTAGTCCCTTCAATGTTGTATACATTACACATCCTCCCCCTTTAGTTTAATAGTATATTAATGCAAAATTTCTATAATTAACATACAGAGCCTGTCTTTACAGTAACCTTTTTGTTTTCTTAAAAGTAACAAAATTCAAATTCCAACATAACATTTTATTTTGTCAACAGCCCTTTTACAAGTCAAGTCTCTGGGGAGGCCTCCTCTGCCTCTCTGGGTAACGTCTCTCCAGACTCTTTTGCTTTGGGGAATGAGACTGTACAGGTACAGGTGCATCAGGTGAGCTATCAGCACAGGTAGAGCTCTCAGCTGTGGATGAGGCTGGTGCTGATGCTGATGAATCAGGAGTGTCTGTTTCCATGTCAGGTGAGTCTGGGCGAGGTATCGGGGTGTTTTTCACCTGAACATCCAGAATTTGGTCCACATGACGTCTCAAAACGTTCTCTCCCACATCCACAGTATACATCAGTGGTCCCTCGCTTGTGGATATTATCCCTGGTTGCCACTTTTCCATCTGGAAATCACGAGCAAGAACTGACTGTCCCACACTGAAGCTTCTTGTTGGCTTAGCATTCAAATCTTTGAACTGTTTGTTCTCTACATCACGACGTACATTCGGTTTAAGAAGGTCCATGCGAGATCTTAGGTTCCTGTTCAGAAACATCATCGCTGGAGTCTGATTAGTGGCTGCGTGTACTGCGTTCCGATAAGCAAAGAGGAAATTGTCTATCTTGTGTTGCAGTGGTAGATTCTCCCTGTACATTGCTTTGATGGCCTTCTTGAAAGTCTGTACGAATCTTTCTGCCAAGCCATTTGTAGCTGGATGGTACGGGGCAGATGTATAGTGCTTGATTCCATTTTTCCTCATGAAACCTTGGAATTCGTCAGAGACAAATTGTCGTCCATTGTCTGTGCAGATTTGTTCTGGTAGGCCATTTCTAGCGAACATGGTCCTCAGAACTGAAATGGTCTTTTCAGATGTGGTTAATTTCATTTTAATGACCTCGGGCCATTTGGACTGTGCATCAACTGCAATCAAGAACATGGAGTCCATGAATGGTCCAGCAAAGTCGATGTGCACATGTTGCCATGGTGATGGAGGCCATTCCCATGGATGGAGAGGGCTTGTGGTGGTGCGTTCTGGACCTTTTGACATCCTGAGCAGCTCTTTGTCAGGTCCTCGATCTGTTTGTCAATTCCCGGCCACCACACGTATCCACGGGCAAGGCTTTTCATCTTTACCGTACCTAAGTGACCTTCATGCAGTTCATCTAGCACTCGGTTACGAAGCTTGGGAGGAATCACAACTCGTGAGCCGCACATCAGTGTTCCCCGACACACTGATAACTGCTTCCTCCTAGCTGAGAATGCTGGAAACAATAAGTCACCAAGCACTGGCCATACCTTCACAGTGATGTCATAAACTTTTGACAATGTAGGGTCATTGCGTGTTTCTCTTTCAATGAGGGAGTTTGTCACTGGTAGCTGCTCAACTATAGTTGTGTGAAATACCTCTGCTGAGTCAACTGTTGTAGTTCTCTCTGAGGTCGGCAGTGGTAAACGTGACAAACCATTGGCGTTGCCATGTTGCTTGGTCCCCTTGTATTCAATGTCATACAGGTGAGCCCCTAGGAAGAGTGACCATTGCTGCAGCCGTTGTGCCGTCATCACTAGAACGCCCTTCCTTGGGTTGAAGATTGAAACGAGAGGCTGGTGGTCAGTTAACAGTGTAAACTGTTGACCATACAAGTAGTGGTTGAATTTCTTGACTCCCCACACAAGGCTGAGGGCCTCTCGGTCAATCTGTGCATAATTGCGTTCAGCTGTAGTCAATGATCTTGAGGCAAAGGCTATTGGTCTTTCTGAGCTGTCTGGGAACTTATGTGACAACACGGCACCAATGCCATGGGGTGAAGCATCACATGCCAGTCGAATAGGTAAGGATGGGTCAAAGTGAGCTAGCACCTCTTCTGAAGTAATGAGACTTTTACTCTCTTGAAAAGCTTGTTCACAGCTGTCACTCCACTTCCATTGTGACCCTGTCTGTAGCAGTGCATTTAGTGGATGTAACACTGTGGATAGGTTGGGCAAGAACTTGTGATAGTAGTTCACCAGTCCAAGATATGATCTCAACTGAGACACATTTTCAGGTGTTGGTGCATTAATCACAGCTTCAATCTTGTCTGGAGACATGTGTAAACCGTCCTTGTCAATCACATGTCCACAGTATGAGATTTCCTTTTTGAAAAACTCACACTTGTCTCGGTTCGCTCGGAGCCCATACTCCTGTAACCTGATGAGCACCTGTTCGAGGTTGGAAAGGTGGCCGTTGTCATTCTTGCCAGTAATGATGATGTCATCAAGATAACACTGAGTACCTGGGGTCCCCTGCAGGACTTGGTCCATTGCCCTTTGCCAGATTGCAGGAGCTGATGCTATTCCGAATACCAGCCGATTGTACTGGTAAAGGCCTTTGTGCGTATTTATTGTCAGGTACTTTTTTGATGCATCATCAATTTCCATTTGGAGATAGGCCTGGGCCAAGTCAATCTTTGTGAAGCATTCCCCTCTTGACAGGGAAGCAAAGATGTCCTCAATGCGAGGCAATGGGTACTGTACTGTGTGGAGGACTGGGTTAACAGTCACTTTAAAGTCTCCGCAGATGCGCACTTTTCTTGGCTTTCCTGGTTTTGTGCTGGAGGTTTTCTTCATCGCTGGAACTATAGATGTGGCCCATTCACTCCAATCCACCTTGGACAGGACCCCTAACTGCTCCAAGTTCTCCAGCTCTGCTTCTACTGAAGGGCGAATTGCATAAGGCACTGGTCTGGCCTTGTGGAACTTTGGATTTGTGTTCTCCGCAATCTTAATTTTTGCTTTCATGCCCTTAAGTGTTCCTATTCCCTTCTTGAACACTTCCTGAGAGTCAGAGAGTATTTGTGACAGTCTCACAGGAGTGGTGTTGCTGTCCTCCTTTGCTGACACAAACAGTGCTTGGATGGTGTGCCAATCCAACTGTATTTTCCTGAGCCATTCATGTCCCAGCAATGGTGGTCCTCCATTTTTCAGTACATAGAGGTTCAATTGTGGTATTTTTTTTTCTTTGTATGTCACTGTCACTTTTATTTTACCTTTGGGGCACACTCTTTGTCCTGTGTATGTCTTTAACAGTACTTTAGTTGGCCTTAGTGGTATGTGTGAAAACAGTCATTTGTAGTCATGTACAGAGATCACTGTTAAAGCTGTGCCTGTGTCCAACTCCATTTTCAGCCTAACTCCTGCCACTTCTGGAGTAATCCATATTATTCTGTGATCCTCTGTCTCTTTCACACTATGTAGTTTCAGACAAGCCAAATCCTCTTCCTCTGAGTCTGTGTCACTTTTTTTTATCTGAACTGTTTCCAGTCACGTGGTGTACCTTCTTGTACCTTTCTTTGAAAGGTTTCTTGTTTTCAGTCACTTGATGTACTTTCTTGTTACTCTGTATTGTATCAGTTTTCTGTTTCTTATTTGCTTTGCAGACTCTTTCAATGTGCCCTTGTCTGCCACATTGTCTGCAGTCTTTGTCTTTAAACCAACAGTCATTGTGGTCATGTGACATTTTGCCACAGCGATAATACTTCTTTTCTTATTTCAGTGACATTTTATTAGTTGAATATTCCAGGGATTTTTGTTGAATTTCTAAAGCGCCACGTGCTGCTGCTTCCATTGATATTGCGATACTCAGAGCCTTCTCCAATGTGAGGTCTTTTTCAGACAGGAGCTTCTTTTGTGTGCTTTCATTTTGCATGCCACACACAAATCTGTCCCTCAATGCGTCTGATAAGCCCACTCCAAATTGGCAATGTTCTGATAATTTGCGCAACTTTGCCAAATATTCAGAAATGCTTTCATTTTTGCTCTGGTTCCGTTTATGGAAGTTAAATCTTTCAGCTATGAGCAGTGGTTTGGGGCTTAAATGGTCTTGGAGTGTGTCCACTATTTGTTTGAATGTTTTGTTTGCTGGCTTTTCAGGGGTTAATAAACTACGTAGCAGCCCATATGTCTTTGCGCCCATAACACTCAGCAAAACAGTGGCTTTCTTTTCTACCTCCACTCCGTTAGCCTCACAGTACAACTCCACTCTTTCAATGTAAGTTGCCCAGTCTTCAATGCTGCTATCAAATGCTGCAATAGTGCCAATCATCGCCATTTTTTTTCCCAAACCCGTTTTTCTTTCTTTACTAGTTAGCTAATGTCATGCAAGTCACTGTGCACTTTTCACTTGACTTACGTATCCCCTGCCTAGCTTAGCAAGCGTACTCCGTTTTCTCTGCCTTCTCGCTCCTTTCTTCCAAGTTTCGGTGTCCTCTGGATGCGATGCCAGAATAGGAAGATGTAGGTTCATAATTCTTGTCACCAATTTGTTGTGTTTGTACCGCTATACACAACTACATAAAATAATAAAGCAGCAGAGACTGAGAGTAACTTCAAGTGATCTTTACTGGTTAACTGGAACTTCGGCACTGACTAGACAAATCGATACGCGTCTGTTATATACGCTCGCAACTAAGGATGTACATCCGCAAAACAAAGTAGTCCCTTCAATGTTGTATACATTACATTTCCAGTCCACTTTTGCTAAATCATATCTCAGCTTAGTAAAATTGGCCTTTCCCCAAACTTTTGCTCCTGGTCTATCTTTGTCCTTTTCCATAACTATGCTAAATCTAACTGAATTATGGTCATTATCACCAAAATGGTCTCCCGCTGATACCCCTTCCACCTGCCCAGCTTCATTCCCTAAAACTAAGTCCAGAACCGCCCCTTTTCTTGTTGGACTTGCTACATACTGGCTAAAAATGTTCTCCTGAATGCATTTTAACAATTCTGTGCCCTTTATACCTTTTACACTGACTCTATCCCAGTTAATATTAGGGTGGTTGAAATCCCCTACTATTACCGCCCTATTGTTTTTGCACTTCTCAGAAATTTGCCTACATATTTGCTCTTCTATCTCCTTCTGACTATTTGGGGGGTCTAAAGTACACTCCCAGCAGTGTGATTGCCCCTTTTTTGTTCTTCAGTTCCACCCATAGGGCCTCATTTGATGATCCTGGCATTCCTTGCCTCTAATCACTGTGAGCACCATCACCACAAAGGCTGCAGTGGTTCAAGGAGAAACCCATCATTATTTTCTCTGGGCAAGTAGGAATGGGCAATATATGCAGTCTTGCCAGTATCACCAATGCTCTGAGAATAAATTTTAAAGAGATAAATGTATAATAATATCAAAGAGTAATGTAGTTTTTCATATTACCTTTCTAGTGTGTCAAATGTAAAGTTTGCTTTAGATAATTATCTGATGTAAAGGAAAGGAAAGCAAAGTACCAGTTTCTCTCAAATTGTGAAAAAACAGATCATTGTACCCATGTACTTAAATGGCAAGCAGCTTCCAAATGCCAGTAATTTTTTTTAACAATAAGAATATAATGCTAGTCCAGCAGATTGGTCGTGAACTTTTTCAAACTTTTAATTTAAGGTTTTGAAAGTTGGTTTTCAAGTAGCAGTGGCAGTTCTATGGCTGCCAGTGTAAAGCCCAAGCTGTCTGCGACTGTTTCCTGGACGTGGTCTTATATGTGAAGCCAAACCCAAATTGGCTTCAGTCATTTTGCATTGCCTCAAAAACAAAACTGTTTTGCAGTGACACAAATCGTACAGCATAACTGCCCTATTAATAGCATTACAGTAATGATTCTTGTTGACATAACAATGCCACTGATTATACAAAAAAAAGTGATAGGTGCATATTTTTCAGATGAACGTGCAAATAGGCAAGACACTTTACTGACTTGAACAAAACATTTTCACTTAAACTGCTTCGAAATATAATATGATCATATTATTGCTATAAAGTTTGCATACATTCCATTGTGGCTTTTAAAATAGTGACAACTGCATTTTACACAATTGAGGAAAAGGCCTGGTCAAATGTCAAGCTTTTCTTGAAGATGGTTTAGTAAATAAGCTGGCATAATGACTTTAAACATTTAGAAGATGGACGGCACTTTCACAATAAGGTCACTCTTTCCATGGAACCAGCTGTGCTTCTTTTACAGCCTGCAGGTAGGAATTGTAACTAAAGAGCACAGTTACTCTAAATAGAGCAGTCATTTCAGGTCCTAGTTGACTCCAAAGTGTTTTTCTTTTGCATTGCAATACCTAACGAGTAATAGTTTCAGTTGAATGCAAGTCACCTTGTGAAAGTCTTCTGGTATCATTTAATTGTGCAGCAAAAAAAGTACAAGTTGAAATAAATTCCATGATGGTAAATGTCAGTGAAGCTCTGCTTATTATCCTTCCGATACGTCTGGTGGGAAAGTCAGTTATGACAGTGTTCTCATCAATCATGGCTTTATCATCAAGATAGCAAAACACAGAGTAAACTTAAAATCTAATTAATCCAGTTTGACAACTGACAATATGGCATGTTTTGTACAACACAAACATACAAATGTTCCAAAAGGGCTTGGGGCAGAAGTGTGAATCAAAATCTGTAAATGATAATGGGGTCAGTCAAACACAACTAAAACTGGTTTATTAAACTGGCTTATTAAACATAAAAGCTGAATGTATTGGTAAAGCATAAAATATTTTGTTTAATTAAAGTTTGATCATATACAGATTCCATATCAGTTTAAGATAAAATAGATCGTATTACAGTCTTGAAGTTTGGGACAAGCCAGATATCCACAAAGATCTTTACCTGTGTTTGTACCAGTGAGTTCTGTTAAAGAACAATAATTTTGCACCATTACTTTCTCTCATTCAGAGCTCTTGCAAAAGCAGGGGCAAAAAGGTTAATTTTGAGATATTCATATTGAATATCCATTGTATTTTTAGGTAATATTTGCTTTTAAAATACATGTCCACTACAATATTTCTAGCTGGCTTTTTCTTTAACTAGAAAGGTCCTCAGTGCCATGGATTATTCATATAGATGTCTGCTATTGCTTTTCAGTCCTTTAGTTACATAAAATATTAAGATCCATCTGACCGTAGATGAAGTTTACATTTCAAAAACATAGCAAATGAAGGTCAGTGGAAATCACCCAAGAATGTTCAAAAATTGTTTGGTATCGCCTGTATGGATGTCTTTATATACCTTAAATGCATTTACAAATCACAAAAATCAATATGTTGAGAACAATAGAAAGCCCATGGTAACTGTAGTGTATGTAACCTGTACTACCTTAAGAGGATACCTTCAGGTGATGGACTACTTTTTGATGGCTCCTGTACATTGTAGTACCGGTGGTGACCACGCCGGTATATAAACCCTGCGGAGCAAAGTGTACCTCAGTTCCGCCCTGACCCTCAATCACTAAAGACCTGTTTACTTACTTCTGTAGTCTGTGTCCTGTTATTCAGTATAACTGCATTTGTAAACACAGGCTCAACAGTGGCGACGAGTCTGATCTTACCTAGCGGCACTTTTGCATCCAAGGAAGCTTCGTCCTCAGAAACGGGCGTCGAAAAAGGGCATCCGCCCTCAACATCCTGCTGAGCACTGCATCGCACGGGAGGCCATCGGGAACCCGGGTTGGTTTTCTGGCCACGAAGTCCAACATCAGTGATCATCCCTTCTACAACAGCGGCGGGTAAGCCCAATTGAGCGGCACGGGGGGGGGGGAAGTCGGCCGAGTTGTCAGTGGGAGAAGGGGAGGGAAAACGACAAAAAGGGCGGAGAACACGACCGCAGCCGGTGTCAGGGGCCGGACTGCAATCG
Organism: Somniosus microcephalus; assembly: GCF_052327205.1. Taxonomy (NCBI): domain Eukaryota; kingdom Metazoa; phylum Chordata; class Chondrichthyes; order Squaliformes; family Somniosidae; genus Somniosus; species Somniosus microcephalus. The sequence continues at coordinate 111,030,092 of NC_140998.1, read as the reverse complement.
GGACAGAGACGCGCAGCAGCCAGAAAAGCGTTTATGGCCACAAGGACCGCGGGAGTGGCGGGGCAACAAGAGCAGCAGCGCAAGGAAAATAAAGGACCGCTGGGAGGCGTGGATGGCAACAGCGCGGGAATCGCCATCTTGAGTCGGCAGGGGAAGAAGACAAGCGTGGGAAAAGCCGCCAAGCGCGGGAAAAGCCGCCATCTTAAATAAAAAAATAAAAAATAAAAAAAAGTCATCATATTAAATAATATCCAAAGGGAAAGGAGAAACTCAGCAAGGATGCCAAAAACGGGTAACATCACTGCTTTTGATAATGATGTGGAAGATTGGGCCACTTATGTGGAACGCATCAAAGTTTACTGTACAACGAATGAGGTAACGGATGATAAGAAAACACTAACCCTATTAAACTCGATGGGTGCGAAGACGTACGGGTTATTAAGGAACCTTGTAACCCCAGACAAACCGGTAGGGAAGAGTTTTGCGGATATTGTTACTATCCTGCAAGAGCATTTAAACCCCACGCCGCTGCTGATAGCGGAACGATTTAAATTCTACAAAAGAATTCAACTTAAAGAAGAAAGCAACGCTGAATTCCTAACAGAACTGCGCAAGTTATCAAAGTACTGCCAGTTCGGAACAGGACTAGCAGACGCACTGAGAGATAAGTTTGTGTGTGGGCTCCTAAGGGAAGGAACCCAGAAGCGACTGCTAGAGGAAAAGGATCTTACGCTGGACAAAGCTTTCAGCATTGCAGCATCCCGCGAGGCAGCAGCACAGGGCGCTGCAGAGATACAGCAAAGGCCACTGGAATTCAGCACCAATGAAATGGCATTGGGCGCAGTAAAGTGCTATCGTTGCGGAAGGACAACGCATGACCAGAACCAGTGCTGGTTCAAAGACAAAGAATGCAGGCAATGTGGCAAACTTGGTCACATAGCGAGAGTATGCCGGTCAGGAAAGAAGACCAGCAGCAAAAAGTCACCGCAGGAGAAGTACAAAAAAGTACACAAGGTGACAGAGAACAGTTCGGATGAACAGAGGACGAATTCAGACCCCAGCAGTAAGGAACTGGGTTGTCTGAAAATACATAATGTGGGTAACACAGCAGACGACCAAACTATCTGGGTCATGCTCCGGATAGCAGGAGTCCAAGTGAAGATGGAATTGGACACAGGGTCGGCATTAACGGTCATGAATAAGCAAGATTACAAAAGGTTATTCTCACACATTCCCCTGAGGGATACGGAGATTGTATTGAAAACATACACGGGGCAAATAGTATACCACAAAGGAAAGATAAAAGTAAATGTGGTCTACAATGGTAAAGAAAGTCAGAAAATGGACTTGTATGTGTTACCTGATGGAGGTCCGCCACTACTGGGACGGGAATGGATCCGGAGAATAAATGTGGACTGGCATTCCATACAAGCACTGACTGTGGATGCCTGTAAGGAGGACGACGTCAAACCTAAACGACTGTCCAAAATCTTAGACGATGCTAAGGAGGTGTTACAACAGGGACTTGGAACACTGAAAGGAATTACGGCAACCATCAAGGTTGAAGAACATGCAAACCCAAAATTTTTCAAAGCCAGACTGATGCCTTATGCGATACGACCTGCTGTGGAAGCAGAGCTGGAAGGGCTAGAACGTTCAGGGGTACTGTCCAAGGTGGACTGGAGCGAATGGGCTACACCCATTGTTCCTGTCATGAAGCGTTCGTTGAGCAACAAGCCGGGGGAACCTGGGACGGTTCGCATCTGTGGCGATTTCAAGATCACTGTTAATCCAGTTCTTCACACGGTGCAATATCCGCTTCCGCGGATTGAAGATATCTTCGCTTCGCTGTCTGGCGGGAAACACTTCACCAAGATAGACCTGGCGCAGGCGTACCTACAGATGGAAGTTGATGAAGCGTCACGTCAGTATCTCACGATCAACAAACATAAGGGCTTATATTGGTATAATAGGCTGGCTTTTGGAGTGGCATCGGCTTCAGCAATTTGGCAAAGGGCCATGGAGCAGGTATTGCAGGGAATCCCAGGCACACAATGCTACCTGGATGACATCCTGATTACAGGAGATAACGATAATGATCACCTCGCGAATTTGGAGCAGGTGCTCATCAGATTGAAGGAATATGGGCTAAGAGCTAATCGCCAGAAATGCGAGTTCTTTCAAAAGCGAATCTCGTACTGCGGCCACGTCATTGACCAGGAGGGGCTCCATAAGTCACCTGACAAAATCGAAGCTGTTGTCAAAGCTCCAGCACCGGAAAATGTATCCCAGTTGAGGTCGTTCCTCGGGTTGGTTAACTATTACCACAAGTTTCTTCCAAATTTATCCACGGTGTTACACCCGCTAAACACTCTTTTGCAAATGGGAATACCATGGAAGTGGAGTGATGATTGTAAGCAGGCTTTTCAAAAGAGCAAGGTACTGATCACCTCTAAGGAAGTGTTGGCTCACTTTAACCCAACGCTGCCTATTCGCATAGCTTGTGATGCTTCCCCATATGGTATCGGGGCAGTGCTCTCACATAAGTTTCCAGATGGCTCGGAAAGGCCAGTCGCTTTCGCATCCAGATCATTGACCTCCGCTGAGCGCAACTATGCTCAGATAGATAGGGAGGATCTCAGCCTCATGTGGGGAGTTAAGAAATTTAACCATTACCTGCAAGGCCAAAAGTTTACGCTGCTGACAGATCACCAGCCGTTGGTTTCCATTTTCAACCCTAAGAAGGGCGTTCCGGTAATGATGGCGCAGAGGCTTTCAGAGATGGTCCCTTTTTCTAGGGGCACATCAATATGATATTGAATTCAAAGGTACAAAGCAACATGGTAATGCTGATGGGCTGTCGCGCTTGCCACTGCCTACAGCGGAAGAGGCACCGGCAGTTGACCCTGTTGAGATATTTCACTCGACCATCATCGAATGCTTACCAATCACCAATGCGGGTATTGAGAGAGAGACCCGAAATGACCCGACACTGTCTCGGGTCTACGACTTGACAGTGAAGGGATGGCCAGCACATGGCGAACCACTGTTACCAGCATTCTCAGCCAGACGAGAACAGCTGTCCGTATATCAAGGAACATTGATGTATGGAACAAGGGTGATTATTCCTCCTAAATTAAGGGAGAGAGTTATAAAAGAATTGCACGAAGGTCATCTGGGGGGAGTCAAGATGAAAAGCCTTGCTAGGGCTTATGTGTGGTGGCCAGGTATCGACAAACAAATAGAGGACCTGACTAAAAGCTGCTCAGGGTGCCAAAAAGTTCAGAACGCACCTCCAATTGCACCGCTGCATCCGTGGGAATGGCCTTCATCCCCATGGCAACGTGTGCATATCGACTTTGCAGGTCCATTCATGGATTCCATGTTTTTGATAGCAGTAGACGCACATTCTAAATGGCCAGAAGTGATTAAGATGTCGACCACTACCTCTGAGAAGACGATTGCAGTTCTAAGAACCATATTTGCAAGGAATGGATTGCCGGAGCAAATATGTTCAGACAACGGACCACAGTTCGTGTCAGAAGAATTCCAGAAATTCATGAAAAAGAATGGGGTGAAACACTATACATCTGCCCCATATCATCCGGCTACAAATGGGTTGGCCGAGAGATTTGTACAAACGTTCAAAAAGGCGATAAAGGCCATGAGTGAAGATCATATTCCACTACAACACAAGGTGGACAATTTCCTACTGGCGTATCGAAACGCCACGCATGCAGTGACAAATCAAAGCCCTGCCATAATGTTCTATAACAGAAGGTTGCGGTCCCGGTTGGAGATGTTAAAACCCAATGTGCAACGGGAAGTCGAAAACAAGCAATTCCAGCATGTAAATAAAAAGGCCACTCGTAGTTTTGAAATAGGACAACCAGTGTTGGCCAGGGACTATAGGGATGATAGATGGCAACCTGGGACAACTCATGCACGACAAGGACCCTTGATGTACACGGTAGACGTTGGAGATAACGTAATACGACGTCATGCTGACCAACTTGTGGAATCGAGAACAAGGGTCGACCCCATGTCTACGGCAGAGACACCAGTTGAAGAACTTATTGAGCCTGTAGCATCTACCTCAGACTCGAACGTATTGGATGATGTTAAATCCATAGGCGATCAAGTGGATGAGTCACCCCAGCAACGGGAACCAGAGATCCCTGAAAGGCGTTATCCGGGCCGGATCAGGAGGCCTCCTCAGAGACTGAGGCCCTGATTTTTGGGCAGCTGTCGGGCGGCTTTTCTTGCGGCCGTGGTCCGATAATCGCGGAAAAAGCGGGTCGGGACCCCCCCCCACCTGATTCCCCGCCCCGTCCGACTTTCGGACTGCTGTTTTCACGTGCCCCGCTTCAGTCCCGCCCGCCGCTGGCGGGACTGGCCGTCGGAGCACTAACAAGCAATTATCTGCTTGTTGAAGTGGATTTTCCCGTGCCGTTGCGACTTTGGGGCTTTCCCCACCTGAAACCCGCCTGCGGGGAACCCCGCCGATGAGAGCTGGCGTGAAAACAGCTGGCTTGCTTGCTTGCAGCAGCAGGTCGCTGAGGGCTGAAGATATTTAAAGAGGCAGCATTTGCAGGCTGCAGGACCTTGTTGATCAAGGCTTGGGGGAACTATTTGAAGCCTTAGGAGCAGCTGCAGAAAGTTGGAGCCTCACACACTTCTTCAGTGTGAGCTCCTGGGAAGCCCCTCTCACCACCCTAACTCAGGACCTCCTCAACCGAGGCATCTGCTAGAAGCATGGGAGGCCTTTGGCACCTTCCCTTCCTGGCATTAGAGGATCTCCAACAGCAGAGGTGGCAGCAGCAGAACCAGGAACAGCAGGATGATTACCAGGAGCACCAGGCTGCTGCTCACTCACCTGAAGCTGCACAAGCCAGAAGGGGCCAGTGCTTGGAAGTGGCTTGAGAGCACCTTGCTGCGCTTTAGGGGGCCAGTGGGACCCGTTTCTGCACTGGCAGTCCTACTCAGAAGGACTTCCATGAAGATCTGGTTTCTCTGTTCAACAGATGGCCAATGCTCCTCAAGAGATGTCATTCTCTTATGAGCACTCACCATGTTTTCCGTATGCTGGCGAGTTATCTCCTCCATGGAGGTTGCCAATCTTTCCATGGTGCTGCGTTCATGCACCAATGACTGCACAAAGGCTCTGCTCATGGTCGCTATGGACTCCTCCATTCGCTCCACACTCGCAGCGACCCTGGAGACAAAACCTGCCAGAGACTCCTGCATCTGTGCATGGAGATCCATCACCTCTTCTCTTGTGGATGGACCCAGAGGCAGAGGGTCGAGATGCAGCGCAGCTGAGCTGAGCTGGCAGAGCCCTGCGCCCTCCGACGAGGACTCTCCACTGCTGTCCCTGTCTCCAGAATCTGCTGAGGCTCACTTGTCAGCTGTGAAACACCAGGTGACAACACTACTCTATGTCCCAAAGGTCCCCCCGAGGTGTGAGTGTCTGCGCTGGTGCTGGGTGCGCTTACTTCTGCTGACGCTGCACCCTCAGAGGTTGGAGCTTCCTCTGAGGAGTCTGGCTGCACAGCCTCTTCCTCCTCCACAGTGAGGACGGGGGCTCTGGATGGTACTGTGGGGGAGTAAAGGAAGGAGTTAGAGATATAATGCCAAGGTTCCTCTGGTGACTCCCAGCGAGTTGGCATCTGCTGACACCTGCATCCATGCAGCCTTGGTCTCAGTGGGAGGCCTCTTCCTCCCTGACCTAGGGAAGAGGACCTCCCTGTGGGCCCTAACCCCATCCAATAATGCCTGCAGTGAAGCCTCGTCGAATTTGAAGGCAGCTCGGGGTTTGGCACTGGCCACAGCTGCTGCAGGCTCCTTATGCCATCCTGTATGGTTCATTTGGAAGCCTTCAGAGGATGCAGTGCTTGCCATGGACCTTGAAAGCACCACGAATGATGACATCATACTGTGGGGATTCCTGACTCGATTTAGACAATTAGCAAGGCTTCCCACATGCTGGGAATTAATTGGCCAATTGAGGAAAAATTGCGTGGGGCTGGCTGACACTTTTTTATGTGTGTCAGAAACCCCACATTCGGGGAAATCCGACCATTTCCCACACAAGCCGAAAATCGGGCCCTCATCTTTGAACAGTTCTTGTGTGTAAATTTTATATATGTTATCCATGTAGTGTATTAATTTGGGGTGTCCACTGTTAAGCTAAAAGGGGGGGAATTGTAGTGTATGTAACCTGTACTACCTTAAGAGGATACCTTAAGGTGATGGACTACTTTTGATGGCTCCTGTACATTGTAGTACTGGTGGTGACCACACCGGTATATAAACCCTGCAGAGCAAAGTGTACCTCAGTTCCGCCCTGACCCTCAATCACTAAAGACCTGTTTACTTACTTCTGTAGTCTGTGTCCTGTTATTCAGTATAACTGCATTTGTAAACACAGACTCAACAGTAACATTGGAAATAAAAATAATGGGCCTGAAATTATGATTTTTTTGGGGGTGTAAAAGTGGTGTAGTTCTGGCACAGGGAAATTTGAGGCATAAATCAAAAGTGCTGGAATTACACCTGCTCTAAACTAGATACAAGGGTTGCAAAATTCTGGAAATTTCTAAAAGAGGAAACTTTCCATGGGAATTTTCAGGAATTTATGGGAATTTGGGGAATTTATGGGAATTTTGAGTTTTTTGCACACTGATGGTTTTTGTCTCTGACCCTTATATTATCTTTGTCATCAAAATAGACATACTGTTCCATACAAATAAAAACGGGCTTTCAAAACTTTATTTAGGTTATAATTTTGAACTTTATTGAACCCCCACAAAAAAGACCCATCTAAAATAAAATAAAAAGAGCGTCAGCTTATTTAGCCTGTAATTTGTCCTTATTTTGTCCCTTTGAGACTTCTACTCATGAGTCTTCTGAGTCTTCTACTCATCATTGCTCCTCCTGATTCTCTGACTCTGGCTCTGATGTGTCCATTTCCTTCTCTGTGTCACTGTCTAGCTGTGTGGTGGACACTTCTGTATCTGGCTCAATAAGTTGTAGATTCGCCCGGATAGCCACCAATTTCTCCACTCTCTTGTTAGTCAGCCTGTTACGCACCTTTGTATGCGTATTCCCAAAAAGTGACCAGTTTCGTTCAGAGGCCGCTGATGAAGGTGTGATTTGGAATGGGTGACAGGGCCTCAGATGCACAAAGTCCCTTCCACCAGGTATGTGCACTGATATGCTTGCATGATTCCCATATCCCGTCCCCATTCCAAAGACCTTGCTTGGTAGAGAACTTTGCCAGACTTCCCAGAACTTTGCCCACGTCCAGATTGAGGAGGTGTGAGAGGGTAGAAATCACACTGTAAGCGCTGTTGATCTGTTCTCCAGAAAGTATTGGTCTCCCAACATGCTTTGGGTCCAGCATGTATGCTGCAGCATGAATCGGCTTGACACACAATTCTTGACGCGTCTGTATGAATTGAACAATTGCCTTCTCCTCTGCTTTGAGCAGCAGGGATGTGGGTAGTGTTGTGTATGTGCCTTTAAGAGAGAACTGATTTTATACTGTAGTACCGGCAGTGACCACACCTGTATATAAAGCCATAGCAGGCTTCTGTACTTCAGTTTAAGCTTACCCGCTGTTCAGTAAATACCTGTTATTATTGTTCTCCTGCAGTCCGTGTATTATTGATACGCGGACACTACACTGGCGACGAGCAGGTTCAAACTCACCTGCAGTACTGCATCACCTCACAGGGATCTTTCCCTGAAAAGAAGCTTCTTGGAGGTCGAAGTCAGAGCAACGGGCGTCGACCGCGGGCAACCGCCCAGGGATCCATCGGAGTTCGGAGAATTGCAGGGGAGGCTGTGGAGAGCTGGGCTTGGCTCCCCAGTCAAGGTGTTCCAGTAAATCATGCTGGTAGCAGGTAGTGCGCTGACCCTTCCGGACTGCGGCGGGCTCGGGCTCGATCGAGCGGCTCTGCAAAAGGAGCCGTGCAGCGTCGTCGGGAGGAAAAGAGAGAGAGAGAGACGGTGGAGCGCACAGGGCGCGGTCGGTGCTCAAGAACCGGGCAACATAGAGAAAATAAAACGAGGGAAGGAAAAGTGAGACGCGCCGAAGCCGCGGGTCGCCGCCATTACCCTGTAGAACGCTAGGAGCAGCGTTGGCAGCAAGGGGAAGAAGGAAAAGCGCAGGAAGCGCCATTTTATTCCATTGGGGAAGAAGGAAAAGCACGGGAGGCCCCATTATAAACCACCCAAGATGCCAAAGAGTGGCAGTATCACCGTTTTCGACAACGAGGTAGAAGACTGGACCACGTATGTGGAAAGAATTGAAGTGTACTGCAAGGCAAATGAGGTGACCGATGGAAAGAAGGCGTCGGTATTATTAAATTTGATGGGCGCGAGAACGTACGGCCTATTGCAGAATTTAATTACCCCAGCTAAACCAATGGAGAAAAGTTTTGAAGAGATTGTTAATATCTTACAGGAACACCTAGACCCTACACTGCTGCTGATAGCAGAAAGATTCAAGTTCCATAAAAGAAACCAGCACAAAGATGAGAGCAATGCTGACTATCTTACGGAACTACGCAAGTTATCGAAGCACTGCCAGTTCGGAGCAGGACTGGCAGACACCTTAAGGGATAAGTTTGTCTGCGGGCTCCAGAGTGAAGGAACCCAGAAACGACTACTTTCGGAAAAGGACCTGACGCTAGAACAGGCTTTCAGCGTGGCAGTATCCTACGAAGCAGCAGCACGGGGAGCTGCGGCAATACAACAGAAACCACAAGAAATGGCACATGGAGCAGAAAAGTGCTATCGCTGCGGCAGAACAACCCATGATCAGAAGGACTGCTAGTTTAAGGACAAAGTATGCCGGCAATGTGGGAAAATGGGACACATAGCAAGAGTCTGCAGGTCGGGAAAAAAAACCAACATTAAAAGAACTACTAAGGAAAAGTACAAGAAAGTAAAAAAAATGACAGACAGTAGTTCAGATGATCAGGAGAGTGATAATGACTCCGGGAACAGGAGACTGAGTTGTCTAAAATTACACAACGTGATCGCAAAGGAGGATCACCGAACCATTTGGGTCACCCTCATGATAGCAGGGTCCCAAGTAAAGATGGAATTGGACACAGGATCAGCCCTAACTGTCATGAATCGGCGAGACTATGAGCGGCTATTCTCACACATACCCTTGAAGGACACGTCCATTGTACTGAAGACATACACGGGGCAAAAAGTCTACCCCAGAGGAAAAATAAGGGTGCCAGTTAAATACAACGGCAAGGAAACACAGAAACTGTATCTATATATACTACAAGATGGAGGACCACCATTATTGGGACGTGAATGGATCCAAAAAATACAATTGGATTGTCATTCCATTCAGGCGCTAACTGTGACTGACAAAAAGGATGATGACGTCACACCTGGACGACTGTCAAAAATTCTAACTGATGCGAAAGAGGTGTTCCAACAAGGACTTGGGACTCTAAAAGGAGTAACGGCAATGATAAAAATCGAAGATAATGCAAACCCAAAATTGTTTTAGGCCAGACTGGTACCGTACGCGATCCGCCCAGCCGTTGAAGCAGAGCTGGAGAGTCTGGAGCGTTCGGGTGTGCTGTCCAAGGTGGACTGGAGCGAGTGGGCCACACCCATTGTTCCTGTAATGAAGAAATCATTGAGCAGCACGCCTGGGGAGCCGAAGAAGGTTCGCATCTGTGGGGACTTCAAGGTAACTGTGAACCCAGTCCTGCACACAGTACAATATCCACTGCCACGGATAGAAGATATTTTCGCCTCACTATCGGAGGGAAACGCTTTACGAAGATTGATCTGGCCCAAGCGTATCTACAAATGGAGGTGGAAGAAGCATCTAGGAAATAACTCACGATAAACACTCACAAAGGTCTTTACCAGTACAACCGACTGGTATTTGGGGTAGCATCAGCCCCGGCTATTTGGCAGAGGGCGATGGAACAAGTCCTGCAAGGGATCCCGGGGACCCAGTGTTATTTGGACGACATCCTGGTTACGGGCGAAAATGACAGTGAACACCTTGCCAACCTGGAGCAGGTGCTCACTAGATTACAAGAATATGGGCTACGAGCCAACCGCCCCAAATGCGAGTTCTTCAGGAGACAAATCTCGTATTGTGGCCACATGATTGATGAGGAAGGGTTGCATAAGTCCCAGACAAGATTGAGGCAGTAGTCAAGGCTCCAGCACGGGAAAATGTGTCGCAACTGAGGTCGTTCCTCGGGTTGGTGAACTACTACCATAAGTTCTTGCCAAATTTGTCTACAATTCTGCACCCACTGAACGCCCTGCTACAAACTGGAGTAACATGGAAATGGAGTGATGAGTGTAAGCATGCCTTTCAGAAATGTAAATGCCTAATCACTTCAAAAGAAGTATTGGCCCACTACAATCCAACACTACTGATTCGGTTGGCATGTGATGCGTCTCCCTATGGCATTGGAGCGGTGCTGTCACACAAATTCCTTGACGGTTCAGAGAGGCCAATAGCCTTTGCGTCACGCTCGTTAACCTCAGCCGAGTGTAACTATGCCCAGATTGACAGGGAGGCCCTCAGCCTGGTGTGGGGGGTGAAGAAGTTCAATCACTATCTGCATGGGCAGAAATTCACCCTACTGACCCAAAGAAGGGCGTTCCGGTGATGACGGCGCAATGGCTGCAAAGATGGTCACTTTTTCTAGGGGCACATCAGTATGACATAGAGTACAAGGGTACGAAACCGTTGCCTACGGTGGAGGAAGCACCTGCAGTGGACCCTGTTGAGATATTCCATTCGACCATAGTCGAATGTCTACCTGTTACAAACTCAAGTATAGAGAAGGAAACCCGAAATGATCCGACACTCTCTCGGGTCTATGATTTGACGGTGAAGGGATGGCCAGCACATGGCGACTCACTGTTGCCAGCATTCTCGCCAAGGAGAGAACAGCTGTCAGTGTGCCGGGGGACCTTGATGTGTGGATCCCGAGTGGTAATTCCACCAAAGTTGAGAGATAGAGTGCTCAATGAGCTTCATGAGGGTCATCTGGGAGGGGTAAAAATGAAGAGCCTAGCCAGGGCGTTTGTGTGGTGGCCGGGAATTGATAAAGAAATCGAGGATATGACCAAGAGATGCACAGGATGCCAGAAGGTCCAAAACGCTCCACCACAGGCCCCGCTACACCCATGGGAGTGGCCCTCATCTCCATGGCAATGGGTACACATTGATTTTGCTGGTCCATTTATGGACTCAATGTTTTTAATCGCCGTGGATGCCCATTCGAAATGGCCAGAGGTCATCAAAATGTCCTCTGCCACCACGGAGAAAACTATTGCAGTCCTACGGACCATCTTCGCCAGGAATGGCTTGCCAGAACAGATTTGCTCCGACAATGGACCACAGTTTGTGTCCGAGGATTTCCGGAGGCTCCTGAGGAATAATGGGGTGAAACATTACACATCTGCCCCATATCATCCAGCCACAAATGGATTGGCTGAGAGGTTTGTTCAGACCTTTAAAAAGGCAATAAAGGTGATGTATAACGATGACATACCACTACAACACAAGGTGGATAATTTCTTGTTTGCTTACCGGAATGCGACACATGCAGTCACCAACCAAGCTCCAGCCATAATGTTCTTCAACCGAAGGCTAAGATATCGCCTGGATTTGCTCAAACCAAACATAAGACGAGATGTTGAGGATAAGCAATTCCAGCACATCAATGAGAAGCCAACCAGGAGCTTCAAGATAGGGCAACCAGTCTTGGCCCACGACTACCGAACAGAAAAATGGCAGCCAGGAACGATATGCACACAGCGGGGACCACTAATGTACACAGTGGACGTTGGAGAGAGCCTCATGAGACGCCATGCTGACCAGATTCTAGAGTCACAGGAACAAGCCAAACCCATACCACGAGCAGGGGCACCTGGTAATCAACCCGAAGTACAGATTGCGTCTACCTCAGAATCAGTGGTATTGGAAGCTGACGAACCAACCAATGACAATGAGCCAGAATCGACTCCGCCGCAAGAACAGGATACTCGAGAAAGGCGCTATCCAGTCAGGATCAGGAAGCCTCCTCAAAGACTGAACTTATAAATGATTATTCAGTTGATGTATATAGTACAGAGAAAATTGTAATTGTAATTAGTTATTATTTAATTGTTAAATGAATGTTATGTACTGTTTACCTAAAAGGGGAGGAATTGTTGTGTATGTACCTTTAAGAGAGAACTGATTTTATACTGTAGTACCGGCAGTGACCACACCTGTATATAAAGCCATAGCAGGCTTCTGTACTTCAGTTTAAGCTTACCCTCTGTTCAGTAAATACCTGTTATTATTGTTCTCCTGCAGTCCGTGTATTATTGATACACGGACACTACAGGTAGGGCAATGCTGATTTGTTCTTTTAAATCAGCAAAAAGCCTGAGAACATCTGACAAGACAGCATCATCTCCTTCAATCTGAGAAATTGCAGATGCTGCTGGTGAGAGTAGTTTAAGGCTGCTAACCACTCTCTCCTAAAACACATCATCCAGCAGTATTTTCTTGATGGTGGTTTCCATATCCCCAGACTGGGATATTGCCATTTCTTGCAGTGACTCCTTACCCTCCAGAAGGCTGTTGTACATTATGACAATGCCACCCCATCTAATGTTGCTGGGTAGCTTCAGTGTGGTGTTCTTGTTCTTTGTCGTTTGCTTGGAGTTGTAGGTTGCTGCAACTACCTGTTTTCCCCTGACATACTTAACAACTTGCTTGGCTCTCTTGTACAGTGTTTCCATGGTTTTCAAACCCATGATGTCCTCAAGGAGCAGGTTGAGCCCATGAGTTGTGCACCCAATAGACGTAATATGAGTGTAGGCCTCCTCCACTTGAGCCCAAGCAGCCTTCATTTTCGCAGCATTGCCAGTAACTACTGCAAAGACCTTTTGTGATCCAAGATCATTGATGACCGCTTTCAGCTCATCAGCAATGTATGTGCCTGTGTGTCTGTTGTCCTTCGTGTCTGTGCTCTTGAAGAACACTGGGAGAGGAGTGGAGACGATGTAGTTTATGATGTCCTCCCCTCGTACATTTGACCACCCACCTGAGATAACTGCAACACAGTCTGCCATCTCTATTGTTTCTTTGAGCTTTCCTTGGACTCTGTTATACTCAGCCTCCAGCAATTAAGGAGACAAAGCATGTCTGGTGGGAGGACAGTATGCAGGGCGAATAACATTGAAAAATCTCTTCCAGTACACATTGGCTGTGAGCATGAGGGGTGAGCCTGTCGCATATACAGCAAGGCACTCATCTGCATTCTTCTGGCTATGGTTATCCATTGTATCCATTGTATCAAAGAACCTTCCAAGTGAACCATCATCTTCTTGAATGGAAGCAGAGGAACTCTGGGCTGACTGTTGTGAGCTTTGAGTGAAGTTGTTGTATTTGGATAAATGCTGCTGCATCATTGTGGCATTCTTTACATATGGCTTTGTACAGGGTTTGCACATGTACACAGTCTTTCCACCTTTAATACCTGGGGTAAAATGCTTCCACACATCTGACAGTAAACGTGGCATTGATCTATGCAGAGAAATAAAGGGCATTCGTCTCTGTGTCGAACTGCGGTCGATCAGCACGACTGCAACAGGGTGAGTAAATTTTTCCTGATGCTCCATGTGATGGAAGCATGATCTGTGCATGCACGATGCTGCATCACCAATAGAGGGAGCTAATCGCTCATCCACTCATCCAACCAATCAGGACACATTTGTTCACAGTCACACACAAAACTTGTAATTATTAAAACAAGCCAAGTAAGAAGATAAACATATATTGATTAAGAAATTCCTTAATAATTAAGATTCCATCTCTGTTAGTAATTTTAAGAGAGGACCGTGAAAAAAAATGAAAGAAATACAAAAAAAAACAATATTATGCTAGCATGTGCTTTTTTGGGCAAAATTCCCAAAATTCACAAGCTAAACTTTCCGTGGAAAATTTCTGGAAATTTACCAAAAACTTTCCACCCCTTCGCAACCCTACTAGATACTAAGGCCTACAAAATTGGTAAGGCCTGAAAATGGGTGGGGGCGTTGCCCAGCGCTATTTGAATGGCGGAGCAGGCTCGAAGGCAAAATTTGTGCTGCCTGCTCATTATAATGATTGCAGCGCTGATCTCAGCACTAAATGCACTGCTGATTGATTAGCGCTCAACAGGGGGGCCAATATCGGGTGCAATCTAATGGCCAGTAAAGATTGGCCTAGGCGCTCTGCACTACTTAAAGGGGAGGTTCTTGGTTGCAGAAGCACCTCGTTGTCAGTCTAAAAAAAAGCCATGGCCCAACAGCCGAGGGAAAGGGCTGGAAGATTTTCTGATGTGGCACTGGTGGCCTTGGTCCTGGGGGTCCAAAGATGCCGTGACATCCTCTACCCACAGAGGGGCAGGAGGCCTTCAAGGCTGAACACAAGAAGGATCTTGGAGGAGATCGCTGAAGCCGTCACTGCAATGAGTGTTGTCCCCAGGACCTGGATCCAGTGCTGCAAAAAGTTTAATGACCTCACACAAGTGGTCAAGGTGAGTGAATGTTTCGTCAAATGCCATATCCCACCATCTGCACCACAAGCCTCACACACTGCTCAATGCACCACACCCCCATTACTCACCTACCAACAATCTCTAGCTATCACCACTCATACCTCACAATCATAGCTTCACTTCACCCTCACACACTTACCACAGCAGCAAGACTCACACCCACAGCTCTCACCTTGCACACACTGCCAGCTATTCAACCATGGCAGGCACATCACCTAAACACATTGCACCACATTCAATGACTCACTTCCCTTTGGCTTGCAGGTCAAGGTGGCACACACCTGCCGGGAGCACCAGCAGATGGGATATCTTGATTCCCCCCCTCCCCTCACCACAACCCAACCCTTGTGCATTTCTCCTTTCAGATACCCAAGAACTGCCAGCAGCCCAGCCTTTCCCCAATGTTGTAGAGGAGGAGAGTGAAGGAGAAGAAGAGACACCATCACTCGATCTGACACTCACAGACACCAGCTCAGAAAATGGCACTGCACACACTTTAGAGGGCAGTATAGAGGCGGGATCTGCATGTGGTGAGTCACTGGGGATGAGTGGGCTGCAGCCAGGCCAGGGAGAAAGGGTAGCTCGGGTGCCAACTCCCCAGAGGGCAAGTTCACGCACAAGTTCTGCTGCACAGTACTCAGATGATGACCTCAATGGAGTGGCCTTCAGTGGAAGGGTGATGGGCATGCACACACAAATGCTTGATGCAATGGCAAGCCTGCCAGAGCCACCCGTGATGGCAAGGGCTGTGCATTCATGATGGCCAAGTTGTGGAGCATGCAGCAGGCCACCACAAAATGGGACATCCACTCCAGCGTGTTCTGGAGGGCTCCTCCCAAGCAGTCAAGGCAGTGGAACTGTTGCTTGAGCACCCCGATGGTCTGCTTGATGAGGGTCCACGTGGCAGCATGGCTGTCATTATATGAGTTGTATGGGGCTGCGGAGGGGAGTCATCAGCCAGGTGCAGAGTGGAGAGCCCTTGTCTCTGAGCAGCCACCCTCGGGTTTGACCTGATGGCTGGAAGATTGCTGGCACACTGGACTGGCGCAGGATAAAGGCATCATGTCTGCTGCTAGGATACCAGGCATTCACCATCATGATGCGCTGGGCATGATCGCACAACAACTGCACATTAAGTGAGTGGTAGCCTTTACGGTTATGGAACATCTAAGGATTGTTTTGCGGTGCCCACAAAGCCACGTTGTGCAGTCGATGGCACCCTGCACCATGGGGAGGCCCGATATCCTGGCAAAGCCACATGCGCACTTGTCCTGCTTCTCTCTGTTCAGAGAGAAGACAATGAAATCCCTTCTCCTGGAGTAGAGAGCCTCTGTGCCTTCCTGGATGCAGCGATGGACAGCGAACTGGGAGGTGTTAGCTATGTCTCATGCTCCAGACTGGAAGGATCGGGTGGTGAAAAAATTGCGGGCCACAGTGACCTTGAAGGCCACTGGGAGAGTTGCTTTTGCCCGGCTCTGAAGCTGCAGGTCTGGTTGAGGAGGTTGCAGAGTTCTGTGAATACCTCCTTGGTGAAGCGGAGCCTCCCTACTACACTGCTTCAGGCTTAGATGCAGGTAGGAGAAGTGCTCCCTGAAGACCCTAGGTGGGTAAAGCCTCCTGCTGAGAGCCCTCCTGCCCCTCCTCCTCCTCCCTCTGTGAGCAGCTTGTCCTCTTCTTCGCTGCCTCCGCTCCATCTCCCTGTCATACTCAAGCGTGAAAGGGACTGCATGACTGCAGCCTCCATGACTGGGAGTAAGTGGTGTAAACAGAACCCTTTAAATGAGAAGGAAGGTGTTTTCCACTTGCAGCAACACTCCCTGTCACCTCAGCAACTTTAAATAACTTTAGAAAGCTCCAAACAGTTGCACAAACTTAGACAGAGCCAGTACAAATCAAAAAGCAAGTCAGCTGCAAGTTGTTGCTGATCCCTTTAAATAGCGCTGGGGGTCCTTCCTGCTGCTGAACGCATGGTCAGCTGGTTGTGATTAAGAGAGGGTGTTAAATGGAGCAGCGATGTCGAAAATGGCAGATCGTGCATCAAATCAGTGTTGCACACTCATTGACATCACGATCTACCTCATCTAAATATCCGGAGCGAGTGCAGGCAACAGCTCCCCAAAATGGTGGCCACCGCATGACCCGCCAGGAGCGGGCAGAAGCGAGGCGACGCCATTTTTTCAGCAAAACCGGCCTTAACGGCTGGCGCTACACCTCCGAATTCCGCGGCCAGAATTCCAGTAGAATTGACTGGTGACAGAGCTGCCCGGCCCCAAAGTGGTGCATGTATATAAATGACACGATACTGAGGAAAAGTTGCTTTCCCATCAGGATTGCGCCCAGTTTAACTTAAGCCTGTAGAAAAGAGGAGCAAGTAGCTACATGAAGTATCGAGCCAGAAAGTGGATGAGTTCACCGGGTTTGACTCCCCACAAACTTTGAAACTTCAGCTTTGGCTGAAGCAATTAGAAAAAAATATTTTCTCAGGTGTACACGTAAGAAAGGATTCTGCAAGCTGCCTTTCAGTAATTAAAGGAAGGGGTTTCTTTTTCTTCCCAGTTCTTACCATGAGGTTCACTATTGGCATTTCCGTATATATCCTTAGATGATGACAGAGGCAGAACAGTAGCATGAGGAAGAGGAAATGAGAGAGACACACCAAATAAGGCTACAGCAAAGGAGACGATCATCAGCTAGGAGATACCCTTCCACCAGAGTCCACAGACCATACCACTGCCTCAATAATGCCTCAGAAAAGGTCTGGATAAAGATTAAGGAGTCAGTCTCCCAGTGCAAACTGACCTCCAAAATTCCTCTCAAATACAAAAAGCAGAGAACACTGGACCTCATGGCCTGAAAATTCCTGGATCCGCAGTGTTACAGCGTAAGTGCGGTCGAATGGTGCTTATGCCCACCGAAGTTGGAGGAGTCTGACCCTGTCAGAAATCCTGGGGCCAACTAAATTCAATAACTTTGATGGAACAAGGTCAAGACTTCATCCAACAGTATGGCAGGATAGAGTGGGGGTGCTGGTTGTTGGAGCTAAGGAACTTTCACATTTAAGGGGTTGTGTTCTGTTAAAGAGCTGTGCAGACTCTTGAAGTGAAATGGCTGCTGCAACAAAAATGGAAAAGGCGAGCATGAAAGATCTCAGAGGCTGAATTAGAGAAAGGAGGATTACTGTTGTTGGAGTACCAGGGAAGAAGCCATCACATGCAGCAGAATGTGGAAAGAGGTGGCTGTGGCTATGAGTGGGGCCGCCATAGCCCAATGGACCCTGACGTAAGAAAACTACTAGGCACTTGGTGTAAGTATTAAACAAGGCTTTAATCAACTGTTTTTCAACATGGAGATCTAGTTGTATCCTTCACTAGTTCCTGTTAAAGAATGTCCTGAGCAAGCTGGGCCCATGCCCGAGTATTTATACTCTCCCTGGACAGCGCCACCAGCAGGCTGCCCAGTATCATTTCAGAAGTCATTTCCACATGAATGACAAGATTCATGTCAGACCCCGTTGTAGTGTCCGAAGAATTTCAATGACCTCGCTAGGTTAGCAAAGGTAAGAGTATTTTCGGCTGATTAACAGACCGAACTGAATCACAGAGAAGCAACAGGATATTCCCTGGAACAATTGTCAAGCAATGCGTTTTGGGGTATCATATGTCAGCACCATGCTCCTTGTCCCAGGAGCAAAGTCATTTTGCAGCACTCCTGTCAGTATCTCACATCATGTCATGCATGCTAGCCACTGAAGTTTCTCATTCTAGCTCCTTGCTCTCATTACACCCCTCATTACTACCATCCATTCCATGCATCCTGATAGATTCTAACTACAGGATCTAGAGGCTGCAGCATTTGATTAACACTCTAGGGCAGAAATTCGCTGCGCAAAACTGGCAGTATGGCTCGGGCCTCCCATTATACACCCCGCCCGATAGTCAATGGAACTAACTATCAGCGGGTCGTATAACACATGGTGAGACAGAGCACAAGGAAACTAGAGGATGTAGACGTGGTGGCGGAACGTGATGTAGTTGTGTGGGGACAGAAGACATGTCAGCCCCTGGCTGCAGAGCACCCAGATGATGATGCCTGGTTCTGCCTTGAAGAAAAAGTGGCTAGTGGTGCATCAGACACAAAAAGAGGTTCTGTGCGCCTCTCCCAAGATGTGTTGGAGTGACTGCTCTGCTGTGTGCCAACATACAAAAGGTTTCATTGCATTACAGGGCAGACTGGAGAAAGTGGCAGCAGCAGTAATCCAGAGGCCTGGACTAATGATCTGGAGACATGAGTTCAAATCCCACCATGGCAGCTGTGGAATTTAAATTAATTTAATTAAATAAATCTGGAATAAAAAGCTAGCATCAGTAATGGTAACCATGAAACTATCAGATTGTCATAAAAACCCATCTGGTTCACTAATGTCCTTTATGGAAGGAAATCTGCCGTCCTTACCTGGTCTGGCCTATCTTCTTAGGCAGTTCCTCAGAACTGAGGATGACTTGCTTCCACACTAAAAATGAGTTCTCAGGTGACTGATGAGTCCAATGCGGGACCTACAGTCTCTGTCACAGGTGGTGCAGACGGTGATTGAAGGGGTGGGTGGGTTGACGTGCACTCCTTCCGCTGTTTGCGCTTGGCTTCCGCTTGCTCCCGGCAAAGAGATTCAAGGTGTTCGGTGTCTTCCCGGATGCTTCTCCTCCATTTTATGCGATCTTGGGCCAGGGATTCCCAGGTGTCGGTGGGGATGTTGCACTTTTTCAAGGAGGCTTTGAGGGTGTCCTTGAAGTGTTTCCTCTGCCCACCTGGGGCTCTCTTGCCGTGTCAGAGCTCCAAGTAGAGCGCTTGCTTTGGGAGTCTCATATTGGGCATGCAGACGATGTGGCCCGTCCATCGGAGCTGATCGAGCATGCTCAAAGCTTCGATGCTGGGGATGTTGGCCTGAGCGAGAACACTGACATTGGTGCGCCTATCCTGCCAATGGATTTGCAGGATCTTGCGGAGGCAGCGTTGGTGGTACCTCTCCAGTGGTTTGAGGTGCCTGTTGTACATGGTCCATGTTTCTGAAGCATACAGGAGGGCGGGTAACATAGAAACATAGAAACATAGAAGATAGGAGCAGGAGTAGGCCATTCGGCCCCTCGAGCTTGCTCCGCCATTCAATGCGATCATGGCTGATCATCCAGTATTACTACTGCTCTGTAGACCATGAGCTTGGTGCTGGCCTATATGTGACTCTAGACCCACAGCAATGTGGTTGATCCTTAACTGCCTTCTGAAATGGCCTAGCAAGCCACTGAATTGTAAAAAAAAGCACTACGATAAACAGTAAGAATAAAACCAGACGGAGCTCCTGACATCGACCTCGGCACTGGCAACGGACACGACAGTAATGACAATAATGGCACACCCAGCCCAGTCGACCCTGCAAAGTCCTCCTCACCAACATCTGGGGACTTGTCCCAAAATTGGGAGAGCTGTCCCACAGACTAATTAAGCAACAGCCTGACATAGTCATACTCACAGAATCATTCCTTTCAGTGAATGTCCCAAACTCGTCCATCACCATCCTTGGTTATGTCCTGTCCCACCGGCAGGACAGGTCCACCAGGAGTGGCGGCACAGTGGTATACAGTCGGGAAGGAGTGGCCCTGGGAGTCCGTAACATTGACTCCAGACCCCATGAAGTCTCATGACTTCAGGTCAAGCATGGGCAAGGAAACCTCCTGCTGATTACCACCTACCGCCCTCTCTCAGCAGATGAATCAGTACTCCTCCATGTTGAATACCATTTGGAAGAAGCACTGAGAGTAGCAAGGGCACAGAATGTACTCTGGATGGGGGACTTCAATGTCCATCACTGTAGGGGGTTTCTCTTGCTCTTTCTGGTCTCCTGCCAGGCTTCGTGCAATAATTACCCTTGAGTGGTTCGACCCACTCCCCCCTACGGTTCTAGACCTTGGACTTAGGTGCAGAGAACAGTAGTGCAGAGAAAGAACTCAATAGACCAGGTTGAATAGCACGAAATGGATGCTTTTATTTTTAAACAGTTTGAAGCATTACAAAATACATGTCATAGGCACAGATTAAAGTTACTACAATCATGCACAAATTTATGAACTTGACTCTATGGAAATGGGGAACACACGGCACATCGAAAAAGGGGAAACACATTACGATTTCCCTTAACTCCCTCCCCTATACCTAAACTAAGTTTCGACCTGGGGAACTTGGGATCATGCTCACCACTCTCGAAATCGCGAGAAAGGGGGTTCGCAGCCTTTTTGGCACCGCTTTCCGTCGTCACGTGGATTTGGAAACTTCTGGCGCAGTCGATATTCTCTCCTCCCTCGAGGCGGTGGGGTAGACCCAGCCTCGATGAGCGCTCGTTAAGGTTGAGATCCACTAAGTCAATTTGGGTTCATGGAGCAGACCCAGATGCAGGCTATGCACTTGGGAGAATCTTGTGGCATCGATCGCCGGTTCTCCAGAGGGTTTCTTCTCCGTCGGCCTGGGTCGTCGATGATCTCCCGACCCCAGTACCCGGGCCACCCTCGTCGTCTTCTCGTCGTGGCCGAGCCTTGTTTGGCTGAACACCGACCACATTGTCCTTTTACCGAAACCGTCCGTCTTTAAAAAAACGAAAACGTTTTCATCGATCTGCCGAAGTGGAAGAGGCGCCGATCCGGGCACCGTCCGCCCTTCGTTCGTTCCTCGTAGAAGAAAGTTCTTGAAGAAATGGAAGCCTGAAGTCGCCCAAACAAGAAGCCGTGGCAGTGAAGAAGAAGTTGTTCAAGTAACCCGGAGTCCGAAGTAACTTAGATGGACTTTCAATCCATAGTTATACTTTTTTTGGGGACAGTCTTATCTCCCGCCAAATCATAGTCCTGTCTTTGTATTAATTTTGGCGGGCAGAAATCTCTGCAGGGGCGCTTTGTCTTGTAACGGAGCCGGTGATAACTTAAACTGGCCTTCCTGGCCGATAATGTCTTTCAATGTCTTTTGCATTGTCACCGTGGCTCGGTTCGCATATTGATCGGTCCGGACATTTTCCTTGATGGCTGCTAAACGGTTTTTCCTTTGTACGATAAATGGGTATAAGTGTTTTTACATTGTCCGCCCATATCTTGATGGGCCCCATCCTGTACTTATAATCCATTGAATATGTATGCTGTTGCTCTGAGTTTCAGTTCCCAGAGACTGGCTTTCGTGGGCTCACTGTCTTCAATCCACAAGCCTGTCTGGCTTGCAGTAACAGAAATAAAATGGTTCATAAACTGATCACGGGGCCTGGCGGCCATTTTGTATGCCCTTTTATCAAAGGTTTTTCTGTGCAAGCTTACTTTGGTCAATAAACAGTCTTAATTTTATCCAGTTTTCTTGCGTGATTTTTGCTGAAAATTGCGAATCTTACAGGCCCCCCTGTGATACTGATAGCTTGCTTAAAGTATCAATAATCCTTGATGAGCAAATTTTCCCTGATTCCCCACATCCAAACATTCCTGGCACTTAACTATCTATGCCCCTCACGACACATGCAGTTCCCATTTCCGGAGAAAATGAAAATTACCTCATGCACATTTGGAATCATAGACAGCAAAACTTAAACTATAACATCTTCACTTGTCAGATGGGCAGGGGTTGATACCCTTTTGCGCCATCTGCATGCATCTTTTATTAATCCAAAAAACTTACTAACAACTAATAACATAACCATACTTATTTCCTTATAACCCAAAACAATCAAAAAAAAAAAAAAAAATTTTTTTTAAATGGAGGGACGCTTAATCTTATACTAGCAGCTTAGAGTGGGGTATCTGCTTCCCCCATCTGCACATAGCGTTCTCTCCATTCTCCTGTGTTCTTGTGCCTCTGGAGGCGTTTGCCTCTTTTGCAATGCACGAAGAGCAAAAATATCACAATCAAAACCTGACATACTACTAGGATATGGGATGCTATTCTAATCCAGGCGGGGACCTCTATGTTGGTGAACAAGTCCCACCATGGTGGGATGGTTATGTCCAATATGTCTTTTCCTATCTCTAAAGTCTTCTGCTCCAGTGTATAGAAATGTTTCTGCGAAACTATAACGGCTTTTAAAACCTTGGTGAGGTGTTCGGGAAGAGGGGGAATGACATAACCAAAATGCGCGACAAATCGTTGTAAGTCTCTGAAATTCTCTTTGATAGTGATGTGTACAGTGGAGGGCGCAGGAATGGGAACAATTCGTTGTTGTGCCACTTGAACCTCGGCCCTGGGTTTGAAACAGAAACTGCTATCACCGACCGAACACCACTCGTGTTGTCCATATCGGTACTGAGGCGCTGCAGTGGTGACGCAGTATGTCCCACCCCCGATATATGCTACCTGTGGGGGCACATGGTCCTCTGCCATTGCCTCCATGGTGCAATTCACCGGCTTCGCGCTAGCGGTTCTGAACCCGCACTGTGGTTTCAAAAAGGCATTCAAGTGCTGGGGACACAGGATGATGTGTGCTCCCCGGCTCCGACATCCCGAGAGGTCGGTGCCTGTCATCGTACGCTCCCATCTGATGACGTAAGGCGGGACCACTGCGTAACGAATGTGTGCACCCCCCTGAATGACTCCAATGTTCTCTACTCTGTATACCGGGGCGGGCTTTGCTGCGGGACCCAACACCGGCATTCTTACTACTATTCCCATAATAGTGTGATTCGAATGTCCGCAGTCCACTGGAACTGGGTATGCTTCTGCGGCTAGTCTGAGCTGGCACGGGCTTAATGCATTCTCAAAAGGGTGGAGCGCTTGCAAGTGCTTGTTGCTGATCCAGGACGGGACCAAACCCTGTTTTAAATCCTCAAGATTACTGCGGCCCTCGCCCAATAACCACGCCCCGTACAGCACACAGGCCTCGTTTTGCGCAGCTTGATCGGACGCATTCCGATCCTCCTTAATGAGTGCATTTACCGTTCTCGCGTGTTTCTCCAGCTCAGCAATTATGTCCTTAAAGTGTAGTGTCATGGCCTGGTCCTCATGCAACTCAGAACCCACGACCTTGTTTTCGTCTGTCAATATGTTCCTTAACTGGGCTTTTAAACCGTTGATCTGTGTCTGCAGTTCCACGTTATCTAGAGCGTTGACAACAGATGTCCCGGTATTAAAAGCAGTGAATATGTCATTTACAGTACCCCTTCTTTGCCTCCCGACTCGATCCAAAACTTCTGGCGGTGTGGTGTATAATTTGTCTCTGTCGATGTCGGCAAAGTCAAATTCGTAAAATTGTCTAAACATACTGGTTAACAGGACCTGGTATAATTGTTCCGTTTCTTTGGGACACCACTCCGGCAATCTTACCTCAGTGAGATTTAAAATCACTGAGGCCACCGCGTAGTGTACCCCTTGGTACAGCACCTGACCGGTGGGTACCAATACTAAACCGTTCCCGGGTCCCCTGGTGGTGGTTGGGCACCCTCCTTTCTGGGCTAGTGCTACCGGAAGCGTGGGCAGGGGCTTGCGTGGGCGGGTGATGAGTTCAGTGGCGTTCACCGGAATAGGGGAGTATGGGGCTCCGCACGCTCGAGTGCTAACATCCCATCTCATCCCCTTCCCTTCATCCTGCCACTGCCTCTGGAAGAAGATGGACACGCCCTTGGGGCAGACGCGTCTCGAACCCCACATACAGACATATATTCCCTCATCCGGTTCCCACCATTTGTCCCAACACACACGTAATTGTCCGTGAGTTCCCGTAATAGTCCGATGGGTATTATTACCCAGTCGCTCCCACTCGACCGTAGAGTTTCTCATGTCCTTTCCCAGCTTTCGTAGCCACCACCATCGCCTTGGTGGTACGTTCCCATTGCACACCAGACAAATCCTCTTTCCCACGGTGACGCTGACTCTGGGCGCTAGGATCCTCACTCGAGGGCACGTTAATGAAGTCTCTTGGTAGGCAAAACCGAAATTGCTGGAATATTCCGTAGAATTCGTTCCCAGCCAACCTGGCCATCTCCCTTGGTGGAAGTAGGTGGCGGTTTCCTCTACCTCTCGCTCCCCCGTCCCATCCGTTGCGATGGGGGCCGTGTCCCCGGAGCACCCGAAAATGATGACGTCCTTGGTGCGGCCTCGGTAGGCCCACCCGCACCCGATCGCCATGAACGCGACGACAATCCTTTCCATCGTATCCCAGGTTTCTGTAACCAACAAAATGATGTAGCCGGGCTCCCGATAGGTGCTGGCCTAAATTAATTGGACGCGCGGGTTCCTGGACCCCGCTCCCTAACAAACACACATACCGGGCAGACTTCAAAATTGTACTCTTAACACCATATACTTTACATTCCTTAAACTATGACCATAATTACCTATCTTAACTTATGTACAGCGCCGCCCTCCGTGGGGCGGCTTTCCGAATCCCTGTGAGGTCTGTCGTGTGCCACACCCTGCGGTGGGGCTGCATTGATCTTTGGCCTTGATCCCCCGCAGCCTGTCGCTGCTGAACGGGGATCATGTCTTCCTGGGGCTGCTTTAAACCGTGGTTGGGGAGGATGGGGAGAATCTGGCCAAAATTTTCTGGGCTGGGGCGCTCGAGCTGACCTACGAGGGGCTGCTTTGGGTTGGGCTCCCGGGGCCGATGGACCTGGGGTCGTGACTGTTACCGTCACAGCCTGTGGTTCCTCCACAGCTGCCGGCTCCAGCTCCCCTTCCTCAGGCTCCGCCCCCCCGGGGTCGGGATCTGTGGCTTCCGACTCCACCTCACCTGTCCCTACAGGTAACGAGTCTCCACCCCCACTCCCTACCTCCCCCAAGCTTGAGTCGAGGGCGGGACTGCCGTCCTCTGACTCTTCCTCCTCCGTGATTGGGTCTAAAGCGAGGTTGAGCGGTTCGGGCTCTCCCCTGCCTAAATCCCATTCAAAAGATGAGACCTCCCACTCCAATGGGATGGCCTCTCCCTTCACGCAGGCTACTGCTCCAGCCTGTGTGGTCTGTGACTCTGTTACAGGCTGAGGATCTTTGTTCTCAGACCTGGTCCCCTTTGGTGGCCCTGGTGTACCCGGTTTAAACAGTTTACACTGGTTGATGTGAAACCATTTGGTACGTCGGGGCGTCTTCACTGCATAAACCATGGGGCTGGCTTTGTCTACAATGCTGTATGGCCCCATGTACAGTGGTTCAAAACTCCCTACCCTGGCGTAGTTTCGGACCATGACCTGGTCCCCGACTACCCACTCTTGTTGTTTCCGAGGTTCCAACAACAGTTTATTTCCCTGGTGCTGTCTTCCCATGTTCCCAGCCACCTGCCCATAAATCTGTCTCAGGCGCTCCAAGAGGGTTTGGGCGAATTTGTCCCGTTTCACCTCTCGGAGCTGGCCCTCAGTGAGCACCGGGGCTAGCACATGGGTGGGTGTTCGCATGATCCTTCCAGTCATTAACTCGTGCGGGGAATACCCCGTGCTTTTGGACTGGCTGGCTCGGATCCCCATGAGGACTAAAGGCAGGACCTCCGCCCATTTCTGGGGCGAGCCCATTGTCTCTTTCCTCAGCTTTTCCTTGAGGGTCCGATTCATACGCTCAACAATCCCGGATGACTGGGGATTGTATGCTACGTGCCACTTTCCCTCAATGCCCAAGAGCCTGAGGGCGTTCTGCATTACTTGACCGGTGAACTGACTCCCTTGGTCGGACTCTACAAAACGGGGGAGTCCCCACCGTGAGAACACTTCCCGAATCAAGATCTTAGCAGTACCCAGTGCCGTAGCTGTTCTGCACGGGAAGGCTTCTACCCATTTGGTGAACACATCTACCAGGACAAGGCAGTACTTATAGCCTCCCTGGGCGGCGGGCAGGGGCCCTATGTAGTCGACCTGAATCGACTGCCATGGTCCCTCTACCCTCCTGATGTGCCCCATGGGCACCTTCCTTTTGTGGGGGTCTGGGTTGTTAGCAGCACACACAAGACAGCTTGCGCAGAACTCGCGGACATCGTCCCGAAGTCCCGGCCACCATCCCGCCTGTTCCACCCGTTGCCAGGTGACCTCAGGTCCGGGGTGTCCCGCTCCTGGACCCTCGTGGGCCAATTGCAGGAATTCCCTTCAGTGCTGCTGCGGCACAACCCACTGCTCCTTTCGGAACAGCATACCTTCCTTGACTGTGAGGGCTGCCGTACTGTACGGACCTTCTACCTGTTTGCCCTCTGTGATGGCTTTTAGGACTGCTTTTAGGGCGGGATCCAGGGTTTGGACGGTCTTTAGGTCTGGGGGCGGTGTCACCCCTGTGTTCCCGGGAATTCCCTCCCTGCCTTGGATCGCCGCCACGGGTCCGGGTTCGTATGGGTCCCAGAGAATGCCGCTGCGGGCACCCTCCCTGGCTAGCGCATCCGCCTGCTGGTTGCCCTGACTGCGGGGTTCTGTAATGGAGTGAGCCTTCACCTTATGGATGAACACCTCTCCTTTCTCCCCCACAGCTGCTAGGATCTTCTCCAGCAAGGGCTTAACTGTTAAAGGCCGCCCGTCCGCGGAGGTGTACCCGCGTCGGGACCAGATGGCGAGGTACTCCGTACACGAATTGCACGTGAACATGCTGTCTGAGCAAATCGTGTATGGGGTTGGGAAAATCTCGGGGTGGGTAACCACGTACGCCACCGCGGACAGTTCAGCCTGCTGCGCGCTCATAGTGCTGGGGAGCTTAATTGCCAGGGCAATGTTTGCCGCAGGGTCATAAACTCCACACCCTGTGAGTCGCTTGCCGTCAGCTACAGTGCTAGAACCGTCTACGTAGATCTCGCGGCCCGTGGGATGTATCCCGGCCCGTAAACCTATGTTAACTTCTCATACCCCTTCTACGGAACATTGATGGGCTGTCCCGGGATATGCCATATTGGCTGCGAGCCTTGGCGCGCAGAGGCCTTTAACTTTGAGATCCATCTGGGAAAGGAGGAGGGTCCAGCGCGCAATCCGAGCGCTGCTTACGGTCCCATCCTTAATCCTCCCGTCCAGAAGCATCTTCGTGGGGGTGTGATGGGTGAGGAGCGTAATGGGAGAGGTCCCTGTGAAGATCACTGATCTGTTCACAGCCCAATGCGTGGCCAGGAGATGCCGTTCGCAATTGGAGAAACTCCTCTCCACATCCGTGAGCACCCTGGAGGAATAAACTACTGGTCTTAGCTTGCCGTGCCGCTCTTGGAGCAGTACTGCGCTCAGGCTGTCCCCACTAGCGGCTACCTCCAGAAAGAACTCCTCTCCCCCATCTATGGCCCCTAGGGCTGGCGCGGTCTGCAGATCTCTTTTCAACTTCTCGAATGCTGCCTGGCACCCCTCGTCCCAAGACCACTCGACTCCCTTGTGTAAGAGTCGAAGTAGCGGGGCCGCTGTGGCAGCATAGTCCTCGATGAAGTCTCTGCAGTACCCGGTCAATCCCAAAAAGGACCTTACACCCGTTACTGTGTTGGGAATCGGCAGATCTTGTATAGATTCCCGTCTGGCCTTATCTATGGCTCTTTCCCCAGCGCGGATGGCCAGACCCAGGAATTTAACTTCCTGCTGGCCGATCTGGGCTTTCTTTGGGTTTACTTTGAAACCCTTCCTTTCTAACAGTTCCAACAATTCGGCTAACAGTGGGCCGTGCTGCTCCCTTGTATCTGTGAACAGGAGTAAGTCGTCCACATACTGCACTATCTGGTTGGGCTGGCTGAACTCTTTCAAACTCCCCGCCATACACTGATGGAAAATGCTGGGGCTGTTGTGAAAACCCTGTGGTAAGCAGTTCCAGGTGTACTGTTGCCCTTTGAAAGTAAAGGCAAACTTGTACTGGTCCTCCCGCCGCAGCGGAATGGACCAAAAACCGTTCGAGATGTCCAGCACCGTGAATGTGGTCACCGATGCTGGAATACTCCCTATTAAGTCTGCAACTGCTGCTACCGTGGGCGCGCAGGCTGGGATATTACTATTGAGGACTCTATAGTCCACCGTGGCTCTCCACGAATTGTCCGGTTTCTTTACCGGCCATAATGGGGAGTTCACGTGGGTGGCTATCGTCCTCAATACGCCCTGCTGTACCAATGAAGATATTGCTGTCTCCATGTCGGGTTCTGCCTCCTTGGGGAAATTATACTGCTTTTGGGGTCGGATCATGGGGTCCCCATCTACGCTGACTTCGAACCCAGTGACTCTCCCGCAGTCGTGCTTGTGGGTGGCGAACGCGGTCGGATTTTCTGACACACGCGCCTGCAAGTCCGTTGGGACGTTTGTTATCATGAGCTCGAGATCGTAACCTCCTGATGGCTTCATAGTGCACAGGGCCCCCTTTTCTTCCTTCCCCGGGATTACGACTACCTTACCTAAACCGCCCTCGGCTCCCCAGAGACAGTGATTTCTCAGGTCCACGAAGATCCCGTGTTCCACCAAGAAATCAGCCCCGAGGATGCCTTTCCCCCCCCCCTCTTTCCACTTCAATAGGATGCACGTCCATGTGGTGTGGAGCGCTCCCAACTGAATGGAGAGCGGGAGGGAGTGCGCGCCAGCCTGTGCTCTACCCGTGAAACCCGCTACTAAATATGGAGCCTGGGCGGACAGAGGTGAGGCAAAAGGTTTGTCCGTGTGGATCAAGGTACACGAAGCTCCCGTATCCAACAGGTAACTACCCCTTTGTTTCTCCACCTCCATTTCCACCACAGGTCTTCTCCAAGCGTCATAGCGGAGCGGACACAAGTAGATGGGCTGCGCGGGCGTCAGTCATTTAGGTGTTTCGGCTGGGGTCTCGGGGGCGATAGGGCTGTTAGCAACCGCTTCCTTCCCCTGCCAGGTCATCAGAGACCGCATAGTCTCCAAGACTGACTCGATCGCAGCGGGGTCCACAACCGCACCACCCCCTTCATTCGGGGCAAAGGCTACGGTTGGGTTCTGGACTGGTGTTGGGGCAGCGGCCTGCACTTGTGGTTGTGCTGGTGTTGGGGAAACTCTCGGGCCGTTGGCGACTCGGGCTTGGGCTCGATCTTGGGCTGCGGCGAACGCTCTCTCCCTCTTATCCTTCCAAGGATTCCTACAGTCCTTGCGCCAATGACCCTCCTTCCCACACCCGTAACAACTGCTATTTGCTTGGGGATGGCGATTTCCCTCCTGACGCCATTCCTTTTTAGCAGAGGCTGCGGGTCTCACCTCATGCACCTTTCCTTTCACAACAGGCGTTTTCTTGCCCTTGTTGTTTCTATAACTGATCGTGAGCTGATCTAGTACTACTTCCTCCGTGGAGCGGGCGTTAGTGGGGTCAAACCATGCTTTGGCCTGTTCCTTCACTACTGGCAGGCAACCTGCTACCAGGCACCGAAGCCAGTGAGCCCTTTGTTCGCCATCCAGCCCGGCCCGGGCCGGCCCGCCCGGGCAGCTGCGCCGATACACTGGCCACAACCTGTCGGCGAAAACCCGTGGGGGTTCTCCCTCTAGCTGCACTGTCTTTTCTAAACGGAGGAACGGAGTTCCGTCCCCCTCTCCCATGATCTCCAGAATCTCATCCCGTAGCAATTCATAGTCCCTGTGCCCTCTCTTGCTCTCGTCAGGGAGACACTGGAGGAGCGAACTGTCCAGGGAGAACAGCAGCATTTTAGACTGTTCAACCCCGTCGCAGTCATTGACTGCTGCGGTCTGCTCCACGTCCCTGAAATGCACGGAGGGATCTCCTGACTCGGAGAGTTTTGGGATGTGACTTATCATCTCTCTTAGCTGTCGTGCGCTATGAGGCATTATGATCTGACTCTCAAGGGGTCCGTCATCGCCATTTTCTTCATTTGGACCGATCCTCCGGTGTCTCGTTGGACACATTGGCGCCGACCCCGACTCTACTGTCTGGGGTTGCTCTACCTCAGGGCTCTCTTCCTCTACCGTCTCCGTCTCCTGTCCCGGAGTCCAAGACTCCTCATAGGCAGGAGGCGCAGAAGGTTCGGGGGTTGGTACCCCAACTGCCTCTTGTGGAATCGGTCTTTTGGATTCCTTGGCTAGCAACAGCTGACTCGCTGGTGGATTTATGAGACACACCAACCCGTTTGCCTTCGCTAGGGCCTTTCTCAGGTCCTCTAGCTCCCGGCGGCAAGTGCTGTGGTCGGTGTTCTCAGATCTATCCTCCATGGCCATTTTATATGCTGCCCTGGCTCCCAGGAGCTTTTCCTCTTGGGCATCTACTTGTTTGGCTAGACGGGAACACCTCTCTCTCATTCTACCTTCACTGGCCTTGGCCTCAACGACCTGACATTTTAAATATTCTACCCGGGTTTCGTGGCAGCGAATTACAGAGCGGCGTTCCTGGTTCAGCGCGTCAAGCGATTCAATCAGTTTTTGACCTCCCGCAACCTTTTCCTCCACGCCTTTAAGCAAGCCGTTGATCTGGACTGTCTGTGCTGCAACTACCTGGTCCAAAAGCTGGACTTGCTTCTTGTAGCACATCAGCCAGACCGCCTTTTCTACAGATTTCTTATGCTCTCTACCCGCTGTCCACTTGATGGCTGCGTCTAGCGGGCGCCTATCCCTTAGTAGATCAGATATCCATTGTTTTGTGAGGTTGACTTTTCCGAAAACATAATCTGCTATTCTTTCATCCATCACATTTCGTCTATTCAGATCTTGATCTAACACACTACTTTCCTGCTGCCAAGGTCCTGCCGCGGTCGCCATTTCTGTAGGGGGTTTCTCTTGCTCTTTCTGGTCTCCTGCCAGGCTTCGTGCAATAATTACCCTTGAGTGGTTCGACCCACTCCCCCCTACGGTTCTAGACCTTGGACTTAGGTGCAGAGAACAGTAGTGCAGAGAAAGAACTCAATAGACCAGGTTGAATAGCACGAAATGGATGCTTTTATTTTTAAACAGTTTGAAGCATTACAAAATACATGTCATAGGCACAGATTAAAGTTACTACAATCATGCACAAATTTATGAACTTGACTCTATGGAAATGGGGAACACACGGCACATCGAAAAAGGGGAAACACATTACGATTTCCCTTAACTCCCTCCCCTATACCTAAACTAAGTTTCGACCTGGGGAACTTGGGATCATGCTCACCACTCTCGAAATCGCGAGAAAGGGGGTTCGCAGCCTTTTTGGCACCGCTTTCCGTCGTCACGTGGATTTGGAAACTTCTGGCGCAGTCGATATTCTCTCCTCCCTCGAGGCGGTGGGGTAGACCCAGCCTCGATGAGCGCTCGTTAAGGTTGAGATCCACTAAGTCAATTTGGGTTCATGGAGCAGACCCAGATGCAGGCTATGCACTTGGGAGAATCTTGTGGCATCGATCGCCGGTTCTCCAGAGGGTTTCTTCTCCGTCGGCCTGGGTCGTCGATGATCTCCCGACCCCAGTACCCGGGCCACCCTCGTCGTCTTCTCGTCGTGGCCGAGCCTTGTTTGGCTGAACACCGACCACGTTGTCCTTTTACCGAAACCGTCCGTCTTTAAAAAAACGAAAACGTTTTCATCGATCTGCCGAAGTGGAAGAGGCGCCGATCCGGGCACCGTCCGCCCTTCGTTCGTTCCTCGTAGAAGAAAGTTCTTGAAGAAATGGAAGCCTGAAGTCGCCCAAACAAGAAGCCGTGGCAGTGAAGAAGAAGTTGTTCAAGTAACCCGGAGTCCGAAGTAACTTAGATGGACTTTCAATCCATAGTTATACTTTTTTTTGGGACAGTCTTATCTCCCGCCAAATCATAGTCCTGTCTTTGTATTAATTTTGGCGGGCAGAAATCTCTGCAGGGGCGCTTTGTCTTGTAACGGAGCCGGTGATAACTTAAACTGGCCTTCCTGGCCGATAATGTCTTTCAATGTCTTTTGCATTGTCACCGTGGCTCGGTTCGCATATTGATCGGTCCGGACATTTTCCTTGATGGCTGCTAAACGGTTTTTCCTTTGTACGATAAATGGGTATAAGTGTTTTTACATTGTCCGCCCATATCTTGATGGGCCCCATCCTGTACTTATAATCCATTGAATATGTATGCTGTTGCTCTGAGTTTCGGTTCCCAGAGACTGGCTTTCGTGGGCTCACTGTCTTCAATCCACAAGCCTGTCTGGCTTGCAGTAACAGAAATAAAATGGTTCATAAACTGATCACGGGGCCTGGCGGCCATTTTGTATGCCCTTTTATCAAAGGTTTTTCTGTGCAAGCTTACTTTGGTCAATAAACAGTCTTAATTTTATCCAGTTTTCTTGCGTGATTTTTGCTGAAAATTGCGAATCTTACATCACCAAGAGTGGCTCGGTAGCACCACTACTGACCAAACTGGCCGAGTCCTGAAGGACTGCAGTTAATGGCCGCTGGTAATGGTCGCAACGCTAATCGAATGAAATTGATCTGGGGGGCATGGAGATTGGTGGTGCAGCACTCATCTTCCGTGCAACGCCGTCTTGGTGGCGTTGCTGGAGGGATCCGGGACGAAGTTCCTGTCCAGGTACGGCATTGCAGCTTCTGTGGAGCTCGCAAGGAATTGTGGGCAATGAAGAGGTCTGAGAATTAAAGGGGCCATGCACACTGAAGCAATACAAAATAAAATGCAGTGAATCAATACATTTTTCAGCCCTTTCTGCCTTTTTTCAAAAATATTCAACATTTGAAAGAAGGTCCAAATGTGAATATTCAGCTGTTAAAACTGATTTACCTTCCTAACCTCAACAAATGTGAAAACTGCCTCAGTGCTAACAGAAATGGCTCAGCAAGCCAGGGAAGGGGCACCGAGGGTCTCATACGCAGCACTCCAACTTTGTGCAGGAGGTCAATACTGCATGAACAGCCCTCTACCCACAGGGGCAAGGAGGCCCTCCACAAATAACGATGTGGGAGTACATCACTCAGGCCGTCACTGTCAGCAGTATCTGTGTCTTCCTCTTCCCTCTGCAAGCGAATGCTGTAAATGTGAAATGACAGCATAAAATACTGGAAGTACTCAGTTGGTCGGGCAGCATGTCGACCTGAGATGTAAACTCTGTTTTTCTCTCCACGGATATTGCATGACCTGCTGAGTATTCGCAGCATGTTCTGTCTTCTCAAAGGCCTTCATTTACTATCCGAGTCCTTGCAAGCATCCAGCAGCACTGTCTGAAAACTTTAAAAACGTTTTACATCTATTGCAGCAAGCCACCACTTCAATAAAATTTTAAAAAAACAGTCCAAAACCTTAAATTCAAACTTACCTGAATGATGTGTGTGTCCCTTTAAGAGCTGCAGACATCGCCACTGTCAGCCTGCTTGCATAAGGTTAACTTGGCGTACTTAGGACCTAGTGCTGAATTCAGCGCTGAGGTTGAAGTTCATGTTGGTGATGTTAAGTCGATTAAATGGCTCATCTACCTCTAGCTTTGCAGCATGCTGGCATCTTTAATGGTAGCAAAATTGCCTCAGGTTTTCTCAGGCTTAGCCTCAGGCTTATCAGGGCTACCTTTACCCCAAAGTTCTTTTCATCAAACACAACACAAAACACATTGATCATGTGCTTGCTAACAGCCAATGTTCGAAAATGACATGAATGAAATGGTCATGTGATTACAATTGACCAATGTAAAATGATCACCATGCCCAATGAAATTGGTAGTCATGTTATCACTATTGACCATTGAGATTGCTGAAATGGGACATACAGCAATTACAGATAGATGGATAGCGTTAGAGGTGTGCTGTATATTAACTCACTTTTCCATATCCTGCCAGTCACAGCAGTCATAGTGAAAAAAATACAATCACAGTTAACAATGTTTATAAAAGCCAGTAATATGTGGAACTTTAAACAACTAGTACAAAACTATATTCATTTTTAAAGCAAACAAGTTATTAGTAAGCTATGTAGTTGTAATACTTACAGTAACATTGTAACTCAGTAAAAGTGTGTATAGTACATTTCACTAGATTATTGAATCCTTATGATCATTAAGGTTGAGGGAGTTGGTATTAATGTGTGGCAAAACCAAATATTTCTGGAACTAACTCAAATCTCAAACCTATTGAAGCTATTAGTTATGTAACTGTCTATCCACTAATAGTCATAATGAACATTCAGTTGTGTTTTACACTGGCATATAAGAGCTCAAACTGATTGTAACACTTGACTGTGCTTGGCACTTTAATCAGTTCTCTGTCCATTAATCCAATAAAAAAATACATTACAATATTAATTACTTCCATAGTAAAACACTCTCTTCCTTTCAATTGACACCTGGTCTGGCATCATAGTTATGTAAAACCTTCCCATCACCTGCTACAAAGCTGCATGAAAATCACGATTATCATAGGCTGCTGGTTAGCAGTGGTAAGGGAAAATCAGTACCAGAAATGAAAGGTACAAATTCCAACATCACAGCTCAAATATGAAAATTCACTGCTCCAGGAACAGCGCACTGGATATCTTGTCAAGAAATAAAGGTGGCTAGAAGTAGCTTAAGGCTGTAAAGTACTCACAAATATTTATTATTTTTCTTTCTTGTCCTTCTCAGCTTGAAATACATCATCTACAAGTTATTTTGCTTTTCTACATCTTCCCTCTTTCTTAACTTACATCTTCCCTGTGTTGAAATCAAGACTTATCACACAATCTCCTACTATGACCCATTCTTTTTCAAAACTGTGGAGTTCCTTCCATCCCTGACTTTTTCCTTCCTCTTACAATCTCCAGGCTTTAGACCATAGATTTAACTTCTCTTCCCTTTTAAGAGCCGATTCTGCAGTTGGGCCAAACTGCACCATTTGTGGGCTGGCCCAACCATTGAAGTCAATGGAGAAAGCGCTTTGGCCAAGCCTTTAGTCACCTGTCCTAATATCTCCTTTGGCTCAGTGTCAATTTTTGTCTTACTACGCTCATGTCAAGCACCATGGGACATTTTCCTACATTAAAGGTACTAAATAAATGCAAGTTGTTGTTGACAAATCCATGGATGAGAGTTTCAGCAGCAAATGGGCTGCAGTAGGGGTAGAGTTGTATGATGTTTCAGGGGTGGTAGTAGGTGGCCTTTCTGATGGACAGGATATGGGGTCGAACCCTCAGTGCAGGGTCGAATAAGACACCAAGGTTGTGAGATTGGTTCAACCTGAGACAGTGGCTGGGGAGGGGGATGGAATCAATGGCAAGAGTACAGAGTTTGTCGTGGGGACCAAAGACACTCTCATCCCAGACCCTTCCACCTGCTCATCCTATGCTGCAGCCCCAGCCCCACTTCTCTTGGCCCAAGTCCTCTACTTCCTCCTGGCCTGAGCACCTTCACCATCTATTACCAATGTGCAAGTAACTCAGAATTCTTTCCCGCATCTGATCTGACCTCCAACCTGCTTCATGCTGGCTGTCAGGGTGGAGCAAAGAATCCAATGCCTCTATAGCAGCAGTCTGAATATCCATGAGAGATACTGCAACTGGCTGAGGGCCTCTATCAATGGGGGCTCGGAGGCAGATAAACTTGGGGTCGCCACATATTCCATACTGACTATAATTCTTTAATTGTTCATTCATGAGTGCATAGATGTGGGTAGTGGATTTTTCCACAGTTAGCAATAGGCGAAGGCTGGCATCGCCTGTAATTGCTAGAGATAGCATCTGTCTTTTAAATGCAGATCCTATGAGATTCAGATTCCAGGGTTGTACAGCTGAGGAAAGATGAGAGATGGCCTCTGGCCAGCAGGCTCCTGCTCTTCCACTGCTACCACTACCTGCTATTGCTCACTTGTGTTCAGTGCTTCCGTCATGTCCCCACCTCAAACTGACTGAACTCAGCAGGATCGATGTACCTGTGCTGGTGCTTGCTACCTAAGTGATCCTGAGTGCTATGAGATTCTGGCTTCATGGGTACTACTTAGGCCTGTGGCTTGTCCTTCAAGGGTGCATATAGAAACAGATGAAGAATATATAATGCAATGGTAGCTAAAAGGCACCCCCTGAAACAGAGTTTACAATGCTAATAGTGTGAGTCATTGTGATTTGGGGTAATTTATGGAGGGGAATGAGTGAGTAAAGGGAGGAATAACAACAAGAAAACTATGGTAACAGCAGAAAATGCTGGAAACACTCAGCAGGCCAGGCAGCATCCGTGGAGAGAGAAACAGAGTTAACATTTCAGGTCTGGGACCTTTCATCAGAACTGGAAAAAGCTGGAGATGTAACAGATATTAAGCAGGTGCAAAGGCGGGGTGGGTGGTGGGGGGGGGGGGGGGTTTAGGAGGGGAGGAAGGAATTGAAAGAATATACTGTGAAAATGGTAAGAGGCAGGAAAGATAAAATGTTGCAAATGGAGATAGCCAAATCATACAGCATGAAAAATGGGAGGGGGATTATAGTTTGAAATTGTTGAACTCAGTGTTGAGTCCAGAAGGCTGTAAAATGCCTAATCGAAAGATGAGGTGCTGTTCCTCGAGCTTACGTTGAGCTTCATTTGAACAATGTAAGAGGCCGATGACAAAGAGATCAGAGTGGGAGTGAAGGGGAGAATTAAAGTGACAGGCGACCGGAAGCTCAGGGTCACCCTTACGGACTGAAAGGAGGTGTTCCGCAAAGTGGTCGACCAATCTGCATTTCATCTCCCCAATGTAGAGGAGACCGCATCATGATCAGTGAATACAGTATACTAAATTGCAAGAAGTACAAGTAAATCACTGTTTTACCTGGAAGGGGTGTTTGGGGCCCTGGACAGTGGGAAGGGAGGAGGTAAAAGGGCAGGTGTTGCATCTCCTGCGTTTCCACGGGAAGGTGCCGTGTGAAGGGGAAGGGCTGTTAGGGGTGATTGAGAAGTGGACCAGGGTGTTGCAGAGGGAGCGGTCCCTTCGGAATGCTGAAAGAGGAGGTGAGGGGAAGATGCATTTGGTGGTGGGATCACGTTGGAGGTGGCGGAAATGGCGGAGGATGATCCGTTGAATGTGGAGGCTGGTGGGGTGAAAGGTGAGGACAAGGGGAACCCTATCGTGGTTCTGGGAGGGAGGGGAAGGCGTGAGAGCAGAAGTGCGGGAAATGGAACAGACACGGTCAAGGGCCGTGTCAACCACAGTAGAGGGAAATCCTCGGTTGAGGAAAAAGGAAAACATGTCGGAAGCACTGGTATGGAAGGTGGCAGAGATGGAGAAACTGGAAGAATGGAATATAGAGTCCTTACAGGAAGCGGGATGGGAGGAAGTGTAGTTCAGGTAGCTGTGGGAGTCAGTGGGCTTTTAGCAGATGTTTGTCGATAGCTGATTGCTGGACATGGGGACAGAGAAGTCAAGGAAAGGAAGAGAAGAGTCGGAGGTGGACCATGTGACGGTGAGGGAAGGGTGGAATTTGGAAGTAAAGTGAATGAACTTTTCTAGTTCAGGGCGAGAGCAGGAGACGGCACCGATACAGTCATCGATGTACTGGAAAAAGAGGTGAGGGAGGGGACCTGAGTAGGATTGGAACAAAGAATGTTCCACATATCCCATGAAAAGGCAGGCATAGCCAGGGCCCATGCGGGTTCTCATAGCAACATCTTTAATTTGGAGGAAGTGAGTGGAGTCAGAGGAGAAGTTGTTCAATGTGAGAACAAGTTCAGCCAGGCGGAGGAGGGTGGTGGTGGATGGGGACTGGTTGGGCCTCTGTTCAAGGGAGAAGCGGAGCGCCCTCAGGCCGTCTTGGTGGGGGATGGAGGTGTAGAGGGATTGGACTTCCATAGTGAAAAGGAGACGGTTGGGGCCAGGAAACTGGAAAATGTTAAAGTGGCCCAGGGTGTCGGAAGAGTCGCGAATGTAGGTGGGAAGAGACAGTAGAGTCTCTTTTCTCTAAGGGGGGAAAAAGTAGAGTCGCCATAGGAAGAGATAAGTTCGGTGGGTCAGGAACAGGCTGAAACGATGTGTCTACCAGGGCAGCCCTGTTTGAGGATCTTGGGAAGGAGGTAGAAGCGGGCTGACGTAATAAAACTCACTACGCACTTGGTTTGAGTATAAAGCAAGGCATTAATCAACTTGTTTCAGAACATGGAGGTCTAGTTGTACTTCACTAGTTCCTGTCTTACAAAATGTCCCTGGGCAAGCTGGGCCCACGCCCGAGTATTTATACTCCTTGGACGGCGCCACCAGCTGGCCGTCCAGCATTATTTCATGAGTAGTTTCTTTATGATGATGAGATTTATAACATTCTTCCTGCCTAAAAGATTTGGAAGTCCAACGACTTCCTCTTAACGGATTAGGCAGACCACGAATAGCCACAGTCTTTTAGATCTTTGTTTATGGCTAGAAGGCACGTCTCCCCGGACCGTGTCTTGGTCCCTGGGCCGCTTGATCCGTACCGTTGGATCGACAGGGCCCGTGTTGCCCTGGTCGACCCGAGGGAGGCTGGGGAGATCGTGACTCCGGGTGTGGGTCCCCACAGGCGCAGAGCTGGCTTCATCCTGTTTGATAGCCGGGGGATTGACCGGCATCCTGGCCTCGGGTGGCCATCCCACGGGGAGCACTCAGCTCCACGAGTGGATCCGGTGGGGCAGCCGGCAGATCTCTCGATGTCACAGGTAGGGCGTCATCTTTGAGGGCGCGCAGAGTGTCGGCATCATCACCGTGGCTCCCTCTAGCAATAGGGTCCATGGAACTGGCTGGACAGGGAGCCAGGTCCCGGAGCGAAACGGCGGACCCCGGCCATCAGGGTACCGCACGTGCGCGTACGTGGGATTGACGTCTGTGAGTTCTACCTCGTCAATGAGGAGATCGTTTTTAGAAGATCGGATGAATCTTCGGAGCAGCACGGGGCCGGGAGCTGCCAACCATGTCGGTAGGGATGTTCCATGAGTGGAGCGATGCTGGAAGCTGAAGAATCGCTCGTGAGGTGTGACATTGATGGACGTAGAAAGAAGAGACCTGATGGAATGCAACACGTCAGGGAGCATAGTTTCCCACTGCTGGTCTGGTAGGTTGCGTGACCTCAGTGCAAGACGAACAGCGTTGTATCTCTCAACCTGTCCATTACCGATGGGATGGTACAGTGTCGTTTTACTTGTGGCAATTCCCCGTTGGGAGAGATAACTTTTGAGTTCACTTGACATGAAGGAGGGACTCCAATCAGAGTGGATGAAATTGGCCGTACCGCAAAGGGAAAAGACTTGATCAAGGCATTTGATCACTGTGGAAGTAAGCATATTGGGACAGGGGAAAGCAAAGGGAAAGCGTGAATATTCGTCCACCATAGTAAGTAAGTAGGTGTTTCGCATTGAGGAAGGCAATGGCCCTTTAAAGTCAATGCTGAGTCGCTGCATAGGCTACATAGCGTGTATGAGCGAGCCATCCGATGGACGGAAGAATTGCGGTTTTAATTCTGCACAAATTCTACAGGAGGAGCATGTTCTTTTCACATCTTCTGTAGAAAATGGGAGATTTTTAGATCGCACAAAGTGCAACATACGGGTAACGCCAGGATGGCATAAGTCAGTATGAAGGTCCGCAAGAGTCAAAGTTGACATAGAAGAGCAGAATGCCCGCGTGAGGGTATCCGGGGCCACATTCTCTTTGCCCGGTCAATAATGTATGGTGTATCCAAAGATGGCCAATTCCATCCTCCAGAGTTGTATTTTGTTATTCTTGATCTTAGTGCGTTTCCGGTTATCCAGCATAAAGGCCACGGAGCGTTGATCGGTTATAAGTGTGAAATGGCGACAAGCGAGAAAATGACTCCATTTACGTACCGCTTCGATGATGGCCATAGCCTCCTTCTTGACAGGAGGATAATGGAGCTCGCTACCCTGCAAAGTTCTGGACAGGAATGCAATGGGTCGACCACCTTGATTCAAGGTAGCAGAGATCGCCACATCCGATGCATCACACTCGACCACGAAAGGAAGATTTTCATCAATGGAACGAAGCGTGGCTTTTTCCAGTTGTCGCTTGAGGAGGTTGAAAGCTGAAATAGCCGTTGCCTCCAATGGAAAAGACTTTGCGTGAAGCAGGGGCTGGATCTTGTTGGAGAAGTGGGGTATCCATTTCGCATAATAGGCGAACATGCCGAGTGCCCGACGAAGAGAGCCGAGATTTGTAGGGGGAGGGAGCTCCTGAAGTGGACGAAGTCGCTCCGGATCCAGTTTGATGACACCATTGCCCAACCAGTAGCCAAGGATGTTGACTGATGGTACTGATTTCACAGATTTGG
The DNA here is from genome assembly GCF_052327205.1 of Somniosus microcephalus. Classification (NCBI taxonomy): domain Eukaryota; kingdom Metazoa; phylum Chordata; class Chondrichthyes; order Squaliformes; family Somniosidae; genus Somniosus; species Somniosus microcephalus. The sequence goes on along the minus strand of NC_140998.1, from coordinate 110,989,429 downwards.
ACTCATTTAAGGTTAAGTTGCGACGACGGAGAACGTCAAAACATTTCTGGAGATTGGCATCATGCTCCTTCTGGTCATGACCAGCAATGGTGATATTATCCAGATATGGAAAAGTGTCCGTTAAGTTTTCCTGTTTGACTAGGCTACCCATTGCCCGTTGAAAGACGGCCACCCCATTGGTGACCCCAAATGGAAGGCGACAAAACTGGTAAAGCCGGCCATTGGCCTCAAAGGCTGTATACTTTTTGTCAGAGTCCTTTAACGGTACTTCATGATATGTGCTCTTTAAATCAAAAGTTCAAAATACCTTGTAGTTAGCATGGTTATTGACCATGTCATCGATGCGTGATAGTGGGTAGGCATCCAGGTCAGTATACTGGTCAATAGTTTGCGAGTAATCGATGCAAAGACGTTTCTTGTGTTGCCTCAGAGGATTTTTAACAACGACGACTTGAGCCCGCCAGGAAGATGAACATGGCTCAAAGATAGCGTCAGCTAGAAGGCGAGAGATTTCTGCCTCGATAAAGGATCGATCTTCTTGACTGAAACGTTGTGATTTAGTGACTATGGGCTTACATCAAGGGGAAAGTTTGGCAAACAAGGAGGGCTCGTCGAGCGAAGCCGCCGAAAGCGCACAAAATGGTACTTTGGAAATAGTAGCTCCAGCTTTGACCCTCCAAACTCGAAAGTGAGTCTTTTGTGTTGTTTCTGGAAATCCTGTCCCAGGAGCACATCACTGCACAGGTTTTTGAGCACCCCGAGCCGGGTGGAGAAATAACTGCGGCCATTGAGAATAAGGTCGACAAGACAAAAGCCGGAAGAATTGGTGGTCAGTGTTGTCAGAGCCATTGCAATTTCCCTGTCCGAGGGGTAAATACGCAGTTTTAACTTACTGACAGCCCGCTCACTAATGAAGCTGTCAGAGCTGCATGAGTCGATTAGTGCGCTCAAAATGTGTCCATTTACCAAAAACTTTGTGGCTGCATGGGACAGACTTTGGGGAAAAATAGCTGTGATGGGAGGAGGGGCAGTTTTACCCTTGACAACTGTAACCTTAGTAGTGGTTCTTGGGGGAGGAGCAGTTTCATAGATAGCAGCTGTAACCTTAGTAGTGGCTCTTGGGGGAGGAGCAGTTTTATAGATAGTAGCTGCAAAACTAACAGGAGCTCTCGACCGGTATACCTTAGAAAGGTGGCCTTTCTTACTAACAGATAGTAGCTGCAAAACTAACAGGAGCTCTCGACCGGTATACTATAGAAAGGTGGCCTTTCTTACAAACAGAGGTTCTTGACTGGCATACCTTAGAAAAGTGACCTTTCTTGCTGCAATGATTGCAGGTTGCGTTACGAGCAGGACAAAATTTCCTATAATGGAACGCACCTCCACAGAAGAAACACTTCCTTCCAGATTGCCAAGATGCTGCTAGGGCGGGGTCATCATCAGTGAAGGCTTCTAGGGTAGGGTTGTCATCTGCTAGGTTAGAGTCATCATCAGTGAGGGCTTCTGCCCGAGACCTATCGAATGAGTCATTAAAAGTGATAGCAGCAGCCCGTGCACGAAGTAAAAGATAGGTATCTGCATTCCTCTTTGCTAAGTCCAGGGAACACGCCTGGTCATAGGCAGCCTGTAACTCGAGGGTCTTATTCTCCAACAGATGCTGGCGTATGAAGGGAGACATAATTCCATTAATAAAGGAATCGCGAATTAGCTCCTTCTGGTACTGCTCAGCTGTGACAGCTTTAAGGTTACAATCCTTGCTGAGCCTGCAAAGCTTTTGAAGGAATTCATCAAGTGATTCCCTGGGTTGTTGTCAAGTTGTGGCCAATAGATGCCGAGCAAAAATTTTGTTTGGGGCCTTAACATATAGTTGCTGTAATATTAGGATAGCGGAGTCATAGTCTACACAGTCTTCGATATAGTCAAACACATGAGGAGATACATAATTGGCAAGTATCTCTAATTTATCAGGAACATTCTCACCACACACCCTGAGGAAGTTGCTGAAGGTACAATGTTTCCATACCTTAGCAGTTGTAGGTGAATTTGGGTCCAGGTCAAGACGGGCAGGTCTGAGTAGTTTGTCCATGATGGATTGATTTCTATGCCGGAGTTCCCTTCTGCAGTTGAAGTTGTAGCTGGCTGTTCCCAAAATCACTCAGAGCGTGGAGTCGATATCAAGTTGATTAAATTGACGTAATAAAACTCACTACACACTTGGTTTGAGTATAAAGCAAGGCTTTAATCAACTTGTTTCAGAACATGGAGGTCTAGTTGTACTTCACTAGTTCCTGTCTTACAAAATGTCCCTGGGAAAGCTGGGCCTACGCCCGAGTATTTATACTCCTTGGACGGCGCCACCAGCTGGCCGTCCAGCGTTATTTCAGGAGTAGTTTCTTTATGATGATGAGATTTATAACACGGGCTGTGCGGGGTTGGAGGACTATGAGGTTGGCGGCCATGGAGGGAAGATCTCCAGAGGAGATGAGGTCAGTGACGGTCTTGGAAACAATGGCTTGATGTTTGTTAGTGGGGTCATGGTCCAGGCAGAGGTAGGAGGAGGTGTCGGAGAGTTGGTGTTCAACTTCCGCATGGTAGAGGTCGGTTCGCCAAATAACTAAAGCACCACTCTTAGCAGGTTTAATGATAATGTTAGGGTTGGATCGGAGAGAACGGAGTGCTGCAAGTTCAGAGGGAGGTAGGTTGGAGTGAGTGAGGGGAGCAGAGAAATGGAGACGGCCGATGTCACGCCGGCAGTTTGCAATGAAAAGATCTAGAGAGGGTAAGAGGCCAGAGGGAAGGGTCCAGGTAGAACAAGAATTCTGAAAGCAGGAGAAAGGGTCAGCTGTGCGAGGGGGAAGACTCCTGGCCAAAGAAGTGGGCATGGAGATGAAGGCGACGGAAGAAGAGCTCAGCATCGTGCCGATGGGCGTAAGGGAATGAAGCTCAGGCCTTTGCTGAGGACTGATCGTTTTGGGTCAGAGAGGGGAAGGTCAGAGGGGATAGTGAAAACAAGGCAGGGGGTGAGATTGGAAGAAGGGATGAAGTCAGAGGAAAGTGAAGGGGAAGGAGGTTCCGGAGGGGCGTTGGTGTCCAAGAGTTAATGAAGCTTGTGATCCTTGACATCAGAAAGGAAGAAAAAAAAGTTTTTTGTTGAAGCATCGGATGATTCGAAGGATGAAATGGAACTGTGGACCCGGACAGCTTTGAGATAGAGTGCGTCGGTGCTGCTGGAGAGGTCGAGAGCATTCATGTGGCGGCGCATGGCATTGAGCGTGGATCTCAGGATGCGGCGGGAGCAGTAGTTCGAGGAACGCTGAATATCTTGGAGATATTTGTAAACCTGGGTGGAACCGAAACACGAAGGGTGGAAGTTCAGTTGGAATCCACATGGAATAAGTCGGAACCGGAGTCAGTTGCTGAGGAAAGAGATGTGGCTGTGAAACCGAGTCTTGGCAGATACCTGATCAAACATGAGAAGGGAAACTGAAAGCAATGAAGATGAACAAGGTTGAATAGACAAATGGAAATCCCGTTGGAGAGAAGAGTAGAACTTCTTCAAGGTGGGCATTCCTAGAAGAGAGGTGGCAGTGAACCAAACAGTAATACAAAAGCAAAATACTGCAGATGCTGGAAATCTGAAATAACAACAGAAAATGCTGGAAACACTCAGCAGGCCAGGCAGCATCCGTGGAGAGAGAAACAGAATTAACATTTCAGGTCTGGGACCCTTCATCAGAACTGGAAAAAGCTGGAGATGTAACAGATATTAAGCAGGTGCAGATACAGGGAGGGGAGGAAGGAATTGAAGGAACATAAGAGGCAAGAGGCAGGAAAGATAAAGGGCTGGATTTTCATTCAGAAGTCGGGAAGGAGGCAGGACTACAACTTTCGGGTTGTAGTCCCGCCTCCATCGAGATGCGGCCAAGCCACACGATTTTCATTTGATTGACCTTGTTGAGCCCGCTGGGCGGGCTCAGCAGGCCAATTAAGGGCCACCCGGCAACAGGTGATGTCACAGACTGAAATTTCATCTGTCAAGACGTGTTGACAGATGAAATATCAGTGTTTCACAGCTGTTTGAAGCTGTCAAACACTGACAGTCTTACTTCTAACCTGAGTCCTTCTACGCAGACTCAGTTAGAAATCTCGCCGGCACTGAAAGCTGCAGGCTGTCACTTTTGACAGATCGCAGCCATTCTGCTTTCTGTGCCAGCTGAATGATGGACTCCCGCAGCCTAGAGGAAGGAAGGCTGTAAAGGTAAGTACAGGTAATTTAAACTTCTTTACACACTTTAGACACACCAAACACACTTACTTTTGCACTCATGCACCCATCACTCACCTGAACACCGACATCTCGACCCCTCCAAGTCCTTCAACCCGACAGCCCGACTCCTCTAACTTGGCTAGGTTTGGAGCCATTGGGAATTCCACATGACAACCTTCAAAATAGGGATTAGGCTAAAAACTGCCTGTTAACTACCTGTTAACAGGCAGTTAATTGGCACTAATCCCTTCCCGCCTCAGGTCGGCGGGTCCCAGTGTGGGGCGGGTACCCGCCTCCTTTGAAACTTACATGGAGGCGGGTTTTGGGCAGGATGGTGTCGGGACCCCCAAATTCGGGATTTTAACCCCCCGCATGCCTAAAAGCCCATCTCACGGCACACTGAAATCGACCCCAAAATGTTGCAAATGGGGATGGCAAAATCATACAGCATGAAAAATGGGGAGTACTTCAGCTTTACCATGGCTACCTTTATGTTGTAGAGCTCCAGCATAGTCTGCTCACATTGACAGAGGGAAACATTTTCTGGTTTTGGTTTGCTCCCCCTCCTCTCCTTTAACCGCTACTTTGTCTTTATAAGAACATAAGAAATAGGAGCAGGAATAGGCCACTTTACCCCTCGAGCCTGCTCCGCCATTCAATAAGATCATGGCTGATCTTGGGTTCAAAGCCACTTCCCTGCCCACTCCCCATAACCCTTCACTCCCTTATCTTGCAAAAATCTGTCTATCTCCACCTTAAATATATTTAATGACCCAGCCTCCATGGCTCTCTGGGGCAGAGAATTCCACAGATTTATGACCCTCTGAGAGAAGAAATTCCTCCTCATCTCAGTTCTAAAAGGGCGATCCTTAATTCTGAAGCTGTGCCCCTGAGTTCTAGATTTCCACAGGAGGGGAAACATCCTCTCTGTATCTACCTTGTTGAACCCCCTCAGTATCTTATATATTTCAATAAGATCACCTCTCATTCTTCTAAATTCCAATGAATATAGACCCAACCTGCTCAACCTTTCCTCATAAGTCAACCCCCTCATCTCTGGAATTAACCTAGTGAACCTTCTCTGAACTGCCTCCAATGCAAGTATATCCTTCCTTAACTAAGGAGACCAAAACTGTACGCAGTACTCCAGGTGTGGTCTCACCAATGCCCTGTACAGTTGTAGCAGGACTTCCCTGCTTTTATACTCCAACCCCCTTGCAATAAAGGCCAACATTCCATTTGCCTTTTTGATTACTTGCTGTACCTGCATGCTAACTTTTTATGTTTCACACACAAGGACCTCCAGGTCTCTCTGAACTGTAGCATTTTGTAATCTCTCCCCATTTAAATAATAATTTGTTTTTATGTTATGCAGTTCCCAATTTAACCAAATCCCAGAATTTATACAGCCAGGAACCCTTGAAAATAGATCAGAAATATCTTTTTATGCTATCTATATATAAGACATTGTTCTACTCCCATACGTAGGTGTACATCTAACTATATTCTGCTTCTCCCCTCAGAAGGGCATGTGGAGCAAGCAGGTATTAGAGTAGCTAGCTCATGTGGAGAAAAATACTGGTGCAAACTTGTGGGCCGAATTGCCTGTTTCTGTGCTATTCTCTATGATTATATGACATCAACAGTATCAAACTATGAAAAGCTCCACCAGGCCATTATCTTCATGCAACACCTTTTAGGACTGCACAGAACCAAAAGTGTTCTCCAGTTTCTTGAAAAGGAATGTATAGTGCGTTTTATTTTCCTTCTTTGTGTACAGATCTTATTCAAGCACTAGATCTAACGATGGACAAACTGCTCAAAGATGGAATTAAGCCACTGTTTACAAATTGGTATATTGACAACATTGAATAGCAGTTGAAGAAAGGAAAGCCTCCAGATAAATTACTGTTGATCTTGGGACTCCTCCATGTACGGGGTTTGTAAATACATTCGATCAGCTGAAGCTTTGTAAGGTTTTGCCCTGGCTGGTATCAAGAATGCACTTTAGAACTGTTTGCAATATAACTGCAAAATTATTTGTAATTTGTGTCTTTTTATTTTATGTGCTTGCATTATATTCGCTTTTAAAATTAAAAAGACAGTAGAGTCGAGCAAGTATTTCTGCCTAACTGGCAAACAACATTAATAGTATTTTGTAGGACTCAAATTACATGTGAATGTAACCAAAAAATATTTACCATAAAATGAACCAATGTTACAGTAAAATCATAGAATCATACAGCACAGAAGGAGGCCATTCGGCCCATTGTGCCTGTGTCAGCTCTTTGAAAGAGCTATCCAATTCGTTTCACTTCCCAGCTCTTTCCCTGTGGCCCTGCAACGTTTTCTTTGTAATATCAATATATTTCTGTCTGCTGATGTTCAAATAATACATAAGTTCCAAACAAATTAATCGGTTAGTTAACTATCATAAGAATTCAACAAAGGAAAATATTCAGTTAGTCCAGATACTGGAAATTCCAGCATTTTACATTGAAGCAGCCATTTGTACTTTTAATCAACACTCTAACCCAAATTAAAATCAAAGGACACATTTCTTTCACTCTTGAATAACAATTACTATCTGAAATTTCTGTAACAACACTTCCCACCCACTTCCCAGGAAAGGTTGCTGATGGGTGTTACTATATGAACCAACACTCATTCTTGTTGAGATCATCCATTTGCATCATCATTTACTGTTTCCTGTCAGTATATGATTACCATATTATATGCTCATAGACAAAGCTCCAATTTAGCAACTGTGCATTTTTCACAAACGTCTATTTTAGCCATACTTGAGCAGTTGGTGTATGTCATACCCACATAACACTGATGCATTCTTGCTCAATTGCTGGGTGTGCTATTTCTTTGGCAATATTTTGAAATCTTAGGTAAATGACAGGGTATGCTTCTTTTGGCAATTCACCTTATCTCCAATACCCCGAACAGAAGCCTTTGTGTGATCCATGAATACCAAAGTATGATTGGGATTGGTTAAAACAGGATCTGAAGACACAGCCTCATTCAGCCTTTTTGAAATGTTGGGAACTAGGTTACCTGGTTGGGGAGCTGTTTCCACATGACTCCAGAAAAATAGATTTGTCAGTTAAATAAGATTTTCACAATGGGAAAACAATTAGCTAGTACAGACACAGGAAGTTGCTGTGATTAACAGTAAAGCAGCTATTTGCAATTTAAATTAACAAACTAAATTGGGATCAAAGGGCATCTTATTTTTAGCTCTTGAACACACTCACCATCTGAATATTCATTTAAAAATGAAGTGAGCACAATATTTGTAGCAACATTGATGATCAAATACTCTTGCGGAACACTGTAATATCAGTCTTCTTAGGATCATGTGAATATCATCTATGGAATGCAACCAGTCAGCATTGAGTAATATAGATTATAATCTTCGACTAATATTCTGCAGTTTGCACTTGATTATCTTTGGAAGCTGGAGAGAAATTCCAGGGTGCTTTCTGCTTTTCAAACTTTTATCTGTTAACATTCATGTCCTTCAGGATATAAAGTCAGTTTGGGGAAGTATGAGATGGAATCATTTATACAGAGTCTATTGGGATAAGCTAGCTTGATGGTCCAAATAGAACTTTCTTATGTAGCTTCTTAAGAACAAGAGCTGGAACACTGAACTAAGGGCATTAAGGAGAAAAGAACAAAATTGAGATGGAGCTATGAGTGGCAAGAGGAAAAGGAAAGTGAAAGATAAAAAAATACATTAAAATATAATTTAGTCTTGTTTTTTTACTTTAAATTGGGTATTGCACAAAAACAGGGGCTACATAGAAATCATATTCTAATTGTGGTTGCAGAGTAGAGAATAGAAATTTCAGCATTGAAGGAAGACATACAAGCCATTGTTCCTATGCTGATTTTCACTTGAATACTGGAGCTATCTACTCTAGTCTCATTTCTTTGCTATTTCCTATAATACTTTTCTTCTTCAATCATTTATCTAATTTCCTCTTAATGATGTGATTGGCTCGTCTTCAATAGCCACTTTCAGTAATGCATTCTATACTCTAGTAACCCTTGCGTGAAAAAAATCGACTATATTCCTCCTTTATGCTTGTAGTATCAATCCTAAATTTATGGCCTCTTATTACTGATTCAACAATCAGCTGTAATAGCCTTTCACTAGTTAGTCTCTCAAACTCTGTCAGAATTTTGAACATTTCTATTAGATTCCTCCCACGCCTCCCTCCTTAAACTTCTCTGCTCCAGAGGATACTAACCTAGATTTTCAACTTCTACATCAAAAATTCTCACCCCTGGTATCATCCTATTGAATCTACTTTGCACCTCTTCCATGGCTTTGATATCCTTTCTATAATTGTATGCCTAAAACTGTGCACAGTGCTCCAACTATGGTTTAACCAATGTCTTGTGCAGATGAACCATTGCTTCTTGCTTTCATATTCAGTTCCCAGGTATATAAAACCTAGAATACATTTGCTGTTTTATGACCATTTCTACTTGCAGTCCTACTATTAAAGATCTGTGTATCTGTACCACTAGATTTCTGTTCTTCCACTCCATTGAGAATTTTACTGTTTAAGGAATATCAGTTCTCTATTGTTTTTCCCAAAATATACTATTTGACTTTTATCTATGTTAATCTGTATTTGTCACATACCTGCTCCCTCTTGAAACATGTCTGCACTTACATTCTTTCTCACTTTTTACCATGTCTGCTAATTTGGTATTGTCAGCAAATTTGATATAATCCCTCCATGCCCATGTCCAGGTCACGTATGTGGACTGTTTGTCCGACATCCAGTACTGGATGAGCAGAAATTTTCTCCAACTAAATATTGGGAAGACCAAAGCCACAAATCCGTTCCCGAGCCATTGGCTCTATCCCTCTCCCTGGCAACTGCCTGAGACTTAACCAGACCATTCGTAACCTTGGTGTCATATTTGACAAGATGAACATCTGACCACATACCCACACCATCACTAAGACCGCCTACTTCTACCTCCATAACATTGGCCGACTCCGCCCCTGTCTGCTGCTGAAATCCTGATCCATACTTTATTACCTCTAGACTTGACTATTCCAATGTATTCCTAGTTTCCAAGACCAAGACTCCTATTTGCCACCCGCCATAAACATAAGCTCATCCCAAACTCTGCTGCCCGTATCCTAATTCGCACCAATTCCTTGAAGAATTTGATTAAGTTAATCAAGTATGATCTACCATTTACAAATCAATGTTAATTGTTCTTGAATAGTTCATGCCTTTATAAAGTCAGAAGTGGGGCTGGGAGCGTTCAGCTCCATTGACAATTCCTCAGTTAATGAAGCAGTCCATGCCCGCATGCAGCAAAACAGCCAAGGTTGGGCTGATAAGTAGCAATTAACATTTGCGCCACTCAATTCCCAGGCAATGACCATCTCCAACAAGAGTGAACCTAACCATCTCCCCTTGATGTTCAATAGCATTATTATTGCCGAGACCCACATTGTCAACATCCTGGGGGTCACCATTGACCAGAAACTCAATTGGACCAATCACATAAATGCCGTGGTGAGTAGAGCAGGTCAAGGGTTGCGTATTCTGTGGCAAGTGGCTCATCTCCTGATTCCCCAAAGTTTTTCCACCACATACAAGACACATGGAGGAGAGTGGTGGAATACTGTACACTTTCCTGGATGGGTACAGCTCCAGTAACTCTCAAGAAGCTCGACAGCATCCAACACAAAGCAGTCCACTTGATTGGCACCTCATTCACTAGCCTAAGCCTCCACTCCCTCCACCACTGGCGTACCATGACTGCAGTGTGTGCTATCTACAGAATACACCGCAGCAACTCGTCAAGGCTTCTTCGGCAGCAACTCCCAAACTCGCAACCGCCTTCACCTAGAAGTACATGAACAGCGGATGCATGAAAATATCATCAGTTCCAAGTCACAGACCATCCTCACTTGGATATATATCACTATTCCTTCATCATTGCTAATTTAAAATCCTGGAACTCCCTACTTAACAGCATTGTGGGAGCACATCTTCACCACACAGGTTCCAATGGTTCAAGAAGAAGGTGCACCACCACCTTCTCAGGACAATGAGGGAAGAGCAATAAATGCTAGCCTTGCCAGCAACACCCACATCCCAAGAATGAATATTAAAAATAAGTTATCCCTTATTGCATACTTTAGTATGTTCTTACTATCAGCATGAGGCTAACTGATCTATTAATACCTGGTTTATCCCTTTCCCTTTTTTGAACGGGGTGTAACATTCACCTGCCCCCAGCTCTTTGGTCTAATTCTTATTTGCAAAGAATTTTGGAATATTTTGGAGTGTGAACCGTCCAGGCTGAGTAACGTATTAACTTTAGGTTCTAGGATTGTTATCATTGGGATTCTATTCTGCTTTTCACTGGTTACTTCCACTAAACTTTTATCAGGAACTGCCAATGCACTGAGCCATTCAGTACATATTTGGAGAGTTAATCCACTGCTATCCTCCATGTCTTCTACTACAAACATACCCATCATATGAAATATCATTACAATAGTCCATTTATTTTTATAATAATAGCAAAATACCGCGGATGCTGGAAATCTGAAATAACAATAGAAAACGCTGGAAAAACTCAGCAGGCCAGGCAGCATCCGTGGAGAGAGAAACAGGGTTAACGTTTCAGGTCTGGGACCCTTCATCAGAACTGGAAAAAGCTGGAAATATAACAGATATTAAGCAGGTGCAGAGACGGGGAGGGGGGGAGGAGGAATTGAAGGAATATACTGTGCTTTTGTAAGAGGCAGGAAAGATAACATTTTGCAAATGGGAACGGCAAAATCATACAGCATGAAAAATGGGGGCAGGGGTTATAGTTTGAAATTGTTGAACTCAATGTTCAGGCCAGAAGGCTTTAAAGTGCCTAATTGAAAGATGAGGTGCTGTTCCTCGAGCTTATGTTGAGCTGCATTGGAACAATGTAATAGGTCGAGGACAGAGAGATCAGAATGGGAGTGAAGCGGTGAATTAAAGTGACAGGCAACTGGAAGCTCAGGGTCATCCTTACGGACTGAACGGAGGTGTTCCGCAAAGCGGTCGCCCAATCTGCATTTGGTCTCACCAATGTAGAGGAGACCGCATCGTGAGCAGTGAATACAGTATACTAAATTGCAAGAAGTACAAGTAAATCGCTGTTTCACCTGGAAGGGGTGTTTGGGGCCCTGGACAGTGGGAAGGGAGGAGGTAAAAGGGCAGGTGTTGCATCTCCTGCGCTTGCACGGAAAGGTGCCAGGTGAAGGGGAAGGGGTGTTGGGGGTGATAGAGGAGTGGACTAGGGTGTCGTGGAGGGAGTGGTCCCTTCGGAATGCTGAATGGGGAGGTGAGGGGAAGATGTGATTGGTTGTGTGGGATATGATTGCTCGGAATGCTGGAGGATGGAGGAGAGCAACTGTGACCAGTTGCAATGCAAGAGATTGGGAAGTGTGTGGCTGTACTCACCTTTGCTGTCCTTGTGAGGTCGTTGAATCTCTCATTGGATCCCGGTGCTTGGGGTGATGCTGCTGCTGATCTGGCACCTCTGGCCATACTTTCTTCAACAAGCTGCTGGCAATATTGTGGGAAAAGCACGTGCCTCCTGGTCCTGCCCTCGGCCATTAACACCTACATGCAGCCGTCTGAAAATCTGGGGGCTACCCTTCCCCTCCTTGCAGCACCTGAAAGGCTCAGCACATTTAAAATTCCACGTTAACAAAGTTTGGAAAATTAGTGAATGTAGCTTCCCTTTAAGAGGTGTTTTGACCTTTTAACTATGACGCAGGTCAGGGCTTCCATTGGAAATTATGCAAACCAGCTGGGCGAGCAGCCTGCTGCCGATGCGATTGGTCGGCCAGCCTACAAATCATATTATAATGAGTTGTTTGGGTCCATTGTCTGCCTCGGAATCCCCCATGCACAAATCCTGCCTCACGGAAAAATTGACCCCCTCGAGTAGGCGAAATAATAAAAGAATAACAATTTATTACTAACTATTCTTTCATAAATAACCTCTTACAATCATTTCAGATTATTGGAATTAGCCAGACTTTGCCTGTGAAGTATCCAGTTGGTTTGAGTACTTTCTGATAAATTAAGAGGAAGCTAGATAAATACATAAGGGAGAAAGGAATGGAAGGATCAGTTGACAGGGTTAGATGAAGGAAGGTGGGAGGAGGCTCTTGCAGAACATAAGCATCAGCACAAATCTATTGGGCCAAATGGCCTGTTTCTGTGCTGTAAATATTATGTAATACTATGTAATAATTCAGTGAACAGATTTTTAAATACACTTTCACTGGTTCCCATGTCTTGTTTGGATTTTTCATAACTGACTATTGGATTCAAAATATTTGGTTGTCATGCATTCATAGCATCTTAATTTGTTCAAAATTAGCTTGGTGCTTCCCTTCAAGCCTATAGTTTGAAAGCCAGATATATATCAAAATTAGTGCAATGTTTGTGTTCTAAAATAAACTAGTTGCTTATATTGGTACATTGATCTGAACTGCGTAAATACAATGATTGGATTTAAAGGGAAAGCCATTTACTAAAACCAGACTAAGATACATAGGGCTGGATTTTGCAGGGGGTCAACGGGTGCAATCGGTGGCGGGTCGGGTGGGAAAGTGTTTTTTTCCCCCAGTGGGTCAGGACCCCACTGAGAACCCGCCACTGCATGCCTTTACCAAATGTCAGGTCTGTCGGCGTTGAGCAGGCCCAATACGCAGCGGCGGGAGAGGCAATTAAAATCATTAGTGGCTTGTTTGCAGTCACTTATCAATGTTTTTGTCCAAGCTTTTTGGATTTGACACGTCACCCACCAGTTTCTTGCTGTGCCTAGACTGTGTCTGTGAAGCTGAGGCGGGAGGCCACTGGCCATTGAATCAGCTGATGCGTCGACAAGCTTCAAATGTCAAGTTCCCAGATGATTGAGGCATGTTCCCTTAACCACTACATTTCCACGACAGATTCAGGATGCTGCAAGTCTTTACACAAGTCTCCATCCAGTCTGACCTCATTACCTGTCCCACCATTGACAAATCGCTTCTGTCATCTCTACTTCACCTGCCATCTATTCCATCAGCATGGGTGCCCTTGAAACTCTATCACCTTGGTCCTCAGAATCCCACCACAATTAGCCCCAACACCAGCATTACCAGGCACATCAGCAGCACCAACAACTCCAACCTTCTCCGCAATCAACTGATACTGCACAGGACATAAGTACCTGACCACATTGCTGCCCGGGAGGCCAGGGATGGCCTCACCATGGGTAGATTTACTTCACTTGACGCTGTACACCTTGGCTGCCACATGATGTGCCAGGTTGGCACCACCCCACACCAACAACATAAAGCATCCCTACAATGTCCAAGCCATTCCTTTCACACTCGTCACCATTGCTGGGGGTACCGTTATGTCTCACCATTCACTGCAACTCACTAAGCCACTTCCAAAGGTACACACAAATCTGTCCAAGAACGCAAAGTGTTGAAAATAAAGGTTTCAATGTTTGGCACCACATTACAGAAACCACATGAACATTGCATAAAACAGCCAAGCGCCTACCCTTGTGTGTTGTCAGTTGGTATAATTGCACTAGGATGAGGGTGAGTGTAAGGGGTGGCTAATGAGATGGGGACGTAATAATGTAGATAGAGAAGGATGGATGGAGGTGCAAGGTAAGTTGGTGTGAGTAATGATGTGCAGGAGTAGGGTAGGGAAGGCAGAGTGATGGGGATGTGATGAGTGGCACAGCAGGATGAGGTTGAGTGTGACTTTGTACTAATGTTTCGTGATCTACTGAGATCATTGAAACATTTGCGGCACTGCACTCAGGTCCTCCTGACCACATACCTGCTTGTGCCCTCCTCTGCTATGTGCAACCAGGTTGTGTTGATCTCCTGGGGAAGTCTCTTCTGCCAATGGGAAGGGAAGAGGAACTCCCTGTGTGCGGTGACTCCCTCTATAAGCATATGGAGGGAATCATGGGAGAGCCTGGGTGCAGCTCTACATCTCTGTGCAGTGCTTGTCAGTGTTTGCTGCACCTCAATGCTATAGTACACTGACAGCACAACTGTCAAAATAAAGTTGGCCATGGTCCCTTTAAGGAAACTGGCTGATGACGTGTCATCAAATGACGTCACCAGACCCGCTTCCTCTAATTGGCTGGGAAACTCACTGGGCGGGCTTAACAAGCCCAATCTGGGGAAATTCATTTCAGAGGCTAGGATGGAGACAGCAGCGGGGTCAGGACCCGCCATGAACGCCACCCGCCACGGACCCGTTGAGGTTCGTAAAATCGTGGCCATAATTTTTGTCAGATCATGCAAAAAAAAATGTTTAACAAGTCTCAGCCCTGCAGTCAACATTTTGAAACTATTTTAAACTGAAAGTAGTTCATTCTTGGCTTTCTGCTAGTGTTCAATCCCCTCAGAATCCTAAGAAAATCTGCAGTGGTATAAAACTGCTGTTATGGATGCTGGGTTTCAAGCTAGCAGATATGTTTCACTGCCATCTCCACCAATACAGCAACTCATGACAGAAAAGCTGGTACAGACATAATTGCCAAATCAAACCTGGAATTCTCCTATAACTAGGAATAAGGAGGCCACCTACTTTTTGGAAAATTACAGCCTAAAAAGGGTAGCGACAAAAAGGAATTTAGGGGTGCAGATAAGCAAATCATTAAAAGTAGCAACGCAGGTTAACAAAGCCATAAAAATTGCAAACAAATCACTGGGGTTCATTTCTAGAGGAATAGTATTGAAAAGCAGAGAAGTTATCTTAAACTTATATAGAACTTTGGTTATACCACACTAAGGCCAGAATTTTGCCAGCGCTCAGAATGCGAGTTTGGAGGCGGGTCCACTGTCAAAATCACAAAGATTGACAGTGGGCCGGTATCCCGCTGTAAACCCGCCTCCTTGTCAGTTTCCCAAGTGTCGGGTCTGTCATCCCTGAACAAACCCGACACCAAACGGCAGGTCAGCCAATTTAGATACTTAAAAGCTTGTTAAGAGGTATTTAAGCACCATTTTCCCATGAACTTACCATTTTTCCAGGTTTTTAATGAGATTCCTGGAGAGCAGGTATAACATCAGGTAAGCCTGTCATGTTCTCAATGACTCTCCATTGCTGTGAATAGGTGACAGCTGCGAAAGTGGTATAAAACCTACCATTTCACAGCTGTTCACTTTCCAATCTTAGAAGCTGGAGCCTTCAGGATTTGGAAGACACTTTTGAGCTTTATTCAGTTTGGAAGCCTTTGGAGTAAACTCTCTATCCACTGTCACCTCCCTGAAGCAACCTCTCTCACCATTGACAGATCGCTTCTGTCATCTCAACTTCAGCTGCCATCTATTCCAGCAGCACCGGTGCCCTTGAAAAAATCTCACCTTGGTCCTCAGAATCCCACCACGATCAGCCCCAACACCAACATCACCCGGCACACCAGCACCAACAACAACACCAACCTTCTCCGCAATCACCTGATGCTGCACAGGACACAAGGCATCAGCACCCAACCACACTGCTGCCCAGGACACCAGCAATGGCCTCACCATGGCCAGATTTACTTCACTTGATGCTGTATATCCTGGCTGCCACATGATGCGCCAGGTTGGCACCATCCCACACCAGCACCATAAAGCATCCCTACAAAGTCCAAGCCATTCCTTTCACACTCATGACCATTGCAGGGGGGGACCGTTATGTCTCACCATTCACTGCAACTCACTAAGCCACTTCCAAAGGTGCACACAAATCTGTCCAAGAACGCAAAGTGTTGAAAATAAAGGTTTCAATGGAGAAGTGATCATGCAGATAGAGAGGGACGGGTGGACGTGCAAGGTAAGTTGTTGTGAGTAAAGATATGCAGGTGTAAGGTAGGGAAGGCAGAGTGATGGGGATGTGATGAGTGGCACAGCAGGATGAGGTTGCGTGTGGCTTGGCAGTAACGTTTTGTGATCTACTGAGATCATTGAAATGTTTGCGCCACTGCAGTCTGGTCCTCCTGACAACATCCCTGCTTGTGTCCTTCTGTGCAATGTGCAACCAGGCTGCGTTGGTCTCCTGGGGAGGTCTCTTCTGCCTATGGGAAGGGAAGAGAACCTCCCTGCATGCTGTGGCTTCCTCCGTCAGCATATGGAGGGAGTCATGGGAGAACCTGGGTGCAGCCGTACACCTTTGTGCGGTGCTTGTCAGTGTTTGCAGCACCTCAATACTGTAGAACACTGACAGCACAACTGTCAAAATCAATTTGGACATGACCCCTTTAAGGAAACCGGCTGATGACTCGTCATCAAATGACTTCATCAGACTCGCTTCCTTTTAATTGGCCGGGAACCTCACAGGGCGGGCTTAACAAGCCCAATCAACAGAAAATTCTTCTCACACAGCAGGATGGAACCGAGTGCTGGGCCGCCATCTGGCATCTACCTCGGCCGCACTTAGCCCGCCTCGCTAGGTGAAATCCCAGCCTTAGAGTATTGTGCACAGTTATGGTCTCCATATTACAAATAGGATATAGAAGCACTGGAGAAAGTGCAAAAAAGATTTACATGGATGATACCAGAACTGAGGATACAATTATCAGGAAAGACTGAACAGGCTGGGGCTCTTTTTTCTAGAAAAAAGAAGACCGAGAGGTGACCTGATAGAGGTCTTTAAAATTATGAAGGGATCTGATAGGACAGATGTAAAGATGTTTCCACTTGTGGGGGAGTCCAAAGCTAGGGGGCATAAATATAAGATAGTCACTTATAAATCCAATAAGGAATTCAGGAGAAACATCTTTACTCAGAGAGTGGTGAAAATATGGAACTCGCTACCACAGGGAGTGGTTGAGGTGAATAACAGGGTTCCTTTTCATGGGACACTGGCACCAGTACTGGGACAGAAAGGAGCTGTACCGATAGGACGGGCTCCACCTGAACCAGGATGGGACTTGTGTCCTAGCAGAAAGGGTAAATAGAGAGGCGGCAAAGGCTTTAAACTAGTAAGACGGGGGGAGGGATCTACAAGAAATGAAACCAGCCTAAATTAAAACAAAACAGGAAAGAAGAGCATAAGAAAGAGTAAAGTAAGGGAGGACATTGATGGCCAGGGAATAAATAGAGTTATAGAACAAGAGTTTAAAAAGATGGTTAAAAGTGACAGGAACTGCTATTAAAAATGTGTTAATCTCTCTGTACAGCAATGCACACAGTGTCCATAATAAAACAGGGGAGCTAGAGGCAATCATGCGTTGCGAGGAACCAGACATAGTGGGGAAAACTGAGACATGGCTACAGAAAAATCAGGACTGGGAATTAAACATTGCAGGGTGTAACATATTTAGAAAAGATAGAGAGGGAAAAAGGGGATATGGAGTAGCTGTACTTATTAGGGATAACATAATGGCAGTAGAAAAAAGTGACGCAGCCATCAGCAAGACAGAAATAGAAGCCATCTGGATAGAGATAAAAAATAATAAAGGATCAATCACACTAATAGGGGTAGTCTACAGATCACCTAATAGTGGAAGGGAGGTGGAGGAAGAAATATGCAAATTAGGGAAATGAGTAAAAAACAGAATAATAATCATGGGGGATTTCAACTATCCCGATATTAATTGGACAGAAGAGGTAGGTAAAGGGGATAAGGGAATGGCGTTCCTACGATGTGTACAGGACCCCTTTCGAAACCAATATGTAAAAAGCCCAACAAGAGAGGATTTGCTATTGGATCTAGTAATGGGGAATGAACCAGAGCAGATAAGAGGAGTAAATGTAGGGTAACATCGAGGCAATAGTGACAGTGACCATAATATAATACGCTTTAAGATAATAATTGAGAAATACATAAATATGACAAAGACCAGGGTAATAGATTGGAGAAAAGCTGATTTTGAAGGGCTGAGAATAGAACTTGGGAAAATAAAATGGACAACAATATTGACAAACAGTGGCATAGAACAGCAATGGGAAACATTTAAAATAGTGTTCAACAGAGTGCTGGAAAAATATATTCTGCTAAAAAGCAAGAACAAGCTAAGCACTAATGAGACACCGTGGATGAATAAAGCCATAATGGAAAAATTGAGGGTAAGGAGAGAGGCATACATTAAGTACATAGATAGCAGGGGGGAGCATGATAAGGGAGAATATGAAGAGAGCAGGAGAGAAGTCAAAAAAACAATTAGGAAGGTAAAGAGAAACTATGAAATTAAATTATCAAGAAACATAAAACAAAATAGTAAAATATTTTACAGGCACATAAATTTTAAAAAAGTGTTGGGATGGGAATAGGGCCACTAAGGGATGGACAAGATAAAACCACAGGCAGCAATAGAGAGATGGCAGAGATATTAAATAATGACTTTGTTTCAGTATTTACCAGGGAGATAGAACATGTGGAGATGACATCGAATGATGAGATTAGTAATGAGATTACTGCATTTAAAATAAAATGAGAAGATATTATTAAATAAACGAATGAAACTCAAAGAGGATAAAATCCCTGGTCCGGGACATCAAATTGCGGGGGGGGATAGTCAATACTGAGGAGAACTGCCACAAATTACAAAAAGTCATTAATAAACTTGCAGAATGGGCATATATTTGGCAAATGAAGTTCAACACAGATAAATGTGAGATATTACATTTTGGTAAGAAAAATAGGGAGGTCACATATTACTTGGAAAATAAGAATCTAAATGTGCTAGAGGAACAAAGGGATCTAGGAGTACAAATACACAAATCACTAAAAGTATCGACACAGGTTAGCAAGGCCATTAAAAAAGCAAACCAAGCACTAGGGTTTATTTCTAGAGGGATAGAATTGAAAAGTAGTGAAGTTATGCTAAACTTGTATCGAACCTTGGTTAGATCACACTTGGGATACTGCATACAATTCTGGTCGCCATATTATAAAAAGGATATAGAGGCACTGGAGAGGGTGCAGAGAAGATTTACAACTATGATACCAGAAATGCGAGGGTGTACCTATCAGGAAAGGATGAACAGGCTGGGTTTCTTTTCTCCTGAAAAGAGAAGGCTGAGGAGTGACCTAATAGAGGTCTTTAAAATCATGAAAGGTTTCAATAGAGTAAATACAGAGAGAGTGTTTCCACTTGTGGGGAAGAGCAAAACTAAAGGCCATCAATATAAGATAATCACCAGGAAATCAAATAGAGAATTCAGAAGAAACCTCTTTACCCAGAGAGTGGTGAGAATGTGGAACTCGCTACCACAGGGAGTGGTTGAACCGAATAGTATAGATGTATTTAAGGGGCGGTTAGATAACATATGAGGGAGAAGGGAATAGAGGGGTATGCTGATAGAGTTAGATGAGGAAAGATGGGAGGAGGCTCAAGTGGAGCATAAACACCGGCATGGACTGGTTGGGCCGAATGGCTTGGGTCTGTGCCGTATATCCTATGTAATCCTACGTAAACACCGCTATAGGGCTGAATGACCTGTTTCTGTGCTGCAAATTCTATGGAATTGTGTGTAATATGTAACATAGATTGCGAATGTTGTTAATACTTTATAGTTTCTGACTAGGTTGTACCTTGTGATTCGAAATCCTGCTGAAACTTAGCCAAATGGCTGTGATGTCCTATCTACTTAATCAGAACTGCTTGGTACTCTGTCATTTTCACACAGGTAGGTAGTTACCGCTGGGCCCAAAGGGAGAGGAGGGTTTCCCCTTAACCTGGGAACACTTACATATCGAGGTATATTGTGATTATAGCTGCCTTTACAACTGCCAGTGGGTACATGGCTCATTCTGTTGTTTTTTACAATGCTGACTAGTGATTAATGGCAGCTGCAGGCAGTACATATACTAAAATTGGAACGATACAGAGAAGATTTGCAGGCTTCTCTTAATTATATCACCCATTGCCACCCTCATTGAGTGGGAAAATTGCACATGTGGCAGGCACTATGAATTCTGTTATGCCCCCTTTTGAATGTGTAATTTGGCCCTACAGTGACTGGATGATGTTTAATATCGCTGACTCTGAAAACAGAGAAATATCAGTTGGCGATAATTCTCAGAGTATCAAAATCATTGCTTCAAATTCGAGTAGCATGATGGCCATTGCTACTGAGAAAGTTTTCCTTGCAGGTGCTACCAAATGTTTTCTTTTATAAAATTATTATGTGAAGCAAATAATGTAAAAATCAGGGCATCATACGTCACTGAATTGAATTAACTGGTTATTATGTCCTTGTTATATCCATTCAAGATGCACATTTTTGAGTTAAGCAAGTGAATAATCAGACAACTGTGAACTTGATAATGCTTGGGATTTTTTGCTTTATTCCTGAACAAATACTGGCAATAAGACAGCAAAAAATTGATATAACACCACTCTGACTTCCAAACTAATTAATTAATATTACATTTACATTCTAAACAAGAAACATTATACCCTTTAAAACATTTTGAAACTTGTTTAATTGTAACACTTACATTATTAGCAAACAGTATTTGCAGAGAGTTCATAGATTTTTTGAGATCATGCATCATATGCTGTTGTTTAGATGCTACTCTATATAGCAAGCTCTGAGGCAGGAGAATAGGAATGGGTGGAGCTGGATGATGTATGTTTATTAGCACTAAGAGGACATCTGTGAGTTCAGATTGGATAAAAGGTCATAGAACACATTGCATGTTGCTAGGTAACACTGCCTCTTAGCCAATTTAGTTGTGAATCTGGAAGGGTTATAATTTTTTGTACAAAGAAATGGGTTGTCTGACTAGTTATATGAATCGTTGTCTGTCTAGCTGTGGCTGGTTTAAATTCATGATGCTTAATGAATCTTATTGTTAATAGCAAGAAGTTGATTCCCAGTGCTGTTTTCATGATTGTACCTTAAATTAATCCACTGTAATCTCAGGATGGCAGGTAGGAAAAGAAGAGATTGTGCAACTATCTTATTCCAAAGGGAAAAAAGCCTCATCTATTCCTGCAATGTATATTCTATTATTAGGACTAACAATTCTATTATCACACAACTTTTTACATAATTAACAGTAGATAATATATTGACTTATAATAAAATATAATTATTCATAAAAATCTAAAAGTATGCAGTTAAATTTGAAAGTATAAAATTCTATTCCATTTGTATTCAAGTATTCTAAAACTATACTAGATAATTAGATTATCATAAGCAAAGCAAAATTTGGGCACTTTACTTCAATACTCTGAATAGGTCGACTGGTACTCATACTTAATATGGCCCTGGTACTATTAAACTCCAGCAACAGATTCAAACTTGCATTGTTCCACAAAACGATGTTGTTGGAACTCATTTGTTTACGCATTAGCAACAAAAATGTAAAGGAAAAACTAATCAAACAAGTTGCTTTTAAGTATAGGGATGACTAGATATTTGATCCTTTGTATTTTAAAGAAGAAAATATTTTTTTCCTCAATGTCTGTATAGGAAAGTAAAGTAAATAAAAGAATAATCTGAAAGTGAATTTAATTCTTTGCTAAGTGATTTAGATTACTGCTAAGCCTTTGTTGAGCAAAGATTCTGATAAACAAAATAGACCTTTTATTTGTGATATGTGGTAAATTAAATTAAATATGTTGAGTTGAAAAAGGTAGAAACATAGATTGGTTTTATCAAGTCTTTACAAGTTAGCTTAAATTTATTTCATCATGCTTTCTATCTTCAGCAATTCTTCAGTTATCCTTTTCTTTTCTTGAATAAATTCTGACTTTAACCCTTCATGCCTCGTTTGTTCACCTGCATTTTTAAATTTCCTTTGTTTGGATTTTTATGATATTTTTCTTTACTTATATTGCTTTACGGTCCTCTTTTTTCTTTCTCTCCTATACTACCGCTAGAGTCTTTCATTGGATTAAAATAACTGAATGGCTAATTTCTTTTGCTCTCACTGCCTGGAAATAAATTTTCAAAGACAAGCAGAAAATCTTGCATAACTGAAGGAACTGGCATTGCATTCAACTCTTTTGAACCTCAATCTAGAAAAGATGTGTGAGGCACTGATAATCATTATGTGGGAGTCAATGGAAACTGAGGAGGTACCAATAGATTGGAAACAGGCTAACTTAGTGTCCATATTCAAAAGGGATGATAAAGCAGACACAGCCAACTACTGACCCATTAGTCTTGCTTCCATTCCATGTAAAATAATGGAACTGAGCATCAAGAGTAAATTTGAGGGTTAATTGTTCAATAATAACCCAGTAAACAACAGTCAGCATGGATTCAGAAGGGGAAGATTCTGCCTGACCAATTTCCTTGACTTCATTGAAGAAGTGACATCCCAGTGGACTGTGGTAAGCCCCATGAGGTGATGTACCTAGACATCCAAAAGCTATTTGACAAAGTTCCACATGAAAGACTTTTTTAAGCTCAAAGCAGTGGGGATTCAGGGTGAACTGTGGGAATAGTTCAGAAACTAACTGAAGGGTAGGAAACAGTGAGTACTCATTAGTGAAGTTATGTCAGACTGAGGGGGGGGGGAGATATTGAGTGGGGTGCCTCAGGGCTTTCTGTTGTAACCACTACTGTGACTAATTTATACAAATGGCCTGGATTCAGAAACTGAAATCATTAAATTTGCAGATGATGTGAAATTAGAAGGGGCAGTCAATTTGGAAGAGATAGCTAAGAAATTACAGAATGAGTTGGAGAAAATATGCAAGTGTGTATTGGAATGGCAGATGGAACTTAATGCAGACAAAGGTAAAGTGCTGTGCAAAGAAAGGAAAGATAGGTACTCCAAGAATGATGTTGAAATCGATAATAATGAAGCTGAAAGAGACCAAGTAGTCATAATAGGCTCAACACCAAACATGTCCAATTAACACAGAACAGCAATCAACAAAGCCAATAGGATGTTGAATTACATCACTGAATTAGTAGAATATAAGTCAGAGGAGGTAGTGATCAAACTTTTCAGTTACTCAGATCAGAGCATGCCTTAAGTATTGTGTCCACCCCTGGTTGCTATGAAACACGAGTGACATTCAAGTACTGGAGGCAGTGCAGAGAAAAGTAGTGACACTGATTTTCAACTCCTGGCCCCCTGTTTTTTGGATACAAAATGGATGGCCATGAGTTGAATTTCTCCCCCCAAATTTCCTCTAGTTAAGCATTGGGAAGACCAACTTTAGCCCCGCCACCAACTCCGCACTCTTGCCACCGATTCCATCCCCCTCCCCAGCCAATGTCTCAGGATGAACCAGACTGTTCACAACCTCAGCGTTCTATTGGACTCCAAACTTCTGACCCCATATCCTTTCCATCACAAAAAACACTTTTTTCCACCCCATCTACTGCTGAAACCCCCACCCATGCCTTTGTCACCTCTAGACTTAACTACTCCAATACTGTCCCAGCTGGCCTCCCACCCTCCACCCTCCATAAACGTCAGCTCATCCAAAACTCTGCTGCCTGTATCCTAACCCACACCAAGTTCCGCTCACTCATCAGCCCTGTGCTCGTTGACCTACGTCGGCTTCTGGTCACCAAGCTCCCCAAATTTAAAATTCTCATCCTCATGTTCAAATCACTTCATGGCCTTGCCCCTCCCTATCTCAGCAACCTCCTCCAGCCATAGAACTCTCTGCGTTCTTTGACTTTGGCCTTTTGTGCATTCCCGACTCCCTTCACCCCCACCATTGGTTGCCATGCCTTCAGTTGTCTTGGCTCTAAGCTCTGGAATTCCCTCCTTAAACCCCAGAGAAGTAATTGCATTTCTCAGGTCTGAAGCTTTACTTTTATAACTATTGATGCTTCGTTGTTCACAAATAACATTTTTATTACATTTTATATGAATAATTTTAACCGTTAAGTAAAAACTGCAGTGTTTGTCCTGAGATTCAAATATTGTTTGAAATTACCTTGCAGCGCACCATGGACTTATTTCAATGAACATTCAATCTGAATGCACAAGTTGCAAGATCCAGTGCATATTAGTGCACTTGTGTAATTTCTAAAGAGCTGTGGTTCAAAGTTTCATTCTACCTCTTATGTTTTGTAAATAACTAAAGCACAATTGCAGAGTTCATAGAATTGGTGACTTCTTTATTATTATGCGATTTGCTGAAATAGAGATTGAATCATTGGGTAGGAGAGATTTTGCAATTCTATGCCAAAATAAATAAATACTGGTCCAATTCAGTATTACAATTACAGTACAAAGGTGGTTATAGGAAACCCTGCTATCCATTTGTAGCCACTATTCAAACCTGGTACCAGAAATTCACATTTGGGCTTCCTGAATTAGTTGCACATTTCAAAGACTAACATAGTAAAGAATAACATTAAATTTATTAGCAAGTTTGATTATTTAAAGAAATATACAATGAAGTAAAAAGTACAGGTATATAATTTTGATCATGTTTATTAGGACATGACTAAACCACCATTAATGTAAGCCACTGTCCAGCCATATAGAATATATAAATTAGAATGCAAGATAATACCACTGGATTTGTACTTGTTTTACACCAGTTTTTACATAGGCAATTGAGTTCTGTGGGAAATTTGGACATAAGTTGGCATCGGCAAGACCGGCAGAGAAACCAACGTAAATTTTGGTGTACAGGAAACTCTTTATTTTTTTTCACAGAAACCCCACAGTGCAGATAGAGCCCATTTCAGCCCATCGAGCCTGCACCGACACATATCCCACCCGATCTCCGTAATCCCTACACCAACACATATCCCACCCTATCCCCGTAACCCCACGTATTTAATCCCCCTAGCACTAAAGGTCAATTTTATCATAGCCAATCAATCAACCTGCACCAACGGGCCCAGCGTGGTGCTGGTTTATCAAAATGTCCGGATTACAGAGAGGTATAGTTAAAAGGTACGAGAGCTCCGTACACAGCAACAAATCCAGGCTTCCCTGTTGCTTAGCAACATGTGCAGGAACTCCGGCCACAGACCAAGCGTCCCTGTTGCTTAGCAACAAGTGCATGAACCCCAGTTACACAGCCACAGATCCAGGAATTGCCACTAATATAGAAACATAGAAACATAGAAGATAGGAGCAGGAGTAGGCCATTCGGCCCTTCGAGCCTGCTCCGCCATTCAACGAGATCATGGCTGATCATCCAAACCCTAGCACCCGGTCCCTACACTGACAGCCATCCCACCCAAGCCCTATATGAAGTAAAACTTACCTGAACCTACTCCTGAATTTTGCTGGTTAACAGACATTTCCGGTTATTTAGGTGCCGGTTGAAAGAGAGTTTCCTGTAATTGCAGCGTAATTGCGATCCAGGAAATTCTTCGGCCTTAAGTCCATTTCACCTTGACATTGCCCTAAATGGGTGTCCCACCTCTGATTGAAGAGGAAAATGAGGCGGGCGACCTAGGAATGACCCCTTACAACTCATTAACATAGTTGTGCTCCATCTGGGCAGACTTGGGGGAACTCCATGATTTCCAGCATCATGAGTCTCTGTCCTTTTCGCTGTGCTTTGTACTTGGGGACCAGCCATACCCTGGACACAAAACTTGGGATAATTGGTCAGTTCAGAACTTCCAACTGATGAAAGGGTAAAAGTTCTTGCTCCTATGCACTGGATAAACACAGGTGCAGGGGTTGGAAAACTGGGGGAAGAAGTCCTGTGCCTGCTGTGATGTCCAGGGTTTTTCAGCCAGGCGGTGCTGGAGGAGCAGAAGACTCGCACTGTTCCAGACGCAAGCCTCATTGAAAGGCTGCTTATGCAGTTGTGGACAAGACTTCTCAGCCCCACAATTCTCATTCATTCACACCACTAGTGTGATGCCGCAGCACCCCACAGCAGCTGCATAGCCAAGTCAAGCCATTTGCTGTGTTCTTTAAAGCTGTTCTGGTTCAATTATTGCATTCTGTTTTCAGACCTTGATCTGTGACCATTTTTAGGTCAGTTGGGTTGCATTTCTCTAGATGCATTGTGTTTTTTGTGGAATTCCATTGTAAGTTATTTTATTTTTGTTAATTTGCCTCTCTTTACCCCTACCAGTCAAGAGAGTTATATTGAGATTGCTACCAAAATTGAGATAACTACATAGCATGACTTTAGGAATTCCTCTTTCCCTTGGGGAGCTGGAAGATGAGGAAGAGTTCTACAGCCATGAGCAGAGGCAAATGAATCTGCATCAGAGTAGGAATTAGTGAACCTCTGCCTACCAAAAGACCCATGTATGTTGACAATCTCACAGATATTTTGACACAATTAAGGAGCTGTGTCTTCACCCCTTACACTTCACTAGAGAGGTATTCACAAAACCTTGCAATCTCCTAGAGGCAGACATTCAAGCCTCCTCTAAAATTGTCATAGCTTTGCCCATGGTGGGGAAAGCCATGACTGCATTAAACTGACTGCTTTGAGGCAGCCGCAGGTGACATCTATCAGAGCACCCAGAATGCAGTGCACCACTGCATACATCAGGTCAATGACGTATCATTTGCAAGGGCCAAGAACTTTATCTCTTTTCCTAAAGACGGTGACACAAGAGAGCTCTTCACTTTTTCGGAGCCGCTTGATTCCCAGAAGTACAGGACCTCATTATGTGTGATCCTTTTACCAATACAATGACATTTATGAACAGGAAGAGATTTCATTCTATTAATATGCAGGTTATATGTAACCACGAGAACTGCATCATTCAGGTAGATATCAGTTACCCTGGAAGCCGCCATGATATAGTAAATCCATGCCACTCTACAGTC
Source organism: Somniosus microcephalus (assembly GCF_052327205.1). Taxonomy (NCBI): domain Eukaryota; kingdom Metazoa; phylum Chordata; class Chondrichthyes; order Squaliformes; family Somniosidae; genus Somniosus; species Somniosus microcephalus. The sequence goes on along the minus strand of NC_140998.1, from coordinate 110,962,423 downwards.
CCACTATTATTCCTAGGATGTTATACCGTAGATGGATGGATTCTGGATGACCACGAATATGCTCTTCCCACACCAGTGCAGTATCCAGGAACTGAAGTAGAAAGACATTTTAATGTGGCACATGCCATTACAAGGATGCAATTTGAACATAAAATAGGATTGCTGAAACAAAGGTTACACTGCCTGGATCAGTATGGAGGTGTGTTGCTCTACAGCTCCAAAAAGGTATCTAAAATTATAGTTGGGTGTTGTTATGCTGCACAATTATGCTTTCAGGAGAGCACTCACCATGCAGCATGGACAAGTGAAGGTCAGGAAAGAGTCAAAGGATGCTCATAGACTCCTTAGTTATTTTGGACTCAAAATTGCTGGGTTTCCATTCCATCAACGGGTGTGTGGTGGGGAAGGACTTAGTCTGTCAACTGTCCATGCTGTTGGCCATATTCTAGATCCCTGAGACAGCAACATTGCGATATTCAGACCAGATGGCCTGTACCTGTAGAGGACAACAGGGGTGCCTGTCCGAGTTACTGGCGGAAAATTGGAGCAGCACCTTGTCCCTCTGATGGGGGGAGCCAAAGCCCTTAAAGGGCTGAAGGTGTAAGAGAAAAATATAGTCCCCAGCAGGGAATCAGAGGGGTGGCATTCAGAAGCTGGTTTGCTCCTTTATATCTTTAGGGTCTTTATGACACTTATGGGGCCTCAGCAAAAAATATTAATGAAGCTTGAGGACCAATTTACGCCAGCCTTAGGCCTCCCTGTGGAGCATGCTCTATCAGCGCACCACTAGTTATGAACCCATAAGTGGACCATAACGAATTTACAGACCATTGTTTTTAATATTGCAACATCGTCTATACCCATGGGTTTTGACTTAAACCTGTGCTGTCATGGTCTAATATTTGGAACATTGATTTCCAGGAGAAGAATGGAAGCCAGATATGACATGCTGTCATGTATTTCTGATACCGGACTGAATCGGTCTTTGGGTGTGATGATACTCCTTTTCAATTTCCTTGCTGTCTCTGGTGTTTACTCCTGTTCTAATTTTTGTTCGTCTTTCCTTTGAAATTCATAAGTATTGCTTTCCATCTTGGGCATATAATGTTTCTCACCACTTTAAATTGTGGTTCTTGACAGTATTGCACACAACAAAATGAACCACATTTATTTTCCACAGAGAGTTGATAATTGGAGAGAATCTATTTCTAGCTCAACTGTTTGAAGGTTTGCTGTATTTCTTTGTCCACTAATCATCAACCTTGTTTCTTCCACCTTTCCCTCGTTTAAACAATTTGTCATTTTGTACAAAAGTCAGTTAGCAGATAAGAGGGAGCAACTTTTTGTTTTAAAAGTAGTTCTATTGATTGCAATATGGAGTGTTGCACATTTGGTCATCAGACATGGTATCCATTTGTAATGGAAGTAAAAAAAATATTAGGATGATTCTGTTTAATTCTACAGCAGATTTGTTTTTCAGTATCTCTGTTGCTGTTCGGTGCTATTGTCGTAATGGTTTGCACTAATGGTTTGTCAATTTTGTGTTTGTGCCTTCTTGTTTTGATTATCAACAAGAAAGCTATTGATTTCCTGCTCACTCAATGTGTAGCCTTTTTCTTCTTTCAGTTGTACCTGAATCATTTGTAGACTATTGTGTCTGGAGATGTGACATTCTGAACTGGTTGGTGATTTTTCAGCATATCCTTCGTTCAAATGTTTAAAAATTCAGTGTCAAATAAATCCATATTCAACATGACTAAATTTTGTTGGGTTAGTTCAATTGTTACTCGGTTGAATGTATGCTTTTGATGCCAGTGAACTTGTTGTTAAACTTGTGAGCATTTGAAAGATGAGCATGCATGGAAAAAATTTAATCAGTTGTGGTAGTCTTTGAAATTGTGAGTAAAAATGGTGTAGCACTAGAAACCAGTGAGAAATGTGCATCACGCCTGGAATGTGCACTCGAAGACATCAGGCCGAGGCTCGTAGGAAATTATGCCTCAGGCTACATCTGCATAAAACTGTCAAGTTCCGGACGCCAATCGGGCATCTCTATGCAGCTCACCAGTTGGGGCCTTGGGAAACTCAGCCGGCATTGATGCCGAACCGGCCTGCAGGTACCTCCTGCGAGGGGTGGAGGGGAGGAGGAGAACAAGAGGGTGGCAAGCCCAGGCCAGCAGTGGCCCGTATTATTTTTGAGGAGCCAGAGGGTTACTCCCCTGGCTGTCTCAGTGCAAGCCAATCTTGGAGAGGGGACTTCAAACAAGCATTAGGTCTCTTATTTACATATGCAGAGGTCCTAACGTCTGCTTTAAGTGTGGGTAAAAGACGTCTCTTGTTTGTCCTTACCGAATATGGCAGACAGTGCACTACCAGCCAGAAATGTGCGCGTGCTTGCTGCCTACCATATTGGGGCCTTAGTAGTCTGAGTAGTGCCAGAAAAACGGGCAATGAGCGGATCAATTTCGAGGCTCAGTACTCTTGGAAGGTGATAGGATAAGTTCTAACTGGTAAAAGACTCTCACAAAAGTCATTGCTGACATGGTGGGCTGTGTACGGGAAGCCTTGAACCAAACAGTTAATGGGCCACAAATTTGGTTCGGGGGCTTCCCGCGGGTGCAAGCCCCCGATCTGCACTCACCCTGCGCGCTGACATCTGAAGCCCGGGCCTGCTTGCATTTCCTGTCACAGGCCCAGTTCAGATGTCAGCGCGCAGTGCTTACCTGATCCAGCGGCGTAGTTAGTGCGATGTGCCGGCTGGGATCAGGTGAGCACTGTACAACCAATCAGGGGAGGGGAAGGTTCATTCATGAGTTTGAGAGTAAGAACTGTCAAACTCATGAAAACTATGGGGGCCCAAAACACTATTTAAACTTTAAATAAAAATTTAAAAAACATCCCAATCATTAAATTAAGTATAAATAAGTTAAAAAAAATAATTTAAACAATAATTTTTTTTTGTTGAAAAAAATAAATTTTTAATAAAAAGGGTCTAAAACTAAACTTACCTTATTGTAGATTCTTTAAAATCATAAACCTGTGGGAAAAATATTTTCTAAATTACACGAAAACACCACTTACCTGTAAAAATAAATACTTACGTGTGCTTTTTACAAGCGTAAAGACCGGAGGCCTTTACACATGCGCAAATCCCCCAAAACAGAGGAAATCCAAGACGCACGCGCTGCCCCCTACAGCGCACGCGCTAGCCTCTTCAACTCTTGGGTTAGAGGAGAGGAAATGCCGGTTTTCAGCGCATGCGCTGTGCATGCTGAAAACCGGCATTTCCTCCGGCGAGACGCGTGAGTACCCCTTCCGTACTCACGCATTTGGGGAGGAATTTCTGCCCCATTATGTTTGTTGGACCGGTGGGAGCTAGCGCAGGGGATGGGCAATGGCGAGGTCTTGTGACAATTAATGCAGACTGGCTAATTTAATTTTAGCAATAGCATCACAAATTCAACCCTTCAATGATGTGTCATAAATAATAAATAACTGTTATTTATAACACTGCTGTTTGGTTAGAAGTGATTCAAATGGCAATCTCATTTTACTCTAGTAGTTTATAAAATGATCTGAGTCCCTGATTGCATTTTTCATCACTCTCACCATACAATCAATTATTGTATATGTAATTGTTAATCCTATTTCCACTCTTCAATGCTCAATGTTCTAATATTGAATTTGTCACCTTTAACTTCAAATATATTACATCACAAGCACATTTATGACAATTTTGCATGATTTTTCACAGGTATATAATCCAGAACACAACAGTCCTGAAATTCCGTGGGGGTTCCCCCTGATCTTCCATCACAACTTTGGTAGGAGATCTGCAGGACTCCAGAGAAATGGCATAAATTACTGAAAAATTCTAGTTACACTATTTCTCTAGGGAATTCTATGGGCCTTCTGCCAAAGTTATGGTGGGATATCAGGAGAACCTGTTTGGAAATTCAAGGCCAATGTTTATAGGCTCCCAGTGTGCACCAATTTGGGCACAATTCCTTTTTTGTATTGTTTGTTACACACACTATTAAATGTACAAATCAGTTGTATCTCATGTCTGGGCTAAATAGTGGGCATAAATATAATGTGCATTCAGGATGGGGGACATACCTATTGGGTAGCTTGGGGAAGGGAATGACTTTCTCTGCTCTCATTAGCTGGAATTTTGCCTACCTAGGCGGGTCTGGTGCGGGCGGACGACGTGGCGGGTCGTGACCCCGCTGTTGGCGCCATCTTGCGGCTGAAAATTATTTTCCCTTAATAGGGCCTATTAAGCCCACCCAGCATGTTACCCAGCCCAGTTAAATGGTGCGGGTCTAATGGCATCATTCATGACGCATTTTCAGCCAGGATCTTTAAAGGGGCCATGGCCACATTAGATTTGACATTTAATCTAACATAATGCTGTCAGTGCACTACAACATTGGATTGCTGCAAACACTGACAATGACAGCACAGAGGCAGAGGGCTGCACCCAGGTTCTCCGATGACTCCCTCCATATGCTTATAGAGGGAGTCAGAGCACGCAGGGAGGTCCTCTTCCCTTCTGATGAGTGGAAGAGATCTCTCTAGGAGACCAAAACAGCCTGGTTGCAGATTGCAGAGGAGGTCACAAGCAGGGATGTGTTCAGGAGGACCTGGGTGCAGTGCCGCAAACATTTCAATGGTCTCATTGGAGCAAGAAATGTTAGTATAAAGCCACACTCAACTTCATCCTGCTATGCCTATCACCACATCCCCATCACTCTGCCTTCCCTAATCCTGCACATCCTTACTCACACCAACATACCTTGCACCTCCACCCATCTCTCTCTCTCTATCTACACTATCACATCCTATCTCACTAGCCACCCCTCACACTCACCCTCATACTAGTACAATCATACTAACTAACAACACACAAGGGTTAATAAAATTAATGGAAGTAAATTAACAGAAATTAAGAAAATAATGGCACTCAAGAGTGACAAATCCCCAGGGCCAGATGGTTTTCATCCCAGGGTTTAAAGAAAATAGGTGAGCCAGTTGCAGATGCCCTAACTATAATCTTCCAAAGTTCTCTAGATTCAGGATCCATCCCTTTAGATTGGAAAATTGCGCATGTCACGCCGCTTTTTAAGAATGGCGAGAGAGGGAAACTGAGAAATTACAGACCAGTTAGCCTAACATCTGTTGTCGGGAAATTGCTAGAGTCTATAATTAAGGATAGGGTGACTAAACACCTCAAACATTTTCAGTTGATCAGAGAGCCAGCATGGATTTGTGAAAGGTAGGTTATGCCTGATGAACCTGATTGAATTTTTTGAGGAGGTGACTAACGTAGTGGACAGGGGACTGTCTATGGATGTTATTTATATGGACTTCCAGAAGGCATTTGATAAGAGACTGTTATCTAAGGTAGAAGTCCATGGAATTGAGGGCAAATTATTGACCTGGTTAGGGAATTGGCTGAGCGGCAGGAGACAGAGAGTAGGAATAATGGGTAAGTAATCAAATTGGCAGGATCAGACTAGCGGTGTCCCTCTGTGTAGGGGCCTCAACTATTCACAATATTTATTAATGACTTAGATGATGGCATAGAAAGTCATATATCCAAATTTGCCGATGACATAAAGATAGGCGGCATTTTAGGCAGTGTAGATGAAGGCATAAAATTACAAAGGGATATTGATAGATTAAGTGAATGGGCAAATCTGTGGCAAATGGACTTCAATGTAAGCAAATGTGAGGTCATCCACTTTGTACCTGTAAAGGATAGAACAGGGTACTTTCTAAATGGTAAAAAGCTTGGGGGCTCAGGTACATAGATCATTAAAATATCATGAACAGGTACAGAAAATAATCAAAAAGGCTAATGGAAAGCTGACCTTTATATCCAGAGGACTAGAGTACAAGGGGGTAGAGGTTATGCTGCAGCTATACAAAGCCCTGGTTAGATCATACCTGGAGCACTGTGAGCAGTTCTGGGCACCACACCGTATGAAGGATATATTGGCCTTGGAGGGAGTGCAGCGTAGGTTTACCAGAATGATCCCCGGACTTCAAGGGTTCAGTTACGAGGAGAGATTACACAAATTAGGGTTGTATTCCCTAGAATTTAGAAGGTTAAGGGGTGAACTGATCAAAGTTTTCAGGATATTAAGGGGAACAGATAGGGTAGATAGAGAGAAACTATTTCTGCTGGTTGGGGAGTCTAGGGCTAGGGGGCATAGTCAAAGATTAGAGGTAGACCTTTCAGGCGTGAAATGAGGAAACACTTCTACAAAGGGTGGTAGAAGTTTGGAACTCTCTTCCGCAAATAGCAATTGATGCTAGATTAATTGTTCATTTTAAATCAGAGATTGATAGCTTTTTGTTAGAAACATAGAAAACATAGAAAAATAGGAGCAGGAGTAGGCCATTCAGCCTTTCAAGCCTGCTCCGCCATTCAATATGATCATGACTGATCCTCTATCTCAATACCATATTCCTGCTCTCTCCCCATACCAAAGGTATTAAGGGATATGGGCCAAAGGCGGGTATATGGAGTTAGATTGCAGATCAGCCATGATCTCATTGAATGGCGGAACAGGCTCGAGGGGCTGAATGGCCTACTCTTGTTCCTATGTTCCTAAGGGTAGCCACTTGGGTGTTTTATCCAATGTTTATGTAAAGTTTCTGTAAATGTGGTGTCAGACATAAAAATCAACACTTGCCGGTCTTGGACAGATTTGTGTGTGCCTTTCAAAGTGTTTTAGAGCTGCAGTGAATGGTAAGACATAACGGTACCCCCGCAATGGTGCTGAGTGTGAAAGGAATGGCTTGGGCATTGTAGGGATGCTTTATCGTGTTGGTGTGGGGCAGTGCCAACCTGGCGCATCATGTGGCAGCCATATGGGTGTACAGCGTAAAGTTAACCAAATCTGGCCATGGTGAGGCCATCCCTGGCCTCTCGGGCAGCAATGTGCTCGGGTGCTGATGCCCTCTGTCCTGTGCAGCATCAGGTGATTGCGGAGAAGGTTGGTGTTGTTGTTGGTGCTGTGGTGTGCCTGGTGCTGCTGGTGTTGGGGTTGATCGTGGTCGGATTCTGAGGACCAAGGTGAGACAGTATAAACGGTACGCATGTTGATGGAATAGATGGCAGATCTGTCAATGGTGAGAGAGTTCTTCCAATGAGGTGAGACTGGATGGAGACTTTGCTGGAAAGACTTGCAGCCTGCAGACTCTGTGCTGGAAATGGACTGAGCAACAGCTTCTGCCTGAGGAAAGTGATCATCTGTCAGGTGGGAGGTTTTACTGTAAATTTGATGCTGTCAAGTAATCAGCTGGCGCAATGGCCACGGAACTCCCGCCTCAGGTTGACAGACGTGGTTCCCGAGCAGCGTGTTTCCTGTGGCCATGCGGTTAAATTTAAAAAGTTAAAAAGCCTGTTAAGGGTCTGACAACTAGCTGTCAATCATCTCAATTAGGTCGCCCGCCGCTGAGAGTTGGGCCGGCTCTGCGATGACAGACACGCCTGGGGGAAAGGCACGTGGGGCCGGGATGGCAGCGGGTTCCTGACCCGCTGTGGAAAATAACAACTTTCCCACCTGACCCGCCACCGATCGCGCCCGCTACCACCCAGGAAAATTCCGGCCATTGTGTTAGTGGCATCGTTCCCTTACAGGCATATAATTTCGCTAACTCATAGCGACCAAAAAAAAGTTGCATCTTAGTGCCAATCTTCCCATAGATCATTTACAAAGTACATTTTTTAAATTGAAATGTTCGTCATGGTCACTGGTTGGGCTCTTGTCCTTTGTTTTAAAATTTCAGCTCCCATATGTATCGTTTAAGAATGCACATACACAATGACAATTTTTTCTGCAAGTGGGGTGAATCTGGTGCATGGGTTCCCATTTCATGTTTTATTACTATATTTCTTGCCACAGATTGTACACACATAGGTAAACTACAGGCATTTCACAGCCAAAAATGCAGATGCACTTGAACAAATTGAAAATATGCTCACATGCATTCCTACACAAAGTTGAAAAAGAATTGCACAAACATTACAAAATGTTGCAGATATTTTAACTAAATTGAAGTGCAGTTAATAAATAATGCACACTTAAGGGTCTGACCTTTTAGACAAGGTGCTGCAAAAATATAACCTGCAACTATTTTTAAATCTATTAATATTCCATCCGAATGGTGTTTTGGTTAGTAGCATTTACAAGTTTCCTTTTCATTTATAAATTTAGCATAATTCTCCTTCTTGTCATATTATAATTCAGAAGGCATAAATTGTGGAAAAAGGAATGCAACACTTTGAAAATGTATTTGTATGGGGTGTTTATTCCAGTTTGCCCAAGATATTTCCATTGGCTTTCAGCATCTAAGAGCTGGCATAGATCAGTTGTACTGCTGCAATAGGAATATTTAAAAACAGGTTACATACTGCACATGTCTCTGTGTCTTTTTAAAAAAAAATCATCGCAAAAGCTTTTTAGCACCAGGCAAGCTTTTGAAACACCAACATTAATGCCCTGAAAAATCCTGGGCTGCAGGAGAGCATAAATTGGCAATTATGCCTTTGGGGAGCCAGGGATTTCTGATGAGGCCGATATACGCTGCCAGGGTTCATCTGCAGAAGTACCCTGGCATAAATTCTGTGCAGTTTCAGACGAAGCACCCGCTGTACTAAATTCCATTATTTCCAACTTCGCATGCACCCCTGAGAATATGCACAATCATTTAAAAGGCACAATTTACCAAGACCTGCTCATCAAGACGGAAGTACTTGGTTAAAAGGACACCACTGAATTGAGATTAATTGTAGAGACTTTTGGGCATATCATGGGACTGATGGCAGGTCTTGGAAAATAAGTTTCACTGTTATACTCAGGAAGACTTCCCCTCCATTCTGCATTGCCCTTGATAAGTATTGTATTTCAAGAGAATTCGTGAGCAAGAATCTGAGGATTGGACAATAGGCTTCTGAATAGGGATCCCACTTTACATGATACATATGCTGGAGAAAGAGCAGTAGCCTGAGACTGTAAGGGGAGCCAAATTAATCAGATAGCACCAGCCTGACATTACCCATCCAAAAGAAGTACAGAGCAAGACTCACTATCCAAGATCTTTCCCAGGTGCTCTGTCTCAAGAGGCTACGCTTCAGTCATGAGGCTTTGGAAGATCTCTGTTTGTTGCAGTAGGTAGATCTGCAGCCAAGGTCCACGGCAGTAGTAGAGAAAGTGACTGTACCTATCAAGTTTTATGCCACAGGTTTGTAAGGGACTTTTGTCAGATCAGCCAATCTGCTGTGCACTCCTCTATAAAGGCAAATCACAATGCCCTCTGTGCCAGACCATCTGAATTTAAACAATTCAACAGAGCTCACAGACAGATGCCTGAGAGGGCCATCAAACTTTTCAGAAGTACTGATTTGCTGGGGTTGTGGGACTATTGATTATATCTATGTGGCACTGAGTGCCACAAATGTAACCACCCCTCCCCCCACCCCCATATTTATATGAACCGCAAACACTTCCATTCCCTAAATGTGTAGTTCATTTGCAATATATGCACAGCTTCTTGCACATGCAATCACAACATGCTGGGAGCTGACATGATGCTTTCATACTTTGTCAGTCCAATGTCTTAGTGCTATTTCAACAGCAGGGATAGGATGTAGCTGCTGGGTGACAGGGGACACCTGCTACTCCCTAGGCTCATGATGGCTCTTTGTACAGCCACCAATACTGCAGTACAAAGGGGAGTTGCCTTGGAGCTTCCTGAGGAAGAAGAAGTGGAGCAGGAAGGTGAAGAATGGGATGAGGAACTGGAGGATGTAGAGGAAGAGCACGGCCTAGCAGTACTGCGAGCAGCCAGAGCTGTAAGGCAGAAAATTATTGAGGGGAGATTCTCCTGAATGATCCTTCCCCTGCCCAGAGTACCAAAGCTCCCTCCTTCCATCTGACCCAGTCCCGACGCCCACCGTATCAATGTCCTCAAACAGTATAACTTCATGGCCGTTCTTGTTACATCACTAAGATTATGAAGATCAACAGCTAAACCAAAACAAAACATTTTAATACACTACTCCAAATGAATCCAGTCTTGAGTTGACAAATGGTGACATGGCTGATGCCTATCAACAAATCACCCTTGTGCAAACCCCAGTGCCTGTCTTGTGTGCTCGGTTACCTATTTTATGAGGTGGTTCCCCAGTGGCTACAGCTTGGGAGGTGGAGGGCTGCAGAACTTCCACTGAGGGCACTTGAGATGGCTGTGGTGGGCGACCTCAAGGAGCTCTGGCCATTTAGGATCCTGCTGCAGACTGTTGGGACTTGGCTTCAGCTGGGGCAGTCTGGCTCAGCTGGCTGTCAGGCACTAAAAAAGGACACTGGTTGAGAGGCAGGTGGGGGAGTGGGCATGCCATCATCCTCCCACGGAGCATATGCCACTATCAGGGGAAGAGCTTCAGCATCCCCGCTGCTCTATTTGAGAACAGGGTGCATGCAGGTACGTTGGAAGGCTCTCAAAGCCCCTATTCATGCTCTCCTTCAGGCTTTGCAAGCTAAAGGAGATGCCAAATCCCAGAGCCAACTGGAGCAGTTTGAGCTCTCATTGAAGCTGTCACCAGAGGTTCCATTTCTGTGCGGTTCACTGCAGTGCTTCTAGAGCTGACCGCTTATTCATGGTTGACCTCATGGTCTTAATACCGTGCACAAAGACAGCATGCACAAGCTCACTGGCAGGCAGGCTAATGCACTTAGAAGTCCATTTGGATAACCATCAGTTTTCTTATCTATGGTGTGCGCTCAATGTCTTCATCTTTACCCTCTGCTGCAGAGCTAGGATGTGAGCTCTGTCTGCAAGTGTAAGGTCAAGTAACGTTTCCTGTTCTGCAGTGCTGCCCTCTTCTTCTTCTGCTCCCTGAGGGTTGTGTGAAGCTTTTGGACCTAAGATGGAGGAAAGGGGAAAGGGTTAGCATTTAGTGGCATGGGTAAGCAGAGACAGCTGTGTGGCTTCTGAAAGCAGCAGCAATTTGCCATGTGTAAGAATGAGATTTAAGTGAGAAGGGAACAAGGGGAAATGGTTTAATACCTTGTAGGACTTGTCCCCCAGCCTCACCAGATGTGAGAGTCCTGGTGTGCCCCCTGCCCACAATGTCCATAACCTATTCTTCATGGCGGGACTGTACATGGATGAATTATGGCTCCTGTGGCTGCCTGCTCCCTGTTATTGTGTGCAAGCTTACCCTGCAAGAAAGGAGGAAGTGTGTCAATGTTAGAGTCATGCGAATTTTGAGGACGTGCATGTCAGGGTAGAATAGTATTGCTGGTGTATGAAAGATGACAGAGATGTGAGGAGGTGAAGGAAGTAATAGTGAGGAGAGGAGTAGGTGCAGAGTGCTGCAGTAGGAGCAGAAGGAGGTGGAGTGAAGTGTGCTTCAGTGATTGGAGGAGAGTGCTGGTAATCAGGGGAGGGAAGGGTTGTAGAGTGTTTGGGTAACAGGTAGTACAAGGCTAAGCAATGAGTAAAGGGAGATATGAGTTAGGGGGCTTACCTTAGATTGTCAGGCTCAAAAGCTCCACACTTCTATCAGTCTCAGCTGTTCCTGGCAACAGGTAAGCTTTAAAAAGCATTCTCCAGTGCACTGTGAGCATACGACCTGGAGCTCTGATGTGCCAATGCCACTGCACCTCGTTTTAATATATTTAGGTGAGCCACATAGAGACTTGGCAGGCGGAATACAGTAATTGGGGGTGCGTGTGCATCGACTTTGGGGTGGAATTTCAGCAGAAATTACTTCTGTCCCAATTTACAAGCCAGTATATTGAGTTGCCCCAATATTCGGCCCTAAGAAATTCCAAAAACGACAAGGAATTTCAAGGCTTGTATCCCTAGATGTTGGTTGTTTTCATATTATTTTGTACTGCTAGCATAAATATTATAATCACATACAGACAACAGCAGAGCTACAATATTTGGAAAACATGTTTCACACCTCGTTATTAAGCAAGCCTATAAAAATTATGACTCATCACTGCACCATTGTTTTTTGCATGCTTCTTAGTACTGCTTGTATAGCCATAGACAGCTAGTATTAATACAATAGGTAATGTCTAGGGAATTAATGGATGTGATATGTTATACAAAGATATCTGTCATCTTGAACAATAAGTGCAGTGATATATGATGTGTGTTTTTGGAAAACTGTGCTTGAATGTGACTTTAGTACTATATAGACTCGCATTTACTTTGATAAGAAATTAGTTGTTGGTTTTCTCCATCATTGTCAAGT